>NW_023494805.1:35638936-36238936 GCF_904425465.1 Colossoma macropomum
TCCCTGAAATCTGATTTGCCACCCAAGATGGCACCCAAAATTTCTGCCACGTCATTGGCCTTCACCTCATTGTGGGGTGGGTGTTTGCACGTGGTTTCAATTGGTTTTGCTATTGGCCATCTGCAGAACATTTTCCAACACCTCTCGAACACCTCCAACCTCCCCACCTCCCCCAATCTAACAGTCACATTGCCACCCTGCTGAAACTCTCTGCCACCCCTGGTAACGATTTCTAGATCCTCAACAGCTTTGGACTTTGGACAATTTGTACTTTTAAACATTTTTCTTAAATAGCTCAACCAAAATAGGTGATTTAGGGGCCGAGAAACCTCCCTTCAGTTTGATGAAGCTTCTACAGTCGTCAGTGTTAAACATGACAATGTATTGCAAAATCTATGGGAGGGTTACTTTAAAAATCCCTGTTAATTTGTTACCTAACTAAATTAATATAACTAGGTTACTTTCTGTTACTTTTAAATTAATGTCATATGACTCAATAAATACCAGAGAAAAACTATTTCAACTGGATGACTTTAATCTAAGTAATCTAGCTGATGTACAGTCATATGCAAAAGTTTGACCATGCCCTCGCAAATTATGCTTTATTGATTTTTTCATTGAAAATAATTTAACACGTCCTCTACAGATTATAAACTTAAATATGACATTCCCTGCAAATTTTAGTTTGTTGAGTTTAACAAATTGGGGAAAAACGAAACATAAAATATATAATGTGCCATAACTTCTGCACAGGCCACATTTTCTATGTATATCTTTCCACTGTGTTAAATTCAGCAAATAAACAGTAATTGAGTATTAAAATGTACAGAGGTGTGTTCACTGTAGAGGATTTCATAACTGAGCTGTTTCTACCATTCAGACGTTTGTGCTCCTGTACTCAGTCTGGCCTTTTACTTACTGTGCCAGGTGGAAAGCTTTTCATCTCAACTCATTTTTTTATTTCTAACCAACAACAATACAGACCTACATCCCCTCAATGAACACCAGTGAAAGAAATTGTAGTAGAAAAGTGAATTTCATCACATAAAGAAGTGAAATTTAGCTTAACCTGTAGCTGTCATGGTAAACATGCTGTTTGTCAGGATATTTTATTTTTTCTTTCATGTGAGTTCACCACCTTCTCCCTCATCAAAGAAAAAAAATCATTAGGAAGACAATTTTAGCTCATAGAAACACCAGCAAGGAAATGAGCATCATAAGAGCGATTATATCACGTTTTATATTGTGCCTGTAATCTGATTCCTGTTTATTCTGTAACTGTGACTAAATACTGTTACCTTTCTTTGTGTCCTGATTATGTAATGTTACATGTATTCTGTTACTACCCAACCCTGGTTGTACTTTTTGTGTGCCGTAGATGAATTTTAAGTATCAAATTTCCACTGGCCAATCAGAGTTCCTGAAGCATTCAAGATTTTATGTCGTTTTCATGTTTTTGTTCATAAATGTTCTCTCACTACAACAGATTACACAAAGTCACATATGTCAGGCTGCAGTCCTCGCGGGCCAAAACACTGTAGTCTTCAGCCCAGTGCCTCATTAAACACACCTGATTGAGCTCATCAGCTAATTAACAAGGCCTTCATCAACTGATTCAGAGTGTTAGATGAGTGTAAACGCTAATCTCTGCATCACTTCGGCCTGGAAGGTTCACAGTTTGACATGCTTGATCTATAGGCTAATAGATACAACCAGACTTTCTCAAACCAGTCTTCAGTGGACCCCTAGAGGGTCCACGCTTCCATGTCCTTATGTGTTGGGAGTTGGGATCAAGCAAAAATGTGGGCTGAGGACCAGTTTTAGAACCATTGGTGTAACAAATTTAATATGATTCTGTCTTTTTTCAGCACAAAATACAAGTTTTTTACCCTTTTAGCCAGAGAAAACAAGCCAAACTGAGGTAAACTGTCTAGACAGTCATCTACCTTGCTAACTTTAGCTTTTAGTTTGTTATGGACTTCAACTTACGGGTCATTTCTGTTGTCACCATTTGAAGACCACAGTCATACAACCTTAATGAAATATTCCACTTCCTATCAGTCTGACTTCCTTCTGCATTGACCAGCTGGAGCCTATACCAGCGGTCATTGAGTGGAAGGCAGGATACACCCTGGACAGGTCGCCAGTCCATCACAGGGCAGGCACACTAGGGGCAATGTAGTCCAACTGGCCTTACTGGGAGGAAACCCACTCAGACAGGGGGAGAACATGCAAACTCCACACAGAAAGGACCCTGGTCGCCCGGCCGGGGAACTGAACACAGGCCCTTCTTGGGTAGGCGACAGCGCCACCATGCTCCCCATTTAACCTGCTAATAAAACCAAAATTCAAAGTCCAAAGTTTTTCAAAAACATCCTAAAGGTTTCTCCACCTTCAAGATACATCATCAGGAGGGCCTTCCCAGCCTTTAAACTGGACAATCTCACTTTAGAGACTACTGTGGCACAACTCTAAGAGGCTAGCAGGCATTGTTCCAACTGATCTATCAATGGTTAAACGATTCATCTTGGCCGGAGTGCCCCTTTAACTATGTTAAAATTTCGATGATGTCATTGATGAAACAGTACTCTTCTGAGCATGCTGTCCTCCCAGCTTCTGGAACTGATGAGGTACTTTCACTTCTAACATCACTCTGCACAAATGAGCATCTGTTACAGCACCACGGGATAAAAAAATCAGTATGTCTATTATTATTATCTTTCTGTTGGTAGCCTAGATGACTTGCATGTTTATTGCAGCAGTTTGCTTATTCTATTAGCCAACGCTATATTGGGCTACTGAGATATTTCGGCGAATGCGTTAAGGAGGCATAGACTTTCGTGCACCAGTTCTTGCTCATATCTGTGTTCCCATCAGAAGGCACAGCTAATAATGTTCCATTTCCATTAAGTCAGTTCTTAAACAGCAGATGCCCCTACATGAGCGACGTCTCGTCCAGTCTGATGACTCACTATCTTTCATAATCTGGTGGCGTTAGAGTAGGAGACAGTAGGTGAGAGTTGAGAGAGGAGGCCGACGCACATCTAACAACTCTGAGTAGGGGTCTGCACGGCTTCAGCGCGACAAGCAACCTCAGTACCGCTTCCTCTCTGAAAGACGCTGTTCAGTGTGATTCTTTGAACTCGACCAGGGTTTATAAATAGCTCAGGTGAAGCATGAAAGTGCGCAGCTTAATAAGTGCACTTGGAATGAAATGCATGTTTGACTACATCATCTACGCACTTCTAGAGTTTCTTTGATTCTAGTTCGAGAATCGAATTGCTTGGCCCATCAATACAGATGAAACATGATGTGGCTTGTCTGTCCGTTCGCTTTTACTTTTATGAGCCCATGCATTCATACATGTCTTCATTTAAGCATCTTTGGATATGCAGATCTTGTGGGGAGGGGGCTTCTTCTCATTGTCGAGGTGGAATGTACCGTTAGCAACGTGGGTGTGAACTCATAAAATTGGAGTTTCCACAAAGAAGAAGCTTCCATTCTTCTGGGTGTGAAACATACAGCTAAGCTCATGTGAGTTTCTAGACAGATGCTTTCAGATCTTGTCCCCAAAAACCCAATGCACTTGGTTTTAAGATGGTGAAGTTTGGGCTAATAATGTCTGAGCACCGGAATATGAAACTAGATACATCTTGGAAGTGCCATAGTTGAGCCAGCAGACTCATAAGCATCCTTCATGTATGGGAGAAATCACTGGGATACAGTTACACTAAATGGAGATGTTTAGAATCAAACGTACTGTCTGAGCTGTGGCTGAACACTTGGTTTTACTTATTTAAAGAAATGTAGACTCGCTGATAAATTTGCTTTGCTTATCTACGCAATGCATTGCACATATATTTGGATAGTTTTAGGCTAGTCAACACCAGGCCTGAATAAATGATGAGAGGGCCTGAATTGTTAATATGACAATGATTAACATTACAGATGCACTCATTTGTATTTCTGTTGAAAGAAGAATACTGTTGGTGGACACAACCTGAGCCACTCTTTTACATTAGACACAATCATGGGCAGAATCCATAACTAGTCCATGTGTTATGAATTAGGATTAAACACTTGAGATGTTAACAGAGTTGTTCAGAGTGGTTGGCTCCATTGTAGAGAAACTCACAGAGTCACAGTGGTGGTGATGGGAACCAGACGTCTAAAGAGTTTAATGCCTCTAAACACAAAACGTTATTATAGTGAAGGTTATACTTTGCCTGATGGCTGAGATTTACATGCACTCAATAATCTGATCATAATCAGATTTCTGTAGTTATCTGATTATGGAAATGGTCATGTAAACAGCAAACTCCGATTTCTTAGATCGAAGTAAGGTCTAGAAATCCAATTAAGGAATCTGATAAAGAGAGCTGGATTTTAGCTCAGTAATCAGATTTCTCAGTGCATGTAAACTCTTACTCTGATTTCTTTCGGATTTCTCAGTCTGTGCCCGTACCGTTAATAAGCCCTGTTGCAGCGGGATGCAGCAAAACACTTTTGGAACGACGCTGAAACCAAATATATGCTTGACGAAATGAAGGATTTAAATATTCTTCATCTTCTAGATGATGTGTGTTCATATTTTCAGGCAATTTCTGTGAGTTTATTGGCTGGTTGTGAAGCAGAAATCCGATCACTGCCTGACTCATGTAGACCTTAACTGATTGAATGACAAAATCTGATTTTCTGCAACTAACAGATTATTAAGTGCAAGTAAACTCACTCATTGTTTTACGATAGATTTGAGATAAAGTTTTTTATCTAAATGCATTCTTAAAAATCCATTCATGCAATTCAATTTTATTTTTTCCAGATTCATCAATATTTTACAGTTATCCACACTACTAAAACTCTGAAGATGTGTAGGATCACTGGCCATTTTGGATAGTACACATTGTGACCCCTGGTTCCTATCACCACCACTGTAAAGAAATCAGAGGTTTCTCTACAGTTAACCACTACACATCAAACCGCTCTGAATGCAGGACTCCAGACTTACGCTGTCCCCTCGTCCCAGGGCCGATAATATTAATGCACAAGACGAGGTTTAAACCATTTCACCTGTGAAGTCTGCAAAATCCACATGTTTACAAGTAGTCACACTTTTTTTCACGTGTGAACACGTTTTCACACATTTTTTCACATAAACACACACTTTTCACACGTGAACACATTTTTTTTTTCACGTGATAGAAGTCTTAAAAAAATCGTGTTAATTCATGTGTGAAATTCGTGTGGCTTTTCTGTAAGGGTTCACACCTAATGTCTTTAAGACACAGTCATAAAATCGCGAGGGTGTCAGCCGTCCACACCCACCCTAAATATAGCAATGTTTATTTCAGAAACTGTTTTTACGTCTCTTTAAAAGTAGCATTTTTCCATCAAATTTCTAATGCTGATTTCCATTAGTCTGTCAATGGGAATTCCTATGTAATATTCCCATCAAGCTAACAATCATGTTTATTCATGTTTTTACCTTAAACACAAATAATTAAAGCCTGAAATAGACATTTAAGTAAGTTTTTCTTGGAATTCTACAGTCTTTCTAAACTCATTTTGAATATGGTAGTACAGGCCAGTCCAGTGCTTGTTTTGGACAGTGATTTTCCAATAGTGTCTGTGTTTACATGCAAAGATTTTTGCCAATCCAGTTTTATTCAATCCAATTATAGATTAGGTCTGAGGTGTTTATGCTCACTCTGCTCACCAATCTGATGGAACATCTCTGTTTACATTCACACTACAAATAATCAGATCCAAAATTATGCGCATGCATAGAGAACCACTTAGTGTAGATGTTACCATGACAACGAGCATCACATGAGTCCAGTCAGAGTGAGATGAGCAGCAGTGAGCAGTGCTTGTGTTTTTAATTACTTTAAAATAATGTCAGACTCAGGAAAACGT
This sequence comes from Colossoma macropomum, assembly GCF_904425465.1. Lineage (NCBI taxonomy): Eukaryota > Metazoa > Chordata > Actinopteri > Characiformes > Serrasalmidae > Colossoma > Colossoma macropomum. Next base: position 35,644,853 of record NW_023494805.1, read on the forward strand.
CCTCCACATGTCCTTATTAAAGAAGGCCGAGAGGAAGACGTCGTGTTCTGAGACACAGAAGCTGGACGTCCGTCCCACCGCCGTCTTTTAAAGATCAGATTTTAAAGATCCTCTGCAGACCAGTTTCTGCTCCACCATGTTGAACGTTATAAACTTTCACTATGATGCGACGCACATGATCAGAACGTACTTAAACTTTCCGATAGGGAATGTAATCAGATACAGGCGTTTACATAGTTATTATTTTTCTATTTAACAGATTATTTACAGGATTGTCCACCTCGTTCAGTTGGATAGAAATTGTATTCCGAATGGCCTCAATCTGACTAGTCTATTCCGACTGAGCTGTTAGTTGGATTATTAACAGATTATTAGGCTGCATGTAAACGTGACTAACGTCTCACAGTGGTGATGATCTCGCCCTATTTTTATGCTAAACTCAGCACCATAAATGATGATAAATCAAGTGTTGATAATTGTTCATATTCACTGTTTACTGGCTACTTCTGGTGCCCATCATAATGCACGGAGGTTCATTTGAGTATTAATGTATAATCATTTTAATGGTTATTGGTATAAAACCTGAATACAGTCTGAATTCACAGTGATTTGTTTTAAAACAGTATCTATGTTTGTTACAGAGCTTTTGATACACAGACTTTCATAGATTCTGTATGCAAGTGTCTTTGTGGACCATAGACATTTTTGTGTGCATTGTGTGTCTATATATGTGTGTCTATGTGTGTTAAGCATGTATTCTGTGTGCTGTTGTCATTTTTGGGAATCCATAATATGGTAGTACAAAAAAATCCCATAGAAAAATGTCAGGTAAACAGAGCAGATTAATACTTTGTATGGTCAGTTTTTTATTTAGGACAGCTGACAATATTTTTGGGACAGTTCTGAAGTTTGGAGCCCTGTGAATGACTTTATTTACATCTCAGTGTTTGAAATATCCAGAAATTTGTAAAGATCAGAGGAATTCAACACATTTTACCTTATATAAAGGTGGTTGTACTTATGATCGGAGTAAGTATGAGCCAATTAAAAACAATAAAACTTGTCTTTCTTTCTTTGACAGCCTGATCTAATTTTAAGGTCAATTTAAAGACAATTGTTGCTTCTTTCTTTGTTCTTAATCATTTGTGGGTTAGTTTTGGTTTGATCTTTATAGATAAGTCTATGATAAGCCTGCTGAGAGATTTATCAGCTTTGTTATTGATAACATTTGGCATTTTTCTTGGTATTTTCAATTTAGACTAGGCGAGTTCTGGACTCCTGGAACTCCGTAATCCATTTTGCCCCTGGATGTGAACATGCCGTCTTTCCGTACTCAGGCTCTACCTCGTGGCCATGTTGCAAAGATCTTGTGTGCTGCATCCCCCCTCAACGGTGAGGTCGCCCCCTCCCCTCTTTGTCTCTGCAGAGGTGTGAAAGTTGGCTTTGCTCATGTCTTCCACTGAACACTCATCTTTTCCTGTCCCTGTGTGAGGTGTAAGTGGGCCTAGGTGACAAAGAGGGGTGGGGGGTCGGGGGCTGCTGGGTTTGTGGTCTGAGAGACCTCCCTCCAAGTGGTAGTCTTTACTAACAAGTTGTTTCTACGGTACAGTACACAGTGCGCCTCAGAACAAGATGCTGCTCTTCGCCGTGTTCCTGTTAGCTGTGCAGTGGATGGCCAGCACATCAGCGGGTGAGTTTTCAAGTGATTTCAGTGTTTTAGTTCTGTTCAGTTCAGCAGTGAAAACTGTGGTCTAGCCTCAGTTTCCTTTGCTTAGAGTGAGATGTAGAGTATGTGGTGGTGACATGGTGGGTTTCAGAGAGAGAAAGTGCGCATTTATGTGTCAGTACCAGTATCAGGATAAAGTATCAGTGAAGAATATTTCATGTGACTTTAGTTCACTGAAAATACATCAGTAAAAGAAAGAAAATCAGCGATTGTTTTCTTCCCCTCAGGCATTGGACCTTCAGCAAACTGTTGCATCAAGATAACAGACACGAAAACTGAAGTCAACAAAATTGAGACCTACTTGTATCAGGATACAGCACTGTGTCCTGTCACAGCTGTGAGGCAAGTAAGATTTGTTCATTTTTCTTTGTTATAGAAGCTAATCGCATGTTCTCTAGAGAAATATTAAGATGATCAGTATACTCTGAAAATGTTTGTTCTCTATAAAATCAGACTGAAACTTTAAAAAATGTAACCTGTATTGACTGAATCAAAATATCAATTCACAGGTTTACCACCACAAAGGGCAAAACGATATGCTCGGATCCAAAAAGCAGTTGGGCGAAAAAAGCCATCAAGGCGGTGGATAGTAGGAACAAGACCACTGTAGCACCCAAGCCCACAGTGTCATGGACTTCTACAAGCTTACCAACTGTAAATTGGACAAATCCTCCCATGACGACCACACCTATACCAGTGACGAATGAAGATACAGTGAGCACAATGTTCACGACCCCCAGTTTACCAACAGGAAGCACAACAGCAACATATACCACTCAATCATCATCAATGACGACAGAACCACCTACAACAATCAAGACAACACAACGGACAACACCAGGGTCCACGCAGGGGACATCTACTGAGATGAGAACGACAACTCTGACAACCGTGACTACTGTGACTACTGTGACCACTCAAACACCACCAGTGGAAAGTGAAGCTAGCACGTCTTCCATGACTACTAGCCACACTATTACTCCAAAACCAACCCAGCGATTTCCCTCGACCACGATACCACCAGCCCAGAAGAGCACGCCAACAGTGACAGTGCCTTCAACACGTTCTCCATCTCTTACATCAACAAAGACACAGAATCCAAGTAAAACATCCACCAACACAACAACGGCGAGAAAGGAGACCCCCAAGGTAACCAGACTGCCATGGACACTGAAACGTCTGAAAAAGAAAAGCAAGAGTGGACTGAGGAAAGCACAGAGAAGAAGAGGCTAGATTAACTGTTATAGATGTTTGATGGACAATTTGTTTGTATGGGCCTTTTGCATCCAGAGACCATTGTTATGGTTGTAGACATGCAGAAGCAAAACTTCTTGTGGTTACCTGTTTCCCCCAGTTGGAGCTGTGCACTCGTGGGTTTTATACCCAAACACAGAGGTGCTTTCGATGCATGCTGAATAACCTAGCATGAGATCAGTACTGCCAGGACTTTGGAGACACACATCCACATGCACGTTGGTGATGCTCTTTAAAGATTCTGTGAAGGCCTTATGAGGACTTACAAGCAAAAAAAGGGTTATACACTCTACAGACCAAAAGTATGGAAGCAGTGATTTTTAAAAATGAGTTTTACAATGAATTCGGTTTGCTAAGACCTGAACATGTTTACTGGCATTTAAAGTAGTCTGACCCCTACTCCATGGCATTGACATGAACCATGCCAAAAATAGTCATGTTAGATGTCACATGCTGTCAGGAGTTGCTGATTTTGTTCAGTAATGTAACAGTGTCATGTTAGAATTTGCTGCTGTTGGACCAAAACCTTCAAAATGTTAACTTTACAGGAGAAGCAAAAAACCTACTTGATTTTTAATGAAAGTTAATGGAACCAGAATTTTTTCCAAGTCATTTTGCGCCAGTTCTTTCGGTCCGTTTATCATAAAATTCACACACAATGTAAAGAGCAACAGACATTTTCAAATGATGTCAAAAACTGAAAAATGACCAAAATGGATATACAAGGTTTTGTTCTGACAGCAGCGAATTACTAGTGATTGTCATTGCAGGTGCCATTATGCTTGAGATCATATGCCATTATCTAGTGGTCATCAAAGATTATGCCATATGTCCACCAGTAATGGTAACATAACACTGATATTACTGAACAAAGTCTGTCATGATGGCATGGTCAAGTAAAGTGTTACCACGTTTTTTTCCAAAATGTTCTGGTCTCCACAGTCATCTTATTCTTCACTAATTAAGCTCCCGTTGGACGAACCTGACCACCACTTCCAGCAGTCAAACAGGACTTCTAACAATGGTTCTCATATGGGTTCTTATAGCCCCCCAAGATGGACCATTTTTGGGAGTTCGCTCAAGCAAATAAGGACCATGAGGGTAGTTTTAGAATCATTTCTAGAAGAACCTAAAAGGCCTGGGCTGCTCACCACCAACATATTTGCTAAAGGTTTATGAAAGCATCCTTAAATATGTCAATATGTCAGGACATCTTTAAAAATAAAGGTTGAATGTAAAATTTGACCCAATTTTACTTAACAATCAGTTCTTTATGCTATTGTACCTTTTTTACGTACACTTTTGTGTTAACGTTGCTTCCAGTCTTTTGGCCTATAGTGTAGGCCCATTTAACTCTCTTACCCTTTATCAACTATATTTATTGTGTGGCATACAGCATGAAAGTGAATGTTTGTCCAACACTACCTATATTAAACTGTTTCAAAAGGAACCAAGGTGTAACAGATTTAAGCTGTGCAATGACAAGAAATGGAATGTACTGGATTTTTGTCCACCAGTTTTTAAAGACAAAGAAATATATAATATTTAGACAGAGTGCTATTTATTGCTGTCATACTGTATTTATGCTCTGATTCTTTTTATCACATAAAAGCCTTTGAAATCAATTGTGTTTGAAGATCTATCAGATATTCCATTCACCAGAATGGAATTATTAATATGTGTCACATGGCAGTATCTTATTCTGATTGCATCAGATTTTCAGGTTTGTGTTTTACTATGTGTCATAGGATCTTTTGTACTGGTTAGGAAACCTTTGACCATCAGTCATATTAATACTGTGATGCGGTGGAAAGTTTGCTTTCCAACTGAGCTGACGTTCCTGCAGTGTCAGGTGCTCACCACATGGGGGCACACTCACACAGCCTAGATGCTCTCACACAGCCTAGATGCAGCAGTTTCACTCTTCGTCTGGACCAGAGTTCATCTGATGAGACGCCCTGGGCGAAGACTGGGATAAAACGCAAGAAAGATCAGTAGATTTGTGGCAGGTATAAAAACATGCTCATCACACCAGCAGTAACTTTTACACTAAATTCAATTCAGTTTTATTCATGTAGTTTATGTTGGATCAGGGGTGTCAAACTCAACCACTGAAACGGCCATATTAAAAAATCTCAACAGATCTTTGGGCCAGCTGTGTTTTTATTTTATTTTTACTTAACATTTTGCCATGACCACAACTGGCCAAGGCAGAAAATAGGCAATGAATACTTGAACTATTCAAAAATATTTTTGGTAACAATTTATTTGGACAGTCCACTTTAGATGCTTTGTAGATCCTTAATTTCCTTTAAGTTACATTCAACTAAATATCTACTAAACTGACCACTGTTTTCTTTAACTCTAAAGCTGCTCTAATTCTAACCCGAACCTCAACATCAACCCAAAACCTAAACTCAACCCTCACCCTGGTCCTAGCCTTAACCCTCACATCACCAGTTTAGTTTCAACAGATAGTTTGTTAACAATGTGAACATCTGTAGATAATCTACAGGGGACTATAGTGGACTATCCAAATAAAGTGGGACCATAATTTTAAATAAAAACAGATCATTTTATATAAAACAATAGACGACATCAGCTGCAGTAACTGCTAAACATCCTTAAAAGTCCAGCAGGTTTTTCTGCCCATTCGCTTAAACTAGACACTGGCCTCTTTTTTTTTTGGTCCTGTACCATAGATCATTGTTTGGGAAGGGATGGGAGCACTCATTACATTGCAATGCATGCTGGGAACTGTAGTGCAGCTCATGGTGAAATAGGCTAACATTAATAGAAAATGAAAATAATTTTGCAGGCTGAAGAAGATGGCGCCACAGGCCTGACTTGTGTTTGGCACATGGGTGTTAGGTGGTGTCTCAAAGCAGCTTTCCAGAAATGTAAGTCAGCACCCCCCAGAGTGAGCAAGCTGAGGGGAACAGAGACATAAGAAAGTTCGTAAGAGTACGAAGAAAAGCACTGAGAGGAATCAAGACTCAAAAAGAGAGACTGTATGAGCGAGAAGAAGAAACCCTGAGAGACAACTCCATAAGAACATGAGGAAGAGCTACTGAGAAGAACCAAGACTCAGAAAAAGCATGAAGAAGAACCACTGAGAGATTGTTTACTCCTTGCATTAACACCACTGTAAAAAATGTCCTCCTAACTGCTAAAATTTTGTAGTTCTGTATCTCAGGTAGTTAAAAATATTAAAAATATATATTGTTACTCAGTTCCCCACTAGCTGGGACTCCATCACACAGTGCCACCAGGCATTTTCTCCTCTTGTAATCCCAGTCATGGATGGCTGTGGCTCTGCTGGTGCTCAAACTCATGATCTCCAGATATTGAGGTTAACACTTGGATGATTGTGACGCTCAAGAACTTTTGAAGTTGCTTCAAATAAAGCTTTTTTTGTTAATCAAGCAAAAAAAAAAAAATGTAAATGCTGGGCTTACATGCTAGTTGGTCCAAGACAATCTGCCTCAGTTCTAAGAATGTATTAAATACTTACTGTGTTTAGTATTAAAGCCCAGACAAACTTAATTAGTGCCCTGCAAAAATATTCAGCCCCTTTAAATTCATCTGGATTACAAATTAAACCTATGCATTTTGTGTGTCATTCAGTTTTTTTGCAAATCAATATACTCTTAGAGTAACTTTTCAAAGTTCATTATTTGTCCGCAGATTAAAAAATTAATAAAAACTGAAAAATGCTGCTTGCTTGGGTATTCAACCCCCTCAGACTAGTACTTGGTAGAACCTTTTGCTGCAGTAACAGCTTGTCAGTTGGGGTAAGCCTGTACCAGCTTTGCACATTTTTGGTTTGTCACCTTTTCGTCATGCAGATTTGCCCCAGGTTGTTCAGTTTGGCTGGATATTTTACAGTGCTTCAGTTTTAACAAGATGTCAGGAAAAGCATCTATAAAACATAATGCTGCCACCACCATACTTCACTGTTCAGATGTTGATTGTTGAGGAATGAGCAGTGTTAGGTTTGCCACTTTTGTCTCATCTGACCACAAAACCTTCTCCCACATTTTAGCTGGGTCACACTTTCTGGCAAACATGCTTTGATGTGTTTTTCTTCATTAATGGCTTCCTTCTAACCACCTTCTCATTCATGCCAGTTGAGTGCCGAGCTCTTCATATAGTTGAATAGTGCATCTTCACTTTACTCCAGTCTCAGCCACTGAACGCTGTAGCTCCTTAAGAGTGGTTGTTGGCCTCTGTATGGCTTACCCCTCAAGTCCCCTTCCTGCTCTGATGCTGAGTTATGAGATATGACCTTGCCCACACTTTTAAAACAGATGGTTCTTCAAGGATTCTATAGTGAAGACAGTGGTTCTGTATAGAACCATGAACACTCAAAAAACCATTTACATGCTTAAATGGTAAAATGGTTGTTCAGATTGATGGAGAATGTGTTGGATATTTATGAAAATGGTTCTATAGGGCACCAAAAAGGGTTCTGCTATTCTTACGATGTCAAGCTTTTAACAGTAGAACCTTTTTTGGTGCTATGTAGGACCATTTTCAAAAAGGTTCTATATAAAACCGTATACAACACATTCTCCATCACTCTGAACAAACATTTCACCATACAAAGAACCATTTAATTGTGCAAGTGAGTAAGTGTTCATGGTTCAAGGTAGAATCATTGTCTTTACTAAAGAACCCTTGAAGAGCCAATTGTTTTAAGAGTGTAGGCAGTGTCTGGGTGGTGTGGCACAGCTTCCATTTCCTCACAGTTGATCTAACTTCTATCTTGTGAATGTCTAGAACTTTATCTTGAATGCCCTTTGGTCATAATTTTCAAAACTTTCTTTCAGATTCACAGTCTGACCAATGGTACTTTAATTAAGTGGGCCTTTTTTTCCAGAAAAGGTGAATTTTGTAATTCACAGGTCAATTGTGTCCACATAGGTTGTTGTTAAGGACACTTTACCTGTGTTTACAATGTCTTTTACCTTTACTTTACACACATATTTGTAAGTGTAATATCAACTGAACACAAATGGAACCCCAATGGTGGAACCACCCTGATCTCAGTCTCAGAGGTGATGTGTTGTTGTAGCTTTATCACCAGCTCTGTGGAGGCTTGATTGGAACAGAGGGGGGGTACTAACAATAAAGGGACCCTTAGGGAATTAACCCTCCTTAACCAAGCGTACACCCACTATGATGCCACCTGTTCCTATCAATGGCAAGTACATTAAATAGCCTGTGTCTTTATCCCATGTACTGTGGAAGGCTAAGACAGCTCAGAATAGCTCAATTCAGTGAGAAAACTTGTGGTGCTTGGCTGAACTTGGCCGAAATATTAACCCAGCATGACCAAGTTGGACATTGGAGACAGGAGACTTTGATTTTGTTTCCATTTCTCTGTTTGTTGGGAATCTTTCTCTCATTCTTCGCATTGCCCGGCGTGGTTGCTGGGGTCACTAATTCTGTGGCAGATAGAAATTAGATTCTTAATAAAGCTCGTGATTGGAAGGAACGTTGCAGGAAATTACGATCAATACCCAGTCTCACACCCTCATCCGATATCGACCCCTGTTTTGTTTTTTGTTTTGTTTTTTTTTGATGAAAAACACACTGTAAAAGCTGGGTGATGGCGGAGAGGGCGTCGAGGAGGAACAAACGGAACTGCTCTGTTCTCGAACCTCTGATGCCTCTGATAACCATGCAGATGACTTTCATTTAAGCCTAAAACAAAGGGGCCAAAACAAAGCAGTTTTGCAGATTGAGATCGTATCTGTCTTGTGTCGAGATCTTGCTTTGCCTTTGTTACAGTGACATCAAGTACAGCAGCAGATAATCCCTCTGCAAAGGCCTCTTCTTACACGCCCTTGACAAAAACCAATGAAGTCATGGGTCAGCGGCATTTCCATAGCGTCAGATAATGGTGCGTTAGATTTATTTCTTTTATTACTAGTAAGAATAACCTGGAAAATATAGAGAACATGATAAAACATGATTGTTTTAGCAATGGGAAAATATCAGAATTGCCACTGTGGGGAAAGAACTTGCCATACTGCCAAAAAACCTGACAATCAATGTCTTAAAGCAAGAGAGAAAACTTGAAGTGCTTGTGAAGCATTAGATGTGAAGAGGATGAAGATGAGATGATGAAGAGGAGATGTTCTTTCTGGACAGGTGTGTAAACACACTATGTATAAACAGTTGAGCTGTTTGAATGGCTGACTTCACATGATTAACCATGATAAATCTTTATCGCTCAGAGAGCCTGGTAAAGTACTGCTTTGGATCAACCACCTTCACGGAGATGTTTGTAATATTAGTCAACTGAATTCTCCTGTAGAGGTGATATTTGTCTCATTAAAGTCCATTACTAAGATAAACAGGACACTCTTGACTATTCTCCAACAGCAAATTGGTGTGAACAGAGTGGGAAGTGTGTATAAGCTTGTGACGTCGCAGTCTCCCCGGACAAAAGAGACACGGGAGTTTGATGCTCGCTCTGGCCAAAAGCAGTGAAATGTAGAGGTATGATATTGTAATCTGCCAAGTAGAGTACATCAACCCCCTGCTAGGGGGAGAGCAGTGTTGTAGCCCCCTCTTGATGCTTATCTAGGTTCCTGAAAGCAAGCATAACCACCCCGAGATAAATTAGCCGATGTATTCACTGTTATTAATGTCTTGTGAAACTGTTGTTTTAGCTATAAAGGAGCTCACTCAGTGTACTCTTGGGATGTCAGCTTTATGGAGCATTCTGACCTCCTGTTAAGCAACATTAGCAAAATGCCATACTTTTATTATCTATAACTAACTAAAAATGTAAGGCAATAACGATAAAAACAGCCTACCTCACTGCTACAAAGTGAAGTCATGGCAATGCCTGGCAAATGATGGCAAACTCTAAATGACCTTAACTCTGGACACTGTCAATTCCACAGGTGTGCTTTGTGTTGATGGGTGGGAACAGAAGATGGATCCAAAGAGTAAAAACAAACCATTCCAGTGTTGTTGTAGTTCGCCAACTTAACCACTAGACGTTCACAATTCAATATCAATTTTAATTTTGGCTTTACTCACACAGCAGGTAAAATTGGGCCAAATCCGAATTTTTTCTTCATATGTGATGCAGATGTGTTGTTTGTGTGTCGAAGTGAACAGCAAAAACACACTGAATCTGACATTTTCAATTCCAGTTTGGGACGCTTTCATATGTGGTACTGAAATCTGATGTTTATCCGACATGCGACAACAGCCAGATCGGAATTCATGCAACTTTTACGTCAACCCAACTTGACATTCGTCATCGTTTCTCACTGCTGAGACCTCATAAACATTCTGTATAAAAAAAATTAGAAGACACTTCTCGCAACCACTTCGTGTTCAAAGAGATTTTGAAAGAAATAACTGAACGTGGCCGTAGGAGAACGAGGCTGCAGCATCAAGGAAAAGTTTGAAAGCAAAGTTTAAAGAATCCGAGGACGCGAACCAAAGAAGTGACCGTGGCCGAATAACATGCCCTATTTACGGCGAGCTCGAACACATTCTGGGTGATGGGAACTTCATGATCGCTCCTGTGGTGCTGGCAAATATGAATCTGAAAGTTCCAGGAGCATGATGATTGTTTACCTCTGGATGAGCCACGTTAACATAAAGCATCGTTCTTTTGCGCATGCGGGTCAGTTTAGGAGCGTGAACTGTTCAGACTGATGTCACATATAAATCACATTTAAAAGATTTTGTGAACAGCCAAAGAAAAAAAAATCGGATTTGGTGAGAGATTCAGATTTGGGCCATTCTTACCTGCTGTGCGGATGTAGCCTTTGACTCATGCACCTTACTGCCTTACTAGTTACACAGTAAGATTTTGGGATTTGGAGACCTCTCTGGTAGAAATGTGTAATTGCACAGCATGGAGAAGTTGTGCTTTGGCCTCCTTCCCCAAGGAGATGAATCTGATGACCGTGCATTGAAAAAGTATTCAAAAAGAACTCGGTAAAATGTGGTGAAGGACATTTCTTGTGAGTAAGTTATGCACTATTGTCATCATATCTTCATCGGTGTGATGTTGATTGTACATCTGAAACATAAACATCAAGCCGAACCTTCTTTTTGAGCCTGTGTGTGTGATGTTAATACATAAAGCACAATCCGACCCGACACCTCTGACTTTTAAATATACTATTATATTAGACATATTATATTTAACAAAAAAATATACAGCTTCAAAAAAAAGTGTTAACATTTACTGCCGCTGGCCGCAAGTCTATCTCCATCTCTTGCTTATGCTGACACACAAAGATAATTTTTTCTTTTTTTTTACAGCTTGGCTGAGCCTGAGCAGGCTACTCATAAATCTACAGACAGGAAATAAATGCCGGCAGCAGCCCGCCTGAGCTGGCCAGGCGAAAATGACGAGAATAAAAACCAGGCTTAATAGCACGGAGCTGGTAATTACCTTCTCTGGCCTGCTCGTGCGTGAAATATGATAATATAACACATTATTAATAAGAAAGACCTGAGCTCCCAACCCCCCTGGCTGTAGAAAGAGGGAGGCAATCACTTTATTCTGCAGGCCTGGGTACTGTCACTGAGGGGTATACGAGATGTCTCAGTCACAACAGGTAAAAGTTAAATGCATACACGCACATATACAGCTAGGTGCAAAAGTTTGGGCGCCCCTGGTCAAATAATATGTTTTTGTTGATATTACAAGTGAAGATAAGTGAACACCAGAGCATGTGAGTGGAGTTGAGCGGCAGACGTTTCCGCTCCTCGCGCAAAGCGTTTCTGTAACCACTCCGCTCCAGCTCCGCTCTGGGTTTTCCGCTTCCTGCTCCTCACCCACACATCAGAGAAACCGCTCCGCTCCAAATGGTTCATGTTAAGATATTCGTTTTATGTCTTGAATGTATGGACAGAACACAACAGAACAATTATAGAATTTATGGCTGTTATTAAATGAGAAACTAGTTAAACATTCTGGATTTTTTTTTGAGAGGAACAGACTTGAAGCGATGGCCCAACCACAAGCTAGGTAAACAAACACACATGCTTTTAACACGCTCATATCATTCACACAGCAAAATGGACGGCAGGAGATTGACTGTGTAATGTATGTAGAATGTTGTCATCAGTAAATTTCCAGTATGTATGTTTGCCAAACAGCTCCACAGTGCAGACACTATGTATAAATGGCCACGATATAGTAGTCAGTGTGGAAAAAAGGGACTGTCTGGTTTGCAGGATGGAGCGATACTGGAGCAATTTTGGACAGAGAGAGAACATCGACGCTCCGACTTTCTGAAAAATAACTGAGCAAAATCACATCGCTTTGCTCACCGCTTCCCACTCCGCACTGCTCACATGCAGTGCGGAGATGTTTATTTATTGAATTTAACAGTGGTGAACTATGATTATTAGAGCTAGGCCTTCAATTTGGGCCATAGATGTCAAAGCATCAGAAAAAAAGTGCACCTCTACAATCATGCTAATTTGTGCTAGCATCCCTATGGGGTTTAGCAGAAAAATTATAAAGGAGGAGCCAGGTCACTGTTTGGAAAATTATTGGGAAGACTCATAACACTGAGAACGTCTAACCTGTTCATGGAGAACGTCTAACCCTACAATGAAAAGAGCCAACCAGCTTGCTGGTGACGCCTCAAGCGGGAAAAGCCCCCATCTACTTGGACTGCGTGAATGCAGCAGCCAGAACAACCTGGAAAAAGTTTTTTGTACATTATTGAGCCAAACACTATAAGATTTTTGTCAGTTTTTATCAGTGATTTCAAAGATGTTTTTGAAACAGTAATTTGGCCTTCAGTTTCAAGTTTTTAAGTCTCTCCCCATTCAGAGACAGTATAACATGTTATTAACACTATTTATAATGCATTATACTAACAATTCATAATGTATAATAAACATGGCTATAAAGTGTAATTCAGTGTAATTCTTTTTTATAAATATTTATAGCCATTTTTATAATGCCTTATGAATACATTATAACATGTTGTAAATGTGTTTATAGATGCTTACAAAGGTGACATTCATAGACATTCATAGAAAGTAACTGCTTAGTGGTGTTGCCAAGATGGCCACCAAATGGACACACTTTCCTGTAAGGGCTTTAGTTCGAGTAGTTTGTTAGCGCTGAGCTAATGGTGATTTGGCAGTTCTAGATTAAACACAGACATTCGAAGGTTCTAAAAGACAGTCTATGTTTTACTTGAAACAGATATATTAGCACATGTTTTATTTTGTAGCAGTTTCACAGTGACTCTTTCATCAGTGAGCTTTCAAACCCATTGATTAGGCTGCCACTCATATTCAGTTCTTCATAGAAGCTCCTATATAAATGGCTACAAACACATATACTTTTACTATATTTCTGAAAAATGTCCATTTTAGTCCCACTCAACACCAAAAAAATGGTGTCTTGTCAAGTGAAATGATATTAAATCTAGTCGATATATCTAATATTTGAGATGGTTGTGCACTTATTATGAGATTATTTATCTTTTATCTAGACATTATTTACCTGTTTTAGGTCATTTTATTGGGCAAAATTATCTCACAATACTGGCAGATAATTTTGCTGGTTTTAAGGACGTTTCTTAAAACAAGCAAATTATCTGGCAATATAGTGAACAAGTAAATTATGTCTAGAAATAAGCTAGACAGTCTTATATTAAGCTGACAACAATCTCAACAGGAGAAATATTACATTTTCCAACTATATTAAAGATAATTTTACTTGACAAGATACCATTTTTTTGCAGTGTGTCACCTGAACACATTCACCACTATGAAATATCTGGAATGTTCAAGTCACATGCTGAAAACTAAACTAAAAACATGCTAAAGAGGAAGTTGCATCATCCTAGTGATGGGAAAAACAAAGCTTTCTGAAGCAGTGAAGCTTCTTTAAATTATATCCAAAAACATTTGGTTGCACACTAACGACACCTGCTGGTTAAATACATGAACAGCAGCTATAAATCTCTGCTAAGTGTAATCTACTAAATCTTCCCAGTGATTTAAAAACATGTAATTAGTTTCTAAAGCACTAACGGTAATTAGGTTGTTTACAGCTGGTATTTACAGCAAATCCCCTGACAAACTCATGAATAACCTTATTAACATTATACAACTCTGCCCTAAATATTCTTTCATAGTCAAGTTGTGGGCTTCATATATGAAACCTAAAGTAAGAAATAAGTGTTTGGTATTGGCTTAAAACCATGAAAACCTGTGCCAGTTTGTTTCTGTTAAATCAGTTACCAAAGCACTGGCTGGGAACCAGCAAAACCAGCATGTTTTGTGTAATGATAGCTGGTACGCTGGTCAACCAGCATGACCATGCTAGGGTGACCAGCACTAAACCAGCATAAACCAGCTTATTTTATATTTGCTTGTTCTTTTTCAACAGGGATCACCCATCTATTCCTCTCCCATTCCTTTCAGGCCTACGTTGACCAGCATTGCTGATTTTAGTACTCTGTGCCATCAGCTTAGCCAGATCAATTCATGAGAAGCTCAGTAAGTAGCTAATGTGTTGAATCAGGTGTTTTCCTTTAGGAAAAAACACTAAACTTTGCTGTTTCTGTGCGCCTGCAGGACTGGAGACACTTTCACTGCGGTAGGCTGTTGTCATCAAGGCTATATCCGAGCGCCCCCTGTTGGGCCAGAGTGGCAACTGCACATTTTTGCTTACATATAGAGCAGTGATTAATGGTGATCTACAGGTGAGTCAGTTTTTATCACAGCCTTATCCTGTTAAAACTGTCTCCATCAGGGTTTTTCCCATGGTATACAACAATAAAGATGTCAGATGGATATTTAAAAGGAATTTGAGGTTAGAGAGAGCTGAACTCATTGCTTAGCCTGGGGAGCTGTAAGTGAATCGATTATGTCTGACACGGGGAGATTACATTCAGTGACCCACCTGCATTGGACAAGGACGCGGGCAATCGAAGAGCTACCGCAGCTGAGTACCTTGACAACTGAATCATATCCCAAACCATTAAAGTTAAGGAGAAAATATGGAAGCATTGATATTGAGGTATGTTACTTGATCACCTTATGCCTTATATTTAAAGAAATGAATAAGTGAACTGAACAGATTCTGTATATGTTTGGAAATACAGTTGTATGCAAAAGTTTGGGTGCCCCCGTCAAATGACTTGTTTTGTCAATTTTCTAGGTAAAAAAAAGTTAAAACTTCCTCTAAGGAGAACATACTTTTGCACATTTTGATGCACAGTTACTGTTTATTTGTTGAATTTCGCATATTGGGAAAAAATAAAAAGATATATCACATTTTATACTGTGTTATTTTTTCCAGTGTTTTAAATGAATAGAAATTGTGCATGAAAATTAGCAGAAAATGCCATATTTAGGTGAGTTCCCTGTAGAGGAAGTGTTAACTTATTTTCACTTAGAAAATCAACGGAACATGTAATTTAACCAAGGGTCCCAAACTTTTGCATACGACTCTACGTCTAAATTCTTCCCCAGAAACCTGATTGACAGGAGCATGCAAAGAGATTGTGTTTGCACTGAAGCGGCCGTTAGTGACGCGCCA
Source organism: Colossoma macropomum (assembly GCF_904425465.1). Taxonomy (NCBI): domain Eukaryota; kingdom Metazoa; phylum Chordata; class Actinopteri; order Characiformes; family Serrasalmidae; genus Colossoma; species Colossoma macropomum. Next base: position 35,660,395 of record NW_023494805.1, read on the forward strand.
AAGAAATAAAAGCGTCCAGCTCTGTTGTTAATGTGACTTATGATCACTGAAAAGGCCAGTCTCATTTGCATGGGGCATCCAGAGAGGACGTGAGCCGTGTGCCGAGTAGCCTCGGCTTTGTTCATCCTCAACAATCCATATGGACACCCTGGCACTTTCTACTGACTAGTCAACATGACGTTCACCCCACAGAGATGAAAGGCTAGGTGGGCTGTGTGAGATGCCTGTTCAAGAATAAGCAATGTATTATGTATATTATTACATAAGCTTGGGATGCCTATATAAATTGGAGATTAACTTTGACAGGCCTGATATATATATATATATATATATATATATATAAATACAAACAAAAGGGGAAACAAAAGACTGGTAAAGTTGTTTGCACTCCAGAGAGGCTTTCAGAAGTAAAGATGAGGATAAGTTCACCACTCTGTGAAAGACTGTGTGGGCAAATAGTGCAACAATTCAAGAATAACAGTTCCTAACATAAAATAGCAAATATTATTATTGTTATTTCATCATCTATGGTGCATAATATCACTAAAAGATTCCGAGAATGCGGAGAAATCTCTGTAAGCAAGGGACAAGGCCGAAAACCAATACTGGCTGGCCATGACCTTCGGGTCCTCAGGCAGCACTGCATTAAAACTATTCTGTAGTGGAAATCACTTCATGGGCTCAGGAACACCTTGGAAAAACACTGTCTGTGAATATAGTTTATAACTGCATCCACAAATGAAAGTAAAACTCCACTATGCAAGACATCATATATTTAGAAATATATGAAGAAACCATATATAAACAGGATCCAGAAAGACCGCCGCCTTTTCTGGGCCCGTGCTCATTCAATATGGACTGAGACAAGGTGGAAAAATGTGTCCAGTGGTCCGAAGAATCAAAATTCGTCATTCTTTCGTCAAATTCTTTTTGGAAATCAAGTACACCACGTCCCTGGGCTAAAGAAGAGAGGGACCATCCAGCTTGTCATCAGCACACAGTTCAAAAGCCAGCATCTGTGATGATAGGTGGTGCATTCATGCATGTCATGGGTAATCTGTTAAGGCACCATTAATGCTGAACCATATACATATGCAGCCACCCAGACTACATTTCTTCAGGGAAGACCTTGCTTATTTCAGCAAGACAATGCCAAACCACATTGTGCACGTATTTCAACAACATGGCTCCATAGTAAGAGCATAAACTGGCCTGCCTACCGTCCAGATCTGTCGCTCATTGAAAGTATTTGGCTCATTATGAAACAAAAAATACTACAAAGCAGTCTCCAAACTGTTGAGCAGCTGAAATCCTGTATCAAGCAAGAACAGGAATTTTCAACACTACAGCAGTCGGTCTCCTCAGTTCCCAAACGCTTACAGAATGTCGTTAAAGAAGACGTGATGCAGCGCAGTGGTAAACATGCCCTGTCCCAGCTTTTTTGAAACATGTTGCTGGCATCAAATTCGAAATTGGCATATATTTTTCAAAAAGCAATAAAATTTCTCAGTTTCAACCTTGGATATGTTGTCTTTGTACTCCTTTCGAACACATATAGGGTTTAAATGATTTGCACATCATTGTATTCTGTGTTTATTTACATTTCGCACAGCGACCCAGCATTTTTTGAAAGGGGGTTGTATTCAGGCCTGTACTGTTCTCTTGGTGTTCATGCACATGGACTCTCCCACTTGCAGAGAACATGGTGAAGGACCACTCATCTGCCCACACTGATTGTTTCCACATGACTGTAGAACGTTTTTGCACAAATGAAGTTTCAAATGAGCATTTCTCTTTGTAATGAGGGGTTTATGCACTGCATCCTTACTATACCATCCCTTTCTATGTCATTGTAGATGGACCGTTCTTGGTGACACAATCTAATCATGTCCTGCGTTGACATTTTCAGTCACCCGAGGAACAGTTGCTCTTCTGTTTTATGTCCTAACGTAAGGCCCTGTTGCACTAGCATCACAGTCATTGAATGTACGCTTACATCCACATTTCAACCCTGTTTACTAATCTCCCATAGACCTAAATGCAGTTGTCACTTTAGTCATTACTCCTATCGAAACGCTAACCAGTTGAGCAGACTTTGTGGCCGAAGCTCCATTCACCAATAATGAACCCACTTTGAAAATCACTCGGATCTTTTCCTCTTGCCATCTTGACCCAAAATCGAGTTCAACCTGGCCTGCTCAGGGTTTTTGATACCACTGCTCTGTGAACTAAAGGTGTCTACATTAAGTCAACTCTAAGAAAGTTCTGTGTTCTATAATTTAACATTGGTGGAGTTTTCCACTGGTGAATATATTTCACACTGGTTCTTGGTGTAATGAGCCGTTGGCTCCTGCATTCAGAACTCATTTTATGAATTTTAGGTGGCTATTACCTCAGCAAAAATCTTTTGGTTGAAATCTTTTCTTAATGCATGCCCAGTCCACTCCAATTACAGCACCAGAATTTCAGCATGTTAAAACTCTGGAGTCAAAGCCGAGATGTGGCCTACCGAATTAGGAGAAGAATATGTAAAGGTGATTCCTCCTGAAGCATGAAAACACTGAGCCACACTTGTTGTTATATGGCCAAAAGTGTGTGGACACATGACCATCATGTCTACGTGAGCTTGTTGGACATCCCATTCCAAAACCATGGGCATTAATATGGAGTTGACCTCTCCACCTTGCGGTTATAACAACCTCCATTCTTCTAGGAAGGCTTTCCACAAGATTTGTGGGAATTTATTCCCATTTATTCAAAAGAGCATTCTTGAGGTCAGGCACTGATGTTGGACGAGAAGGACTGGCTCACAATTTGCATTCCAGCTCAACCCTAAGATGTTCAATGGGGCAATCAGAGGTCTGTGAAGGTCCTGGAGTTCCTCCACACCAAACTCATCAAACTATGTCTTTATGGACCTCACTTTGTGCACAGGGGCTGGTCATGCTGGAACAGGAAAGGGTCTTACCCCAAACTGTTACCACAAAAGTGAAAGCATATAATTGTCTAATATGTCTTTGTATGATGTAGCACTAAAATTACCTTTCACTAAGGTTGTAAACCCTGAAAAACAGCCCTATTATTCCCACTTCACCAAACTTTACCATTGACACTATGCGTCAGACTGGTCCATCAGGCTACCAGATAATGAAGCGTGATTCATCATTCCAGATAGGGGTGCGGGAAAAAATTGATTCTTAGATGCATCATGATGCGGACGTGAACGATTCTGAATCGATTCACAAATGCCAAAAATCGATTTTCTAAATATTTAATTTATAACGTAATGTTGACGGACGCAAAAGGCGGAACGTGGAAGTGGGTAAGTGCAGCGCCCGGACAGTCTGTGGCGGCACATAACAAAAACACCACTGGATGAGTGAGAAATCCGACCGGCTCCCTCTGCATTAAAGCCAGGTTAGGTCAGGAGTCACAGGACAAATGATCAGAAGAGCCATTTTGTCCTTTCAACAAATATCAAACCACCTTGGGAGCCGCAACATTTAATGTCCAGTATGTCTCAGTATGTGATAATGTCCTAGTATAGACTAAACAATATAAACAAGAACGCAGACTTACTTTACTCTGCTTTAAGCTTCGCCTACAGCCGCTTTCCTCCCGTTTCCGCCAGAAAACTTCTCCTCAAAACTTGAGCAGTTTCTTGTAAAATGTCTCTCAACATTCGGCTGTCTTATGAGGCTGAAGTCGCTTCTCATTCTCCAGCTTCTTGTTCGAATTTTCCTGTTCCACCTTAAATTCTGACTGAGGCACCGAATGTAAATACGGCACCATTTAAGGTGGAACGGGAGAATTCGGAAGAGAAGTGACTTCATCTTTGCGACTTTTTAGTGTTTGACAGTCTCTCCTTGCAGATTTAATGTACCAGGAAACCAACTGCGCTGCTTATAAATGCGAATAACGCATTGTTGCTATGCGACCTGCAGTCTGCACGGCAATTCTCAGTCGTTGCGAAACAGGGCTTTTGCGCTATGCTGCACACGACCCGTCTCAAAGATACTTTACTGACACAGCGACCCCCCCCGTCTCTACAACGACACCAAAACCAAAGTTATAAAGTCAATAAAAACGGGTAGAATAGCTGTAACATGTGCTGCATGGACATCCATCACGCAGATGAGTAGCAGCAGCTTCTCGTGCTCCAAAGGCAGTGAATGAGAGCCGTCTAGTTCACTTGCCACATCACTTCCATTTGACTTATTAATAAAAGATATTGGAAGTAAATTCATTATGGATCATTACAAATAGGTAGTAGGAAAATAGAAATGATGTATGGGAAAAAAAAGATGCATCGCGATTTTATAATCTCAAGTTTTATAATCGCATCGCAGCCCTGTGAATCGTAATCGAATCGAATCGTGAGGTGCCTAGAGATTCCCAGCCCTAACTCCAGAGGACACATTCCAGAATCTAGTGGCAGCGTGGCAGCATGCTTTACACCACTCCAGCCGACACTTACCATTGCATATAGTGAACATAGGCAGTGCGCAACTGCTCAACCATGGAAACCCTGATGCACAGTTTTTGTGATGATGTTTCCAGAAGTAATTTGGAACTCTGTAGTGAGTAATGCACTTCAGTATTTGGTGGCCTCGCTCTGTGAGTTTGTGTCGCTGAGCTGTTGTTGCTCCTAGACACACAATAATAGCACTTACAGTTGTCTAGGGCAGATCTAGCAGAGCAGAAGTTTCACATATTGACTTGTGGCAAAGGTAGCATCCTATGACAGCGCCATGTTTAAAGTCACTGAGCTCTTCAGTCCAACCCATTATACTGCCAATGTTTGTCTACAGGAATTGCATGCCTGTGTGTTTGATTGTATACACCGGTTAGTAATGAATGTGGCTGAAACACCTGTAGACAATAATCAAGAGGGATGTCCACATACATCTGGCCATACACTGTATCACCTATTCACTGGTGGTTATATGTTTCTCCGAAAAATGACTAGCAAGCATTTGAAGTTCAGTGTTCCTTTCCAAATAAGAGGACTCATTATAGTGATGGTACTTGCCTGAGCATTGTAAGGATGTAAAGATGTCTCTTTAATATAAGTCCCAAAGTCCTACTAGGCTGTAATAAAGATACAACTGTTATAGTTGTCTTTTTTTATTTCAATTTATCTTGAAAGTTCTACACTGGAGTGGGATTCCCACCTTTTATGCTTCTTATCATTCACCTTTTCTTTCAGCTTAGTATTTTTCCTCTGTGTATTTGCCTGTGGGAGTTTTCTTTTGTGGGGCTTTGCACATCTTCACTTCCTCTATTCAATTTGTCCTCCTTTGGTCAATAAGAGTGGCATCCCTGGGAGACAGGGTTAAGAATAACCCCTAGTAATGGATTTTCCCTTCTCTTAATCAATACCCTGTCCCGCCTGCTCTGTTAAATGGTGGATTTGCTCAGCTAGTGCCCCTGGACCCCTAACCGCGTGCTGTGTTTAGCAATTCTCTTTGGAAGAATTGACGTTTAAGGATGAGTCTGATCTTAAGATCTCAGGGCTTTTTGGTAAGAGTGGGATGGTGTGAGGTTTTTGTTTGAAGGGGTGGGACTGACTGATTTTTTTTTTTCTGAAACTTGCCAATAAATGGAGCCTCTTAAATGGGGTCTATACATTTGACCATTGGTATGTTATGCTGCTGATGGTCACTCTTCAGATGATTCAGATCAGGGGCTCATGGGAAAAAGGACAAACTGAACTTGAATTAAACCCCACTTTAAATTTTGTTTATAGCATATTGCAAACACTTTTATCAAGAAAGACAGTGTAATCATGCTTCATAGGAAACCAAACCTAGTGTTAAGAGTTCCTAAGGCAGCCAAAAATGCTAGCATTGTTACTCAAGCAGGGAACTGAACCCCTATCTTCAATGTACAAGGCTGTAAAGTTACCAACTATACTTTCTAATTGATATAAACCTGTGAGTTATAACTCCATACAAGAGCTCCACAGGGGGCAATTTAAGATTAGGAATGTTGACAAATGTTCAAAAACATCTTAAACAGGTGATGCAGTTGCCCTTGGGTCTAAAAGGAGCATACTTGAAAGGCCTAGTCTATGAGCAAGAATGGGTCAAGGCTTGCCCCTTTGTCAAAAATTGCTTCAGCAAATAATCCAAAAGATTAAGCAAACCGTCCCTCAATGAACAATTGCAAGGATTTTATGTATTTCACCCACAGTGCATAATATTATTAAAAGATTCAGGAAATGTAGACAAATCCCGGTGTGTAAGACACCAAAAACCATGCCTGATAATACAGCCATGACCTTTGACCCCTCAGACAGCACTGCATTAAAAACCGGTTCATGCTTCTGTGATGGATATCACCACATGGGAATACTTTGACAAACTGTTGTCAATAAACACTGTTCGCCAGTGCCTCCACAAATGCAAGTTACGACTGTATTATGTACAGTGAAAGTCATATGTCAACAACATCCAGAAACGCCGCCGACTTCTCTGGGCTCGTGCTCATCTGAAGTGGACTGATGCACAGCGGAAACGTATTGTAATCAGATGAGTCAACCTCTCAGATTGTTTATAGAACTAATTGATGGAACAAAGAAGTAAAGGACCATCCAGATTGTTATCATCGAAAAGTTCAAAAGCCAGGGCCTTTCATGGTATGGCGGTAACCATGGAATGGGTAACTTGCATATCTGTGAAGGGAACATTACAGCTGAAAGATATATACACATTTTGGACCACCTTCTGTATGATGTCTTTTTCAGGGATGTCCACATGTTCAACGGGTGTGAGACTGGCCTCCCATTGAACATGTGGAGCCTTATGAAGCACAAAATACGACGATGAAGACCCTGTGCAGTGGTGCAGATGAAGACTTGTATATAAATGAATGGCCGAAAAAAATCCCTTTCAAATTTTGGCATCTTCGGTCCCCAAAAGATGTTTTTTTTTGCTTTTAAAGTGAAAGGTGATGACAAACACCCTTTTTTGGACTGAGCATATGTTATGTGACATATGTGATATCGTAAAAAATTAGTACAGTTCATAAGGTAAAACATTGTGTTTTTGTACTGCTGTTCAATTATGTTAAAGTCAGAATTTACTAATCACTGCTGTCTTTTCCTGTCTTAACCTTCTTGGGTTTAAGGTTTGTAGTCCATTCTCTTCTGAAGACCATGCATCTGGATCAGCTGCCTTGGAATACTTGTACAATAGGCTACCCATTGCAAACTGTACTATGCTACTGATATGCGCTCAGTGTTATCCAAGTAGCTGTCAAGTGTCTTACGTCTGGATTTTTAGTCATCATCAGTAGTGTGCGTCCATGTCAGGCACAGGAAGATGTACCATCATTAAATGACCTTCAGCTTCGCTGCCTCTCCGTGTGAACCGCATTAGTCATTACTCTCACCACTCAAGCAGACATGTCTTGATGAGGATAGGGATATTTACCGCCATGGCGAGCGAGAAACTCTGCACAAATGAGGCTTTTTGGGAGCCAGAGCCGTCAATCACGTCTGATCTGACAGCACCGCTGTTCGTGGACCGTGGGCCAATTACCTTTCAACCTTCCACTGAAAGGCGTGCTGGATGAGGCCGCTTTGTGCTGTAAGTCGCTCTTTCTGCGCCTTCATAAAATCCAATACAAGGTCCGGCTTACAGAAAAAACCCTACCCCTGAGCCGGGCACGTTTGATAGGCCTGGATTCCAACGCTTGGACATTAAAGCTCTCCAGCTCAATCTCAGAGGAGCCAAAGAAGGTCATCTTTGCCATCACTAGACAGAAAAATCCACTGCCATGTTTCCATATTTCACAAAGGTACCTCTCGCAAATCGATACTCAGACCTTTTCCCGGCCACTGATCTGTAAAGATGTGCGGGTGTGCTTTTTTCCCCCTTCTTCTTTTTTCTAATCCTTAGATTCCATTTTCTCTGCGTCTTTGTTTTCTTTATCGAGATATCTGAGCAGCCATCCACACAGGACCTTAAACCACCTGTTGGAGTCTGTTTGCTCAGCTTACTATTCTTTGCCCAGAAAGTGGCTGAGGATTAAGGGTAACAACTTCTCCAGAGCATTAAGTGCAATAATTCCTTATTTGCCTTTTACTTGCAGTAAATCTTTGCGTCGATACAGGGAGCTTTTCATACACTGCCTGTCAGACGTTTACTGATCGCCACTTATTTATCTTGTGATCTCAAGATAACAAAAGTTGTTTTCTTGAGATAGCTTCAAGACAAATAAGTTGTGATATCAAGAAAACTTATGCTGTCTTGTGATCTCAAGATAACAGTCCAGAAAATCATAACTATACAATATATAATAATAATATATAATAATACATAATTATATAATATAATTATAACTTCTTATTTTAATCTTTACTTCTAATATTTCATATTTGTTCATTATTTGTTCATCTAATTCTAAACAACTTTATAATTCAGTGTAAATCAAGTATATTCAGGACAAATTGTATCAGTTTATGGACACAGATAGTGGCAATTAAACTGGAGACCTGGAGTTCCTTATATGTTCTTGTAGGTTTGGTATAAAGAGCATTCCTTCCACAAAGATGATCTTCCACCAATTACTCAAAGAAAGCTACCTCATTACTGACGTTGCCATGAAATTGGAGTAAGTGTTTTCTAAATAGACACTGGATGAGTTTTGAAGACGGGACCAGTAGAGCAGCCCATCCCAGCTGTCCTGAACTTTGGTATGGAGGCCCCAAAAGCCTGAAAAGACACGCAATCAATAAGCTGTTAGGGGTCCTGTGCGACTGCTCCAGGTTTCATGGGTCATCGATACTAAAAGCCGCAGCTGATGCAGAAATGATCAGTTTAGATGCCAGCTTCTCCTGCTTCATCTGCTTACCACAGGGTCACCATTCACGCTGTACCCAACCGACTCCTCCATATTCAATCAGAATTGATTGTCAGGAGATAATAGGAGAAAATAGCTGGAACAGCTGGTTTAGCTTGGTTTTTATATCAATAGAAGTCTATCAGAGCCCACAGTGCCAATCAAAAGGTCAAAACTGGAAGACGATAATGCTTTTAATTTGAGATGAACCTTCAGCCATGTACAATATAGCACTGCCGTCAGAAGAAAACCTTGTATCTCGATTTTTGTCGTTTTTCAGTTTTTGACATAATTTGAAAATGTTTGTTGTTCTTTACATTGTATGTAAATTTTATGAAGAAAGGACCAAAAGAAATGGCCTAAAATGACTTGGAAAAATGTCTGGTTCCATTGACTTACATTGAAAGTAAAGCAGGTTTTTTCCTTTTCTTGTAAAGTTTATCAATTTTGGAGATATGAGGTTTTGTTTCGACAAATATGTATATATATATATATAAATATGTATATATATATATATATATATATATATATATATATATATATATATATATATATTAAATGTCCACTAATGTTTAAAAGTATTGATTTTAATAATGACATAATGATAACTCATTCAGTACTATAGAACTGAATGTCAGCAGGTTTTTGGGTATAAGAAGTAATTAAATGGTGAATAATATAAATATCGATTTCTTGTCAAGGAATCTGCCTCAAATTTAATCACCCCTTTTGAAATACAGAATATTCTCAGCTTTGTTGCTCATTTGAAAATCATCTACTGCTCCGTTCAACTTTCTAGACACATCTAATATTTCTTATGGGGAAATTCCACCAACTTTTCTAAATTTCTGCATAAATCAGTAGTCATAAAACAGCCATTCAGAGTGGTTTGGTGTAAAATTGTTCATTGTAGAGAAAATTACTAACTCAGATTTTTTTACAGTGGTGGTGACAGAAACCAGGGGTCACAATGTCTACAATACAAATATAGCCATTTTATTTACTATCAAAGCATCCTGTGAACCTATAGTTTTTTTATATGTAACACTGGTAATGGTAAAGTGGTTTTGTACCATGAATAGATTTTAATAACATATGTTTTAGGCCAAAACCTCAAAACTATCATAATACAATGTCTCCATTGTCAGGGAGTGATATTCATAACCATTTCACGTAATAACTTTCTCTAATGTAGCTTTCAGAGGCATTAAACTCTTCAGACGTCTGGTTCCTATCACCACCACTGTGAACAATTCTGACTCAGTTAGTTTGCCTAGAATGTAGTATTTCACATCAAACCACTGTGAAGGAAAAAAAAATGAAATTCTGAGTTTCCAACAAATTTGAAATGTGTGTTGTTGCAAAGTACTAGCTTTTAAAATTTTGTATGTTTTACATATATAATTGTAAAAATATTGCCATGTAGAACCAAGATATTGCATATACCGCTCTCGTTCTCTCTCTCTCTCTCTCTCTCTCTCTCTCTCTCTCTCTCGCTCTCTCTCCCGCCTCTGCAGGGTTAAATGGGGTCAGAATCAAAGGCCGCTGCTCTGAAAGAGAGGCCCCTCCGTTGGGCCGGATTAAGGCGAGGGCCTGACCCGCTCATGACAAGTCGTGGGCTGTGTTTGGAAACACTGGCCATAATTGTGTCCTGTAGTCATAGCAGGGGTCCTGGGGGGGCCCAGTGGGCCCTCTGGCCTTGGAGCTCTTGCTCTGGCCGGGTCAGGGTTTAGGAACGGCTGGTTAACCTAGTGACCGTGACAGGCCCTGAAAAGGAACCAGAGCTTATGCTGGAACCGTCCACAGAGCCATCTTTATCACTGAGCTGTCCTTGTGATTTTAGCAGGATCGCTTCAACATTGACATTCTCTTTCAACCCACACTGCTTATTGTGGACTGAGACAGTCATTTACATCAGCTCTTTGTATGGATTCTTTATCTGTGCAACCACAATGAAGCCAACCCACCACTTATAGCAACATTTTTATGTGGACCAGTTCAAACTGTGGTCCCACAGTTAAAAAAATAAATAAATAAAAACTATTTAAAAAAAAAACAATGAAGTATTCAGACCTTAGATATTTACTAGGATTGCACTATGACTCATTTAAACCCAAGGCATTAATTGAGATACCAATAAGCTAAATATATACAAACATATCCCAAACCAAAACCCCTAAATTTCAACTTGAGAAAATAATATTTACTTTTTCCAATGTTTTTTTTTAAAAGATTTTAAAGTGAAGTAACAGATTTACATTTATCAGTTTAGTTTTTAAGAAAAAAAAAGTTTAAAATGCCTTCCCACGTTTTTGTGTCACTACCGAAACACAAAGAGTTTTAGTCTGTGGGTGGAGCCTTATTTTAGCCACACCCCTGCATTGTAGAGCAGGAAGTGAGACTGCATCCCTGTCCCTCATTGCCACGTGGTGAGCAGTTAAGTCCAATTGTTTTGTAGTAAATGTGAGCCAAAGTCTGGAAATCAGTGTGAAACATTAAGAACTGTCACCACCGAAACACATATGTTCTGAAATTTATTAGTGTTATGATGAAAATTATTATGATATTTTGTGTGTACAAGGGTTTGCTAGTAATGTACTGACTCCTGTTTTTGAGTTCTGCTCAAAATGAGCAAAAATTGTCACTACCGAAACACAGAGTTTATAGTTGGTGGGCGGAGCCTTATTTTAGCCACACCCCTGCATTTTAGAGCAGGAAGTGAGACTGCATCCCTGTCCCTCATGGCCACATGGTGAGCAGGTAGATCCCATTGTTTTGAAGTAAACATGTCCCAAAGTCTGAAATCAGTGTGGAACATCAAGAATTGTCACTACCGACACAGCTATGTTCTGCAGTTTTTTTGTGTTTTAATGAAGATTATTATGATTTTATGTATGTACAACTGTTCACTAGTGATGTACTGACTAGCGTTTTTGAGTTCTGCTCAAATTGAGCTAAAATTGTCAGTACCGAAACAGTCACTGCCGAAACATTTGGTCACATTTCAGTAGTGTTATGATTGATTTGGTAGGGAAAACAATGGAATGCTCAATCATTTGTTGTGATAAAATAAACATAATTAAGGTATAGGGTCACTCAGAGCAAAAGGATTTAAGTCTAAATTCCAGTTAAAATCAAAATATGTTTTCAATTGGGATGTAAACAGCCTCAATCTGTCATTCGGCTACATCTGTGTTCTAAACATCGTGACCTCAGTATCTACATATGTGTTTTCTCGAGATCTTCTCTCCTCTGCTGGTCCAGCAGTAACACATCTACACTACAGAACTTGATGACCCGTAAGGCTTTTTCCAGGGAAGCCAGAGAGGCCTGGCACCCGTCGCCATCAGCACCACTGACACAGCTAACACAATAATCATGCAGAAAGAGAGATGTGTTTATGAAGCAGAGAGAAAATAGGAAGCAGACACATATAGCGAGAAAGAGAGAGAGAGAAGAGAGAGTGTACGACGTCAGTAGTGACGGAGAGCGGTGGAAGGGTCGAGATGCTACATCAGACCTGGCTGTAATCTGATTAAGGTCTGATAATGTGGGTGAGATTCACTTTCCCGCACTGTGCCCTAATGGCTTTCACCTCTCCGCTTCTCTATCACTGCCAACCCCATTACCACACTTTAAACTCCTTATCTGACAAACTCCATCAGCAGAGCCCAACACGTCTGCTTCTGCTCCACAAGTAGAGCTGCCTGTAACTTCTAACGTGTTTTATGGCAACATCAAGTGGCACAGACTGATGGCCCTTCTAGTTTTTGGCACAATGTGCCATAAATAACTCCGTCCATGTAATTATATTCATAGAATAAGACAGAATAGAATAGAATAGAATAGGACGTTATTTTCCTACCAAAGCAAAAAAAAAATGTCTTTGGCTTCATCAGCCATTCGGAGGGAGACCAAGCTGAGGTAGCATATATTCAAGACTTTCTATATTTGTTGAATACTTTAGTATTACGAAAATCATTTTAAAAGAGAACAGACCTACTTTATATGGCCAAAAGTACAAAGACACTCCTCCTAATTAATAAGTTCAGATGTTTCAGCCTGAATCAAACACATAGACATGCAGCCTCCATTGGAGTAGAATGGTTCATACTGAAGTGCTCAGAGACTTTAAACATGGGTCTTTTCAAAGATGCCACCTTTGTCAGTTACTTCATGAAATTTCTGCCCTGCTAGATCTGCCCTAGTCAACTGTAAGTGCTATTATGGTGAAATGGAAGAGTCTTGGAGTAGGCACAGCGATAGACCACGCAAACTCACAGAGTGGGCCGACCCCTACATGCTGTAAAAGTAAAAGTAGCCTAAAAGTAAAAGTAGCCTATCATCTGTTGCATCATTCACTACAGAGTTCCAAACTGCCTCTGGAAGCAACATCAGCACAAGAACTTTGTGTTGGGATCTTCATGAAATGGGTTTCTATGGCTGAGCAGCTGCCCACAAGCCTAAGATCACTATATGCAATGCCAAGTGTTGGCTGGAGTGGTGTAAAGCATGCCGCCACTAGACTCTGGAGCAGAGGAGCATGTTCTCTTTAGTGATGAATCAGGCTTCACTGGCAGTCTGATGGGTGAATCTGAGATTGGTGGAAGGCAGGAGAACACAACCTACCAGAACGCATAGTACCAATCGTAAAGTTTGGTGGAGGAGGGATAATGGGCTGTTTTTCAGGCCCCTTAGTTCCAGTGAAGGGTGATGTTAATGCTACAGCATACAAAGACATTTTAGACAATTATATGCTTCCAACTTTGTGGCATCAGTTTGGGGAAGATGCTTTCCTGCTCTAGCATGACTGTGTCCCTGTGCACAAAGTGTGCTTCATAAAGATAAAACTCGCCTTAAACTCAAGTTCTCTAAACACCTTTGGGATGAATTGAAACTTTGATTGCCACACCTTCTCGTCCAACATCAGTGCCTGACCTCACAAATGCTTTTTTGACTGAATGGGCACAAATTCCCACAGACACACTCCAAAATCTTATGGAAAGCCTTCCCAGAAGAGTGAAGGCTGTTACTGAATGGAATGGGAAGTCCAACAAGCTAACTAAGTTAAACTTTGGCCTGCTTTTCTTTTTTGTTTTGTTTTACATATTGTCACATGGGTCAGTTACTTGGCTTGAGATATTCTTTACACTTGTTTTGATCCACAAAAATAAATTAAAAAAAAAAGTTAAAAGATACCTCTGGTCATCTTACAGCACAATGATTAGCGATGAACATAACATTAGCTCAAATTAGGCTAACGCAAGCTTGTTTCATGCCAGAAGTGCCACAGCAAAGCATAACATTTGGATGGACAGACACACCTGTGGATTTTCTCAGATCTGAATCAAGAGTGGAGCTTGATTTTCTCCTCTCACACAAAGATGAAAGCTTCAAGAGCTGTTTCTCTGATGGGGACAGTTTTGGTGTCTACCAGGTCTTCCAGCTGGTTGTTAGGAGTCCCTGTTGTCTCTATATTGGAAACTCTACTTTGCTTATTTTCCTTTGTCATTCCCCTTCCTTATGCAATTGGATAACATTTCCAATTGACCAGATAAATATGTAATCAATTACCTGCACTTAATAGCCATTTTGACTAGAAATGGAACAAACAAAGGGCAACTTTTGCACAATCCCATATTTACACAACTTTTTGTATTTACAAAATGCAGCATTGTAACCAAAGGCCATTGCTTGCTCTAAACTTAGCTCCTGGCCATTGGTGTACATGATGAGTTTGTTTTTCTCTGATCTAAGTCCTGGAAAGTGAAAGCGTCTTCTTAATGGTGTTTAAAGGTGTCTGGGTGCTGATGGATCGTAATGTGCGTTTAGGGGAATGCGGACGTTTTCAGACGTCTGACCGCGAAAGGCACCTCGGAGGAAGTGGAGGAAGGGGGTGCAGAGGTAAACGTGTTACTTTCAGCATCCATCACGGTGTTAGAAAAGAGTGTTGGTAGCCATTATGTGGGGCATCTTTATCTCTCTCTGTCTGGGGCTCTGGGCGTAATGCACGGGGCTAATTTGCTTAGCGCACGCGGAGGATCCATTAGGGATGGAGCTCGCGAGCCGGGGTGTCCGAGCTGCAGCAAAACGGTGACAAATCACCCATGAGTTCCTTCTGTCTGTCTGTCAGTTGCCTGAGTGATGGACCAGTGAGTGAGCAAGAGAGAGAGAGAGAGAGAGAGAGACAGAGAGAGAGAGAGAGACAGAGAGAGAGAGAGAGAGAGAGAGAATGAGAGAGAGCGAGCAGCAGGTCTCCTGGCCTGCTGTGTTCAGTTCTGGTGTAAATAATAGGTGTAAATGCAGCCTCTGGTGAGAGGGGTCAGTGTCCTCCTTCATTACTGCATTACTGCAGCCCCTATGCATCTCCTCTAACATAGAGACAGCATAATGACTTTCTGAATGGGGGGCTTTCATGTTCTTTGCTGTCTCGATCACAGAATATATGAATGTATATTCATACCTGGTGCAGAGGATAGGCCTATTTTCTTAAAGGCAACATGTTTTTCTGCTTAAAAAAATTGTTATTTAATTTCTAATGGCTTGTTATTGTAAAAGATGGTTCTTCAAGGGTTCTTTAGTAAAGACAATGGATCTATATAGAACTATGAACTCTTAAATCACATTTGCATGCTTGGTTCTTTACATGGTAAAATGGTTCTTCAGATTAATGGAGATTGTGTTGTGTATTTTCGAAAATGGTTCTATATAGTATCAAAAAGGGTTCTGTTATTGTTACATTGTCAAGCGTGTACAGTAGCAGAACCCTTTTTGGTGCCATATATAAAATCATTTTCAAAAAGCTTCTATATAGAACCATGAACACTCAAAGAACCATTTACATGCTTAAATGGTTCTTTGCATGCTTTAATGTTGGAAAAGGTGTTATATGTCGTTCTATATAGCACCAAAAAAGCTTCTACTATTGTTACAATGTCAAGCTTGTAACAATAGCACAACCCTTTTTGGTGCTATCCAGAACCATTTTCAAAAATACACAACATGTTCTCCATTAATCTGAAGAATGATTTCACCAAGCAAAGAACCATTTAAGCATGCAAATGGTTCTGTGAGTGTCCATGGTTTTATATAGAGCCGTCATCTTTACTAAAGAACCCCTATAAGATAAGATCATTTGTAGCTGATTTAATGTGATAGGCCTTGTTTAACTGAACAATGCTAACAGTGAATGAAAGCTCCCTGCAACAAAAAACAGCCTAGACCACTAATATGCTGGCCAACCAGCTAAACTAGTACCAGACTAGCATAAACTAGCTTAGACCAGCTGCAAAACTGGTGTCTTGTGCAACTGCATTGTTCTCAAATCTAGTCAAAATATCTAATATTTCTCATTTTTAGATTGCTGTAAGCTTATTATATGATTATGTTGTTTTTTTTTTCTTAGACATGCTTTACTTATTTTAAGTGATTTTAACAAGTCAAATGGTCTCATTATGTTGGCAGGTAAGGTAAGAAATATTCTTGAAACAAGTAACATCATCTACCAAAACAGTGAGATAATTTTACCTATTTAAATCAGTTAAAACAGCCAAATCTGTCTAGAAATGAGTGAAATAGTCTTTAAATTAAAACCATCTCAAAACGAGAAATATTAGATATATTGACTAGATTTAAGGTGATTTCACTTGACGAGATACCATGTTTTACAGTGTGGAATTCATGCAGCTCTGTGCTGGGTGGAAATGTATGAACGTACATTAATGCTTAGTATAAAGTTTAGCTCGGCTTTTTTAATGCTACATATTTTTTTCCTCCTCCAAACAAGCTGCCAATAAAATTCTGAAAACTGGTTTAAAGTGATGGCAGTAGTATAAGCAATCAATGCTGATGTGGCTGGCAGTGAATGAAGCCGACATGTAGAAAAGTTTAGTCCTATGTGTTTTGAATCAGACAATTACCAATAAACATTTTGAAGCTTGTTAGTTCTTAATCATTACTGAAGTAAAGCGACAGCTCTAGCTGAACTGAACAATGCTAATGTGGCTGACAGTGAACAAAAACAGTCCTGCTGAAAAAAAACCCATAGAAACCAGATAGCATGCGGATGTGGGCCACTTCTGGCAAAGACATGGCATTGCTGCCCCATTTTGGCACTGGCAAACTGCATGTGAGCAAAAACTGGCCCACATTATAAAGCATATTTGGCCCACATGCGCCAAAACAGATCTGGGCCGAATCTGGCAGAAATATGGCAGTGCTGCTTACCACTGCACTGGCACACTGCATATGAGCCAAAAGTGGCTCACACATTAAAAATGTTCTCAAAACAGATCTGGGCCACATCTGGCAAAGATTGCCAGTGCTAACATGAGCTACATGACAAGTTTTGAACAGGAGATTTAGTTTAAATTGCTCATATATGGCACAGTACACTGTAAAAAATCCAACCTAAAATGTTTTGGCTTATGCGACTATTTTGATTGTTATTTGTACAAAGAATAATGATTGGTTAAAATGTTCATTTTATTTAGTCCAACACAATCTGCCTCAATACTAGGAACATGACTACATATCCTAGTTTGCAGTCTAATTCAGATTTAGTTTAAAATGATTTGTGGCTACTTAAGGGCAGTTGGCCCTATCATCAGGAGATCACGAGGTCGATCCCTGGTGATGCTACAGAGTCCCAGAGTGCGCAATTGGCCATCACCCTCCAGGTGGGTAGGATGGCCCCCCTACTCCCCCCACCACCCAATGCAATGCTAGTCATTGCAGGCGTCTGTTAGCTGACGTAACCTGTCTGGTGGTTGGCGCTTTCCTCCGAGCGCATTCGGCTGTCCAATGACGATGCATGAGCGGCAGATTGAAAAAACGTGGTGGCACTTCACAGGTCTCGGAGGAGCCTGGTGGTATTGTGAGATTCAGGGAGTCCTAACTAGTGAGTGGAATTGAATACGACTAAATTGGGGAGAAAATTGGGGAAAAATCCCCAAAAAAAGAAAACAAAACTTTTTCACACTGTAGTGAACTTTGTGGACATGTTGGCTTATTTAGGAAATGTAGGCTTATAAACAGGAATTCCTGAGTGGGGCGACTGGCTACTCCATCCTTAGGAGATCAGAGCCCAAATCCCACCAACACCACAGCCATCTGTAGGTGGTAGTCAACCAAAGGGGGAGCACATGCTAACCTCCACTCCCTGAGCCTGGTGGCACCATGCAATAGTGGAAGTCCCACCCAACAGGGAAGCTGTACCGGATTTTGTACTAGTTGCTTTGAGTGTTGGGTCAGTTCTGGCATTGGTGGTTTAAAGGTATGGCACTCTAATGGCAGTAAACAGGCTGGGTTCTGGCAACTGCATCTGGCCATCATTCCATGCCCTATGTGGACAGCAAGTAAGGTCCAGATGTGGCCAAGACTTGGGCCATATCAAGTTTCCTATCTGGGTAGTTTAACCAAACAGTGCTGTGGTTAGAAAGCTAGAATTGCCAATTAGCAAAGAATCTTACTAACTGGTAACTCCAGCTTTCTTTCATTGTTCCCCATGTCTTTGTCAGAGTGGTCCCTGCTAAAAAAAAGACCCTAAGAACCATTAGAATTAGCTCCAATTGGCTCTGGTTACCATTCCTGCAGGACACCTTTAGATCCTATTGGGAATCCATCAAATGCATCTGGAATCAGTCCTAGAAGACCTGTTAAACCATTAGAAGTCTTTACACTGTGATACCAATCCATCAGGAAAACACAAACTACCTTTAGTGACCATTGAACACCACCAGAAACCACCAGAAACTTTCAATGGTTTCTATATTTTTTTTTTCAGCAGGCTGTCCATTAACTGACTCTATCTTGCTGACAGCAACACATTAATGTCTGACAGAACTGGCTACTCAGCTGATTGTGCTGATAGTCAAAGAATTAGCAGCATTGCGTAACCACAGCGCACAGCGCCGAGATGTGTCACACTGAGTGACAGTGGCCACTAACCATGCCGGAAATGACAGTGGTTTCCTGAAGCCAGCCTGGTTTCTGCTAGCAGCTGTTTGTCTCAGCAGTGTTCAAATAAATAACACGAGTACAAATATCCTGTTTCTCACCGAGGGCTCGAGAAGAAGATGTTCCAGATGAGGATGCTCAAAGTGAAATTGCGCCATCCTGTGAGAACATGAACAAGCCCTGAGGAGGATCTTTTCTTCTCAGAACTGTCATCGGTTTGCTGGCTTGGTGGTTTCTAAGAAACAGAAAAGCGATAGTGAACAGTGGCGTTGGTGGAAATTAGGGAAGTAGAGGTGCTGGTGCTTTGGAATGAAGAGATGCAGTCAGTTTATAAAAATGACCTCATTTGAGCCACCAATTTGCAGGTGGAGAAGAGAGAGCGAGCGAGCATTAGATCTAGTTGTGTGACCTTCCCATTGGTTAAGAAATATAAAAAATTCTGCATAATTAAATGGTTAAGATTCAATAATCAAAGTCATTCAGGGCAGTTTGACTTGAAACTTACAGAGTCAGAATTATTCACAATGGTGATGCTGGGAACCAGACGTCCGCCTCTAAAAGCTGCCTCACAGAAAGTCATTACAGGAAATGGTTATGAATATGCTGCCTGATGTCTGAGATATTCATTTATGATAGTTTTTCTATAAGCTTTTGGCTTAAAGGTTTTACATGCAGGGCATTATAAGGCAAAACAGACCCCAAGGAAAACTTCTTCTTCTTTTTTCTGATTTCCCCCTATTTTACCATCATCAACATTAAATATAAAACTCATAAGACACGTGTAGGTTCCCTGGTAGTTTTGGATGGTAAATAAAATGGCTACATTTGCTTTGTGCATTGTGTACATTATGACTCCTGGTTCCTGTAACGTCCTATCTTGCCCTGTCCTTGTCTTTCTTTGTTTCAGCCTTTGTTTTCTTGTTCCATGTGCTTTTGTTGTTGTTTTGGTCTTTGTCTACTCCCTGATCCTGCCTTCTTGTTATCTGTCTCACCTGTCTGTTGTTTGTAGCCCCACACTCTCATTAGTCCCTGGTGTTTCTGATCTGTTCCATGTGTATTAAGACCCCTGCTTGTGTTTGCTTGGTGTTTTGTTCTCTCAGGCCCTTTTTGGATTTCTCTCATTTATTTTCTAGTTTCTTCATATCCATCTGGCTGTGGCTTTTTTTTATGTTTCAGTATTTTGTTCAGTCTTTGTTTTGTCACCTTTATGTCCTGGATTTTTAACAAAACCAAGGATTTCTAATCGAATAGCTGTGTTTCTCAACAGTGAAGTATTTCACACAAATTCAAACTGAATGTTTTTGTGTACATCTCAATGATTAAATTATGCTGAAATCAGTGAACAAGTAGGCTTATTGTTAAGTAACTAAATAATGATTCTGTAAATACTATGAAACTTGCAGCTTTGAGAGTGAGGAACTGAAGTGTGGGCCCGCGTACAGACCCTTAGAGCTTTAGAGGGGCTCCTTTGTCTTTCCCACACTCTAACTCACTGTGATGGATGGCCCAGGCCGTACGCCAGTCACCAAAGCAAAGCACACTTCCTCTGTCTCTCACCCACATCCTAACAGTTTTCTCTCAATATAACCCTCCTCCTTCTTTTCTTCTGTCCTTTCCACACATCCACTGCTCTGGTTCAAGCTGAATTGTGACCCCACCTACCCCCTTTTCAGACTTTCATTCACTTTCTCTGCGTATTAAGCTACATCCAAAGGTTCACCAGCACCTTCTAATATGCAGAAGGCCTTTATCACCCCCACTGAGCAGTCCCAGCCTTCTCAATGTGAGCACCAAGCTGCTGGCCACTAAATATTTGGCCTGCCACAATGGAGACATTAGCACACGAGTGACCGCTTCTGAAAGGCCAGAAGAAACAGTGTTGGAAGGGAAGACGAGCTATCTGGCTCATGTTAAGCTGAGGCTCTACTCGCTGCTGGCAGCATGGCGACCCCTTTAAACTAGGCTCTTTCACAAGAACTCTGAGGAGCTCAGTAAATTACAGACTGAGAGGAAGTTTAGAGGAGGGCTGTAAAACCACATTTGACTAGCGTGCACCAGTTCTCAAAGACACTTGACTTGAAAATGCTTGAAATGTTTTGAAAATAGTATAGACAAAAATTCATATCATAATTAAGATGACCAAATATTTTATTTTTTCAAATAATATATTTTTGATTGTTTAAGTAAACCTTTTTTGTAGATTAACAAGGGTTGTATTATCCTGGATGTCCCTGCACTTTTAATTAGGACCATATTTTACAACTGAATAAATCTAAATCTCATCAAAAATGAACAATGTATATAGAAAGATGTCAATATTGCTTTCTAACCCTAATGAGATAAAGGTGAGTGTATGTAAACACCACAGCGGCTTCTCTGAGTGCAGCACGTCTGAAAGTCAGTTGTCTCATATGTGCATCTCTTATGCTTAAGCTTTAATCCAAAGCATCAGACACTGCTGGAATTTACCAAATAGTACAAGCAATTCACACTATCAGTTTTACCTCGGAAGCTGCGGAGCCTCTTGGCTTGTAGGCCAAGACTGTGGCATTGCCTAAAGCAGCTGGCTGAGTGAGGAGCGCTGCACCCGGAAAGCTGGCTAGTATCCATGCTAGGCTAATGGCTAACAGCTAACCCTAAGAGACTGGCTTTTCATTCCACCCTCATTTGCTCTTGTTAACTCATTAACTCATTACGATATGATGACAATAAACTGGACTAACTTACTTCAGGCTGCACCTCACTACACAAGACATGAGGGAATCAGCGTGTTTTGTACTTTGTGTCATCTGCACTTATTTGTGTAATGGTATAATGGTAAAAACAAAACCGATATGAATTTCAACCGGGGTAGCGGATGAACTTGTATATCAGCCACTACTACTTTCGACTAGACAGGTCTTAAAGTGATTCGAGAAAAATCAAATGAAATTTACCTCTTAGAGTTCCATCCAACAACACATGACGTTTTCATGGACTTGTGGTATGACACTATGGAGCTAAAAAGTTCTAGAAATGTCAGCACTAATTCAGGATTAAATGAAGAAATGCTGACCGCACACTGCAATGAAGATAGCCTTACTGAAGCTGGATGTGTTTAGCTAGAGGAGATTTGGTAATCTAATCTGTGTGTGATTTAGTAGGCCCATTCAAACACAATAAGGAATCTGTGTAATTTCCTCAAATTACCCCAAATAGCCCTGTTCGAAACGTTATCACGCAGACGTTCATGTCAGTGGTGATGTCAATGTGACAGGCAGCATGCTTCAGAACAACAAGAAGATGTGCAGCCATAAAAAAGTATCTCGTTTCAGTCCTCATGAACTTTGAAGGTCAAATCAAGCTCCATTTTAGCAGTCAGTCTTGTCTTCAGGTTGCAAAAAAAGAAAAGAAAAGCACTGTTTTCTATTACCCAGTTCTGTCATTATATTACTGTGATGTCCATTAGAGCAGGACTGTTACAGAGGGATTATAGAATTAGTTATAATGATTAGGCTAAGAGAGTTGAAAAAAGATGACTAAGGAACATTATTATAATTATTTCATCCACAAAAGTGAAAATGTTGGATAATTGTTGGAACAATGTGGAAGACCTTACTCACAGCTTAATATCAAAACTGTTAACAGGCTCTAAGGTAAGCTATTTGCCAATATTCATCTTAATATGATGTCTAATAATAAATAACATACCACAACAAGTTTGCTCATATTAACTCTGATAGGAACCAGGCATCTGCACAGCTCCCTCATAGAAAGTTGCATGAAATGGTTAACTCTCTGATGTCTAGGACATTGTTTTACAATCATTTTGAGAGAAGATGTTGGCTAGAAACCTATTTTTAACAATCCATTTTTGGCAGAGGGGTACATGGAGGTCATTGTAGGGCAAAATAGTCCCCAAAGAAAACTGTTTTTCAGATTTACCACTATTTTACCATCATTAGCATTACACACAAAAACTCAGAAGGCACGTGTAGGTTCACTGGTGGGTTTGGATAGTAAATAAAATGGCTATATTTGTGTTGTAGACATGGCGATCCCTGGTTCCTATCACCACCACTGTAAAGAAATCTGAGTCTGTAAGTTTCTCAAGAATGAAGCATTTAGCATCAAACCACTCTGGTTGATTGTTTATCTCTAAACAATTGAATTATATGGAAATATAGAAGAATAAGTAGAATTCTCCTTTAATGCTGAAACCTAACCACCACCTAATCATTACACACTTGTCCCAAATCAAATAGAGTTGTTAATTAATCTCAAATAGACTTGTATGTAGTTTCTAACACTGTATAACATGCTGTTATTTATATGGACAAGTTGCATAGCTAAAAACAGCTTTAGCCAGTCTGAAGCTGGAATTTTGTCCATACTTTTGGCCTTAAAGCTCTAGTGAAAAGCCAAAAAAAAGCAAATGTCAGGCACCAAACATGTCTTACATTTGGGGTAAGAGGAGAATTGCGCAACTTGGCCCAGCTATCACTTTAAAATTCGGCAACATTTTTCATCAAATGTGATCTAATGCACTAATAATCTTCTCAGAGAATGCTCTGTAGCTTGAGTTTGGCTGCTTGAAAATCCTATTGTGTAGAAGCATGGATTCCTCGTGACTCCTGCATCTCGACCCTCCCCCCAGTGAGCTGGAGTGAACCTGCTCTGAGACTGCAGACTTTTCAGACTGGAGAATGTGCAGTGTGAGGGGCTGGATCTGGCCCAGAGCTGAGGAAACAGGCTGACCTTTTGGGGGTAAAGGGGGAGAAAGCAGGTGACCAGGGTTCAGGCCTTTTTCAAAAGAGGAGAAAATAGGGGAAGAGGGAAAGTTTTTTTTTCCCTACTGGTCAGCCATCCAGTCTTGATGGTCATGTGCTGTGCATACCAAAATTGTGTGTGTGTGTGTGTGTGTGTGTGTGTGTGTGTGGCCATGCCACGCATTTAGCTCCTGCAATCCCCCTAGGATGATGCAAAACATGAAACTATGTGAAGTGGGGATGTCTGGCTGACCTCTATGAGGAGAAATGCTGCAAGCCAAAAGAGCCCAAAGATTTCCATTGTTATTAAGGAGGAATCCCAACTATTTTTCAAAATTTCTGCATAATTAAATGGTTAAGATGTGAACAAAGTCATTCGAAGTTGTTTGATATGAAATACTCCATTCTAGAGAAACTAAAGAGTCAGACTTTTTCACAGTGATGGTGATAGGAGCCAGACGCTGAAGAGTTTAATGCCTCCAAAAGCTCCCTCATAGAAAGTTATTACATGAAATAGCTACAAATGCTCTGAGTGATGCTTGGGATGATTTTGAGAGAAGATTTTGGCCTAAAACGGAAGAAGAGCCATTTTGTCAAGTTTCAACAAAAATCCAACCACCTTGGGAGTCAGAACATTTTATATCCATTTTATGGAAGTAACGTTTCACCATCTTGGCTGTAAATATGTCTCAGTATGTGCTGATGTATTAGGATAGGCTAAAAAATATAATATAAATGAAAACACAGACTTACTTTGCTCTGCTTTAAGCTTTAGCTCAGCTATAGCTGCTTTTCTCACATCTCCATCAGGAAACTTTTCTGCAAAAGTAGAATAGTTTCTTGTGAAATGACTCTTAACATTTGACGTCTTATGAGGCTGAAATCAGCTTCTCATTCGTCAGCTTCTTGTCTTAATTTCCCATTTGACCTTAAATGGTGCCTGAAGCGCCATAATGTAACTGCTGCACCATTTAAGGTGGAACTTTGTGACTTTTTAGTGTTTGTCAGTTTCTCGTTGCAGATTAAATATATCAGGAAACCAGCTGGAGTGATTATAAATGTTTATAAGTCCATTCGTCTACAAATTATCGATATTTGCCTTAAATCTCTCTCTGTCTTTTCATTAGCCACTAGCTAAGATTGTTGTCTGTGTCGCTGTGTGAGCTTCAGTTATACATATAACTCCAGCCTTTAAGATCATTTATTGTTAAAACTGTGTTAAATGATCAGCAGAGCTTTATTTTACTGCAAAGGAGGATTATTTATTTCTTACCTAAAAATCTAATTCTGCTGTGGAGCCGCAACAGGGCAGTAAAAGACCGGCATATTCCGGAGCCACATGTTGCCGACCCCCTAGGTTAGGTATTGAATAGCAGCACTTAGCAAGCCCAGTCTGGGATTTGATCTCCAGTCTACAAGGATGGAGATCTATGAACCCTGGAGTTGCATCTCTATTTAAAAGCACTACAGAGGCCAGCAGAACCCCTGTTTTTCACAATAACAGAAACTTGGTTTAACAAGATATTAGCTTCTCTTATTGTTGATTGTTTAGTAATTGTTAAAACTACCACAGAATGCAATGTGACACTTACATAAATAGATTATCAGAGGGATTTCCAGTGCTGTGATTAATGTATCTGTGGGGCCAGAGTTACTCCGTTGAAATTTCAATAGGTGCTGGTTCTGCACCAGAGGGGGCAACCAAGAGCAATGAAGCTTGTGGAGCTTTCTTCCTGGGCCTTAAACATACACAATACAATTATTATACAAGCTGACCAAGAAGGTACTTGTACAGTCTGAGGGTAAAAGTGCAGGAGATCAAGCCCTTTCTGGGTTCTATGTAAATGCCTGGCATGTTGCTACACTTATACAGAATGCAATAGAAATACTATATTACTATGTGGCCCCTGAGTATCCAGTATGTGATGATGAAGGCCCAAAATGTGTGAGAGTGCTCTGCTGTACTGACACAATGGGAACCAAAGAGTAGGAAAAGAAGACAATTCTGACATGTTTACCAGGCCTTAAGAGGACAATGCATTTTAAAAATATCTTCTTGGTCACTAAGTTTAGGGTGATTGGAAGCTTTAGATACACTTTGCTATATAGATCTGAAGTCTTACATTAAGTCCCCATAAAGATAGTAATACTATTCAAAATGTGTGTATACGTAAAAGGGATAGGCTAAAAGTGCCGACAGCGGCAGTCACAAGGAAGCTGTGCTTTACATCAGCAGCTCAATATCCTCCTCTAATGGCCATATGCATAATGAACAGCAGAAGAAGAACACACATAATTTACATTGTTCATTGTTCAACAGGTTTATTTGAACCCACCCCAGACATTTACATCTGAAAGGGCCCGTGGTGACTTTACACCTCATCATACATGCATGCAACGCTGTCAGGGACCACCCTTCATTTATTTACTAGTCAAAGTCAAAGGTTATTCATTTTTCAGCATCAGGAAATAAGCAGAAAACCATATATTTAACAGAAATTTACACTTCAATTAAAAATAATGTCAGATTTTTCAGTGTTTAGTATCCTTTTTGCTTTTGTTACAGCTTCCATTCTTTTCAGGAGCCTCGGTTTCAGTTTTTCAAAGGAATCTGCAGCCACACCTCTAAAGTTCAGTCTTAGAAGTTGGCTGCAATTTCAGCCCCTCACTGTCCGAGTAATCCCAAACACATTCAAGGATTTTGAGGTCTGGACTCTGGTGAGGTCGGTCCATTGTTTTGAGAGCACCAGCAGCTTCTTTGTTTAATGTGTCTGTCTCCTTTTGAGGCATCTTGGCAGCTACACATCCTTTCAGACCCATAGTTTTGGATGCCTACCTGGTCTTCCAGGTGGTTGTTAAGAGTCTCCATACCTTTTAAATGACCTCCAGTTGGAAACTCCTGCTATTTCACTTATTTTCCTTTGACTTTCACCTTCCTTATGCAAGTGTATCTAATCGAAAGGTCAAAGGAATAACCTGTACTTAGTACCTGTTTTGACTGGAAATTTGCATGGTACTGTACACATTAGTGTTTTGAATCTATATCCCCTCTTATACACATTCACTTGCTCCCTCCATCCCCACACACACCCATCAGCGGCAGGGCTGGAGGTGGTTGTGACAGGGCTTAAGGGGCCACGTCATGCAGTTGGCAGCGGAATGCGTGACAGAGCAGGGTTTTGTCAGTGAATGAATGTAGCCTCATGGTCGGGAAAGCAACCTTTTCTCCTCTCCCCCTCCAAACCTCACTCTGTGGGGAAATTAGGTCATCAGGGAGCAGCCTGCGTTCACTATAAAGCTCCGTCTTAATTGGACACTTTAGCAAATCCCAGGCTGAGCGAGGAAGTGCGGCTTTCCTAAATGCGCTGCGGCGGAGAAGCTTAAGCTAGCCTGGCCGCTAGTCTGAAGGAGATAAAGACCTTGCGCCTAAAATGACAGCAATTAATTACTTCCAGGGCAAACAGGAGGCCTACTTTGTTTTTGCCCATTATTTGGTTAAAGGGAGAGAGAGATAGAGGCCGAGCACACCTGTTCCTTGACTCTGTCTTCACATAAATAGCTCAATAGAGCTGAGGTTTAATGAAAATCTTAATTATTTTAATCCTAATCCCAGACTATGAGGGATTTTCTGTGGAAAATCTTTTATGTGAGTATAATTTAATTAAAAACTAAGCAGAATGTGCTTCTGAATATCTGCCAAATGTCAAGAAAAGGTGATGAAAAGATCAAATAATACTGAGAAACACTATTTTTTAGGTTCTTTTTCAGAAGAACTGTCTTCTAGCTCATGTTATTGTAGTTTATGTGATCTCATGTACACAGGACTGTGATCAAAAGTATTAAACAGATAGTTTCGGTCCAAAAATGTGCAAAACGTTTGATATAACCAAACTATGACCACCTCACCACAACTGAATACTGTCTCAATGAGCTAAGTCACTAAAAACACTGTGATGTGAAAGGCTTGCTAACATGCTAACATGGAGCACTGAATGTTTCACTGTAATACAGCAAAATAGAAAGTAAAAAAGTAAAGAATATGTTGCAAAAACATCTTACAAGCTTCAAAAATTTGCCTTAAGTATTGAACCTTATGTTAGAAAACACAGGAAATCACATAAAGGCGCTAGCGAGCATTAGCATTGTTGTTATGGTGGTAATTTGGTGAACAAAGCATACATATAACTTGTAAGTTCCTGCATTAAACACTGCGATATCGTGATATGACCATTATTATCGGACAAAAATGGAAAAAGTTCATTAATGACTGCAATGGACAATTATAAACAACAGTTCCAGTCTTGCTTGGCAACAATAGCATACCGCTAGCTGTCGGAACGAAACCTCATATCTCAAAAATGATAACTTTACAGGAGCAGGAAAAAACATACTTTACTTTTAATGTAAGTCAATGGAACCAGACTTTTTTTTCAAGCAATCTTTGGTCGTTTCTTTTGGTCTATTCACCATGAAATTTACATACAATGCAAAGGGCAACATTTTCAAACTGAAAAATCAAATCAAAAAACTGAAAAATGACAAGAAAGGAGATATAAGGTTTTATTCTGACAGCGATATATAATAGAACTGCATTTCTCGGTGGAAGCGTTGTTTATTGGGAGTATTATTAAGTATAGCTTAAACAATGTAGTGAAAATGTGTAAATTTGATCATATTTTATGTTGTTGCCATTATGTCTGCTGCTGAACATGCCTTAACATGGTTAATCGAAAAGCCAGTCTACGATTTTTTGTAGTCAATGATTTGCTAAAAACAGGCACATTTTTAGCTTGCTTAAAAAAGCAGTTTAAAAAAAATCCATTTTGTTACCAAAGTCTCAAAGCTTTTAAGTTAAAGCTTATTTACTGTGGTCAACAACTGTGTATTATTTTATATAATATATTATATTATTTTTTATTTCGTTTTATTTTTTGTGCATTTTTCTACAGTTGAAACTCGCTAACGGTCAACACGGCGCGCGCTCCATTTAAAAAAAAACAGAAAACAGCGGCGGTCGAGCTCTTCATCGCGCGTGCCTCAGCGCCTTAAAAAAGCGCGAACGCGTCCCTCACCCCCATTGGTCCCCTCATCCTCCGTTTCCCTGGCAGCCCGCGGATGATTGACAGCCTGGGCGCTCGGCCCCGCCCCCTCTCCTCCTGCTCCTCACTCGGCTCGGCGCTGAGGCGGGAGGCGCAGCAACTTTGTGCGGAGAAAGAGCGAGAGAGCGAGAGAAAGCGAGAGCGAGAGAGCGTGAGAGAGAGAGAGGGGATGCAGCGGGCTCCCGGCGCAGCCTGAAAAATGGCACCACTCTGGATTTACCCGTCCCTCCTTTTCTGCCTCCTGCCTTCCCTCAAACCGAGTCGAGCCTTACGGAGTTACCCGGAGAACGAAGGTAAGCAGGGCGCCCTTTAACGGCGAGTTAACGGCTGAGGGCTTCAGCTGAGGGTCCTGTGGTTGTTGGCTAAAGTGCAGGCTTGGATGCTCTGAACCTCCATGAATCATACATGAGGCGAACATGGCTTAGCAAAGAGAGGAAATAAGGTTTTTCTTCGTGTTATTAAACGTTAAGAGGAGCTGAGGAGCCAGGACTGAGCCTCTCAGCTCCTGAGAAGAGTGGAAAGTGAGTTTCCTCAAGTGAATTCCGCTTAAAATTGAGATGTTTCCCAGGTTTGTAACGTGATAAATGTCAGTGAATGAAGCGTGTTGAGGTAAAAGTCAGCGTGTGGCTGCCTTTTGGTGATAGCTTGAGTTCTGTGAAGTGACTTAGTTGGTCATTTTCTGTCAGAAATACTCTTTTCTGGTGTCTCCTTAAGTTTGGGTTTGCCAGAATAAGTGTTAATAAGTAAATACTGCTCCTGAAAAGTGCTAAACACAGTCTTTTCAAACCTGAACATGTTGTTAGATTTGTACTTTGTGGCTGTCTCTGGCTAAATGTGTGACAACCAAGATGTGGACACTCATTTTCTTTTTGTCAATTTGTAAAATTAACCTGGGAAATTGGTTAAGAAAGCAAAACATCAATATCCGAAGAACCCAAGTACCTTAATTTTTTTGCAGTTTTTGTTTTTTTGCATAATTTGAGCTGAGTAGCTGTGAAATGTTCATAATGAATGGGCCAACAGAAATGCTCCACAACTGCTTATAGTAAAATCTCTTTACATTAACTTACATTAAAAGTAAAGAGTGTTTCTGCTTACAGTTTTGGAGATACTTATTTGTCTTTGGACAGCGACGAAATGCAAAAACAAGGCACATTTTTGTGTGACAAGTTGTGGGTGTGTATAAGATGCAGTCGGAGCCGAGGAAGACTGTGAGGAAGCTCAGAAAACAGCACAGCCCTTGTGTGGGAAAAGGCAAACACTTGGGGCTATTTTGTGGCCTGGAGACGAACTAGACCTCTACACTCTTAAAAAAGATGGTTCTTCAAGGGTTCTTGGGTAAAGAAAATGGTTCTATATTGAACCATGAATACTCAAAGAACCTTTTGCATGCTTAAAGCGGTTGTAAACGAGTTGTTCAGATTGATGGAGAATGTATTTTAAATGGTTCCTATATATAACTCTTTTTGAAAAGGGGTTCCACCAATGTTACAAGCCAAAGAACCCTTTTTTGGTATGTTACAGAACCCTTCATGCTAAGAGTGCATAATAAAGTCACCTCCAGATTTGTTTAGTTTAATGACTTCAAGATCCAAGAGAGATTCGTTCAGTCATCCAGGAATCTGAATCCAGATTCCAGTCAAGGATGTGACACAACAGCCCTGGAAGGTGAAAAAACCCTGCAAGTAGTTTCACAAAAATGGCAGAAAACCTGGTTTAAAATCTGGCAAAGCCTATTTGTACGAAGGATGGAGAGGAGGGACAGTTTAAATTTCCCAAGTTTGTCCTACAGCTTGGTATTTTCTGTTGAGATCACTTGAGCAGGAAGGGTGGGATTTGGGTAATGGGACCCTGATTCTGGATGAGCTGCCACCTTGGTTCTTGTCAGAGTGTGTTGCTCTTCTTTGGACCAATGGTTTCTCTTTCACTCTCCCTCTCTTTCTCCCCTCAGCCGGTTCTTCAATGCCCTCGACCGTCCCCTTTGCTGCTGGCCTAATTGGCAAATCATAGTGCCCCGTGGATGGCAGTGCGTATTTGTTTCTGTCCCATGCCTGACAGTATGCGCGAGGCTTACGTGAGTAATCCAGTGGCTCCCTGTGCCGAGACAGTCACAGCCTCGGCCGCCTCGCCTCGCTGTGCTCCGTGTGGCAGTAAATAAAGAGGCGTCTCTGGGAGGCAGCCCGCTGGGCCCGCTCGCCCGGCTGAAAGATTGGGTTATTTTAAGCCACTGCGGGAGCTCTGCATGCTGTATGTTTTTTTCCTCTCTGTAATGGCCTGAACATAGAGGTTTCGCTAGGTGAACGGCCACGTCGCACGCTTTGGGAATCACAGTGCGTCCACTGTTGACCGTCCATTAGTGTGCCTTCGGAAGTGTCCAGTAATTGTCCAGTTTTTAGGCTTAAGAAGAGCCACATTTTCAGAAAGAACTGTTTTCCTTGCTTTGTTGTCAGCTGAAAAAAAGCACTTTATGGAGTCCTAACATATTATTTTGACATTTATTTGGCATGTATTATAATTTTTTTTACAGTACAGGACATGGTGGCTGAATTTGCAGCCTTCCAGAAGTGGCACACCAGCTTTTTACACTTGTGTACCAAAAGCAGTTTGGCCTGCTTAATTTTTAATTAACAAAATGACTCGAATTGGTATAATGATGCTCCAGGGCACTAATGCCACATTTAGAAGAAGAAGCCTAGATGGAAGCTGTACATAACTGTTATTCTGGCTCCACAGTGTTCTTTAAAACCCAAACAGGGGAATGAATTATGGAAACGGGTCTGAATTCAGAGCACTGACGCTTCTCACCAGCAGAGGGCACCAAACACTCCTGCTTTCTTGTTTGGTCCCCGATCCCAGCGCTCTCAGATGGTTGTTTACTGAAAATCTGGCATACAGAAAATGAACCCCCCCCCCTCGCTTTGATATGAATATTTTATTCATTTACTATACTTGAAGCGCTTTTCAAATGATTTCTTATGTGACACAAACGTGATGGAAGATCAAAGCTCTTATGTACATCGCTCCGTCTAGAGCCACTATCTCAGACGATCTTCCTAAGCCAGTGGGTAAAGGGCTGCACAAATAGTCTTCCCGTTCTGTTGTGTTGAGTGTTCGCTGAAGAAAAGAGTGATCAGCATATTATGCCACTCTTCATTTGTCTCTTGCGGCGCAGCAGTGGTGGGTTCTGACCTCCTGCTTTAAAGCAGATTAGATCGAGGCCGATCCTGGTTGGTGGGCTGAATTCAATTTAATGGCTTGTAATGTTGAGGGCAGAGCCTCTGGTTAACACGGACGAAACTATGGAAGACTTCTTCTTTTCATTTGGAGGGAGAAAGAAATTCTCCATTCAGAGATTGTTGAACATTTCTGCTTTAAAGGAATACTCCAGTGTTTTTCTGCCTATCTGCTGCATCTGTAACATATGGTCAGCTGTTATGGACAGTAAGTTGGATGTGTTTCCCTGCACTTAACGAATCAACAGAAAACCATTGACTCAGAACTCGCATAATAGAAGCCGGTGGACAGATGCTGAAGCAGAGATTAGGTTGAAGAATACTGGAGTACTTTTTCCATTCAGAAATTATTTGTGAATTTCTCCTTTAAAGGGAACTCCAGCATTTTTCAACAAAATCGCTATATGCTGCATCTGTAGCAATGGTCAGTCACCGCAGACAAGAAGTCAGATGCATTTCCTGTACTTAGTAAAAGAGCAGAGGACTCATTGACTCAGAACTTACATAACAGATGCCAATGGCCAGAGGCTTGTACATTTTTGCTTTAAAGGAATACTCCAGCGTATTTTAGGCCTAATTTCAACATCTGCGGCGTATTGCTGATTACCTCAGACAATAATTTAAGCCTATTTCACTGTACTTAGTAAAAGAACAGAAAACTCATTGAGTCATAGAAGCCAGTGGGTAGATGCTTAATTAGAGATTAGGTTGAAAAACACTAGGGCTGTACAACATTGACATAAAATCTGATGCTCAATAAATCTCTCGAATATCACAATAGCGCGCCTCTGACTGGATGTGATGCAAGTACAGATGGTTTATTTTTGCATATGTAAACAAAAATCTAACTAACCTCTACTTAAAGCAAATTGCAGAATTACAAAAACGTAATTCACTATTGTGCAAAATATATCAACCTCTACGTACATCAGAACTGGAATCAGATTTTTGTGCTGAAAGATTGAGAAACAATCAGCATTACCTCAACAGCTTTTTCTATAAAGGCTACGAAAACAAGTAAATATGTATGTTTATTTTTATATTTTATATAGGCACACTGGAACAATTAAATATTTTAGATTTTTCTTTTGTTTAGTCATTAAATATTGTTGCTGTCCATGTGTCTCCATTTTTGTCGATTTTTATTTTTCTACATCATTTCAACACATCAGCTGTCCTTTACATTGTGTGAAAGTTTCTTGATGAACGGACAAATAGAAATGCTCCAAAATCAGTTGGCATAAAATCTCTTTGCATTAACTTACATTAAAAGGTAAGAGTGTTTTTGGTCTCTCCTGTAAACTTACTATTTTGGAGGTACTTGTTCTTCTTTGGACAGCGACGATATGTTTGTTGTGACAGTAGCCAATTGTATCTCACACACTTTAAACACAGTACAAATGTTTTATATAGTTTTTGAGCTGTGGATGTGTATGTTTTGTTGTTGGCTGTATAGCCTAATGGTTAAGTTACTCTTCCCCCACATGGGAGAGCAGGGTTCCAGCGCAGGGGAGAACTCATTAGGCTTCTGACGGTTTGTGTTGGCAATGTAATGACGTCTCTCTGACGCTGCGTGTATGAGGTATTTTGATCTCTCATCGCAGCCCTTAGCGTTTTGTTTATCGCTGAAAATCATGTTGTGATAACAAAATTATTTATCTTGCAGCTTTAAAAATACTGAAGTGTTTCTTTCATTCAGAAATTGTTCATCAGTTTCTGCTTTAAAGAAACTTTCCAGCGCTCTAAATATCTATATGCTATGTCTGTGGTGTGCAGTTAGTTAACATAGACAATAGTTTTGTGTTTCTTAATAAAGAACAGAAAACCTGTTCGCTCAAAACTCACATAATATGCCTATTCTTTTCCATCATTTCCATCATCTCTAGCAAACAGTCAGATAATAATAAGTTGGGCGTATTTCTCTGCACTTAACAAGTGAACAGAAAAGCCGTTGACTCAGACATAATACAAGCCAAAGGGCAGATGCTAAAGCCGATACAAAGTTGAAAAATATTGTAGTATTTATTCAAACATTGTTCAGACAAGAATATCTCTGCATTTTTCATCCTAATCTGCGTTCCCTGCATCTGTAGCATGCTGCCAACTCCCAGACAATAACTTTGACTAATTTCCCTGTAGTAAAAGAACAGAAAAGCAATTGAATCTGAACTCGATGGGCAGGTGCTGAAGCAGATATTAGGTTGAAAAATGCTGGGGTGCTCCTTTAGTACCGTTCTGGAGTTCTTCGTTGCTCCCTTGCTGTTGGTCTTTCCCTCTTTATCTTCCTTTCATCCTTTTACCACCAAGCTCTCACTAGCCTCTTCACTATCCTTATATGCTTCTATGCTCAGGACTTGGGTGACCGCCTGCCTCAGTCTGCTTTCATTTAGCTGGGCTCTGCGATAGACACCCGCCAGCCATTTGCTGGGCAAGTTAGTAAAGGAGCCACTGTTCAGGTCTTGGATGGCTGTCTCTGTCACCACAGTCGGGTCTTTATGTCCCTCGCTTGTCTTGGGAATGAGAGCCCCTTCGTTCAAGCTACAGCGCATGCAAAGCAGCCGAAGACTCACAACTTCATTCCATTGCTTGCTTCATCAGTCCACCACCGCCCTAATATCCTCTCCTGGCAGGTGAAAGGTCAGCCTTTCTTAATTGCCTGAAATCTTTAATAGCTGCAGGCATGGATGGATGTATAGATCATCTGTGGCGTGATCAGTCAAGGAGAAGTTATTAACCAGATTTCATCTGTGCTGTAATTTTTGTCCGTGACCTTGAACTGATTAGGGCATTGATTGTACCATACTCACCATTGGGTTTCACCTCTATTACTGGGATTACCGCTGGTCTTGTGCTGGGAATTAAGGGTCACCGGGTGATGTGTAGTTATAAAAAATGCTGCAGTGAGATTGTAAAAACCCCCAGTAGACCATCATTACCTCACCATGCACCACACCGTTCATTGCTCATCTGTTTTAGACAGGGTTGAGTCATTGATGATAATGTTATATGTAATGAATATAACATCTAAATAAAGTCCTACCAGTAAACAGAAGGAGTGAGTTTTATGTTCACTCTGTACTGCAGATTGGCTGGCTTTGACCAACATGTCTTTTTCTCCTCTAAAGCAGTGGTTTAGGTATACGACAGCTCGGAAGCAGTCTTTGTGGGTGGAAAGAAAGATCACTTAAAGTGTGCTCGGTTGTTTGTTTGGGTTGTGTCCATTGCACTTGTAAAGCAACAATTCCTTTGACACGCTGGGTCGGTAACCCACTTTCACAGGGATGCCCTCTGCAGCCCCAGCAGAAACACTCTGTTAGCCAACGGCCCTGTCTTTGCTCGCTAATGAGCAGCTAGCTCTCTCGCTCTCTCTCTCTCGCTTTCACTCTCACTCTCTCCTTTTTTCCTCGTTTTTTTACAAATGAGAGCCTCCTGTTCCGCCACCAGTCCGCTAGCGGGGAGCTCATTAGCAAGCTAGTCGACACAATAGCGGGCTAAAGATCCTGGCTCTGAACGTCACACGGCGCACTCCGCTCCCCTGCACTCTGTTAGGCCTCCGATCCTGACCTTTTATTTGTCTTAATTGAATTCATCTGTTAGCTTGCTTGCCGCCTCCTCATTTTTTTCCTGTTTCTGTTTTTTTTTTTGCTCGGCGCGTTCAAAAGAGCTGCTCTCAAACTGCACCGGCGCAGTAACACAGTGCAAAAACAAATAGTCTGGTGTTTTTGAGCTGCTCAAGAATATATTAGCAACAGGCTCTGCTTTTTCTCTCTCCTTTGCTTCTGTCTCCTTTGGTCCCTCAATCCTCAAATCTATCTTCAGAAGGGACAGATGCCGGACCGTTTGATGACTCCGCCCGTGGCGGGACTTCCTGCGAGGCGGGTCAAACGGCGGTTGGATTTCCAATCTGATGCAAGCGCGACCTTGGCTGTGGCTTCCGCCGCTCTCCTGGAGAGCATCTCTTTCAAGCGCCAAAACCAACATCCCCGGCCGGCTCTCTGGGTCAGCCTGATAGCGATAGCAGGCAAACGTGATGCTCTTTCAAGAGACATGATCCAGTCTTGTGTGGTTTTCAGAGAAAGTGCTTTGAGAAACTTAACACACACACACACACACTGCAGCGGATGAGGCAAGGCTAGTTGTAATTCAAGGATCCTGCAGTAATGCAGCCTTTGACAGGAAAATAAGAAAGACTTAGATGTGTTTATAAATCCGGCCCTGGGGCAGCGGTCACTTTTTTCAGTAAAAAGAAGTAAAAGTGATACTATAATGCACCACAGGACAAGTGGTGGTTGGCTGTTAAGTGCCCTGAGAGCAGGTTTAGCGCGATTGTTTTCTGGGCACTGACTGAAACGGAGATGTTATTGTAGGGTTCCACACCATTATTTCATGCTTCGTGCAACGTGAGCCCTGGAAGAGCGAGGGAGTGAGAGAATGGGAGAGGGAGAGAGATATCACTCATTCTCGCTTTACCGTTTGCTGAAATGAAGGACTCGTGTCATACCACCCACTGCCACAACTAGAGCTATTCTGTCAGGGAGTGACAGAACGTAGTGGCCTTGGTGGTAAACTGAAAAGAGGAAGCTGAAAGACACACATTTCAATAAAAACTCCTTTAAATCAGTAATGGACGTGTGCTGTTTGATGTCAGGGAAGTTGTTTTTCTTTTATTGTCATATTTCAGTTTTATAGTTGATGTTGTTGACACGACATAAAAAAATGCGTTTTTTTTGCTTGTTTCTTGCCTTTAAACAGAACAAGTACTGCTGAACGTCAATGTATACTAATAGCTGAATGGAGTCTGTTTAAATCTGGTTGATAGTTGGGTTTTTGGCTGGCGCTTCATTGCCATATTCATAATTAGTGTTATCGTCGATTTTTATTAGGGGAATTCCACTGTTTTTCCAAATTTGTGCATAATGCAATCATTAAGATGTGAACAAAATCATTCAGAGTGCTTTGAGTTTTAGAGAAACTTGCTGAGTCAGAATTGTTCAGAGTGGTGGTGATAGGAACCAGATGTCTGAAGTGTTTATTGTCCTCTAAAAGCTTCCTCACAGAATGTTAATGCATGAACTGGTTATGAATATGCTGCCTGATGCCTGGGATGTTTTTTTATGATAGTTTTGCAATGAGGTTTTGGCCAAAAACATTTGTTTTTTGTAAATCATTCATACTGAGCAAGCAGACGTGGGCATTTTAAGGCAAAATAGTCCCTAAAGAACACTTAGCACCATTTTATCTTTATAACCATTACACATGCAAACTTAGAAGACACATGTAGGTTCACTGGTCATTTTGGATAGTAAATAAAATGGCTATATTTGTGTTGTAGACATTGTAACCCCCTTTATCACCACCACTGTATAGAAATCAGAGTCTGTAAGTTTCTCTCCGATGGACCTTTTCACATCAACCACTCTAAATTACTTTGTTTACATCTTAATGATTGAATTATGCAGAAATGTTATGATAATATACATTAGTTTCGTTGTTAAATTATGAGTCTTATGACTCATAACTGAATAACAAGCCTGCAGTTTGAAGGTTTGAGGCTGAACTGTTTGAGATTCTCCCTCTCTCTCTCTCTCTCTCTCTTTCTCTCTCTCTCTCCCTCTGTCCCCATGTGGTCTGCCTGATGTCCAGGGAACTGAGAATGCCATCACTCAAACTCTCATTCTAAAGCTTTGTGTTACCATGGTACCGAGCTATGTCCTTGCTATGATGCCAAGCCATGGTGTGAGAGAGAGAGAGGGAGAGAGTGAGAAAGAGGGAGCATTCAATTACGCCTGTTCCTTCTCCTGAGTTCTGGGCGCATCAGCTCTCGTCACACTCCAGCGCGTCCTTGTCCAGGGCCCAGAACTCCAAGTCCATGCGTTCTGCCTTCCTCATCTCCATCATGGCCCGACGCCCAGAAACAGACACCACAAGACCAAGTTGTTCAAAACCACCTGTGCTAGAAAGCTCGGGTTATAATTTCAGCAAATACAGTCAATAGATGATGTGACTGATTGATGCTTCTTCTCTGGGACTTGATGAAGCTGGTTATGCTTTAGCATGCGTCCTCTACACCAGGGGCTCTGAACTCCAGTCTTGGACAGAACTGTTTTTAATATCCTGATCCAGTCCTGTGACAAACCTATCCTGAAAAAGTAAACGCTGTAAGATGCAATGATGGTAGCTGTGTGTTTCTTCCTGTAGGGTAGTAGAAAGTAGAGCAGTTTGGGCGTGATAGCCTACTACTCTTAGATGCTTTTGTTAAGTGAATTAAAAATATTAATATGAAAAAAATATGAAAAGAATTTTAAAGCTCAAAAGTTTTTAACGAAAAATATTGGATCAGTATCGTTATTGACTTTTAGTATCGGTATCAGGAAAGAAGAGGTGGTATTGTGCCACCTTTAGTTTCATATTAAAAATAAATATACATACATACATACATACATACATACAAACATCAATAATAAATAAATGAATAAATAAATGAATAAATAAGTAAGTAATTAAGTAAGCAAGTAAATAAGTAAGTAAGTAGTGGATAGAGAGTTTTTACTGCTTTAAAAATCCTCATTATTTGGCCACAGGTGTTTTCTGTCAAACAGAATTTGTAAAGAAACTTTCTCCTATATAAAATCTCCTTGCTTTCCTGTGAATCTCCTCCAGCCATTTGAAACTCTCATGTCTGTCCTTGCTGCCTTTTGTTAATGCTCCAGAAATTGTAGGTTGTATCTGAATTGGACTTGTGAAAAGCTGTTGTTCACTGTCTAAGCATAGGTATAATATAGTGGGTCAGGCTTCTTGGTTGTTGTGGTCAAGACATCACAAAGGTAATATTGTTACACCCACTGCCATTTTTAAAGTAGGGATGCACAATTGGGAGTTTTGCTCCTTTTGCTTTGTGTTTATACCTATATACACAAAAAAGGTTTACTTAATTGCAGAAATATGTATTTCGATAGGGACAATTCTTGAGGTTACACACTGATTTTCAGACACATTTACTAAAATACAACTTCTAACTGCTCACCATGTGGACATGAGGGACAGGGATGCAGTCTCACTTCCTGCTCTAAAATGCTGGGGTGTGGCTAAAACAAGGCTCCGCCTATGGACAAAAACTGTTTTTGTTTCAGTATTGACATGAAAATGTGGGACAGCATTTAAAAAAAAGAGGAACAAAAAAGAAATTGAAATCTTTTGACTTCACTTTAAAAGAAGGGACCACAGTTTGAACTAATTTAGTGTCCATAATTTTGAAGTGTCCATATATTTTACAACTTCAGTGCTGTAAATGTGCTTATGTATTTCAGATAGTCCACACAGTGAGAGCTTTTAAAAAAGGGCTTATAAAAATGACCCAACGGACATAAAAATTCATGATCATGGTGCGTCCCTAGTTTCATTCTTCCAACACAACAGATCCAACTCAGATCAGCTATTTATGAAGCCCTTCTTTAGCTGGATCTGGTATGCCAAATAAAAAATATTGAGATGTTGAATTGACAAAGGTTTAACATTATTATCATCGTAATGTCAACAGTCTTGGCCAACAGTATTATTCTTGCCTTGAGAAAATGATCAGCAACATTTCGTTCATTTCATTTTTCATGTTTGCACATACAAGGCATTTGTCTTCGGTCACACAGTAGAGTTCTATCAGAGAACTTGTAGAGAGGAGAATTACCTCTCTGTAATGTCTGGTGGGTTTCTCGAACTCTAGAGGGCGCTCTCAAGCAAGTCCAGAATGAATAGGTTAAGACAGAGCATTTAGGCAAAATCATAGTTTACAAATGCTTAAACATTTTTAATGTAAAAGAATACATTCATCATATATATATATATATATATATATAAATATATATATACATATAAAAGAGCTTTTAAATTCGAGTTACAGAAGTTTAAAATGGCGCCTCATTTATGTTCATGATGTCTGTGAGCGCGAACAGCCAATGAGCTGCTCTGCTCACCAACCAATCAGCACTCAGTAGCGGTAATGTTAGCATCCTGCTGCCCAAAACCTGTCCTTCTGTTTTCTAAAATGAAAGGAAAGTTCTGGGCAAGTGGTTAGAAACTATTTTAACTTTTCGTTTTTAGCCGTTGAGCTCCATTCACCCCCATTCATTGAGGACTCATTCGTGGGCTCCTTCTGGCGTTTTGCATTCATGTTTTTAATATAACGGGGGAAATAGGAAGTGGCCAGGCTCCTAATAAACCCACTCTGGACTGTCCACTTGGACAGCAACATAGTTTTACCACACATACACGCTGTCACGCACACATGCAAATGTCCATATACTCACACAAATATAAACTTGTGAATTAAAAAGCAATTAAAGCGCAGAGGATTACAGCTGGCTAGGTGGTAGCAATACCGAAGAAAGCAGAATCAAATTAAATAAGATGAGTAAGAAGAGTTGAGTAACAGTGTGTCAAGTAACTCAACAACTGTTCAGGTGTGCAGTGATGCGAGGAAAGAAAGTCCAAGTCTCAGGTGTGTTGGGGCAGAATATTTGAAACTGGTATCAAGGACGGGGGCTGAAAGACTTTGCACTATATGTTTTTTTGCCTGGTCTTGGACTTGTTAGCTATTCTGTGCACGTCCTCACAGGTACTGCAGCTGGCTCTCCAGCTTTGCTTCAGCGCTGGCTAATGTGCCATTGGCTGCTGGGTGACCTGGCGTGGATGCGGTCTCAGCGGCCCCTGTGGGCTCCGGCTCTGTTTAATGTCTGTGCAGGAGTGCTATACACGACTCTAGTCCCCCCCCCACCACCAGCCCCAAAGCACCCCCCACCCCCGAAGCTCCCTGCTCTGCTGTTACCACGACAACGCTCTCACCCGTGGCACAGGGAGGAGAGCGGAACAAAAGCTCTGAGCCTTTATTCAGATGAGGGACTCCATGTGTATGAGTGTGTGTGTGTGAGAGTGTGTGTGTGTGTGTGTGTGTGTGTGTGTGAGAGTGTGTGTGTGTGTA
Organism: Colossoma macropomum; assembly: GCF_904425465.1. Lineage (NCBI taxonomy): Eukaryota > Metazoa > Chordata > Actinopteri > Characiformes > Serrasalmidae > Colossoma > Colossoma macropomum. Next base: position 35,701,250 of record NW_023494805.1, read on the forward strand.
TGAGTGTGTGTGTGTGAGAGTGTGTGTGTGTGTGTGTGTGTGTGTAGGAGAGAGAGTTATGTTGTAGGTAAAAGCCAGTCCTTTCTGTATAAATGTTCATACCTGAGGGATCTTCTGGGTAAGAACTGCCCCGTCTTTCTGCTAAGGCTCAATGATTTGGAGAAGATAACAAATTGTGATTTTTCTGACCAATATTGTGACCGCAGTATAACTTGCAGTTAAGTTTTATGTGTAAATGAAAGTCCAGTGGGCACTTGCATAAAACATCTTTAATAATTTACCATTTGAGGTCGAACAGAAAATTTAGCTAGCTAGCTACCAAAACAACAGCATACTACTAGAGATTTTTATGCTTGTTATGAAGAAAACAACCATAATACATTGAAATGACATTAAATTAAGACAATACAATGGTTATCGTCATTTTTAACGCAGAAAATACTCACATTTGTAGGTTTCTTTGGTCGCTTGCTCAGGCATCTAGTCATTTTTTCTTTTTTCTCAGAACACTCTGTTTGGATTGTGCCTCTGAAAAACCTCCGTTTGGAGGGCCATGTAGCCCTAACACTTCGCTCTACCCCTCTGTCTCAACAAAAATTGGGACAACCTACCCCTAGGCGTGAACATGCAAAAAGAGGACTGAGGGCTAAGTGGTGGGGGCAAGGGGTGAAATGGGATTGGGTCTAAAACTCAATATAGTCATGGATTTTTTCACTTACCACTTAAACATTTTTCTGAAGAGATTTTAAACAGTTCATGTAAAGTAAGATGATTAAGTGAAAAATGAAGACCAAAATTTACTTAAAATGTTTTATGCAAGCGACCACAGGCCTGTTATTTTGATCAAGAAGACCAAGAACATCCACTGTTTCTGGCTTAAGGCTTGAACATTGAACATAGTGTGCCAGACTACCGGTTATTTGTGGTTGTGTTGTCATGTTTACACCTCATGGGTGTTTGTTTGCTTTTGATTGGTCAAACTCAGGAGTGCCCAGACTTTTTGCCTTGAGAGGCCAAAGCGCAATATTTGTGGAGGGCTGACAATATAAATAAACAATATACAAAAAAAAGAAAATAGGTCTCAAGTTTTATCCTGTTAGTTTTAGAAGTTTTAAAAAGAAAATAATAACCTATTGAGTAAACAATAATCAATAGTTAGACAAAAATCTTTGTTGTCTCACTGGGTGAGGGGGTGGAGTTAGAGTAGCTTTCTTTTAAAGGATAAAACAATGCTGTTGGTAATAAAAGCTGCAGTTAAAATTGCAGCTCTTGTGATTTGAAAATAGCTTTTTTTCAAATGGTGATTTCTAGATAAAAATGATAAATGTTTCAGCTCTACTTTCTGCTTATATTTGTGAGTTTATGTGTGTTTGTGTGTATATATTGCCTGTCGTGAGGTGTCTGGCTCCGTCTGTGCCGTTGGCAGGGCTGGCAGGGTGTTTGAGTGTTGGCAGGTGCATTAAAGGGACTCCATCCTCACAGATCAGAGAGCTTGAAGCAGTAGATCACAGCCACAGAAAAACACACACACACCCCTCGACCCTCTCAAAGCAGTCCCCTCCTCCTCTCTATCAGGGTCCTAAGCAGGGTGGGATAGGCACACACTAGATGCTGGGACTGCATCATATGAGCACCAATTAAATTGCAACACAAAATGACTGTGATATGTACTGCAGGGTATTAAAGGGGAATTCCAACAACCTTTAGAAAAGGCATAATTAAAATGTAAATAAAGTCAGTTAGAGTGATTTCATGTGAGATTTGATGTGAGATTCATTTTAAAATTAATAAGCTATAGTTGTGGTCGTGGTGATAGTGGTGGGCTGGTTGGACGCCTGGTTCCTGTTACCAGTGGTGGTGACAGGAACCAGACATCTCACAATATACAACTAAAGAGGGTAGGCAGATTTCAAATTGGAAAAGACAATTTTAAAAGGATAATATGAATATGTTTGTTCTCTTACATGTGTTATAAGTTAATATACAAAGTATACAAATATGTTTCTTCTCTCATTGGTTGGGGGACTGGTGATAGGGTAACTTTTTGTCAGGCCAAATCAGATGTTCTCACAGAGAAACTTGGACCCGTAGGCCACACTTTGGGCAGCCCTGCCCTAAAAGCTACCTCAGCTAAGTTATTACATGAAATACAATGAAAATACGTTGTGTGATGCCTGAAACATTGTTTATGATAGATTTGAGAAAAGGTTTTAAAAGGTCTGAAATCCATTCATGGCGAGGAAATACATGAAGGATGTTGTAAATCAAAATAGTACCCAACTATTTTTTTTTTTTTTTAATTTTCCATTATTTTACTGTCATCAACATTACTTATAAAAACTTGGAAGATGTGTAAGTTCACTGGTTGTTTTGGATAGTGAATAAAACCCCTATATTTTCTTTTGTAGATAATTGGATTATGCAGAAACTTTGAAAATTCCCTTCAAAGGAGTACTTTAAGATTTTTCAAACTAATCTGTCTGCTCTATCTGTATTGTATGGTTGATTACCACAGACAATAATAACAGAACAGAAAACCTGTTGACTCAACACACTGCCAAAGGGTAGTTGCTCCAGTGTGTTGTGAGGCTGCAGATTTTGTGTTCTTTTCCTGGAAAAAGCATTTACTGTCTGTGGTAATCGAATCATATACTACAGATGCTGAAATATTCCTATAAAAACACACAAGTGAACTCTTGAAGTAACAAGGTTAAAGAATGGCCTGCATTATTTTGAGCAAAATGATTTATTATCACAGCATCCACAGAAGAATTCATCTGGAACTATGATGGATCAGAATGCTTTGGTAGTGGGGTTGATTTGCATATTTCAGCCTTATCAGCACTGCAAACACTAATATTGCAACAAATGATTAAGTCCAAGACCGAATCAGTCAGAATCAGCTCTAACGAACACAACAGCAGTGTTGGTCTGTGGGGTTCTCAGACTTTTGAGAGCGTTTGTTGAGAACGCTTCCACTTCTTGGCACATACTCAACTTAAAAATGATTATTTGGAGTAGGAGTTCTTCACCAAACCAGCTCACTGAGCACCGCTTCGTTCCAGACAGATTCACCGTACGCAAAGCTAAATGGAGGAGCGGTCAATACATTATGTTAAAAGCGTCAGAGCTATTGATTTATCACACTAAAAACTCCAGCCCTTCATGTTGAGTGGGTTCTGATTTGCTCCGGGGGGGTCTTGTTCCAGGAAGATATTTCCCCCCCCCGCCTCCCTCGCAGTCTTTCGTCCCCATGTACAGCGTTGCCTGCTGAGACTAATCGATATCTAAGCATGTTTGAAACTAGAGACTGTTGAAAAGCCGCTGCGCTCTCTGAAAGCAGGGGTTATCAGCAGGGCTACTCTGAAATCTGCAGACAGCTCCGTCCACATGCTGGCGAAGCCGCGCTGCTGTACACTGCTGTGCGAAGGTTTTGAATTGTCGCTGTTCAAACAGGTTTGGAATCACTGTTTTCAGTAATAGTAAACCAATTTGGTTGCAGATACACAAAGGAAGTGATCCTAAACTGACACTAATAGTCTACAGGTTCATGGGCTTCTAAGAAACTATTAAAGCTGCGGATGATTCTAAAATGACTGCAAAAGATGTATAACATTGAGAATGAAGTTGATATAAGGTACATCCAGAATGCCTTATTTGACTATTGACGATCAAGGATTGAGATGGATAACCTGACAAGAAACCGAGAACAGACAATTTCAGTAATTAATTATACATTATATATGTTGTGTATATATTTATTTATTTTACTTTTAAGTAAAACTTGATTGAAATACTGAATTGTAATGAAAAAAATCACTGATAAAGAATTACTTCCATAGCAAGTTCCATTAAAATGCTAAACTCTGGATCCTGCACAATCTGGCAACCAGGTTGCTGGCTTTGCTTGAACATCTTAAATTTTAAAAAAGAGGACTTTTTGGTCAACTCATATCATTAAACAGGAAAGATGAAGGTTTTTAAGCTGCGCAAAAAAGCTTTATACCAGTAAAATCACACATTGGCTTTAATGTCAGGTGCAGTCAAAGTAATTTCAGCACGCTTTCATTTATTTTTAGGAGTAATCTCAACTTTTTTACGTGAAACAGCGCTGCCGTTACTGGGCGCTAATGAGAGCAGTCTGAGTCTGTAACCTGCCGGTCCAGACAGACGGAGCAAGAAGGAGACAGATCCTTTGTTGTAAAGTGTTGGCTGGGTCTGATTGGCTTTGCATTGAGTTCTGAGCTGCTGATGGGGTTTGCTGAGGGCTTTATTAGATAATGTAGAACAGGAGCCGGGTGATGAGGGAGTAATGGGGACAGGTCTTTTAGCACCGAGATATGGAGTGCAGTGCAGCGCCAGTTAGAGTTACACTGGCTGAGGATTCAGCGCGCTCCTTAGGGAGGTAGGGATGGAGGAGGGAGAGAGAGAGAATGGGGGAATGAGAGATAGACAGAAAGAGAAAGGATGGGGAAAGGGGAAAGCAAAGAGAATGGAGCAACACATTGGGAGAGGGAAAGGCAGAGTGAAACAGAAGAGGGAGCGAGGGGAGAGAGCGAGAGAGACAGGAGGAGAGATAGAGAGAGAGGAGAGAGAGAGAGAGAGAGAGAGAGAGAGGAGATGATTGGATTTTTTTTTTTCATTTCTTCCCCTGGGAACGTTTCCCACACATGCTTCAGGCACAACACAGAGGAATAAAGGGATAGAAGAAAAGAGTGGATTTGTGATGAGAGAGTGAAGAGAACTGGCACTTGGCAGGACAGAGGAAATGGATTCATTATCGATTCAACATATTCAGACACTGTGAGACAAAAAAGCCGAGTCGTTCTGTTTGTGAATGCCGTCCACCAGGATGGGCGCTATCTGTTGCTCTGCCTTTGATTCAGAGTTCACAGATCGTGTCTTATCTATTACCAGCTTATGATATATTGAATATTTGCCTTGCCCTCATTGTAGGGCATTGTATGATGAAAATACTAGTATTATGATTATGTTGCTGCATGTTGTGATTGCAATATGTAGGGCAGTGTATTAAAACGTGTTGGTGAATCAGTGATGTGGTAAAGGTTGGCCTGCTAAAACTGAGCTCTATACTTGGCAACATGCAATAATACTATTCCCTTTTAATCATATTTTAATAAAGCTAAGCCAAGTATTTGTTTTTAAGTACAAAACTAACCTGAGAAACTGGCTGAATTGGAATAATTTGGCAGCTTTTCTTATCCATAAATGAACCAGCCTTTCTCCTAAATAAAAGTGTTATTAATATTTGTATGTAACTGGCATACCTACATATTCTTGGAAAATTAACCCCTTAAATCATAGGCTTATTATATACTAAGGCTTATTATGCAGTAACGACAGGGACTTCAGTGCAAACTGCCTGAGCTGTTCTGAAGTTATAGAAGTGTGTGATAAAACTATGGGCCCGCTGGTGGGCTCTGCCCATTTAAGGGTACTACACCTCCCAAATGTGTTGGAAACACAGAGGTGCACACTGCGGCCTTCGGTGATGTCAGTATTTGGCCCCACAGTATGGGGGCAATCATGGGCTGGAGGTTAGGGAACCAGCCTCGTCACCGGAAGGTCGTCGGCTCGACCCCCTGAGCCGACAGTACGTGTCCTTGAGCAAGGCACCTAACCCCCAACTGCTCCCCGGGTGCCGTGGATAGGGCTGCCCACTGCTCACTGCCCTCTAGTGTGTGTGTGCATTCACTAGTGTGTATGTGGGTATTTCTCTGCACAAGTGGGTTAAAATGCGGAGGTGAAATTTGTGATCAATGTTGTGATAATCATTAACAAACAGTATAAAATACAGCCTTGTGTGTAATTCTAAAAACAATGTGGACTGAATGCATTATGAAGCGGAATTGAGTTCATTCATTCATTCATTCATTCACTGTCTGGATTGCGTATTTTTTTTTGGAGACTCTCCTTCATTGCATGTGTGTGCATTTAAACAAATCAGTGGTCATTTCGCCTGCCTAAACAGAGCCTGGTTTGTACAGGCAAAAGGGGCTCTCAGTGCGTTGAGCACATCTCCAAAGTGGAGCATGTGTGGCATAAATCTACTTTGTCTTCAGCTGAATGGCCTCTGCAAATCTTTGGCCACTCGTTCCTCATTATTTCATTTATTTAGAAATTATGCTGAGGCAGGAACGCAACATCTCACGACAGGCATCCTTGAGAAAATGGTCCTCATCCATCCACAGGCTGGAGAGGAGGAGGAGGAGAGGAGAGGTGAGAGAAAGAGAGCTGTAACTTCAAAACTGTACATTAGGCTTGTGTGCTTGGGTACTTAAGAGCTCAGTTAACTGACTATTCAGATGAAGTGAAATTTCTGTTTGGGTATTTGTTTTACTGATGTGGGAGAAAATATACATGCCACTAATTCAGTGAAACAGTTTGAACAGGGCTGTAAAGTGCTACAGCTTTTCTTGTATTCATAGATGAATAAAGTATTTTGCTTTGCTACTATGCAAGGACGCAGTGTAGCTGCTGTTAGTAAGAACCAAAAACAAATAAATATTTCACATCATCCATTCAGGAGAAAAAAACATTGTAGTTTTAGTGTTGGCTTATTTGAAGGGGAAGTCTCTGTTATTCAAGCCTTATCTGACACAAACCCACAGTGACGAAAATGTTTTTCCTTGACTATTTTAAATAATAAAACGCTTTCAAATCTACACCTTCGTATCTGCTTACTGCTAAATTTTCTTTTGTGCTTTTTTTGACCACCAGTGCACCAGCCTAAACACTGTTTTTGTATTATGAGTAAGAACTACACAATGTGAATACCAAACAAAGCCCTTCTTTCTAACCCAATATCCTTTCGTTACTGCTTATATATACATATCGCTGTTGTCGGAAGAAAACCTTGTATCTCCAAAATGGTAACTTTACAGGTGAAGGAAAAAACCTACTTTACTTTAATGTAAGTCAGTGGAACAAGACTTTTTTCCAAATTATTTTGGTTCATTCTTCACGAAGTTTACATACAATATAAAGGGCAATAAGTACTTTCACATTATGTCAAAAACTGAAAAACGACAAAAAAACCATCAAAACCAGCACAAGCAGACATGCTAATAGCTTTTTCCCCAGAGCTGTAGCACTTATCAACCACAGTGGACACTTCACACTTCAAACTTAAACCGAACCAACAAACCTTCCTTACAGTATTACAGTATAACTCCTCCTGTAGCATAATGCTTATTTGCACTACTGTACAAGTACATTTTTACAAATGTTCATATTACTCTGTAAGATTATGTATATAATAGTTTTATAGTGTGTTTTATAGCACATGTCTACTTGACCTGCATACATATAGACATTCATATTTGCATTATGTACAGATATCCAGACATCTTACATGTACATCTCCTGAGCTCCTTACACATTGGCTGCTTTTTATTATTACTCTTTATTCTATATTCTGTTAATTGTATTTCGGTCTGTCATGTCATACATGTGTGCACTCACCAAGGCAAATTCCTTGATTCTGATTCTGATTCTCATTGAATATCAAAATTATTTGGAATGCCCATCCCTTTTACACATACAGATGTGAGAATAAGTTTGTGTATGATTTGGAATGTCTGCATAAATGTCTACTAAAATGTGATCAGATCTTCATCTAATAGCAACAGTGAAGACAGTGAAATCATATTTATCAAATAACACGCATTTTACATTGTCATGTATGTACTGGGCAAGTATTTTAAGCAAGGGAAAACACACCCTTGGAATAGACCTGCAATACAGTTTGAAATTTTGATATTGATACTGATATTTATTCACAGTATTGAAATCATTACACCCCTATTTATGACTTTCCTGCCACACTTGCGGAGATTTCCTTTCTCACATCTGTTTATTATAACTGTAATCAATAGAACAGTGTAGGAATGTTCCTGGAACTCTGTGTCATGAGATTCAAGCTGTTAACATAATAGAAGTGTATTAGGACAAACCCCTGCCTATCTGCGGGCCAAATTCATTCCATTTATAAGACAAACAAGTTCCCATATTGAATATCTGGAGGCAAAGCTAGTAATGAACTTGGTGCTGGTGTGTCACCTGAACTTGGAGTAAGTCTGTGTGGGTGATATTTAACCTTGTCAGGTATTTTTTATCTTTTACAAGTGAGATAGTATTAATTGTAAATACCTGGGTTATTAATTCTGATGCATTTCGAATTCCACTCACACACATACTAGAGCTGTCGGATATTTTCATCTTGAATATGCAGACATTGTGTAAGTACAAGAAATAGGGCTGAGTTTTTGATATGACTCAAAAATTATTTTTGTAAAGCAAGAATGTTTCAATTTGATTCAATACACTAAGCAGCTATTTGATTTGGCAGTTTGAATCAATTATTTGATTCAGCGATTCAAGCACCTTTAAGATTTATTATAATGAATTAAAAATATTGATGTGATATAATAAGCTAAAACACTTCCCATAATATTTCTCAGGCCAAAACTGAGTCAGTTAAAGGTATAGTTTAGGGAAAAATCTAATTTTCACAATTTTTAGGGCTGGTATTCACAAATCAGGACTGATCTTGGATCAGATTCCTCTGAAAGGTTGAATAATCATTGTCACAAATACTGAGTCTAGATCAGTATTTGCTCCTGAGGTGCTGTTGTTCAAAGTGGCTGCCCGCGGTTTCTTTTTCATAGCGCACAGCAAGTCATGCTGTCTTCTAAAGCACATCAGTGGTTCTGAGTGACCTTAATGAAGACCTGGATGCTGTTTAAGCAGATTTAGACATGTTTTGAGGATGTATTGGTGACTGTTGAGTTTGTTGTTTGTTAGCAATGTTAGCCTTGCTTTGCTGTAAAAAATTGGATTCCAGACATTTCAGACAATCAACTACATCTAGGGTGTAAAAACTGTTTGCATTTGATTATTTTATCGATTATTTTAGTAATGTTTATTGTGATATTGTGCTATACTTAGGCTACACTGTCTGGACTCTTTATATATTATACCTGTTGCTGCTGTTGGAAGAAACCCTTGAAAACCTTTTGACATAATTTGAAAATGCCTGTTGCCCTTTACATACATACATACATACATACATCATCTAAACCGCTTATCCTTCTGGGTCGCGGTGGGGCGCTGGAGCCTATCCCAGCTGTCATTGGGCGGAAGGCAGGATACACCCTGGACAGGTCGCCAGTCCATCGCAGGGCAGACAGACACAGTCACACACACACTCACACCTAGGGGCAATTTTAGCACGTCCGATCAGCCTGACTGCATGTCTTTGGACTGTGGGAGGAAACCGGAGTACCCGGAGGAAACCCACGCAGACGCGGGGAGAACATGCAAACTCCACACAGAAATGACCCCGGTCGCCCGGCCGGGAATCGAACCCAGGCCATTCTTGCTGTGAGGCGACAGCGCTACCCACTGCACCACCGTGCCGCCCTGTTGCCCTTTACATTGTGTGTAAATTCCATGATGAATGGACCAAAAGAAACAGCCCACAATCACTTAAAATTCTAGTTCCATTGACTTACATTAAAAGCAATGTAGGTTTTTTCCTTCTCCTGTAAAGTTACCATTTTGGAGATTTTTCTTCCGACAAAAGTGCCATATATATTATACTTATATTTATACTGTTGGCTTTACCAACAGTATAAATATAGTATATAAAAATAGATAGAGGTGTATGTGTGTGTGCGTACCAGATATATCTAAATGTTGATTAGTATGATACACACAAGTCAGAGATGGCATAAAAAATAGAAAATCTATTTTATTCACCCAAAAATATTGGATAATTAAAACGATGTGGTCACATAGTGATTATTTCAGAGGAAACATTTGCAATGCCTAAACACTAGTGATAATTGGACTAATTAGCGGTTCTCAATCTGGGGCTTGTAAGATCATTTTCGGGGTTTGTGAAGTGATCACTGAGAACAAAAAGCCCATGTTTTGGATAACATTTTAGAGAATGATTTTTCATAAATCTCACAGTAATTATATTGTAGCGGCATCTCCTCTCCTGCTCTGCGTATGAGGAGAGCACACTGTGCAGGGCGCCACAGCCCTCACATTAGTTGTTCCGTGATTTCAAGCGTAGTACAGCCTGTGCGCTTTCATTTGACTCTTCACTCTCGTCTACAATATTATGCTATCTAGGTGAAAAGAGAGTGACTGGCAACTAAGTTAAAGCAAAAAAAGTCTCTGATTGGTGTTGTTGAATGGCCACTACCTTTAATTATGTATATCAGCATTATGTGATTGTTAGTCAGCTCCTCTACAGAGCATTGACATGTCAGAGTCTGATAAAACGAAATGAAAAACATGCAAGATACATACAGTTTGGTTGATTTAGAGTCAGCAGTGCTGAAGCACTGGCTTGTAAATCTCGTGTTGCGTTTCCTCGTTGATTCACATGCATGGTTAGCTTGTGAACGCTACCTGAGTCACTCACAGTCTGTAAGGCAGTGAAGTCAGAGGACAATGTCACTTATATTAGTTTAAACAGTTCTGTTTTGTTAGTAACAAGTGATTTGTTCTATTCGTAACATTCAAAAGAACAAGGATTAAACGGTTGCACCACTAATAACTAGGTCTTAACAAGACATGCGTAGGAATAATACAGCTACTTCTAAAGAGAACAATAATTCAAACGCACATCACTATTTAAATCTGAATTTGGTTCAGGTTTTAGTATGTGAAGGGTTTTAAGCCCCTGGATTTTTTCTTTGGAGTGATAGAGGTCAGCTATGGCAAAAATGAACAGTCTCAGTGCTGAGTATGTAGTCGGGACCCGTCATCGTGAAATCATCTGAGCATGCCAGCTGCAGACAGTCTGAAGAGTCTTGTGTGGAATGGAATTCTCCCTCCGTGCTTGTTTCTAGCTCTTCACAGTGTGCTCAATAGAGAGGCAGGATGAATGCAGCTCTCGCTGGGTGAAGAATTGCAGTCGGCATGCAGGAAACTATTTATGAAACATGAATCACCATTCATTAATCTTTTACAAACACGCCTCTGTCCTTATAAATCAAACCAGTGCACCCTACACACTAATGCATACATACACACTGCAGTACATCAGTGCATTGCAGAGTAAATCTCAATCTTGTCATCAGCATCTCATCTGCTTTCTGTACTCTTTTGTTTTTTCCTCTCTCTCTCTCTCTCTCTGTCTGTCTGTCTTTCTTTCCATTTCTCTCAGTCTCCCTTCACCTGTTTTGGAGTGTATTCAGTATTTGTTTCCTGTATTGACCTGTCCTGACATTACAGTAAAACACTAAACAATCCAACAAAATCAATTAAGCATTAGAAGCCAGTAATGTGACCTATATGCTACAGTGAAGTGATTTAAGTGAAGCCAGCCTGAGCTCAGCAGCATCTCTGTGATGATTTCCTAGAATATCGACTGTAAAGGTGTTTTTGTCTGTGCATCTATGTATGCACTTTTTTTGCATCAAAACTGCTGTACGCTAATATATGTCTCAGATTTCACTAAGTGGCTTGATAGAATTAAATCCAGTCCTGTGCAAAAGTCAGAGACCACCCTTCTTTTAGTTGATTTCCAGGCAAAATACCTGTTAAGTACAAGTAATTCATTTTCAGGAGATATAAGATAATTGGCTTGCATATGAAAGAGGAAGGTCAAAGCAAATGAGTGAAAGTTGAAATATGTTTGAAAAGATATAGAGAAAATGTGAGTCTTAACAACCATGAAAGACCTGGTAGACCACCAAAACTGCCCCCATCTGATAAACAGCACCCAATGTTTTCATCTTTGAGAGAGAGGAGAAAATCTAACACAACTTTTGCTTAAGATCTGAAAAAATCCGCAACCGTTCTTCCACTGTGAGACGATAACTCGATGGTAGGGGTCCAGAAGGATGCATAGCTGTCGAGAAGTCGTTACTTAGAAAAAGTGAAAAGGAAGAAAGTTTGCAAATGAAGCAAAACAGCTGTAGGTGATCTCAAAACAACAGACTGACCACCCCAGAGCCCAGGCCTCAACATCATGAGATCATGAGACGCAAATAATGGACCTTGCTCTTTTTTTTTGCAGTGAAAATAAATGAAGGGTGGACTTGACTTTTGCTTAGAACAATGCATGTCTATGACATTCAGTCTGAATTGATTTACCTCAATTACATTCACTCACATTCCTAAAAAGCATGGCCTCTTTTCGAAAGCAGTTGGAGAAACCATTCGAAAATCAGATCTGGATTTTATTTTTGTCTGTTTCTGCATCTTATGTCAGTGAACGTAAGTGTGTCTGCCTGTATGACTTATCTAGAGCTCGAGTCTGCACTGTAGGGTGAAAAGACAACATCTGCAGATGGGCCCTAATTAAAAATTAATGCCTCGCAATGCCGAGACCTTAATTACCCTGGAGTAGAGCACAGACTGGGAAAACACAGTTCAGAGGCTCAGGACAGGGAAGAGGGGAGCATTCTCCAAGATTTAAACCAGCTTTTAAACCGGCATATTCCTGTGTTCATATTCGTTGATGTAAATTGCCTGTCAGACGTTTGAGGAGCGTTAGCTTTTCAAACAGTTTTCTTTGTCAGTTTCCAATAACTTGAATTACAGACTAACCAGATGCAGCCTCAGTTAAGGTACTCATGTGGTGCCCCAGTACTTTAGTACCTACACAGGTTTATTTTAAAGAAAACATCACACATGCAGGTATTTGTGACAGTCCTAATTAGGGATTAATGTCAAAGCCCACTCATTTTATCCTCAGCGCTCAAACCTTTCATATGCTAAAACCACCTTTGGGCCAGTATGTTTTTTAAACAATAATATGGAAAAAAAACACTGTCAGATCATTATTTAAGCATAACCTGCTCTTCATACTAAGGTAGATATTTTAATGATCTTGAAACAGAAATTTGAGAATGTACTTAAAGTATTAGCAAATATCATAATCATCATCATCATCATCATCATCAACATCTTTAACCGCTTAGTCTAGATAGGGTCACAGTAGTAGTTGGGAGAGCAGAGAATCCCAGACGACCCTGTCCCCTGCAGCCCTGTCCTTTCTCCAGCTCATTCCAGGGGACCCTGAGCCAACTTGGAGATATAATCCCTCCAGCGGGTTCTAGGACGATCCCAGGGTCTCATCCCAGTAGGCTGTGCCTGGTAAACCCCTGTTAATCACCGGGAGGCGTCCAGTGGGCATCCTCATCAGATGCCCGAACCACCTCAACTGGCTCTTCTCAATGTAGAGGAGTAGCAGCTCTACTCCGAGCTCCTCTCGGATGGCAAAGCTCCTCACCCTCACTCATCAAGTAGAGTGTGTAGAGTGTATAGTGTAGTGTGAGGCAAATAATATGTTAATAATATGTTAATAATATGTTTATGTTAATCTAGTCTTTGCAGGCTTTTTCTTACTTAATTGAAAAGTAAAAGTGTAAAACAATGAAATTACTCAAAGGCAGGCAAGGTGCCCCCTAACTATCCACAGACAAAATGTATCCTTACATGACCTGCAGTAGAGACTTACCATACTCTCAGTAGAGAGTAACCATAACACTGTTGCTGCTGAAGTGAGTGTGCGCAGGCTTTGTTTTTGCATGCCTCATGTCATGGGTCTGTTATTGATTGCTCTGACTCACAAACCATTGTTTCTGTTGTGAGGGTCACAAGCAGCATGCTTTTCCCCAGGGTGATGACTTCGGGGCTTCTGGGAATGATTTAGACTGTAAGGCTAGACTAAAACCCCACAGGCTGCTGTCCTGATTGTCTTCCACCAAGCAGTAATTTACCACCAGCCAAAAGCAACTGTAAATTCATATGGCCAAAACTGCCACAAGTGTCACAAGGTTTGCTAAGGTACCCTGAATCATTCACTCTGACTCTCTCTCTCTCTTTCTTTCTCTAGTTACGCTACTGGACTCTATGTCTGCACTGGGAGACCTGGGTTGGGAGGCCTATCCAGCAGAAGGGGTGAGTAGCAGCAAATCAAGACTGTCCACAGCCAGTAATATGTAATAATATGTAACATGCTCATGCACTTTATTATAGGTGCCAAATGATATGAACTGATGATGATTATAAGGTAAAAATTCTAATATCTGATAAAATTGACTGATATATGAAAACACTTCTATTTTACGTTCTACTGTAATTTAATGCAATATTGTTTCATTACAAACTACATTATCAGCAAAACAAGTTAAGCATAAGTGAAAGTAGAATCTTTGAAATAGTCACATGAATTTCAGAATTTCTTAGTAGTTGTTATGCCCCCTTTTTCTGGCATGGACTCCACAAGCTTCTGATGAGTAGTTGGTGAACAGTCTGCATGAACCCATTTAAATCTGCAGAATAGACCGTTTAGAGCTGCTTGTTTAATTTATTATAGAACAAACAACTTCAAAGCAATATCATCTCTTTAATGATGTTATTTTTGATGCCATTAAGTCCATAACACCTTGATATTTGTCAGCCAAACCGATATATCAGTTGAGTCCTTCTGTAAATGGTGGTTGGCCCCAGTTTAGTAAGTGCTAAAGGTTTGTATCCACATGTTTGTCATAGTTCATTCTAGTCATGTACTTAAGCTTTTGCAAGCTGGCCAGAAAACCACTGTGTGTCATTATATCCAAACGACTCACTTCCCCTGGACCCAGAGCACTTTTGTGAACCTTTGTCCAAGACTTGCACGTTTTTTGTGCCAGTAATTGCGATAGAAAATGCATTCTTTCCTTAGAATAGCAGCGGGAGGTCCCAACCCACCTGCTCATGAATATTTATGAACATGGATCGGAGCGCACTGCACAGAAAGTGTGTTCTCTAGTTCAGATATGTCCATTATGTGTGTGTGCACACGTGTTTGTGAAGCAGAGTCAAGGTCATCCCTGAGGTTTCCACAGACAGCTGGATTTAAAGAGCTTAGTTTTGTTTCCAGCGAGGAGCAGCACAGGTTTAGTGGAACAGCCAAAGCCCAGACATGTTTTCCTGCTTATTTGAAGAGGAAGTGAGATTAAGATCCCATAAAGCAGGAACACAATCCCTCATGGCAGAGCGGACCTTCCTGAGAGAGAAAGAGAGATGCACCCGCTGCAGCCTAAAAATAATCAAGTTAGCGAAAGTCATGCTGGGCTTTAAAGAAAATCAATCTCCAGGATTTCTCAGCTGCCTTTTTAATGATTTAATAGAGCGATCAGAGACTGGAACATATCTCACACCCACACACCAGGTTTGTTTTTATATAATGTACGAGCCATACAGATGTTCCATATGTATTATTTGTATCTACAGGACTTATAGTACTGTGCTGAAGTCTTAGCTTTACGTTTTAAGATGGTTGGTCTTGGCTGTAAGTGTGTTTTTCCCTGTAAAACACAACATATCATTAGAATAAATACAAACAAACACATAAAGTAAAACAGAACAAGACTTTTATTGTTATTAAAGTTATTCATATCTTAGAAGAACACAATTAGGAGAACACAGGTTTAGTTCCTTATTTCAGGCATCGCTTGCATTTCCATGCATTCCATCAGCAGCACACCGGAGTTAATTTAAAGAATGATTCATTAGATAAACCAGGTATCAGACGATAACTGTAACTACTGGCCTTCCTTGAGGAGAGCTTTGGAAATGGATTAGCAAACAGACATCAAATCACAGTGTTTTGTTCATTTATTTATTAGCATTTAATGTAATGTTGTTTTTTTTAACAAATAAATTCTTACCAACCAGATAAATAGCAATTTAAAATCAATCAAAATAGCTGATTTTAAAGCTTTGTAGTTTTTAAACTAGGTTTCAGTTTCGGTATCCGAAAAAGAAAAGTGAGATCGTGCCTTCTCTAGTATTATATATGGACCATTCTAATGAATTAGCTCAAACTGCTGTCACGCAAATCTATTAAAAACAATTACATATCCAGAACTCAGCATTTTAAAGATCTTTTTGATTTCTTTTCAAGTGAAGTTGAAAGGTTTAGATTTGTTATGCGTTTTTAAACAAAAAAGCTTTATTTAAAAAGTGCTGTCCCATATTTCCCTGTCAATACCGAAACACAAAGAGTTTTAGCCTGTGGGCGGAGCCTTATTTTAGCCACATCTCTGCACTTTGGAGCGGGAAGTGAGACTGCATCCCTGTGCCTCTTGGCCACATGGTGAGCAGTTAGATCCCATTGTTTTGAAGCAGATGTGTCCCAAAGTCTGAAAAGCAGTGTGGAACATTACGAACTGTCACTACTGAGATATTTTCTGCAGTTAAGTAAACTTTTTAGAGTTTTAATGAAAAATTACTGCTTAAAGCTTAGCTAGTGCTGGTTGTGTACTGGTGTTTTTAGGTTCTACTCAAAATTAGCTAAAATATCTCTACTGAAACGTTCACTACTGAAACATTTGGTTGGCTCCATTAGTGTTGTCATGTTTCATTTGTTTTAATAAAATAAACATATTTAAGGTATAGGGTCATTTAAAGCGAAAGGATTTTACTCCAAGTCCTAAATGTGTTTTGAACTCTGGCTTTCAAAGCAATTTGGCAGAATGATTGAAATATGTAAATTTCTATGTGTAATAAGAATTTTCAAAGCCTAATTCTAAACTATATTTGTACATTGCAGTTTTGAGACTCCAGAAGGAAAACACATAAATAGCTCCAGAGTGAAACACGATAGAGTTATTAAATGTAGAAATATCTTATGAATAATATGAGATAAAACTAATGAATATGCGAGATATCTGATTTATGCTAAATTTAACTGTTGTGATGCAAAGAAAAACTCAGCAAAACCAAAAAACAAAACAAAAGTAAGTCTGTGCCACAAAAAGAATAACCTTATTCGGGCCATTTTCACTAACACTGAAGCAGACGCAAACACAGTGATAACACGTGAGTTGAAGCTTAACCTTTGTCGCATAATAGAATAGAATAATGGTGCAGTTCAGTAAAAGTTGTAGTTCGTTGTATAGTCATCTTGAAATTGGCCATGAAAGTTGTAATTGGTCCAGTAATAATGAATGGAATTGTGAATTCTACACAAACTTTACCATCCAAAGCCGTTTGTTTGAGGCTGTTTTGCCTGATTTTGCCCAGTGAATTCCTGCCTGATGTTCACCATCCAACTGTACAAGAGCTGAGACATCACATTGTTTTTCCTGAGACCCAAAACCACTGTGGTCTTAGGACCACCAAAAAGTAGCGACTCATGGTGAGTCTTCACCATCACTGAGGGCTGTTACCACGGTAACTTGGTTAACTGTCACAGGGCACCGGCCTGAGAGAAAGCAGTACTGTCCAGGATATTTTTGTACTGAACATTAACAAACACACACACACACGTACTCAAACATACACAAGTCCAGGTCTGTCCTCCAGCTTTTTGCTTTTGTGGCGACTGAATCTGAAGACCCTGGTGAATCTTTTTCTGCAGCCCTAAAATTTGTGTGGCAGGCAGAGCCCATTTCCTCTTAAATAGAGAAATGCTGGGCTTACATAACGCCTTGTTATGTTACGCAACTGGCCAATATTTAGGTGCGAATTCGATTCTGCCACCTCTCCTCAAAAGAGGCTGGGAGCTACACAGTGACATTTACCACACAGCATGTTTGAGTCAGCCTGCCCGCTTTCAGAACTCGGCGGTGCTGGGCTGCAGAGAGATGCTAGGCAGAAGATGTGAGAATGGATAAGTGGGTTTTAGTGTTTACATCGCCTCTAGTAAGCTCCCTCCATGTACATTAATGAGATTAGAGGGTATGATAGTCTGGGAGAGTGGAGATTACTCTGTGGAGGTCTGCTTGGGGCAGATGATGGGAGTAGGTCAGGCTGGTCTACGCAGAGCTGAGACAATTCCACATGTCTCATGTTCTTTGTCTTAAAGGCCAAGACCAAGTGAAGATAAAGTGCCTATCAGTGAATGAAAGCTGGCGATGCATGATAGCATTGCTGCTGGGTAATGTTATCCTTTTCAAAAGGACGTTTAGCTGATCTGTCTGTGACAGCATCTGTAGTGCTCTATGAAGTTTGTATGATACATGCAGTCATTTCCAAAGGAAATGTAGCAGATGATATGGCTTCTGTTTTGTTAGGCATAATAGTTAGATTAATTAAAATGATATTTGATATGTTTATTATGGAACTGACTGTAAGTTTCTGCCCTTGAGTTTACTACAGACACATGGGTGAGTGAGCCTAATTGCTTTTAATATCTATCAAAATAGATATTAAACTAATTTCAGCAAAAAGTATCATACATTTCAGTCATTTTCCAAAGTTTGTCCCAAAAATGACTTTAAAACAAGTGTCTTATAATTTCACTGTCAGCTTTTTCCGTTTTGCTATGTGAGCATGAACCTCAACATATTGCACTTTAATGATGACTGAATGATTGATAGCGTCTATGTCAGTGTTTTTTGACCTAGAGGCCGCAGCCCCCTGGTAGGTCGTGGTGGTACTGCTAGGGAGCTGCTGGCCATCAGTTTTATTAATCCCTTAAAATCCCAGTCTTATTGCATACTAGAGCTTATTATTGAGTAACTACAGGGACTCCAATGCAAAATTGTCAAGGTATTCTTAGGTTATAGACATATGTAATAAAATTGTGAGCCCATCGGCAGGCCCAGGCCTTTTAAGGGGATAAACCATAAAAATGTGGCTTTTTGACAGTTCTGGCAAAATGCTAGCTAGTTATATTCATCTTTTCAGAGCAAGTCAAAGTAAAACACTTCACTTTTCAATCGTATGGAACTCCTCCATCATGAATAAATGGTTAAAATGATCTTTCAGAAAGAAAGATCCTGAGGCTGGTACATCTACAAATGAAGTGGCCACTGAAGCTCAGATTGAGAAAAATAAGAAAACCAAGCATAAACTGAAACAAAGAAAATACAGCAGTGAGTAGCATGTGCTGTGATACAGTGCGTAAGAATTGAAAATGTGCAACTGCCTCTCTGTGCTGACTAAATATATCTAATATATCTAAACATGTTGAATTAAGCAAAAACTCAGTTTGCAAAAACTGATAATCACAGACTTGATAATTCCAGACTTGCTACTAGGTTAAGACTATGAGTAAGAAGAGAATCTCCAAAAGAGTAACTTTACATTTCAACTTTGATTTGGAGTTAATGGAACATGATTTTTTCCCGGGTAATCTTGGACCATTTCAGTTGGTCCAGTAACCATGACATTTGGCTGTTTTCACGTTACTAAGTTAAAGTTAAAGTGACACAAATCCAAAATTTGAATAATTGTTCCATTCATTATGAATTATTTGCCCAAATGTAAAGAACAGCCAGTGACTTCAAATTATATAAAAACATCAACAATGTAGATGCAAGGTTTTGGCCTGGCAGTGACAATATGCTATTGTTGCGTCATAAAGAGGCTGTTTTTTAAAGCAGAGATTCTAAAGTCGGGCTAGTGTTTTTGGTTCTAGAGCATTGCTCTTGTTGTCCATTCCTATTTGAGCCAGATCAGTGCTGAGGTATCAACTCAGTGAACTTTCCTCAGTGTTCCCAGCTGGCCTGACTGGCTAGCCCTGATCGTACCGATAGAGCTTGTTACCCCATCACAGTGATTATTTAAAGGTGCTGAGGTTTGGGACTATTGGGTTGCATTCGTGGAGATTAGCATGCTGACCTTTACCCTGGGGAAGTGGCAGCCGGTGCTCCGTTCTGAGGGCTCAGAGGAAAGACGGCTCGTTCCCATAGTTCCCCGCTCTGCACCACTGGATATTTACTTTAGTGACTCAATCGTCTGCCACTTGACCCTGACAGGCCACAGCTAATACCCCCAGCCCTGGGCCAGATGTAGAGGCTTTGCATTGGTTTGACGCTCAGCACTTATTTAGTGTATGCGTGTGTGCCTGTCTAAACCACAACAGGTACAGTTCATGTGGGGTGATGGAAAACAGGTAAATCTAATGATGTGTCTTTCATAAAGGAACCCCTTCAAAACCAGACGTTCTTTGGGGGATTTAAAGCCAATTACGCCATAAGTATCTTAAACTACCAGATGATTGTGGGCTGGGAATTAAGTTAAGCCAGTGACAGACTCAGCAGAAGCCCTGATCTGACGGGTTTGCACTGCTTCAAAGCCACCAGGCTCTGCGTAGGTGACTGTTGAATGGAGCTAAGCTTTTTCAGACAAAAAGCTAAGAACCAGGTCTTGTTGGAAAGGCTAATGAACCAGACACCCACGTCATCCATATGACTGCGGTGTTGATTGAGAGTGGCTAAGCTCTACCTCCTGTCCAAACAGCATGCGCACGTGAACATGCCTTTTTTCACGCGTGGGAAATTGCAGTCTATTTATGGAAATTGCGTGCAGTTTATACTCAAAGTCAGCTGCCCATATGGCACAGCAATCATTGCGTTATATGTTCTTCTGAAAACTTTGTGAGACCACTCCTTAACGGTAAAATACTTTCTGACTCCAGACAATGGCTCCCCAATGGAAACATTTCTGTTGCAGCTGAGTGCAGGGCTAACTTTTGAGAATAAATAAACAGCAGCTCATAAACCTGTCTTTATTGCTGCGTAAATATTCCTCCAAATGTCATAATTACTGCACTCCAGGGAAAGAGCGTAGCTTTTCTCTCAGAACGTCGTTCCGTAGATATGTCACTTTGATCTGCGATGTTCGCCCGCGGCTGTCCACTGAACTGAACGCACACGCACACATGGATCCGTTTAAAGCCAGCCTGTAGTTGTAATTGACCCTTGTGCCTAAGTTGATTTTTTTTAACTGTATGCCGTTGGCAACGGGTCTCAAGACAATCATGTTGTTATAGCTTGTGACTTCATGGCAGGTTGCAGTAACAGCCTTACCAGCCTCTGCGCAAAACCCACCAGAGTGGCAAGGAATTGTGTAGCAATCTGGCTCAGATGAGAAGAGCTAATCTGTTCCAGACCTGTTGCTTTTGATCTGGTCTATGTGTGTTCACTTCTTGTCCTATGACAAAAACAAATATGAATTGCAAATGTATTTTTAGAAGAGAATTTCACAGATTTTTCTCAATTTGATGTAAACATAGTAATTCAGAGCGTTCAGAAACATACAGATATCTTTACAGAGGTGGTTATAGGAACCAGGGCTTTTATTATTTTATTTGCTGTCCAAAACGGCCAGTGAACCTACACATTTACATTTATAGCATTTAGCAGTAGCGATCCAGTATCCAAAGCGACTTACAAAAAGTGCTTTGTCTATCCAGAGAAAGTATCTTTACACATGCCTTCTAAATATTGATGTATGTGGATCATGTTGATAAATAATAGCAACTCTGAAAAATAGGTTTTCTTTGGGTACTATTTTGCCTTACAACACCCTGCATCTACCAATCTGCCATAAATGGATTTGAACAAAATTTGTTTTAGACCAAAATCTTATCTCAAATCTATTGTAAAACGATATCTCAGGCATCAGGCAACTTATTTGTAACCACTTTGTGTAATAGCTTTCTATGAGAAAGCTTTTAGAGGTATCAAAGTTTTCAGACGTCTGGTTCCTTGCCCTGTCTTTCCTAAAGGGGACCAGTAAGCACTCGCTGAATGCAGGTTTTTCCAGGAAAAAATGCTGAGCAGCAAATAGCAAAGTAAACATGTACATACATCGGACCCAAAAAGTATTTGGACATTTGTGCCATACTTAAAAAGGGCATTTTTAACGGACCTTTCCAAGACTCATTTCCTTTTTGGCAAATGAATCTAGCACTTTCTTTTAGACTTCTGCAGGTATGCATCCAAAATGCCTTTGTACACTTCTGAGCTCATGTTCCTATTAATAAATACAAGCTCACTGACACTATTGTCAGGAAAACAGCCCCATACTTTGATGTTTCCACATCTGTGCTTTACGGTAACTTAGTGCAGTCTGGTTGGCGTTGTTCTCAACACACAGTCTAGTCTTGTTGTGCTAAAAGTGTTTTTCTCAAAAGCAAAAGTTATTATGTTAAATGTTTTATTATGTAGCCTAAATTACATAAAAACATAAGTTCATACAGATGCTTTTTGGGCCCATGTGTACATACATGTTTTAGTGGACTGTTGTGTCATTGTCAGTCGCCAGCCTGTTTTGTAGTACCAAACACTGGGGCTCCTAGGAGAATTGATTTCTATTTGAGCCTGTAATGCCTCCACTTTAGAAATCAGCCCATTGTTGAGCCCTTTGCATCTGGACTGAGGGAAATTGAGGGGAGTCGACTCCAGGCGTTTGAGAAACAGACCTCAAGATTTTCTGTTTGGTTAGAGCTTGACATCTAACCAGGCATTTGCTCATTTCTCAGTAGCTCAAAGGGAGCCTCAAATCACTCCAGCTCTAAACTGAGACGGTGGTCCGCGAGCCTATCTCCACTACAAATTAGATCCATACGCTTGGGGATCTGGGTTATATTTGGCTAAATCGAAATCTTTTTTGGAATCAGACGTTTGAGGGATTGCACTGGCATGACTGCCCGCCTGGTTTATTTTCTTTTTCTTTAAGGAATAGAAATGTTTTCTTACTCATGCAAGAAGTGTCCTCAATTACAGAACCTCACACAAGTGGAAGCAGATGGTTCATGACGACGGAGGACAAAGTCACTTTGTCTTGCCTAATATTGGCCATGCACACACACGCACATATACGCATGCATAATTAGATCATAATAGGCTTCCACAGACACACACATACCCCCTTCAGTCACACATATTGACACACCATTTTACTTTGTGGGGGTGTCTCTTTAATGTTAGCATAACATGAACATCCTGACGTTTTGGGACATTTTGAAAAATGTCCGTTTCCACAAAAACAGATTTCTTCTGGAAAAACTTAAAGGCCTAAAAGATTTATTTTTGGTTATGGATGTTAACATTAGGGTTTAGTTGTAGTTTAAGCATAGTAGCATTTGGCTACAGTGATACATAAGACTATGGAAAAGCCCTATAAAGGCAGAAGGAGAAACATAAAAATGTCCCCACTCGTGCCCTACATTCATTTCCCTTGGAAATAAATGGAAGACAAAGCAGTTTATAAGCCACAGCAGTAAATAACTTAAGAGAATGCTAACGATAACGTTCAATTCACTGGGAATCAGCCTGCAAATTACTCCATTTGTTATAATGGTTATCACTTTACTCTGTTAGTTTGCTAGTTAGAAACTTAAAGGATCTGATAACAGCAAAAAGGAAAGCAATACCACAGTTCTACACCAGAGCTTAAACACTGACAAAGCTTTTGTTCGGAACTTAAAATAGTTTATGTTCAAACTTCTCAGAAAAACATTTTGCATTGCAAAGTTTGCATTGTTAGCATTTAGCACCCTCTAGTTGAGGACAAGTGTTTTGTTTGAGAACAACTTGGATACAACCTGAATATAAGTATATACCTAATTCTTGTTTCTTTGTAGTGGGAGGAGATCAGCGTGATGGATGAACGCAACACACCCATGCGCTCCTACCAAGTGTGCAACGTGATGGAGGCCAACCAGAACAACTGGCTGCGGACACGCCACATCCCGCGTGATGGCGCCCAACGTGTCTACATTGAGATCAAGTTCACGCTACGCGACTGCAACAGTCTGCCTGGGGTCCCAGGAACATGTAAGGAAACCTTCAACATGTACTACTATGAGTCCAACAACCCCAACCTGTGGTTCATCAAGGAGAGCCAGTACGTCAAGATTGATACCATAGCAGCTGACGAAAGCTTCACACAGACCGACGTTGGCGACCGTGTCATGAAGCTCAACACGGAGGTGCGCGACATCAGCAACCTCAGCAAGAAGGGCTTCTACCTGGCCTTCCAGGACGTAGGAGCATGCATCGCCCTGGTGTCCCTGCGAGTCTTCTACAAGAAGTGCCCCACAGCTGTGCTGAACCTTGCGCAGTTCCCTGACACGGTGACAGGAGGTGACTCTGCACTGGTTGAGGTGCGGGGCTCCTGTGTCAATGACTCGGAGGAGTTTGAAGCACCCAGGATGTATTGCAGCGCTGACGGAGGGTGGCTGGTGCCCATTGGGCGCTGCGTCTGCAAGCCGGGATTTGAGGAGAGCAAAGACTACTGCCAACGTGAGTGACCAGTGGCTTACAGTATGGTACTTAAGTCCAGAACACGGCTCATCACCAGCACCGTCTGGTGTTTTTCTTGCTCAAACACACCTTGCACAAACTAAACCTGGTAATTTACTGATGAGTTGAATAAGGTGTGCGTGAGCAGGGAAAACTGCTGTACTCTTGCCCTTCAGGGTGACTCCTGGTCTGGATGAAAGAGGAAAATTCTGCATAGGAATTCCACTTTGCATATGATTGAGTATGGTTGGTAAAGGCTAGGACGTGTACAGTGTGCTCAGTGTATGTTTAAGACTAGGTGTTGATAGGATGACTGGTTACGACTAGTGTTACACGTAAATGTGAGGCAAAATCAGAGACCCCCATTCATTTATTTAAGAAATCAAAATGTCCATTAAATATAAGTTATTTGTTTGTTCCGTGAAAAAAGCAGAAAAGATATGTATTTAACAGAAAGTGAATATTTTTTCAGTATTTAGTCTGTCCACCTGTATTAAAACTTTCATTTCTTTTTAGGAGACTTTTAGTTTTTCGGAGAAATCTGCAGGGATATTTTTCCACACTTACAGTTCAGTCTTAGAAGTTGGTTGAAGTCTGGACTCTGGGGTGGCCAGTCCACTGCTCTTTTCTTCTTTTCCGTCTGTTTTCTTTTTCTTTTCTCAGTAAGGGCTTCTTGACAGCCAAACGTCCTTTCAGACTCACAGCGTTGAGTTGTCTTCTCACAGTGGAAACTCCTGCAATGTATAATCTGATTATCATATATGTGATTTTCTCAGAAATATGAATAGCATTTGTTTAATGGCCATTTTGACTGGAAATTACATGAGTGGTTGCTGACTTCTCTGCAGTAATGTGCATTTCCATCTCATTCAATATTAGTAATCCATAATCATAATGTGCATTGTTATTCCTGGGTCCCCACCTAGTGTACAAATATAGCAGCTAGTCACAGTTCAAGCTTTTGCTGTTATTAGTGATTGATTGGTTGATTGACTAATGCAGTCGTGGTAACACTTTGTTTGGATAGTCCACTTTAGATGCTTTGTAGATACTTAAGTTACATTTAACTACATATGTACTAAATTTACCTTAATTTAAACCTGGCTCTAATCCTAACCCTATCCTTAACCTCAACCCAAAGCCTAATCCCAACCCTCACCCTGGTCCTAGCCCTAACCCTGGCCCTAATCTTAACCCAAACCCCACCACTGTTTAGAATCAACAGATAGTTTATTAATAATTTGAACATCTGTAGATGATCTATAGTGGACTATAGTGGACTCTCCAAATAAAGTGAGACTGTTGTTTTATTGAACATACTTCAAACACGTATATATTGAAAAAAAATTTTCAATTTTAATTATAATTGTTATAGTTTTGTCATCCAGTTCTAGCTTCCAGTTCTGAGCGTCCCACAACACTGAGTTGGCTCAGTTTTCATACCTTATGGTTTTGGTGCCAAGCTTTGAGAATGAACGTACGACTATGGTTGTGCTGTGTTGCTTTCAGTCTGTGCAGTTTGTAAAGATTTATAACATGGTGTGACCTGGCAGGATGTTCAACAGAACAGAGGATTTCTGTGAAATTGCCTGTAAGTTTGATCTAGCTGAGACTTTTCCTGAGTGTGCTTTAGCATTTTGTGCGTGTGCACTTGCCTGAATGTGCGCTGAGCATAGCTTAAGGCTACGGTGAGTCACACCTGTTCACTCTGGGTCTGAATCCTGCTGAGTAGGATGGTGGCTGTGCTTCAGGATGCAAGTTATTGAAATGTAACTTTCTGCTCGGTTTTTTTAACCGTCTGAAAACCCAGACGTCTGCAGCAGTATGTGACTCTCACTTCTGGACAGTTTTTTTTCTTCCAACGTTAGTCCAAATGCAGCTGTTGGAAGCGAATGCAGATGTTCTCAGTCTGCTTTTTCCTTTGTTTCACTTTGCCCCACTGAAGGGTATCATTACTGCAGTAACTGGCTCTTTGATAGTGTTTTGTTAGTATCTAAAACAGAGCCTCGAACCATCCTAATTATCTCACCCACATACCCAGGCTTTACTTGTAGCTGGGAAACGCAGCTGAATTAGCTTGAGTAAAGAACCCCCCACCTACTCGCATCTCTTTGACTTTTTCTGGCTGGATTTTGAATGCATTTTGAATGCAATCTCCCCCCAACCCCCTCATTCCTCCACACTTTAAACTCTGCTTATAGAACGCAGCTCGTATAGGTAGCAATTTATACCTCTCCAACAGAGTTTTGAGACATAGAAAGAGTGGAGAGAGTTGCAGAGACAATATAATGGTGCGCTAGCTGCGTGAAGTGTTCTTTCTCTTTGTGCATTTGGATGCCTGTTCTCTAATGGCTGCTGAGTGGCTTCATGTTGTTTGATAATGGGCCGGGTGGAGACACACAGAGGGCCCTACCGAGGAGCTAATGACAGCAGCTCCGTGACGAGATGCTAGCTGGCCCCACGCTGTGTTGGTGACATTTCCAACTGTAGGCTCTTTTCCTCCTGTGTGTGAGTTTGTGTGTTTCATGGATTTTCGGTCTAAGCAGCTGTGCCACAAATCTGAATGACGTTATCCGAAACAGAATCCATAAGCTTAAAAGATTTGGGGTGATAAAATCAGATGGAAACGTTCAAGAGGTTAAAATTTAGTGTTGACACGAAGCAGGCAAAATGCTGATAAAACAGAATGTGATAAAATACAACAGTTTTATATACATAATTCACTATTAGGCCTGGGGCAAGGCAATATATATATATATATATATATATATATATATATATATATGATACATTTTCTTATCACAGTTTGCTTTTCTGAGCATATTGTGGATAATGTCAGGGCTTCTAGAACACATTTTTTTAGTATTAGTCCTGTTTAATTGGATTTAGTGCAGGACAGTGTATGAAATAAAAAAAAAAAATGTATTCCTATTCCTAATGGCACCACTGGTGCTTTTTTCCATTCCAGCTTATCAGATGTCAGAAAAGTAAATATTGAGACATGTCATGTATCTTGAATATTTCTTGAAGTAGATTTATAGATGATATTATTTTTTTTTTCATATCACCCCTCTCTAATTAGGCCTAATAATAACAACAGACAGCTCTTCTGCCATTCAGTGTAGTTTGTTAACAGTAGACTATAGTCACCAAGCAACTTAGTATCCATGATTCTGAATATGTGCGTATATTGAGTGTTTTACAGCCACTTCAAATGCAACTTGTAGTACCGGAACTGTCTGTTCTATAATGTTCATTTAGACATTCTTAACAAATGAAAATTTTCTTTCATTTTATGCTTTGTAGATTTCTGCACAGGCATGGAATTGATGTAATTCCACTGTTCTGCTCATGGGATGGAAATTGACTCCGATATTTTGAATTCGTATGAACAAATAAAATATTTTTCCCTGTAATTTTGTCAGAACACTAGAACACTGTTAATTGTCTGTGCGTGAAATGTTGTCAGTGTGCGTTGAGCTGCTAGTTAGAAATGAGGGAAAACCCCCTGCTGTGAAAACTAACAGCCCTTTGTGGCTCAGGGACCCCTAGGTGACTGCATATATAGGTGGGCGACATGACAAAATGCCCAAAAAAATATTTTTACCATACATGATCTGTCACATTATTTATTTTTTCTGACGTCTCATAAGTTAGAACAGACAAAGTAATGCCACATTTTAAAAATACCATCAAAAACTATGATTTCCACACTGTGCTGCACTAAATATTAATTATGCTCTCTTTGTAATCAAACATGCACTTGGTAAGTGTATTTTAATATATTACTATATCCACACTATGCTCAGAAAAGCATATTGAGACATATTGCATTGCAATTTATCACAATAATGATAAATATTGTCGTATTGCCCATTTTGCCCATTTTTCCCCAGAAAGAAACAGCCCTTCAGTTCTGCCTTTCTAATACAGTCTTTGCATGGTTTACAATGGTTGCTTTGCTATGTACACTAAGCATAATTTCCCAAAATCCTGTTCCTGTTCTTTCATTCATCTCTGCCATTCCTCATTCACTAGGCTTCACATGTGCTCTAAATGCCAGCGCATGAATGATCCCATAAGCTCCTCACATATAAAGTGTGTACAAACAATCCCCACAATCCTTTTCCACCGCTCTACTGAACCACCACACACTTTAGAAAGGGATTCTTTGGGTAGAATAAGCAGTGCCGTCACACCACATTCCTCTGGCAGACATCTTTGCAGGTATTTGAAAGCCGCTTGTGGCCACCTGGCCTGGGAAAAATTAGAGGTGCTCAAGGCCTCACAGAGCTGGAGAACGATTATTGGACTCTGATAAATCCCCAACACTGGAATCACTAATCCAGCTCCTCATAGCAGAGATGGGGAGAGAGAGAGTAAACAAGGCGTTCAATAGCAAAAGAGACTTTCGTTCAAGGATGGGTGTTCAGGGAATGAGGAGGGAAGGTGAAGGACAGTGACAATGTGCTGGTGAACAGTATATTTTTTTCAAAATGTGAAGGTTGGTTGAGAAAAATACGTTGGATGTTATTGAAAACGAGGCAAATTCTAATGTAGCGTCAAAATATGGACAGAAATCTCAGAATAACAGTAAAAAATAAATGTTTTAGGTTTTATTATCATTCATTATCATTGTCTTTCCCTGAAGTTACCAAGCTTCAGCTACAGTTTACTTTAATGACCAGTATTTCTAGGTTGGACAGACTTTACAAAACATTTCGCTGGCAAACTGGGCTGTGGTTTTGTAGCTAATTGAAATTAGGCAGGTTGGAAACTAATACATTGAATTAAACTTGAATTTCTGCCTCATTTGTGAAATGTATGCAAATTTTACATACATATAATTTGGGGAAAGAAAATAAGTAGCATACATAACTGCAATAAATGCAGTGTCAAGTGTATCAAATGTCCTTGAAAGCTCACTGTGCTATAATCGAATGGTTCTCAACCTGGAAGTCACCAGATGGTTGTTGAAAAAAAGTACAAACACCCCTTATATGAGAACATATTTCTGTGTTATTTATTTCATGAAGTAAACACATTGTGTACTCTCAGAACAACTGAGTTGCTACAGAGTTGTTGGATGTTTACAAATATTCCCATATGTTTTAAAACTCTAATTAAAACCAAAATAGATTGTTGTTTTGTTTATTCATGGTCAGTAATGTCTATATGATGACAGTTAACTCCTGGCCAGGGATGTGGTCAGTGCTGCAGCAGATTTGATTTGATATTTTCTATATTTGAATGTGCGTTTTTTCATTGATATTGGAAACAAAAGTGACACTTATGTCAGCATGCTAATGTTAGCATGACTAAATAAACTGCATTTGATCTTTCCTAAAAATGTTATCTTACACAAGCATACAAAATAAATAAATGAAGAAATAAAAAATAAAGCTAAATAGACATCTTTAACAAAAGCTGATCTGTTTGCCACAGTTTCCCATTAAGTTTAATGTAAACTTTGTCCAATCTTTGCTATTTAGGGTTACATTTGTGGGCAGGGCATGGATGCAGCTGCATCCACAAATATGTATGCTTCAGTTCTATGAATCTTGATTTTCACAATCACAAAAAATGCAGAAAACAAAAGGTGAGAGTTCCACCACCCAGTGGCCTCCACGGTGTAATAGTTAGCGCGCTAATGTATGTAAAGCTCCCTCGCTAGCTTTCCTTATACAGCATAGCTGCTAATGGACTCATTAGTCAGGCTGAAATGGCTGCCTGCTCTAATTGGTGACATTTTCCACCATGCTGAGTTTTTGTAATGTTACCGGTTATTTTTTTCCCGTTCTCTGTGGCTGGTTTTCGGTAATGGTCACCCTTCGTTCTCCAGTGGGGCCTGGCCTCGCTCTCCGGAACGGCTCGGGAGACAAGTCGGCCAGGCTTTTCTTTAAATATTCATAAGGCCTCATGGATCTCCTGTCTTGGAGAGACGTGGCTAAAAAAGGCTAAGTGCTTTCATTAAAAAAGGCAAACAAATAATGGAAAATGATGAAATTCAATTAGGCTTGGCCACTCGCCGCATGTCCCCGCTGCTCATCATGAAGTCAGCGAGGCTGGGCATTAGAATGCTGAGCAGTGTGTGTGTGTTCAGACAGGTTTGCATAAATGTGTTTGAGTAAGCAGTGTGTGTGTGTGTGTGTGTGTGTGTGTGAACGTGTGCCAGGGCAGTGAGTCAGGCAGAAGCTCCTTGGGGAGCGTTCCCCAATCTCTCTGACGCATACGCCATCGTCCAGCGTATGAAATATTCATATTGGCAGAGCCACATCTTTTGTACCCTTACTTTTTTGGGCACTTTGTTTTAGCTAGAACTCAATTTATCTGAGATATGGCTTTCTAAATGACACCGTGAGCAGTGAGCCACTCAGAGGCAGAAATCTGTGCACTGTGTCAGACTCCCTCGTAGAGGTTTTCTGTACGAGTGACAGTCTTATTGATTCCAGCCGTAGCTTCTTTTATTGAGGAATGAAAGTTTAATCACGCTGAATAAAAAGGTATGGAAGTTTATGGAACCTTCTTTGAATGGTTTTATGTAGAGATAGTGCGAAGCTGATTCCCGGTATCAGTATTTGGCCAATACCAGGAATCAGATTAGCACTATCTCTACAAAAAAACATTCATGGTACTCAAGTAGTTGGTTAATCATTCGAGGTGCCAGTGTTCAAATTCAAAAATCACCGAAATTGGGTATTTGTTATGTTTAATTTGGGAAGATGGAAGTATTATATTATATACTTATATTTGAATATACTTTGCCACTCCAAAACACGAGAGCATGACACATTGTTAAAGAGGCAGCTGAGAAGGCAGAGATACATTGGTGTTATTGCTGTCTAGGCTAGCTACTCAAGCTGTTGTTAGCTAGGTCCAGAAACATTGAATAAACATATTTCTGTAACAAATAACATGTTGGTACATCATCCTGGGAGAAAAAGCTACCTTGTGTAGAAGACGAGTCCTCGTCAGCATACGACGTAGCACTGGTTAGCTCTGTTATCCCTTTAGCTTATTTCAAGAATTAGCCTCCGTCGTTCATCCAACATAAAAGCTTACCAATATCCCTCACTTTTTTGAGTTATGAAACATGTTTTAGTGTATTGCTCTGCGTGATTTTTTTTTGCTGTTGGCTAAAAAGGTAAGCCTGCAGCCCTTCATCATTTTCGGCCCTTACTTTGCCTGTTGACGTGGTTAACCAGATATTCATTCCAGGACTCCTGTGGATACTCGAATATTGAAATGTGTCCGAACACTCATCCCTAGCAAATGCCTGCAAAAACTTTGGGATTTTGATAGATAAACAGCAAATCTTAATGTATTTAACAGGTATTATACTACAAGCGCAATTCTTGTATTTTCAATAATGTTGTGTTAAACGCTTTTCAGTGCGAAATTTTCTAATTTTTATTTTCTAAAAGAGTTCCACTGAATAAATGTCCAATAAATGTTCTTGCTGTAGGATATTAAAGGGTTTGTCTAAGAACTTGTTTGATCGTAGTATCTTTAGATGGCAGTTCTTGAGTAAAGTGACTAATTTTTACAGAAAAAACACTGGGTTATTATTGGTTATTCTGAGTCCGTTTTTTTTTTATTTTAATTTTAAACTTAAAAGAATTTTAAAGTTTAAAAAATAAAGAGACAGTTGGAATTTGTGTTAATTTAGTTTCTTTCTAACATTCTGATATTTAAACATTATGAGATGTCTGAACTCTATACTCCACCCGAGGCTATTTGTAGAGCCAACGTATTACATTTTGACTAGCGTACAAGACTGCAGCTGTCTAAAGGTTACTGCACACCGGACGAGACGCGCCACACCATACAGCTAAACCACATAGGAAGCGTAAACATCAGGTTCAAGCTCACTCTACTGTTATAGATTTGTGGGAGCAAAACTTTGGAGGTGTAGTAAGTCACGATGTGGCTAGACTAATAACGTTAGCTGAGGTGAAAAGAGATGCTTAGCATTTTGTCGCTGACAGAACAAACCTTGTATCTTTCTATTTGTTGTTGTTCATTTGAGATTACCAGCTGCCCTGTACATTATGTTAAAGTTTGAATAGACCAATAGAAATGCTCCAAAATGTCTTGGAATAAAACCTTATTACTTTGATGTCCACCTAAAGTTATGAACATTTTTTCGTTCTCCTGAAAAGTTGCTATATTGGAGATACAAGATTTAATCTAACAGTGAGTCTCTTTATCTTTAGACTTTGGATTAATTGCTTTCTGCATATAGCTTTAAAGCTGCGTCGTCTACAGTGGATTTGCGGTCTGGAGTTAGTACAACAGTACTAGTAAGATGTTGAGTAGCGCATTTAAAAACATTTTTTTGGATGCTACGTGTTGTCTGCCTGATGGGTCTGGCGTGTGGTGGCCTGTAGCCTTCAGACTCCGATGTGCCTTTTTTCAAATTCGACTAAATTGTCCCAAATTTGTATTTTGTATTAGCTGATACTCAAAGTTTCAGTGAGAATATCAGAAAAGAAAAAGTGGTATTAAGCCATATTTCTTTCCTGCAGACTGAATGTAGCTTTTCCATGTTCAGGACTGCACTGCTGCGCTGTTGAATAACGGCTGTTGTTCCAAATTTGTCAGCATTTTCCGTACTGATGTCAAACCTGAAGCCAACATAACAGACGTGGTGAAAATCAAGTGATGTGTATCTGCTGTTTTCATTATTTATCACTTATGCGCATTCTGGACGATCAGAAACCATCTCAGGCATGTCCACCATATGGCTCCACATAGCTGGTGTGTTCTTTGGACTCCTTTCTGCTGGATTTTCCAAGCGCGATGGAGCTGGAAGTGGCCCGTGACTGCTCTTCCCGGGCCGTTCTGCTTCCTCGCCCTCTCGAGAATATAATTACCGTCTCCAAAATGCGACCTCAGGCCAGATCGGAGGAACTTCAAACCCAGGCTTGGAGATTAGCATTCTCCAGCTGTCTACCTGTCTCAGGGGAGCGCTCATTAACGCAGGCCCTTTTCAGCCTGGCAGTGTGGCACCATCTGATAAGAAGTCGCTGTCCACAGGTCAATGATCGTGCAGAAAGGAGCAAGCTGCTTCCTCTCTCTTTTTCTTTGTGTAGCTCTCTCCCTCTGTGGCTGGCTATTTCTTCAGAAAGATGGGCTCTCAGCACTAAGTGGTCACTATTTAATATGGGACTGATGTGCAGTTACACTTCATAATAGAAGTGTCAAAGCAAGCACTAAATTTTTTAATTTTTATAAATATATTTTTAATTTCATTCAATTTGCCTTCAACTAATCATTAAGTAGTTCAACCACAGATGTTTTTTCCGGAATATTCTATTGTTCTGCAGTGCTGCACTCCTTCCAAGCCTTTTTGTTGAAGACAGTCCCTTACATTAAGCACTTGTTCAACTTGAACTGACATCATAAGACTGGCTGCCTCGCCACAATACCCCACGCAAACCAGCAAGATTTGTCTAGTGTGGTAGTCAAGTGGCTTTGGCAGTAATAACGTACAGTTTATTAAGCTGGTGTTGTTACAGAAAAGAGCTGAACTACTTTAGAAGCAGTTGAAGCAGGAAAATCAGCAGGAGCATAACTCTTTAACAATCAGTTAGTTGTGCATTTTTGCTGCAGACATTTACGTAAAAATAATTTAGCTCGATTCTAACGCTAATGTCTAGTTACAAACTTTAGGCCTGAAGTATGGGGAATTTGATTGATGGTATGATGTTTGGTGGTGTGGAGGTTCATATTAGTGATGCACCAATATGGGAATTGTGGGCCAGGGTTGATGTACGATATTTTCCGTGTACATATCTGCAGATGAAGATACATAAACATTTATGAATTGTAGAAATTGGGACTAAATGTACCTGAATTAGTATTATGTAGACATATATTATTATTAAGTTAGACAATCAGGCTGCAGATCCACCACCAACAGAACGTGTTTAACTTTGCATTTCTCTTCCTTCATCAGCAGTTGCTCGACTTCACTGCTTTAGATTTGAATCATTATGATCTTAACTTGTGTTGATGCTTTAGTCAGAATCAAACATGTTCTGTGGTGAGCAGAGCTGTCATGCAAACTAAGCTAATCCTAACCAGCTAATCTTTCTTAGCAACACTGTTTAACATTTAGCGATTGTTAGACAGATGGCTTGACATATATTTAATGATGGCCTAAAAACCGTGCACTGTGTTACTTGTTTTGGTCAGATGATGCAAAAGTACCCCCCTCAAGTAATACCATATATATCGAGTAGTATTTGGAAACTGTTTGAAGATATGAAAGAAGTGGATAGTCCACAAAAAGCCTGGTTGTAGAACCAGAGTGAATTTGTGTAAACTTAAAAATAATCAGCAACGAGTGCTGTTGAAAGAAGGGCAGCGAGCGGTGATCATTTACAGCCCCTCACAGCGTCGCCTCAGCCTGACTAATCCTATACGTACCACTACAGCCCTGATACGCACCGTCAGAGGGATTATGTAACCCACGCTCCGATGTCATAACACACACATACACACGTCTCCCGCTGCTGGAGAGATCTCTGTCCCACCGCCTTTTCATCTGTGTGCACTCTCTCCACTTCTCTATATCAGGTGTCACTCTCTCTCCCTTTCTTTTTCTGTCTCTCTCTGTCTCAGTTCTGAGTTTTGGTGTTTTATTTTTTCTTTCATTTCTCCGTGCATCTCCAACCTCGCTCCCACCACCCCCTCCCCCACCCCAGGAGGCTGAAACAGGCCATTCATGCTGTCTGCGTCTGCCACGACCAATTACAGCCCCAGCACAGAGACACCTGTCATATTCTTCTGCCCTGAAACCCAATCCTGCGCCCCCCCCCTCTCATGTTGACTCCCACTCTCATCCTGTATTTCACTTTCTCTTCATCCTCAACCTTTCTTCTCCAACTCCCTCAGCCTCTCATGCTCCTCTATCATTCTTCCTATCATATTTAATGCGAGTGAATTTGGGCCACTATTTGGAATATGGAAACAATTGGTACTGTTACTGTTATTACTGTTACATATAATGATTGTCCCTTGCAGTATGTTATGTGACTTTGTCCAGCCAAAACTGATCCAAAGCACACTGTGGGCAGGACATTAAGACAGGCTGCAGAGACGCTGATTTGTTGTACTCAAAACATCGTCTTTATTTTAACCAACTCAGTAAGGCTGGCTTTACACTGTGAAACTTCAATGCAATGAACTGCATGTTTTGAGTGTCCCTGCAATATAATTTCTGTGCAACTTGAAAATTACACAAAGCAGTTAAAAAACAAAGTTGCATGCAACACATTCAGTCACCTCACTAGTTACACAAATTAGCAACTCAGTGTATTTTTGATACACTGTATTGTGCTCGCTATAAAGTCAAACATTTGTTCCAGCTGTTATTGCCTTTCTCTTTTTCTATATGTATATGTTTTTTAAAATTGTGTTTAACTAGCTGTTACTGTTACAGCATACCTGATGCCTTACTTGTCCTATACAAGAGGCACTGCAAGCTCATCAAGGAGTGCATCTCATCTCTGTAATAATTTTCATCCTTTGGATTTAAAGGAATCTGAGCTCTGTGTAGAATTATGGGGCGTCAAAATACGAAAACAATAAATCTAGATGTGTAGATCGCAAAAACAGCAGGCTAAAGAAGGATAAATGGTGCCACAAGCAGCCGTTTAAACAGCAGTCTAAAATAATTAGCGGGTTAGTTAAGATGGCTGGTTACAGAAACTCTTTTGTTTAAAGAGTTAACAACCACCTGGGATACCATAGCAAAGGCCTAACAACACCTTAGAATCCACACTGGAATCCATTGCACTGGGTTAGCAACATCTCAGCAACCACCTGGGATAACATAACAACGCCTTAGCAACTGGGATTTCATAGCAGTGACTTTGTCAAGCCAACTTAAAGTTCGTTCACAAACTTTCCTCTTCTAGTTACTTACTTAGTCAATTAAATCACATAAACAATGGAATATTAAAATATTTGTCTTTTGCAGCCCTAATCGCTACAGACCAAGAGAGTCCTCCCTGGGAAGGGGAGGTCATAAGTGACAGCAGGAGAGCGGTGTTGGCTGCTCCGGTGAGTGTGCAGACGGGCCGGCCGCCCACAGGTCCTGCTCAGCGGTGTCGGAGAGCAGGCTGATTTGATTTCGCAGGAGGGAGAAGTGGGTCACGGCTATCAGCGGCCCGCAGCCCGCGCCGAGCCTTTAGCGGCCCGTCATCTCCACTGCAGGTCTGCGAGGCGGCACGCTGGGCTAAATGCGGCCCGTGCTGAAACCCACTTATCAGATTAGAGCTCCAGCGAATCACTTTAACAGTGACTCTAATAGCTGCTGAAGCTGAATGGGGTGTGTGCGCTGTGTATGTGTGTTATAGTGAATAGGAGTGTAATGGACAGTGTAATGCTGGCTCTGTTCTCCTGCCATTCATGCCACTCTGTCCTTACTGTGAAGTGTGTTTCTGGGCGCTTTGACAGCAACTGCAAGAAACATATTTTACTTTAGCATTTCTGGCAGCGAGCTGCAGCTGTTCGCACTTTTTTGATGGTGAAGAGAAACACTCGGTTCTCCGCTGTTTTATAAGCTGACTTTGGTCTGAAAACTGAGGTGTGATTGAAAAACAGATTCTGAATTGCATAAATATTTGAATAAGGTCACAGAATGTCATTAACATTGTTTACATGCGCTCCAGTGATTCGATATTAGTCTGACTAAGCTATAATCATGTAAATAGCATGGTTTGACAGTCATAGTGCCACTAAAGTTTTAGTTATGGAAGCCCATTCCGGTCAAATACAGCAGAAAATATGCAGTTTTTTTCCCACCTTTTTTCCTTCTCTGTCTCTTTTTCTGGCAGTAGTATGTCAAAATTTCGACTTTGTATCTTCAAATATTGACTTAGCATCCCAGAATAATTACTTGCTTTATCGAAATGTTGACATAATATAATATAATATAATAAGTAATAAAGGTTGAGATAATGTCAAAATAATATGTTATAATCAGGATTCTAAGTCATTTTGAAAAGGTAAGTCTTTAATTCAACATAGTAAGTCAGTATTTTAAGAAAAGAGATAATTAGTCCCACTTTCTCAGTCAATATTTACAGTAATTTCATCACTGTTTTGAGATTCTAACTCCGTATTTAGAGAAAATAAGTCATTATTAGAGATATTAAGTACATTTTTAAAGAATAATTCAGTGTTTTGAGAAAATACGTCATTGAGTGAGCGAGTAAGTGATCAAAATTGCTCAGAGAATAGTCAACTGCCAGCAAAAATCATTAGAGGATCTCTTTAACGGAGCTGTGCTCAGGAAGGCTGTGATTATTGTTAATGACCCAAAGCGTCCTCTGAATTCTGAGTTTGAGCTGCTCCCATCTGGATGGCGCTGCAGAATACCCCATATAAATAAATAGGTCTATAAAGGGTCTTTTCTTCCTAGTGCAGTCAGAGTGATGTGCTGTATGTTGTATGTATTGTTCACTTTTTACTGGAGAAACCAAAGACGATTTTCCTGCTTTGATGGGATAATAGAGTTATATTCTGTTCTAAGCAAATGGGTGGTTTACAAGCCAAGTCCGTCAAGTGCTTCACAAGAACAAAGATGTAAATCTGTTGGATGATCTTTATGAAACAGACTAAAATTATTTTTCTTTAAAAAAAATCGTTCCAGTTTTGATTACTTCACATTCAGATCAGGCTATGGCTGTTTGTGGTTGATCTATAGGAAGTGCACTGCAAAAAATTGTATCCTGTCAACTAAAAATATCTTATTTACAGTCAATAAATCTAATATTTCTCCTGTTGATATTGTTGTAAGCTTATTTTAAGATAATTTACCATATTTCTAGACTTTCCTTACTTGTTTTAAGTAATTTTATTAAGTAAAATTATCTCACTAAATTGGCAGATAATGTTGCTTGTTTTAAGAAATGTGTTTGAAACCAGCAAAATTATCTGCCAGTATGCACGACCATCTCAAAATGGGAAATATTAGAAATATTGATCCAATGTAAGATCATTTCACTTGACAAGATTAACATTTTTACAGTGTGACAGTTTTTCATTGCAGACATTACAGATTGGCATCTACACTTTGAAACATTTCCAAACAGACGACAGAATCAAGTCAGATTTTGGCACCGTACAGCGGCAGCGTTCAAATGCAGTGCGTGTACTTATCTGGCTGACTTTATTTACGTCATGACGTCACAGCACAGATTGTCTGAGGCAAAACTGACATTAGATGTAAATATTGGCTGATTTTGATCTTGCACTCCTGTCAGAGAGGCTGTAGTCTTCAGAAGTTGAATAAGATGTTTTGTCTTGGGGGGCCAAAGTGCAATGTTTGTGGTGAGCTCAGAACCAAAAACACAAAATGATATATCAGTAAAGAAGGTAGGTAGGTTTCAAATTCAGTTTTTAAAAACATTTTTTAGAACAATTTTTGTGACTAAAACCACTGTAAAAAACGAGAAGTCTGCTCAACTTAAAATGATATAGTAACTGATTACATGGCTTTTACAAGTTTGAGTTGTGTGAACTCTGGTGTCCTCAAGTTGAGTCAACTCAAGAAAAGCCATGTAATCGGTTACTATATCATTTTGAGTTGAGCTGCCCTCTCATTTTTAACAGTGTGCCTTTAAACTGTACACATGCTTTGAGTTGCTCCCTTCTTAGTAATAAATTCACTGAAATCTCTATTTTCAATATTCAGTCCTTTCAGTGTTTGACTGAGATGATTGATCTCGCTGCAGCTCTAAGTAAAACAGA
Organism: Colossoma macropomum; assembly: GCF_904425465.1. Classification (NCBI taxonomy): domain Eukaryota; kingdom Metazoa; phylum Chordata; class Actinopteri; order Characiformes; family Serrasalmidae; genus Colossoma; species Colossoma macropomum. Next base: position 35,740,033 of record NW_023494805.1, read on the forward strand.
AAGTCCTTCTTTAAAAGAGGCGCTTTGTAACATAGTGATATATGAACGCATCAGAAGCTGAAACAGATGTTAGAGGAGGTTAATCATCAAACCTGCAAAAGACATTTTCCTCATTTAGGAGCTCTTTTAACTTTCTTTTGGGAAATCATGTCTGTTTTACAGCATTTCAGATGCCCCCTCTTCCCTCTTCCCTCTGCACAAACCTCACAAGTCATATTTCAACAGAAGGTGGACGTGTGGAGGTGTGTGTGTGTGTGTGTGTGTGTGTGTGTTTGTGTGTGTGTGTTTTGGAGGTCAGCGACAGCCAGCCGAGCAGTTGGTCAGTCAGTCAGTCAGTCAGTTTTGAGTCCATCTACAAAAAAAAAAGACAGGAAGACTTTTTGAAGGTCAAGTGCTCCCAAAGTAAGTGTATCTTACCAGAACCTCTCTCTCTCTCTCTCTCTCTCTCTCTCTCTCGTCTCTAGATTTCTTTTCTCTTTCTGTCTCTGTCTCCCCTCTATCTCCCTGTTTTCTCTCTATCTCCCTCTTTCTCTCTTTTTGGATCTCTTTTTAACGGAGCCCTGCTGGTGACATCTGGTATAAATAAAACTAATGTGGTGCCATGCCGTATTAACATGTGGGAACGAGATCCTAATGCGTGACCACGACTCAGTAAGGCATAGGAACGAGATAATTGAGTTGTGGCCACGACTTAGTAAGGCGTGGAAATTAGATCATGCCTTATTAAGCTGTGGTCAAGGCTTAATTATTTCATATACTATACTAAGTCATGGCCACGCATTAGGATCTCGTTTCCACGGCTTACTAAGTAGTGGCCACAACTTTATTATCTGATTCCCACGTCTTACTAAGTCATTGACATGCATTAGGATCTCGTTCCCACAACTTACTAAGTCATGGCCACAACTTCATTATCTCATTCCTACGCTTTACTAAGTCGTGGCTACGCATTAGGATCTCATTCCCATGCTTTACTAAGTCGTGGCTATGCATTAGGATCTCGTTCCCACGCCTTACTAAGTCGTGGCCACAACCTTATTAACTGATTCCCATGCCTTACTAAAGTCATGGCCACAACTTTATTATCTCATTCCCACGCCTTACTCAGTCATGGCCACCCATTAGGATCTCATTCCCACAGCTTACTAAATCTTGGCCACAACTTTATTATCTGATTCCCACGCCTTACTAAATTGTGGACATGCATTAGGATCTCGTTCCCAGACCTTACTAAATCGTGGCCACAACTTCATTATCTCATTCCCACGCCTTACTAAGTTGTGGCCACACATTAGGATCTCATTCCCACGCCTTACTAAGTTGTGGCCACAACTTTATTATCTGATTCCCATGCCTTACTAAGTCGTGGCCTCAACTTTATTATCTCATTCCCACAGCTTACTAAATCTTGGCCACAACTTTATTATCTCATTCCCACGCCTTACTAAGTTGTGGCCACAACTTTATTATCTGATTCCCATGCCTTACTCAGTCGTGGCCACACCTTTATTATCTCATTCCCACGCCTTACTAAGTCGTGGCCTCAACTTTATTATCTCATTCCCATGCCTTACTAAGTCCTTCTCCTTGTCTCTTTCTTCATCTCTGTCTCTCTTCATCTCCCTCTCTAACCCTCTCTCTCTCTCTGTCTTTCTTTCTCCTTCTCCCGCTCTTTTTGTCTCTCCCTCATTCTCTGTATCTTTTTTCTTTATTTCTGTCTCTTCCTTTCTCTCCATCTCTCTCTTTTCCTCTCTCTCTCTCTCCCTCTCCATTCTACTCAGCTCTTTTTCCTTCCTCTCTCGTCCTCTCTCTCTTCATCTCCGTCTCTGACCCTCTTGCTCTGTCTTTCTTTTTCCCTCTCTCTCTCTCTCTCTGCCTCACCCTCTTTCTCTGTATATTTTTTCCTTATCTGTCTCTTCCTTTCTCTTTTCTCTCACTCTTTTTCTTTTCCTTTCTCTCTCTCTCTCTCTCTCACTCTCTTTCTGTCTGACTGAAGACAGCAGGGTAGCTGTTCCGGTGCTGTCGGAGCAGCAGGTCGTTTGTGTCCAGTAGCAGATGTTTCCGTGGGGGTTCTTGACGGAAAAACGTGAACAAACTCCCTGAATATCAATCTAGCGCCTTTAACTCCTCTCGCTAACCCTACCATCCTTTCACAAAGCCCCAGTGTTCCCCTCCCTGCAGCCACCCAGCTGTTCCTCATTTCAGCCCACATCACCCTTCTCTGCTTTCTCCTTTCCGCTTCCCCTCCACCTCCACCCCTCGCTCATTTCCCTCTTTTTTTCCTCGTACGCAAAATGGATGAATTTTACTCCCAACTATTTCAAGAAAAAAATGGAAACAAGGCCAAATAAGTAAATGGATTTTCTGTTGAAACACCTCACAGCCAAATATAGACCCTCTATTCCCCACGGGCAAATGGAGGCAGGAGAGAAAGAGCGGCGAGAGCGTTCGGCTACGCGGAAGGTTTAGTACATATTTTACTTTAATTAGACACATCGGAACGTGTCGAGGACGGCCGCTCGGCGCTTTGCGTTTTTTTTTATCCAGTTAAATAATGATGTGATTTAATGCGCGGTTACTGAACTGAAGAGGTGGAGAGGGAAGAAATGAGGCGGATGAAAAAGGACGAGCTTAGAAAGTACAGTGTTTAGTGGTCTGGGTGTGAAATAGATTAAAAAAAAGTGATGATAGCCAAAGAGAGGAGAAGAGAGGAGGGGAAAAGACTAGATGAAAGTGAGAAAAGAGCAATGGAAGATAAAGGTGGGACTGTAAAGAAAGCAGTGTATGAGCAGAGTAGTAGTGTTATGATTATATTCCTACACCCTGCATTGGCAATATGGCTTGAAATATATTAAAAATTAATTGGTGGATGATTGAAGATTGATCTGCGTCATTTTGGTCAAGATGGTCACAACAGCAGTCAATGAAGAGAGTTCTGATTGGCTCATTGGCATTCTATAATATCAGTATTGCAAATCGCGATAGTGATTAACAAACAGTGCAGTATAGTATATGACTTGGGTCTAAGATGCAGAAGGGTCTATGTGTAGAGGCACTCAAGCATGCATCCAGCATAGGCAGTGAATCCACAGATGCCACACTGATGCGGGGTCGATGGGTTCCAGATGTGCACAGATGTTGCACTCGTGTCTCTGTTGACCCCTGTACTGAAATAACAATAGTGGTGCTAAAAAGAGGAAGAAAAGGCCTGAATGAGAAAAGCACTCTGTCTGTTAATAATGCAGAGGCTTTGGGACGTGCATTCCCAGTCAGGACTAGGGCTGCACAGTATATTTTATTTGTCATATTTACATTTAGTCATTTAGCAGATGCTCTATTTAAAAGTGGCTTACAAAATGTGCAAATGGTAAAAAACAAAAGCGATGCAAACAACAAATATTTTGATATTCAGTTATTCAAGTTAATTAATTGACTAATAATCAGTTAAGCGGCTTCAGTATAGCCCGTTAATGGAGAGTGAAGAGCTGTAACAAAAAATTTTGTTTCGACAAACTGAGGTTCTGTTCTCCAAGAGCTATACTGCCAAAAAATGGTGCTTTGTTTAAGCCTGCTCATAATTTTAGCTAATAATAAGTGATATAATAATAAATATGTAGATTATCCTTATAGTTCTGAAGGCTGCAGTATCATTTAACCAGTTTAACAGTTTGAAATGTTAGGTCACTAGGTCACACTCTGTATGAGTAGGTTTCCAGGACAAGCAACTTTACTTCAGTGTTGGCTTCCAATTCACCAGCTTCCTATTCCAATTTTCCATTAAAAAAAAGAGAACTTCACCTTTGTCCATCTATTGTCCTGCTGCTTCAGTATCAACACCAGCATGTTTTCCTTTTCAGTGGTCCAAGGTGACGTTGTGCTTCAGTGGAAAGCTAAGTCAGACTTACACATTGTCACTGTTGGACAAAAACCTCCTATCCCCAAAATAGTCATTTTGACTTAACCCCTCTTAATTACTAAGTTACATTGAAAAAGGATTCCTTTTTCTAAAGGAAAACATTTTCAATGTAACTTAATGTAAAGAGTTTTTTTGATGCAGTTCAAGATAATTTGTTTTTTTAGTATTTTAATTTGTATTAGTTTGTTCATTGTGAAATTTTTACACAAGGTAAAGGGACATTTATTTTTTTATTTTTCACAGAGAAGGTTTTCTTCTGGCAGCAACCAAATATTGTATGTCCCTATCCTTCATTTTAAGAAAATGCTCCCAACCATTCTCTTTCTTTTAAACTTACAGACATGATTGTTCTTTTTCTTTTGCTATCTACTCGCATAGGGACAACACTATAAGTGATTTGCCCTCTTGGGGTTAAGTCATTAATTTACTCTAGGTTGGACGTTACTTCGAAAAAGTTAATAAAAATTTGACGTTGGAAATATTTGTTGGTAAATATTTGTCATTGAGATTATTGATAATGCTGAATAATTGTTTCAGCTCTAGTACCTAGAGATACTACAAGAATCTAAAAGATGTGCATTTTTGTAAATGAAGTACTAACACAGAGGCAAAAAGAGGAACATTTAAAGAAATGAAGTGCAAATGAGTTCAGGGGGAATTTTGAATGTTTAGTACATTTCAAAGCATATTGTAGTTGCAATATGTAGCAATATGATTGCAACTGTTTTGCCCATATTGTGAAGCCCTTGCTTGGACAGTCCATCAAAGTGGCAGCACAGCCACCAGAACTCTTTTTAGGTCATTGCAGCATTCAAATTTTTGCCATTTCAGTCGATATTCTATTTGTCAAAGTAATACAAAAATCTGTCCGCCAAGGTTGACAATTTCACTCACTACACCCTGCGATTTACCTACATTTGGCAGGGGGTGGGTGTTAATTTCAGACGCTGCCTGTTACTCAGATTGTACCTCAGGCTCTCTCTCTGTCTGCTTGAAGAGTTTTGTCCTCTCTGAAGTGCTGCTGCCTGTCGTCCGGCAACATGTTACTAAAGCTCCAGTCTCCAAGCCTCTCGAAATGAAAGGTTACGTCTGACTCTGACGTCTGATAGTATGTTTTTTTTTTTGTTGTGAATGTCCCCTCAGTAGTCTGTCTGTGAGTGCTACATGGTACTTGGACCTGGACTTTGGCGCTGTCTGGCGCTAAGTGAGAAACCCAACGGCTCAGAAAGTGGCCGACAGGGCTGTTATTGAACAGATTGCGCTGGCCATCATCCCAGCTTAAGCACTGAGAGTGTAGATCCACATTGCTCAGCTTATAAGAATACTGCATTCATGTTTATGTGGGCAGTACTAACCAAGAATTATGCATGCAAGACTGCGCTAACCACTCTACACCAGCCGTCATACATAGTATTGTTTGCAAGATATCAGATTTTTGACTTTGATACTGATAAAAGAGTAGTAACAAAATACTCAAATACAAAAAGATACAATAGCACAGAACTAAAAGCACTAGTCATTGTTTGAACATGCACTGTTTATTAGATTAAGAAATTGGATTGAGTCCAAGCTAAAATATTTAAATTGTTACAATCTAATTAACATATGAATTTTTTCAATTCAGTCTCTTTTTGAGAATGTAGTGTAACTCCATTTATATGAAGAACTGAAAGTACACAAGGCTAAAATACTGAATTCTTCAGGGCTGCCCTGATTACTCGATTAAAAAAATGTAAAAATTAATTGATTGAAATGTCCGTTCTCGATCCGCTCGCTTAGTGGTTAGGTTTAAGTGATAAACTATTCGCATGTCATTGTGAACCTGTCTTTGGAAAACTTAAGATTCTCTTAATTATATATACTTAATTCACTTTTGTGTTAATCACTGAAAAAGGGGAAACCTACAAAGTTTGTTTGTTCAAATTATATCAAAATGTGAAAAACTACAAGATTTCATTCCAACAGTGATGAAAAGTTGTATGGGACTACTTTGTCCTTCTTTTTAAAGTAATGCTCCCAGACTTTACTACTTTTTAACTTTTGGACATGAAGGTTCTTTTTCTTTTGCTATCTACTCATGCAGGTGCAACACTGTAAATGCATTGCTGCCTTCTTCAAGTTAAGTTGTTAAGTCACTCTAGATTGAAGTCAAATTAATATGCGTGATTTGATTTGCTTACAGCAACAACGTACTGTTAGCCTGTTTAAATAAAGAACAGAAAGTATGAAAGGCTAGAATACTGATTTGTTCAGCACTGTCCAATTGATCGATTTAAAAAAAAAAGAAAAAAATAGAGATGTCCATTCTCAACCAGTTGTCTTAGTGATTAGTTTGCAGTTTGAATCATAAACTGGGTGTTCTCGCATCATTATAATGTCCTTTTCACTGAAAAAGAGGAAACCCACACCAGCAGGATCTCATGAATCCTCTTGTTTGTCATTACAAATTGCATGTTTATGAATTAAAATTACATGTTTGCAGTTTTTTTTATTTGGTCTAGGCTAAACAACTCAACAGATAACAGAATAACAGACATTTAGAGTTAAACTTTACTGGATTCACTGTAAAACTCCAACAAACAAAAGTAAAGAATATGCCAGTTGAATGTCTTCAGATGCTTCAGATCATCATGTTTCATTAGAGCTGGCCTGAGTAGAATTAAACCCTGTGTGAGAAGTAGACCACCACCAGCTTGGTGCCAACATAAGAATGAAACTCCCATAGAAGCAGAAAAATAGTATTGTCATATCTGTGGTATTCATGCTGCTTATGAAGTGAAGATTTCAGAATTAAACACAGCTGTTCTGTTCAAATATCTTTAAAGTAATAACTAGATTACTCATATAACTGATTCTGATTCTAGAATTGTTCACCATGTTGTAGCATTGAAAAAGCACTGTTAGCATTTGTAGATCAAATCTACCTTTAAATGAAAGAGTAGCTGCTTGAATGAAAACATGCTGTATTGGAGAACACAGGCAGGTGATGAGTATCACACAGGGCTTAGCATTTAGGCCTGTTCACCCTGAAGCCCAAAACACGTGCATACACTCCTTTTCCATCCTTTCCAGGCCGGCTTGCCAAAAGAAAATAACACATATGAATAATAATTTGACAGATTCTTCTTGCAAGGATGTTTTGCACTGATCGCAATACTGAGTGCTCATTGGTGCAAAAGACCCCAGTGATCAATGATACAGATACAATTGTACCGTAATAACTAGGTGTGGAAAGCCAGGCTATTGGTAAAATGACTGTTGAAATCATGGCAGGGGAGGACAGAAGAAAAACAAATCAATTCGCAAATCTTTCCGGAAATATCACGGGCCAGCAGCTGCAAGTCCAACGGCTTTCGCCGCCCCAATTCCGGCATGGCCTTTGCGTCATTAACAGAAGCTTACTTTTTGATAATGTCACCGGGTGGTTTTAATCCCTTCCCACACGCGCCACCGAGTTCCTCCAGATCAATGTGTGTTCGAAACTGCAGGAGTTAGCGTTAGCGGTTATTAGCACATGGCATTTGAGAGGCAGCGAGCTAATCACTGCTAATCACCGTTTCGCTTCACTTCTGGGCTTCGGACAAGCTGAGGGAGTGGACTTGGCCACCGCCACACACTAGCTTCATTAAAAATCAGCTGTGGGCTACAGGTCTCTGTGCTAATTATAGAGAGAGCTCTTTTGTGTGCGTCTGTCTTTGATCATTTTGCTGGTAAAATTCATGCCATTTCTTTGAGCGGCAGTGCGGGTCCACTTTTAGACTTCATTATCATGTTTTGGTTACTCTGTGCATGAGTACCCAATGCAGTAGATGTATAGCCTCTTACTGGCTCTAAAAGTAGGTGAATAGGTCAGTGATATCGAGATTGACTGAGATGACTAAGCGGAAGGGATTGATGGAAGAAGTGTACTCAGAATAGAGATGGAGATGGGTACAGGCCAGAGAGCCAGACAGAATAAAGAGTGTGGTGAGCGCCCTGCCGGTCCATCTTCTTTTTTTATTTTCAGTTCTTCTCTCTAAATAATTCATAACTCAGACTGCAGGAACATACAGTGGCACAGGCCAAGCTCATCGCCTCATGTTATCTACCTTACTAAATAAGGCTTGGCAATGTTGTACAACTGTTTTTATGACGTATTTCATTTCACTTGTGATATATGGAGACGATTTCCTGCCAGGGAAAATACAGTATAGCTGTGTGGTTTGCTTTTCAAGGTGGACTACATACACAAATTTTAAACCTTTTTTTCCCAAACTTGTCCCCAGTTTAGTCATGTCCAGCTCCACCTGCTAGTGAGATCTCTCCCCAGTTACACTATACTACCAGCTCTAGGAGGGTAAAGGCTAGGATGAGCTTCCAGAGAGAATTCATCATTTTGTATATACAGTCATTATTCGGCCATCCTACAGATATAGTATTGAAAGGTTATGATTGTTAGCAGCCAGGACAAGCAGCTTCCATTGCTTGTGTCTGAAATGTATGTAGTACACCTTTATTTGTGTGGACTGTCATAAGTGCTAAACAACTGACTGTATTGCTAGTGGCAATCACTGGGGTCCAAGCACTATGTGCCTTACGGAGCCAGTAGAACACAAATGATGAGTTTTTTTGAATTAACTTTATTTATAATGTAGGTAATGTAGGTTATAATGTAAGATGTAGGATTTCAAGAGGAGATTTTGCACACATTGACGTTTTGTCTTTGTTATGGTAAGCATCAGATTTTTAACAAAATCAATTGAAAATAACAAAATTAATTGAAAAACCTAGAAAACAGTACAATGTTTGGACATGATGTGCATTCCTAGGAACGATGCCACCAGCCCCCAGTTGGTTGGTTTCTAAACTTGTCACCTTTTCGACTGCTCATGAGTTTTATGTCTGGTTTTAATATGTTATTTTGGCTAGGTCTGGATGCTTTTAATGTGGTTTTGTAATACTAAACATGGTGGTAATTAACCTGTATTGCTTTGCTGTCGCCTAGTTAAAGACAGCATGGCTCTATTTGGGTTCCCCAGTGGTGCAACCACCGAAGTGTTGCTCTGTTGTCGGGAGATTGAAAGTTCAAATGCTGGTGAGCCTGCAATCAAACAAAAGTTGCTAACAGCAATATTGATAAAACTCATAAACTGGTTGGGCCCTTAAATTAATCTTTAGAATACATTGCCCACTCCTATATCTGTTCCATTCACGTTGACCACTAAATGCTCCCTATACAACCCAAACACATTACCCACCATGCCTCGGAACTGCTGATTATTCATCAAGCAAGTGAATTGCAATAACCTGCAATTCATGCTGCAGGCACGCAGCAGAAAAACAGCATGTAAACCCCAAGTCCTGCCACTCCATTAGATCCCCTCAGGCCGGCCTTAATTGAGACAGAGGCAAAGCCGCCAACTCGGCCTTTGAAGGCTCCGCTCCTACAAAGTATATTATGGTAAGCCAATTAGACGAGAGTTAAGTGAGCGCAGTGTGTTGGCGCAGGCAGTTAATGTTTTAGCAGCTGTGAATTCCTGAATGACCTGGTTTCAAACAGGCGTCTGGAGTGAGCGTGACACTGTCTCATAATAATAGTCTTTAGGAGGAAAAAGCCCAGGCTTTGCATGTTTATCTTGATTAATGGGCTCCAGTTAGCAGGGTTAAAAGGGACCCTTAAGAAACCTTCAATACGTACCGGTGTATTATAGTAGAGAAAAGCTGTAGTTTTGCTCTGCGGATTAAAAACTATAATAATCGCTTGAGTACTGTGATGTCAAGGGGTTTATTGAAGGTTGAAACCTCTACAGATAAAAATTACATTACCAGGTTTTTTTATTATACTTGTAGGTGATGTGTATCTGATCTCCAACCATGAATTTGGTATAGAAAATGCCAAAATCCTAAAAATTTCCTTCATTGAATATGACTCATTTCTCCACTCCAGCTTCGCTCTCCAGCAGTACATTCTGGCCAGAGAAACTGTGATTATATTACTTTGGAACAATGTTCAACAACACTTCATTTTGTCTGTTAAAGCTTAAAACGCACCACCATTAAGAAGTTTGGAATCACCACTCAAAAATTTGGAATCACCGTTTTCGAGGGCTGCACAGTCAGAATCAGCCAGCGTTGAAATCAGCAGGTTTTGCTCCAGATGGCAATTGGCCAATTTATTATTTTTTTAATTTGGACAATCTGTATTGCAGTTCTATGATGTAAAAAACATAAGACAAGTAAGTACACCTGCGCTATACTTAAACGCTTGGGTGTATATTTAAAAGCAAATTGTCATGTATATTGTGGCTAATATAATATATTGGATATATGCTAGTGTTGTTATAAAAAGGCTAATAAAAATTGACCAAAAAAATAAATCAATAAGCCAATTTGGCTGCAAGTATAGAGTATATGGCATAAGGAATCGACCAAGAACAATTCATGGTGCTTCCCTGATGTTTGCAATAATATAAAGCCAGTTTGTTGACGAATAAATGTATAAAATGATTTTAGTATACAAGTCCTTTGCGACCTCACAAGTTTACATCATGAGTGCGTTTACATGCACTCAATAATCCGATCATAATTGGATTTCTGCAGTTATCTGATTGTTCAAATGATCACGTAAACAGCATATTCCGATCTGGAATTTCGATTAAGAAATCCGATAAAGAGAGCTGGATTTTAGCTCAGTAATCAGATTTCTCATTGCATGTAAACCGATTTCTTTTAGATTTCTCAGTCTGCGCATGTGTGAAAACAGACCAGAAATAAGCAAGCAGTATTGCCGCTGAAACCAGCTTTATTCCTGACGAAATGAGGGAATTTAATATTCTTTATTTTCTAGATGATGTTCATATTTTCAGGTAAAGAGGCGTGATTTTTTTTTCAAGGCCGCGGCATCAAGTTTGAGTTTCACGTTACGTTTACGTCACGTCTTCTTCTGTGAGTTTATTGGCTGGTTGCAAAGCAGAAATCTGATTACTGCCTACATTGCCATTGATTACAGTAAATTGCTGTGTAGGGGGCTTCACCATTAAAAGAAGAAAGCGCTTCAGATGGACCTTTGAATGATGACGGCAGCGCAGACAAAGAAAGCATAATGGTTAGTCAGTTAATGAAATAAAAGCTGATAGGTTTATCGATTACAGAAATAATCTTTAGTTGCGCCCCTACAGTGTGGCATCTCATCATGGAATTGGTGCCTTGACCTCATATGAAGGCCTGCCTCGAAAAGAGTCGAGCATTCAGCGGGGCAAAATCAATCTGCTGCGGTTGAAAATGTGAGGTGGTGGTAGGGGCCAAGCACGGATATTAGTGCTCTTATCGATGAGGAAGAGCTCATCATTGTTCATTTGTCCTTTCAAAGAGTCCCTGACACGAAGAGCGTTATCAGCCGGCTGGGAAGGAACAAGGGCTTCCTATTAATTCTGGACAAGAAAGAAAGGAGGGTGAGAATTCGTGTTTCATCATGTCTCATCGTCTTTATTGCCACACAGAAAGCCTCCCAGCAAAAAGAGTGGAGGAACAATGGCAGAGGGACAGCCTGTCAGCTTCTGAATCGACATGTGTGTGAGACAAAAGTGCAGATGCGAAGATACAGTGATTGCAGAAGGAGCCTGCTATCATTGCCAAGAGCAGGAGATTTCAGTGCTGCGGCAACTTGCACACTCATGGGCCGGCTGGTTCGAGGCGAAGCTTTGCCTGTGGTGCGCGTTGTGGGTCAGCGATTCATATTCTTGAAATGAGATTCCAGGACCAGATGGAAGCCAAGAACGAATTCCCCTGAATATCTGATCCGGAGTTTAACGGGATACAAACATGGGATTGAGGAAAGGCAACGAGGGAGAAAGAGGAAAAGAAATAGAGCGGGAGAGGACTGGGATGGGGATCAGGTTATGTTTGCTTGCGCAAAATGTCTCGTCCCTTCCTGTCTCTATCCCATCCCTGCTATTCCCTGTTACCCTGTGGGATTTTCTTTAGTCAGAACTGTAATAAATATACATTTTTTTACTGTTCCCGTCAGTCAACCATAACCCTACTCCTGGCAAGAAAAAAAATCCACGTTGTCTTTATAGAATTGCTGCTTTTCAGTTCTTGACTGAGAAAAGCACAAGTCTCACATGTTTTTGGTAAAAGCTGTGCCTGCTCCACTGTTTCTCCTGGTGGTGAGAGCTTAGCTGAGCTGTGGTAGTTCCTATAGGCAACATACTTCACTAGCAAGTTGTAGCAGTTTAACGTGGTAAAACAAACCAGGTTTAATACTGTGAAAAGCAAAGAGAATGTTGCAACGTTCAACCATTTGATCTAGACCTCTACACCTAGTGTTGTTGAAGGTGGGCCTCTGGTTAATTAGCTAATACCTGCTGTGCTATTCTGCCAGCTGTTTTAGTAACTACGGTTAGAGATGGGTTTGAGACGATTTTTCACATGCTATCAGGCTTGAGTTGACCTCGGGTTTGTTTTTTTTCCAATCAGTGATTTTTCTGTGTAGTATAATTGTTGTTTTCTGAAGGAATATACACACCATCACTGTCAAAACAAAACTTCTCTAAAATTCACCAACCTTTAACCCTGAAATGCAGAAAACAATCTCGCCTAGCTAGTAGTTAATGCAAAATTAAAGAGAAAGAGTTAAGACGGACATCGATAATTTGGTGACGAATGGACTTAGTTGCGTTTGTAAGCACTCCAGCTGGTTTCCTGATACATTTAATCTGCAATGAGAAACTGTCAAACGCTAAAAAGTCACAAAGCTGAAGTCAGCTTCTCGTTCGTATTCTCCCGTTACACCTTAAATGGTGCAGCAGTTACATTCTAGTGACTCAGGCACCATTTAAGGTGGAATGGGAAAATTCGAACAAGACCTTTTACACAAAACTATTATATTTTTGTTTCCTGCCGGAGATGCAAGAAAAGCAGGTATAGCTGAGCTGAAGCTTAAAGCAGAGCAATGTAAGTTTGTGTTTTCATTAATATTATATATTTTTTTTAGCCTGTACTAGTACATCAGCACATACTGAGACATATTTACAGCCAAGATGGTAAAATAGACGTAAAGTGTGGCTCCCAAGGTGGTTTGATTTTTTTTGAATGAACAAAATGGCTCTTCTTAACATTTGGATTGCCAACCCCTGGTCTAGTATGTGTACAGCACAGCTGGTCTTACTAACTGCTCGCACTGTATGAAATTAAAAGAAAGGTTGCTACTGGTGTCGGGGATGTTATGCTTGAAGGGTGAAGAGAACTTTTCCTTCAGGGGTTCCTGGCCATTCTGTAGGGATCTACAGGTTACTTCCTGTCCTTGTCTGTATTTTGCCAGTGCAATAGGAAGACAGTACTTGGTGCACATTTCTGAGCCCCTTCGTCTCATTCACTCTGAATTGCACACAGACGTGAAGCTTGGGGTGACGGCTTTGTTTATATCTCTGAAATTTAATGCCTGGGAGAGCTCAGGAGGGGGTTAAGAGTGGTTTAGCTAAGCAGGGCCTCAGTTTTTATTGGCCTTTATTTAAACGGCCTTAAGTCTGTAAATGACATAGAGTGGGAGCCAGCCGCTGGCTCTCATCCAGGCTCGGGGTTAGATGACAAAGCTGTGCTGTGGGGCTGGACATGTGTGTCTGTATAAGATTGCACAGTGAGTTGTATCGTAATTGTGAGCATGATTTCTAGCTTCTTTGATTAATAGAGCACAATTGACTGCAATGTTGGTGAGCTTAGCTGAAGTTAGCTAATGATGCAGATGCATTAAATCATACTGTGAGCATAATGTAATTGCCTTTTATATATAGACGTGAATTCTTTGTTTGGTTGCTGCTACCCCGGGCTCAACGAGGACGCTGGAGGCAGGGTTCAGTGTCGCAGCAGCCATATTTATTAACACACAAAATAAACAAACTCCATACAACCCAGACTATACTGGCCACTTTTCAGTGGCTTCAATCAGCTAGACTTTTCAGTCTTATTCAAGCTTTTCAGCTCTTCAGTCACTGCTGCGGCTCGGCCTCCTCTCTCTCTCACTATGTTCCCTCTCAGCTCTTCTAAAAGGCGCTCACACTGCCAGCCAGATCAGCATCAACTGGCTCTCATTAAGGTCAGCGTGAGCACCCGAGCCGAGAGGGCAACGAGAGCTCGCTGCTCCGCCTCCCCGTCAACGCCCCCAGCTTGCAGCTCGGCCGCCTGGGTCGAACGTGAGGTGTAATGAAGCAGCCACGCTGTGGAACAGGGGGCGGGGTCTGGGCGGCGGAGCTCGGGACTCGCTTTTTGTCCTCGTGCCTCTTGTTGCTGGCACCGTCGTCGTCGTACTCCTCCTCCTCCCGCCGTCACTCGGGTCACTCGGCGGAGCTCAGGCTTTGCGCTCCCCACTCCCCACTCGCGGCTCTCTCCCTGCCGTCCTGGCCGAGGTTTGTCGCCGCTGGGTGTTCGGGCGCATACCACAGTTGCATACTGTGATGGCATGTTTACGTATGTATTTAATTATTTTTTTATTTGTTTGTTTGTTTGTTTGACTCAGTTAATATACATTCATTTAATGTGAAGGACGCGTCTTACTTTGATTCAAAGATATATACATTTGAATTTTCTGGTTGAAAACTGAAAGGGAAAGCTTATAACAGTCAACATGGCATCTTGTTTTTTCCAGAGCCAGTCAGCTTGCCAGTAAAGCTGCAAGCTGGAAAAGCCCCCCTCGTTGTGGAGATGTGCACAGTGGCCAGAACAACCCGAAATAACACAATTTTTGTTTTATATGAGCCAAACACTACAAGCTAATTATATAATTGTTGCCAGTGATTTGAAATTTGTTTTTGAAACATTGGTGTTGCTTTCAGTGTCCGGTTTATCAGTCTGTCCTGATTTAAAGAGACAAGAGTCTGGTCTTCACTGGAAATAACTGCCTAAGGATGTTGGCAAGGTGACTGAGAAGTGGAAGGACTTTACCTGTATCAAAGGAAAAAGCTGTTTTCTGTTTATTGTTTATTTACGTTTAAAAGGGCATTTAAATATTGTTGGTTGATAAGCTGAATAGTTGTACTAGCGCCCAACCGAGACCGATTTTAAGGGGCTAAAAATTCTGATAACCAATAAAATAAGCTGATAGAAGTTTATACTTTTTGTAGATTGCAATTTTATACATTAGTTTTAGTTAAGAAGTGCTTTACTGAAATATATATGACTATCAGTTCTCAGTTTTTTACACATTTCCAAATCAAATACTGAACAAACTGAAAAATGTACAAAAAAAAAATGTAGTGCTGGGGGAGGAGCTAGGCAGACTTTTTTTGTGGTTTTGACTTCTGTTCATTTCCTCTTCATTTTCTTATTTTCAATCAATACACGTCTAGTTTTGTCTAGTTTTATATTGTTCCCAGGCTAATGTTGAGGTTTGGATACATTTGACATTTCTTTGTTATTTTAACCATGACCATCTTTTATTATGATATATTTATGAGTGAAATCACACTCAGGGAGGATCTCTGAGCTAGCTGAGCCTTTTTTCCCGGTAATAGAGTGTGGTGGGAGAGGGAGGTGAAACATGATCTTATTGGTTAATTTTATTGCTGCTTACTTGTGGTGAACGATGATGTAATCAAAAATCAGAATGTGTTTTAGAGCTTTTTCGGGAAAACAAGAGTTTTGACGATTGAATGATATGAGCTGATGCAATGTGCTTAATCTGACCAGATACATGAAATAACAAAGTAGAAAAGATTTAGATTTCAGACTGACTTTAACGAGTAGAGTGGTCAGGCGCTGTAAATAGCCATTTGTTCAATATTGAGCAAAATAGTTGTGATGATTGTTTTAGCCTTTATTTTGTGTGTGTGTGTGTGTGTGTGTGGTGTGTGTGTGTGTGTGTGTGTGTTAGAGTGTGTGTGCGGGGTCTGTCCCTAGACAGCGGGCGGAGGAGTGTAGCACCTGCTGAAGAAACGTGATCTGCAGCCTGCAGTGTTAAATATTTACCACTCAGCCTCTCACATGACTCCACACATCACACAGCAAACCCCCATCACTCTCTCTCTATCTCTCACTGCTCATCTCTCACTCCCTTCACTCGTCCCTCTCTTCTCACTTCCATCCCGTCATCTTGCTCTTATTCTCCAGAGCTTCATGCTTTTCCCTACATCTTTTGTCCATAGGCTTCTCACAGTTCTCTATGTCTCTCTCTCTCTCTCTCTCTCGCCATCTGTTTGTGTGTCTCTTTATCTTTATGTCTCTATTTGTATTCACAGTAAACAAACTGCTATCATAGAATTGTAATTCTCAGTCACTGCTTAGCCCTTAGTAGTCTGTCATTTTGCTGTACAATTTAAAAGTCATTGGGTAATGAGGGAATTAATGATATACTTAGTCACATGAGTTGAATTTAGATTTGATTTTAAAGTTTGTGGCTTTTTTTCCATTCGGCAAGAAAAAAAAAATAAAATATGTAAGCTTGGTTTTTTAATAATCATAATAAAACATCTCAGCTTCTACTTACAAACACAAGTTCAGTATGGATTGAAAATATAGAATCAGCAATTTGAGTTGTTCACTTGTTTCAAAGAGATATGAGTGAGTAACAGTTGAGGGACGCATATTATGGAATATCAGTCCATATATGGAAACCAAGCTGCAAAAAACTCATTGCTTTTGTGATGTTGTGAAAAGCAAAGCATATATCCACCTATATCAGCTGTGTTTCGGCCTTGCCCGCTGTGTGAGTGAGGCACAATGCAGGGCTGCCAGTCAGAACAGAGCTCATTTACATATATCAGTATTAAAGACACAGTTCGAAAAATGAAACGAACACAGGGAAATAAAATAAAATCTACAAAAAGTGTAAGATTTGGGTCGTTTAATATTAAATCACACCATGCCTTTGTTATCGCCAGCTTTATAGAGGAATTATATGTGGGTGACTCCTAACATTCTCCCGCTAAATATAAATCTAGCATTGTACAAATGCCAGACTAGCTAGCTTTCGTCCACAAAGAGCTGGCCGTGTTAAGCCTCCTTTAATTCCTAGTCCTTTTCATTCTCTCTCTCTCTCTCTCTATTCCCGGTCCATGTCAGGAAAGGCTCGCTCACTCCAGCTCTGCGCACAAAGCGCCCGAATGCAGCTGGGATCAATTTGGGTTTCGAGTGTGCCTGGGTGATTATAGCCCCTTTAGGAATGCATGAAATTAGTGAGCGATCAGCTTGGGTTGCTCTTCGGTGATCTGTAATTGTACTGAGCGCAGAGACACAGCCGCCCCAGCTGGGATTTTTACCCAAATGAACACCCCCCTCCCTCCCCCATCTCCATCCCAACATCCAACATCTTCTTTTAGCTCACAGTGTGCTCTCATTGCATCAACTAGCATGGGACAAAAGATGCTGAGATAACCCATACAAACATGTGCTAATTCAGTGCTAATTATTCCTCACTGGAACAAGCAGAGAAATTCTGGGTTCTTTACTTTTAATCAATATCGCATTTGTTGAAGAGATTGTATTACGATATGAGTTTCATGAAAAGTTATTGTTGTATGTTGACTCTGTTTCATTAGCTTTTTTTCACATTTTGTCCTTTGCTTACGTTGAAACAAACAGAAAAAAGTCTGAAGTAGTTGTTGATATGAGGGCCTGACCGATGCATCAGTTTAACAGTAATATTGTCTGATATTGACGACCCGAGGTTTTATCGATATTGGTGAAAATTTCACTGATAACATGCTGATGATTGCTGAATTGTTGGTGGCCGTTTCACAGAGCATCAAACCTATGATCTGCAGTTGATTAGCCTTAAAGCCACCTGCTCACATTACATGTTTTGTTGATTTTCTTTGTTGATTCTTGACAAAGAAAACACATTTAAATTCGCAGTTACTATTTATTTGCTGAATTTAACATATTGAAATTTTTTTTTTAATAAAATAAAATATCAATATGACGTGTGCAAAAGTCATGGCATGTTAACTTATTTTACATTGAAAATCAACAACTTTTGCATACGACTTGAACAGTGCTAGTCTTTTTCATCTCAAACCTTTTGCCTGGAAAACAGCAAGTTTGTGAAAAGTTATCTGAAAACAAACCTGATAAATGTACTAAATGATGTTGCAGATTTTATTGTATGAAATCTACATGAGTAGAGTGTAAAGTTAACTTGAGCTTGATGTTTATTGATGCTCTCACTGTGACATGTTCTATGTGGTATAGCGGCGCTTTCAGCGTGATGCTACGTGACGCTGTGTGGCACAGCATGTCCTGTGTGTGGTGACCTTTAGATAAACAGGCTCTCTTTTTAAAAGCACCACAGCAACACAGACTGAACACAGAGCACCATCATGGTTACGATAACAACAGAGTATGTAAAATGTGTCCAAACCTCTTTAGCATGAGATTAACACAACTTTTAATGCAGAAAAATAAGAAAAATGCATAACTGTGAATTGTGCACATAATAATAATAATAATAATAATAATAATAATAATAATAATACATAACACTAGTGCTTTTTACAGTTACAGTGCATCCTGTCTGCACCAGAAACCTGGAACAAAGTGTTTAGTACAGCTTCCCTGTCTCCCTCGCTCTCTCTCTTTCTCACTTAGATCCTATCTCTCTCTCTTTTTTTTTTTGCTTAGAGTCTATCTCTCTGTCTCTCTCCCTCTTTGTCTCTTTCTCTGTCTCTCTCTCTCTCTTACTTGCTCTCTCTCCCACTTTATCTCTTTTCCTCTTTCTCTCTTTTTATCTCTCTCTCTCTCTCTCTCTCTCTCTCTGTATCTCCCTCTGCTGATATCTCTCGCTGTCTCTTTATCTCTTTTCCTCTTTCTCTCTTTTTGTCTCTCTCTTTCTCTCTCTCTCTTTGGCTCTCCCTCTGTTTCTTTATCTTTCTCTCTCTTGATCTCTCTCTATGTCTCATTATCTCTCTCTTAATCTCTCTTTCTGTCTCTTGTGCTCTCTCTACCTCTTTATCTCTCTTTCTTGATGTTGCTCTCTCTAATGCTGTGTCTCTCTCTGCCTTGCTCTCTCTCACTCTCACTCTCTCTCTCTCTCTCTCTCTCTCTCTCTCTCTCTCTCTCTGGTTGAGAGACTGTATGAGTATATGAGTGGTAAAGCTTTCTCTCAGGCGTTTAGTATTCACACAGTGAGTTTGAGAATAGAAGTATGTTTGTGTGTGTGATTTTGTGTGTGTGTTTGTGTGTGTGTTTGTGTGTGTGAGTGTGTGTGTGAGTGTGTGTGTGAGTGTGTGTTGGTGCCCCCCCCCTCTGCGCCTGTCTGTCAGAGTTTGACCCTGACCTTCTTGCGGTGCTCCTGCACTAATATTTATTTAATTCCACACAGCAGGCTCAGCGCACAGAGGGCAGTGTGGAATAACAATCAGAGAAAAGCTCCGTCCATCTGTCTGTCTGTCTGTCTCAACATGATGTGGAAGTGGACAACGCCTGCCTGTCTGTGAACTCACTTCGATACAGCCCTGGTGCAGTCTGTCTGTCTGTCCACTGAGGTAGTAGAAGTGCATCTGAAAGATAAG
Organism: Colossoma macropomum; assembly: GCF_904425465.1. Classification (NCBI taxonomy): domain Eukaryota; kingdom Metazoa; phylum Chordata; class Actinopteri; order Characiformes; family Serrasalmidae; genus Colossoma; species Colossoma macropomum. Next base: position 35,759,428 of record NW_023494805.1, read on the forward strand.
CAGATTTTTTTCCACCACAATGTAAAAAACTCCTCTAGTCACTTTTCTGTATTCAGTACATTTTTTAAAATTCTGAATCTGAGCGAGCCTTTCCTGACATGGACCGGGAATAGAGAGAGAGAGAGAGAGAATGAAAAGGACTAGGAATTAAAGGAGGCTTAACACGGCCAGCTCTTTGTGGACGAAAGCTAGCTAGTCTGGCATTTGTACAATGCTAGATTTATATTTAGCGGGAGAATGTTAGGAGTCACCCACATATAATTCCTCTATAAATCTGAGTCATATTACCTAAAGAATCTCAGTTGAACTGAATCGTTGTGAGATTCGCTCTCTTAACTGTGTGCTGCGAGTTGTTTAGCAGCGTCAGTGATGTTAGAACACCTGAGTGTGTTTTAGGTGGAGCATCAGGTCAGCAAACTCTGACGCTAATAAGCACGTGGAGGATGTAAATTCGCTGTGTGACGCTGCACTGTTCACTGTTCACTGTTCACTGTTCAGACTGCTGAAGTTTCCTCAGTGCTGAAAGGTGTCTGACTACACGAGCACAGCTCTGCTGCTTTGCTGCGTCTCTGCTGTTTCAGACCGAACTGGACTTCACTGATTCAAAATACAGCAGCTCTCTCTTGCTGTCTCTCTCTTTCTTTCTCTGTCTGTCTCTTTTTCTCTCTCTCTTGCTGCCTGAGTCTCTCTTTCTTTCTCTCTGTCTCTCTCTGTCTCTTTTTCTCTCTCTCTGTCTTTCTTTTGCTTTGTCTCTCTCTCTATTTCTCTTTCTCTCTCTCTCCCTCTCTCTCTGTCTTTCTCTCACTTGCTTTGTCTCTCTCTATTTCTCTCTCTCTCTTACTTTTCCTGTTTCTTCTTCACGTATTCTGTTTCTCTTACTTTTTGTCTTATCTTCTTTGTACCTTTCTTTCTTTATTTCTTGCTTTTCTTTCTTTCATTCTTCTTTACTCTCTGTCTCTCTGTCACTCTCGTTCTCTTGCTTTGTTTCTCTCTCTAGCTCTGTCTTTCTTTCCCTGTCTGTCTGCCTTTCTCTCTCTCTGCCTTTTACTTTTCATGTTTCTTGTTTACTTTTTCGGTTATTTTCTTTCTTTCTTTCTTTCTTTCTTTCTTTCTTTCTTAATTTCTTTACTCTGTCTGTCCGTCTCTCTCTCTCTGTGCTGCTACAGTGAATGTTGGTAGATGCAGTTTTAGAGTAGTTTGCTCTGTAGTATAGGGTGGGGTGCCGGGTGGGGTGCCGGGTCGGGGGGGGGCGATGGGGTAGTAGTGCTCAGGACAGCAGCTACCCACAGTTCCTGACCACTGAACTCAGTAATGGAACAGAGCCTTCTCACACCCTGTGGCCTGTTTTGAGTGTGTGTTTGTATTTGTATTTAAACAGTTTCAGGACGAAAGTCTCCTTAAAAACAGCACTAACCTACAGAACCAATACAGTGATCCTGACTTTATAAAGCTCTTTTTAAAAAACGCTCCTAGCTGAAAATGTTTTTTCATTGCTGGTGTTAGAGTCAGGGTGAGGTTAAGGCTTATTTCATATAGAGTCTTACTTACCACACTGTTATTAGGAAAAACTCTTAGCTGCATTTTCATTGGTTTCTAACCTTTTTTCAAACCCTTTGAAAAGCTGACTAAGCCAGCTGACCAAGTTTCATTTTAGCACACACAAAAAGAGAAAATGGACACATTAAGTAGGTTCTTTATGATAATACCTGGTTAAGTTCTGTTTATGAGTATGACAGCAGGACTAAATTCTGAACTTGTCGGTGACCCTAAACAGGCTTTTAAGTTGGCAGCTGTGACAGAATAACTGAAACTGGAATTAATCAGGAACTAACAGAAAATAATTCGTCAAACAAGATGGGCTGTGAAAGGCTTTACAGTCTGGCTGGAACAAAAGGTTAATCCGGTATTGAAAAAGCTAAGCGGAACCTGGAATTGCATCATTGTTATAGCTCTATTCGTAACAGCAGCAGCCTTCTCTTTTTTATTTAGCAGAACTGTACGAAAGCAATAGAACACCCAAGGTTGTGTTTTCATGAATAATACACTGCCTCTCGTCTTCTATTGAACAGATAAATAACACATATGGGGCACATGGATGCCCCTCATCCTGATGGCATATAAAAACAACCAGGTGTGTCCTTGTGGCCGTGTGTGCTAACATGTCTGGTTTTACTCATCACTTAATTTTTCGAGGCCCCAGTGTAGTGTGGTTGTTACAGCTCTGGCGCCAGTGAAAGCATTGACCCCTGAGGTCAGAGGTGGGAAGGCTCCGGGGCCTGTGGCCTCTAGACCCTAAATTGGAGTGTTTTTGGCTGGATTAGGGAGATAATCAGCACATCAAGGCGTGACACTCATTTAGGGCAGCAGACTAAGGAGCCCTAAAGCTGAAAATTGCAGTTTGCATTACTTTGCGAAATAGACATGATCATGCATGGATTCAAATTGGCAACAAAAAATATTGCAGCTGTTAGCGAGCTAGCGAACGTGTCGATCATGAATGATAAAAAACACAGAAGTAAAGGTAGATTTGCCATCTTATCTAGCCTCTCGACTGCATACCATATTTTTATTCATGTGTTCATTTATAGCCATCCAAGAAAAAAATTATGAAGTGTCGTGTTGAGACACTGCTAAAGTTAGCACTTCCTAAATTTGAGATCTTCAGTGCTGCTATATGAAGGATCACCTTTAAAGCAGCCAAAAGCAGGATCCAGTATTTAAATTCCCACATAGGGCACTATAAAGACTCACAGTGGTAATTTTGTGACCAAAAAGTACTTATAAAGCAATTTTTTTTTTTGCATTAAACAGTGCTGTTATCATATGTTCATTTTAATATGACAAGAAGTAAAAAAAAATCATGAAATGACTGTTCTCATTCAGTGGTCCGTGGTTGCTTTGCAACGATAATGTACTCTGAAGGAACTACATTTCTTGGCGGAACACTTGTTTACCTTGATTATTATTGATAATAACTTAAATAATTTTATGAAAAAAAATATTTTATCATATTTTATGTTGTTTTATAAAAGCCGCTTCACGTCATGCTTAAGAACAGAATTTCTCATGGTAAAATTGAATGGCCTCTTGTGGCTTATTGCTTTAATATGAGTTTTGATATTTTATCGTTAATTTCTGAATATTTTTATGTGTATCAAGTCCATTGTTAGACTATTTGATTCCCAAAATGCACAAGTCTTAATCCACAACAGGACACCTTTTCTTTTTAGTGAGACCAAGGTTTCAGTCCCTGGAGTCATTGCTATGAATAGTTAGATAGCCTAGTGGATAACTCACTCATCTTTCATGCAGGCAAATGAGGTTTGATTCCACCAATCAGGCAGGACTCAGGAACACTGTTATAATATAAGAGTCATTGGGCAAGATTTCTAACATTACATTATAAATGTGTAAGTACATTTGATGAATATGAAAACATAATGCGTGTTATGAGCATTGTTGTCTATTTCACTAATTTAAACATCTGCTAAACATATAGGGCCAAATTTCTTTGAATGTTGATTTGTCTCCTTCATAATTCTGTTTTATTTCAATATAAACATTGAAGATGAAAACCCTAAACTTATAACAAAAAGGACAATAAAAAAAATAGATAAAACAGAAAATGTTGTTTTGGAAGAAAAGGAAAAATCACTGTATATTGCATCATAATACTTAGCCCACGGCATTTAAATGTTGTGATAGAATTGTATTGTGTCTCAGGTATCGTGGTAATCATCATCATTATCATCATTAACCGCTTAGTCCAGGTACGGTCCTGGATCGTGGTAATATTACTTCCAAAATATTGCTTAATAAAGCTAGTGTGACTGGCTTTAGCCTTTAAGTGGGCTGCACAGTGCCTGGAGACCCCCAGAAGAAAAGCTGCAATCTTCCCCATCAACAACTCCCTTTCTTCTTGAGAAGATAAGAGATAATGAGCCCTTTACACGTTTTACATCGTTTTCCCAAAAAACACCATCATTATTCTATCCAGCTATTGATTTTTTGCAGTCGATGCACTTTGTTCCTCAGGCAGGACGGCTGCTTCTTTTTCTCACTTTGCTCTACCACCGACATTTCCATTGGCAGTGACGATTATTCAATGACCCGTCGTTTATTTATTTATTTATTTCGGGGCAGAAAAGCCCAGCAAATGCGTTTTGTTGCGGCGATTCCTCCCGTGGCTTTCTAAGGGCCATGCATGACTGCAGCCTGCCTGGAGCTATTAGAGAGAGAGAGAGGGAAGAAAAGCTTAGTTCAGCTGGTCTCGGGCTAGATACAGGCGGGAATAGCTGCATGTTTATTTTCTATCAGTGTGCTGCTGCAGAGAGCAGGTTATACAGGAGAGAGAGAAAGAGAGAGAGAGAGGGAGAGAGAGAGGGATGGACGATGATTTCAGAAAGTCTGCCCACCCTGAGCGGGACAGGAAATCGATAGTTAGCAGCGGACCAGCTCATCCCACTGCCACTCGGGCAGATGAAAAAGGAGGGAATGGACAGAAAGGAGAGAGAGAGAGAGAGAGAGAGAGGGAAGGGATGCAAGAGGATGATAGTCAGCAGGTTTCAGGTTGAATTGTAGCTCATAATGAGCTGATATCCTACTAAGATTAAGACTGTCATGATTAATCAATTAAACTTGATTACTCAATTAAAAGTGTACTCTCTGTTAAATATTAGTGATTGGATTATCATTTGTATGATGACACTGCTTATGCTTAACTCTTGTAGTTAGAAACAGAGCATGACGAGCCCATTTATATTAATTTTTGCAACTCATTTGGCTACAAAATAAAGTCTGTTTAAAGGCTATCTTCTTATAAAGGCTAAGTATTTTAGAAATCTTTAAAAGTCGTCTTTGACTGTTTTTAGCTGTTGGCCTGTTATATAAACTCTGATTACTTGGTTTATGGTTAAAACTGATTAGTAAATTTCTCTGTCATGTAGTTTACTTAGTTAACTGATATGAGCTGTGCCTCTCTCTCCCACTTACATATAGTCGCTGTCCAAAGAAAAACATGTATCTCCATTTTTGTCGATTTTCATTTTTCTACATCATTTGAACATGGCATTTCTCCTTAACATTGTGTAAAACCTTCATGATGATTGGGCCAATAGAAATGCCCCAAAATCAATTAAAATAAAATCTCCTTGCCTTAATTTACATTAAAGGTCAAGGGCATTTTGGCCCTCTCCTGCAAAGTTACCATTTTGGAGACACTTGTTTTTCTTTGGACAGCGACAATATGCTTAGGAGGGCTGCTTGTGGTGATGAGTATTGCAATATTGGCTTTTGCAGTATTGATATTGCAGTTTAAACTGCTGAAGTCATGCTTTTGTGAGTGTATCTTGGACATTGTCTGTGTTTAAAGAACACTGACCAAATGCATGTTTAATTTAAAAAAAGCATAACTGCTGGTTCATTGTGTCTCTGTTATAAAATATTGTGTTACATATAATCAAAACGTCTTTTAAGTATCGTAATATAATAGTTTTTTCCATATTGCCCACTTCTTCTTCCAAAGTTGATACGTTTAATACTGTGTACACTTTTCCCCCAAATGTCTCTGTTACTTTACTAATATATATCTATACTAATATTGCTACATAGATGCTACATCAAGCCAACATTCCTGTGCACTAAAATGATGAGAGTAACTGTTAAGCTTGAACAAAGTTATATACCAACACGGCATATAGTTTATAGGTTATATGGGCATGTTGCCAACTACAGAATGATGAATTCAGAGGCCTGAATTCCAAAATTGCCATTTGACCAATCACCAATCACCAGGGTCACCAGTGTGTTTTGTATATATATATATATATATATATATATATATATATATATATACACACACACACAACACACTGGTGACCCTGGTGATTGGTGATTGGTCAAATGACCAATTGACCAATTGATTATAAATAACCTATATGATTACATATAATATATATATATATACATATATATATATATATATATATATATATTAAATACAAAACTTTGCAGAGGGCTTTTAATTTGAAATGACTGATACAGGAAGTGGAGACACATGGCATTACCCAGCCATGTCTTCCTATGTCTATGTACCTGCGCCGTTTGGCTCTAGTCTGCAGATTTTGGGTCTGACTTGATAGTTGGAAGAGTAAATCAAGTAGTGTGTGAGGGGCGCAGATTCAGATTTATTGCCTCCAGATGTCATTTTAGACCAACAGAATAATATCAAATGTGTTTGATTTTTTCAACCCAACTCATAATCTAATAATGTTTACTGGTCATCAACTCAATCTGAATGGACTCCTCCAACAGCCAATGGAAACTGAGAGTGTAAAGAGGTAAATACAGCAAGTAAAAAAGAAAAAATGTTGTAGGGTCACTCACTTGTTGAGCGAAGCTTTTTAGTGAGCACAGTCGAGTTTATGTACATCTAAAACTCTTTAAAGCTAATGCACTAATTACATCTAAACATCTATGACTCTCATTTAAGTATTTTACTCTCTGCTTCTTTACTTTGTCAGTACAAACTGCAGAGAAACCAGCAGTGGCAGCTGCTGCCCATGTTTGTTTACTTGCGTCTCCTAGTGATGTGAGAACACATGAGTTTGGTTCAGTTCAGCAACAACTTAAAAGTTGAATAATCTTGTTTGTATTGGGAAAGTTATTTTTACAGTTTTTAATTTAGTACCATTTGATGTGCATCCTTTGTTGGGGAGGTGAGCTGGGATGTCATTGAACTGTGGTTGGTGGGGGTTGGAGTGTGGGCCTGCCACCACTGCTGAAATATATCCTAGAGGAAATACTGTATTGCATTAAGATATTTTGTCCATATCAGCCCTATCACTTGGAAATGAATGGTGAAATGTGGGGGTTATAATGTCTGATTAGTGATGCTCAAGGCGATAATTAACTGAAGACTGTCCTGGGAATTTTATCATCACCTTCAACATTTTCATCATCACCATCATCATCATTATCTTTATCATCACTGCCTTCCAAAGAATTAATCATTAGTGTAATTATAGATCCTTACAAACGACTAGTGTTGGCTATCCATATAATTGCTCTAATGATTTTTTTCGATGGGCCACCATGTCCTGAGAGCATAGTTGAGGCTCTGTACGTCTACAAGCCAGACTTCTGCCAGACTTCATCAGAAAATCTGATGCATTTTGTCGCTTAACATGGCCAGAAGCCCCCTACTTTGACAGGACAGGCAAACATGCAAATAACCAACCACAGTCCACCAGTCTTACAGTGGTCAAAATGGGGGTGCAGCCAAAACAAACCCGCAGGAAGCAAATGTAGATACCTTGCTTAAAAACTACAAAATGCTTCGAAGAAAACTCTTGAACAGCTTTGAAAGATGTAATGCTGAGAACTTCACTAACTTTTTCTCAATCCAGTGAAAATTCAGGAACTGATAGAATGCTGTGCTCAGCTTAACATGCAGTAGATATCAGACTCTTAGTTTGTGTGGGCAGAGCATCTGAGACTGAGACTTGTGCAGGTGCATTGCTTATTGCTTGGTGCCCCTGGCTACAACAGAGGCCTGGGCAACAGGGGAACCTGATGACGATGCTTAAAAGGTGATAATCTTGACAGAGAACCAGAGGGGTGAACTAGAGGACCAATTTACCATAAAACAGCTTTCTAAATGTGTTCCTCATGTTTCTTTAAGAAGTGTGCCAGAGCGTGCCCCTATAGTCAGTTTTTTCTGTTCTGTTATGTTTGCTAACCCTGTTGTTGCCATATGAAGGCTAGAGCAGAGAGCTAATAGCAGGTTTTACAGTGATCCGGCTGTGATTTTGTGATGTTATCCTGGGTTGTGGGATGGCTAGTGATGGCAGGTTCCTCTGAGTGTCCAGGTGTGTAAATCATGTCACTATTTTTAACCCTTTGTTTATAATATGAAGGCTAAAAGCAGAGATGTAGTATAACAGTCGGGTGATTTTCTGAGTCAAATTACTCACTGATGCTGATGTCACACTAGCTAGTTTGGGCCGGGTCTGCTGAATGGTCTGATATGTGTATCATGTCCATATCTTAAACCATTCTGAAGTTATGAAGGCTAGAAGTTTCCTACCGTTTTGAACCTTGTCTCCTGAAGTTTGTCTCTTGTGGGTGCATTCGAGGCTGCTGTTGTTGTCGTGTGTCATATACACCATTGAGCCTCTGACATGAAAATGTATCGCCATTTTGTTGAAATTATGAATTATACGTTTACAACTTTCCTTTCCAGGAAAAGAAAGATATTTCGATACTGCTGAGGCCTACAACATTCCTCATTTTGGCCACTAAAAAAGTGGCCACTTACCTTTGAGAATTTTTTTGCACTCATATTCTGTTATAAGAAACCATTGTGTCGTTATGGCATTTTTCCCCCTGTGAAAATCTGTCTACTCCTGTGTTTGTGTTTGCTAGCTAGAGCATGGCCTTCTCATCGAACATTATATGAGTCATGTCCTCTTCACAGCTGATATATAGAGTCTCTCTCTCTCTCTCGCTCTCTCTCTCTCTTGGGGTGAAGGGATTTGGTGTGCTCCAGTGCTTATTAGGATTTAGCCCCTCTTGCGATGAGAAAAGCCACTCGGGCTGGATTTAGTGGGCACGGGAGCATCTTCATGCAGCCTCCTGAGCTTCAGAGTTAACGGCAGCTAAAGTGAGCGCAGCACTGTGTGAACGTGCTCTCTCAGGAGCGCTGACTCCGCTGCAAAAAAGATGCAGAAAAATGACATCTGCAGACTTACCTGCTGCTCGAAAGCTCTCCACAATGTGCAGGAGTTGATAGGCTGGGTCATGTGTAATAGCTGAGGATTGATTGTGCAGAATAGAATTAGAATTTAGCACACAAATAGTGGCTGTTTCTGCTGTTTTATTTTCCTTCTCTCTCTGGTGGGAGATTGAAAGGAGTGGTTTCTTTTTTGGTTGTGGTACCAGGCCCTTTGGATTCATAGGGTTAAGAAGGGCTATAACTATTGGAAGTAGTCGTAGCAATCAAGTAACCTGTCGATTACAGTACAACAGTAAGATGCAGAGTCTTTTGGATATTCCGTAGTACGTTATTGGAAATACACAAACTTGAAAGCCTTCATCACCAAAGCAACCAAAAAACACTGGCAAATCTAAAAATATTCGTGTACTGCTTAGTGATTTAAGCTACTTTAGGGTGACACAGGTACACACACAGTTTGTTTAACCTCAGTAGAAAAGCACTGCCCCAGTCATGAACATTGGAAATTTGGGGTGCTGAAATTTTAGGTCTGTTAAGTGTTAATAGAGTGAATTAACTTCTATAGTTCGCCAAACTTAAAGCTCCCTCAGTAATAGTAGTCCTGCTCGAATCAGTATGTCAATATCACAGTAATGCAATAAAAAAACTGGGTAATCGAAAATCCTTTTTTTTCTTTATTTGTCATCTGCAGACAAGGCTAACAGCTAAAGTGGAGTATGATTTGACCCAATTCCTCAGTCCTCAGTTTCATGACAAGACAACTCAAATCTACAACGTTTTTGTTAATGGATGAATTATAAGGAGAATGACAATGAAATATCCCAGAAGTACCTCTTACAAGGCACTTTGTTTTCCGTCTTCTGGCATTTGGCAAGGTGAATGAACCCACTTTACAAGACTAATGCTTGTCTATATGCCATTTAGCTGCACAATGTGTTGTTATTGTTTGGGAGTTTGGCGCCTGTCGCATAATGCTGACGTTAATGTCCGCACAATGATATTTTGATCTATTTGTTTTGATGATGTTTCAGGCTATTTGGGGTAATTTGAGGAAATTACACAGGTCTTTTATCCTTTACGAATCGGCCAGTCAAATTACGCATCAAATTACATGACTGGACCTCCACTGATAAAACTAATCCAGCTCACAAAGGGCTTTAGACCTCTTTGCACCTCAACCTGCTTGTGTTTTAGCGTCATGCCTCCAAAAGCTTCCAAGTTGGTGAGGGAAACCTTGCTGTAATGAAAATACGTTGTTAACTTAATTTACAGTAACTGTGCACTGTTTTGGAAATATAGGAATGCCAAACATAGGCTAGAGGAGTATAAAGCCCCCACAGCATTGGGCTGTGGAGCAGTGGAACTGTGTCCTCTGAAGAGACTGAGCAGCTGACCTCACTAATACTCTTGTGGCTGAATGCAATCAAATCCTCACAGCAATGTTCCAACATCACAAATTGGGCACAGTCAGACAGGTTCTGGTGACCAGATTAAGAGCATATGGTGCCTGGCTTATATGGTTTCTGGCAATGTATGACATACAGTCTTCTGTAAACACTGACAAAAGTATAGACTTCAGTTTGGCTGCTACTGCTGTGTTCAGCTATACAGTGTACTTCTGTCTGTTTTATATGAAGAGTTTCATTCCAAAAGCGTTGTATGTCTGTTCATAACTATTTTGAATTATAGCTGACGTGTAACAGAAATACATTTCTGTTTCTCTAAAAAGGTATTATATGTGTAAAACTTACTCCAAACAATGTATACCATGAAAACCTTTTATATGTATATAACAGCATAACTGTATATGTGTCAAAAACTACATAAGCAAATCTATTTGAGAAAACTTGACAACACAGTTTGAATCAAGTGTCTTGATTTAGACACGCACTTTGTACACTGCTAATTTGTGGACATAAACATGTCATGTTTGTCAGCTGCAGTACTGGGCAAATGAACATAAAGTACAACATAACCCGCCCCCCCCAAAAAAATAAAAAAAACGCATATATTTAAAGGAAAATTGCACAGAAGCCTCAAAAATTAAATAAAATATCAAATTATTCCATATTTAGTACATGTACTATTTGCCTTTATTGGAGCTTGCATTCTTTTCAGACATTTTAGACTTGCTTTCAGTTTTTCAGAGAAATCTTTTTTTTTCTACACCTCCAAACCTTTATCTCAGAGGTTGGTTGATCTGCTTCTCACAATCCAAAATTTATACTTAATGGCTGTTTTGACTGGAAATTAAATGAATGAATGAAAGTCTCTGACTTTTGCATAGTCCTGTACATTAGCCTTTTAGCTCCAAACTTCAGCCACCGTGATTACGTTCGGAGTAAGGGGAATTTGCGTAAATGAATGTTTTTGTTAAATTATCAGAAGAAAACTTACATTTACGACATTTGATAGACACTCTTATCCAGAGCAACTTACAATTTGATCATTTTACACAGGGAGGTGAAGGTAGTGTTAGGAGTTCTGCCCAAGGACTCTTATTGGTAAAGTGTAGGGTGCTTACCCAGGCAGGGGATTGAACCCCAGTCAACCCCAAGGCAGAGGTGTTACCTACTACACTATACCCACCACCACTTTATATAAGACTTCTTTCCTGCCAGACTGGTAATATAAGGAAGATGATTTGAATGAATGAATACAAACAATATATAGCAATTTTTCATAGTTATCACTACACCAAGCATCCACTGTAATGTAGTTTAACCTGGTTAAGCTTGTAACCTCAGAGCAGTTCACTGGGTGAACTGAAGTGGACTCCAAAGCTCTGACAGCAGAGGACTACAAGCGGGTGCCTGGCAGCCATGCCTAGGGCTGCCGTACCTGTAGAGCCGGCGAGGGACATGGTTCAGCAAAATCAATCATATCTGGAGCCACTAGGACTCATATTACACTTCATTCAGTCTCCCTTCTTTCCACTTTCCTCTTCTTCTGTCATTCACTTTTTCATTTTGTTTCATTTTCCCAAAACCCTCGCTTCCCCTCTCTCCTCTACCCCCTTTTTTTCTTTTTTGTACAAGGGGAACATTAAACAGTAATTAATAAGCCCAAAAATATTCAAAGAGTCTCAGCAGGGAAGCTCTGCTGTAACCCACATTTTATGAAGTCATTTGTTTGGCTTTGTTCACACACTCTCCTTCCACTTCTGTTCTTCATTTCATGTCCTCTTTTTGCGTTTTCGTCTCTCCCTCTTCTTTCTAACATCATCCATACATGCTGCTGTTTTCTAGAGATTTTAACCATTTTATGGTTCTTATGTTCTAGAATCTGCATTTTAAATGAATAGCGTATAGTAGCCTGGTTGATGTGATTTATCTTTGTGATTAAGTACACTACCAGCTGACCTACAGAACAGAAAGTGCACAGCTTACACTGTATAAATTTGTCATCTTTTGCTTAGATTCTGCTTAGATCTAGCTTAATTTGAGACTCACTATCAGCTGCTTGTTTCTACTCATACATTGCAATTTTATGTTACACATTCAGGCTTATTTATTGTTTAGAAGGAAGTATTTTTACCAGTTTTCTCCCTAATTTTGTCATGATCAGTTCTATCTGCTAGTTATGTCTCTTGCCTTCACATGATGCTACCAAGCTGGGAAGGTGAAGGCTAGAGCATGCATCCTCTGATTTACTTGAAGCCAGGCACCACATCTTTTCAAACTGCTGCTAACGCAACATCATTGGACAGCTGAACAGTTTTTGGGGGAAAACAGTGGTTATGTTTGCATGCAAAGAATTTTGCCAATACGATCAAACAAATTCTGATTATAGAATAAGAATGAGGTGTTTATGCTCACTCTACTCAACAATCTGGTGGAAAATCTCTGTTTATATGCACACTACAAGTAATCAGATCCAAAATGACGAGCATGCGTAGAGAACAACTTAGTGTAGACGTTACCATGACAACCAGTATCACAGTCAGACACAGGAAAACGTACTTCACATGTCCTTATTAAAGAAGGGTGAGAGGAAGACGTCATGTTCTGAGACACATAAGCTGGTCGTCCGTCCCACCGCTGTCCTTTAAAGCTCAGAGCATAAACTTCGTCTCCTCTGCAGACCAGTTTCTGCTCCGCCATGGTGAACTTTATAAACTTTGGCTATGACGTGACGCACATGATCAGAACGTACTTAAACTTTCTGATTGGGAATGTAATCAGATACAGGCGTTTACATAGTTATTATCAGATACAGGAGTTTACATAGTTATTATTCTTAACGGATTATTTACAGGATTACCCACCTCATTCAATTGGATAGAAATTGTATTCCGAATGGCCTCAATCAGACTTTTCTATTCTGATTGAGGTGTTTACATGGACGGATTCTATTCCAATTGAGCTATTAGTCAAATTATTAACAGATTATTAGGCCGCATGTAAATGTGGCTACTGTCAGCTAACAGACTCTTGCATTGACTAGCATCATGACGAGTGATGGGGGAGAGGGAAGACCATCATACCCACAAAGACAGGCCAATTATGCTGTCTTGGAATATCTGGCACCACCAGAGATCAAACTTGTAATTGCCCAACAAAAGGACCGCTGCTTTAAAAAAGTTTCAAAATTTCAAAAAGCTTAAAAAAAGCAGCATATCTGGGTATCTGTATATTTGAATAATAATGGATATATATGATGTGTATATATGTATATAAATAATACAGTGTTCTAGAAATGCTGATGGTACCAGCAGTGTGCTCATAAATGTGTACTGTGATGTAATTTGTTGTGATAAACATATCAACTTATTGCCCACTCCTACACACATTCCCTAAATTTAACCTGTATCAAATTATTCAAATCAACTTTCACTCTCCAGATAAACTCCACATGTTACTCATCACACAGCTGAGTTGCCTTTATTTGTCCATACTGTACTTTTACTTCCATCCAGCCTACTGTCTGCCAGTCTCTTGACTTTTTCTCCAATGACGAACGGCTGCTGTCACTGTTTCAGGCTCTTTAGGAGCGACTCCTTATGTCAATGTCCAACTGTAATACGTTCAGGGAACAACTTTATGAAATCATAAAGAGCAAATGGAGGGCGCAGGTAGATGGCCTGCGCTAAAGGCAGCCGACAACTGCCGGCAAATGACCTCAAGAGTTTCCAGAAATCCATGAAGCAAACCACTGTAATTGAATCCCTAAATCTTCCAGATGGCATTGTTCGACACGAGGCTTTATGGCATGCAGGTACAATTGTCTGCCACGTTTTTCTTATTCTAGTATTCGCAATGTGATTTGTGCCAGAGTCTGGCATTTTGAATCAAGATTGCTTACTTTCAGATAGTATTACTGCTTTTATTACATTAACCTGGGGAAGATGTTACTCAAATATCGTTGACTCTCATAATCATCCAGCTCCACATAATCAGGAAGAACATGTTGTTGGTTGTGTGGGCTGACTTAGTTCTTTGTCCTGTACAGGTTGTGTTTTTGTCATACTTATGTGAGAGTGAGATTGTGAAAGTCACTTCTGTACACTGACTGGCCACTTTATTAGAAACCCCTACCTTGTAGCTCCAGCTGGCTGTGTACAACTGTAGCCCATATGTTGATGCAGAGTTTGTGTCAGCCATCCTGTAAATATTCACTAATGACAACAAATGGGTAACAATCTGTAACTGTACACCTATATAGTTGACCTATTAGGGAGAAGGAGGTCATAAATGTTTATGTTTATGTTTCTATTAAAAGAAAGTGGTTATTGCCAATGTTAGCATTTTTGATGTCATGTTGAAAGGGACAGGCCAGTATGACGCCAGTTGTTAGCCAATGGAACAACACTGCTCATGGAGAAGGCCAAGAGAGAGAGAGAGAGATAGAGTTTGTTACTTGGCAATGACGTTGCCAAGGCGACTGCAAGGGCACTCACCTCTCGCTTCTGCATGAGTGAGTGTCCTTTTTCTGGAAGGTTCCGTCAGCTGGCCTGAGCACTTCTGGGGTTTGTAATGGAGAGAGAAATGCAGTGGAGTTTCTGTTTTTTGTGCACACTAAGACCTGCAGACCTTTGCTAAAAGCATAAGTAAATGCATTGCGTCGCATATTAATTAACATGTCAGCTGCTGAAAAGCTTTAGTTGTTTGTGTGCTTTCTGTGCATGTGTACGGGAGAGAGAGGGAAAGAGAAAGAGAGAAAGCAAGCCAGTGAGAACACCACATACCACAAATCTCTGCACGTTCCAGAGCTTCCAGGGCCGGGACACTTTTTACAATGCTAGCGGAGTTTCACTGAGCCGGGACACTTTCGCCTGTGGTAGCAGAGGTTGTGTGGTAGCAGAGGGCAACCGATCAGGAGATCAGTGTACCACCACCACCACCACAGAGGGCAACAGATCAGGAGATCAGTGTACCACCACCACAGTACCATGGTTTGACTGAGCCATGGGCTGTGAGGTTTTCACCATGGTAGTGGAGTGTGACTGGTCTGCAGATTGGGAGACTTTGCACTGTGGTGGTGGGGAACTAACTGGGCCATGAGCTGGGAGACTTTCGCCACAATAGTGGAGTTGGACTGGGCTGTGAACTGGGAGATTTTTTACCCTGGTAGCAGAGTTTGACTGGGCCTCTGACTGGGAGGTGTAACGGTGGGGTTTGACTGAGTTTGACTGAGCTACGAGCCGGAAGAGAATTCTCTGTGAAAATATGTCCCAAACACAATTAGTGAAAGACAAAATTCGATGTATTTTGTTCATGTTGAAGAGAATCGATGCATCGATGCATGGAACAAAAATATCAACAGCATTTTAATAATATTATTTTGTGGACAACTTTGATGTATGAAGAAGAAGCTTTTTTCTCCTGGCCTGATCGATTGTCAAAACAGTGCCACTTTGAAGTCAGCATTAAAAAGCAGGAATAAAAAAAAGATTGAGTGTCCTTTCCCATTTAAAACCTCCTGAATATTTAGACCTACAAATGATACTACTTGATCAAACAACAAGGTACGATGATCAAGGGCAATGTCAGGACTGTCTGCATAAAGCAAGTTGACTTAGTCATGGTTTGGCTACACAAGCAGTTAAGCTGTTCAGTTCAATTAAATTCAGTTTTATTTGCATAGCACTTTTCCCAACAGACTCTGTCCCAAATCATATTTCCAGAAATGCAGGAGCAGCCCACGCATGAGCGCTACTCAACCTGATGGTGTTAGAAAAACCTGAAAAAAGAAGAAACACTAAGAGGAACCAAGCCTCAAAAGGAGAACCCATCACAAATGCGTCTCCACTGATACCATGTGTTTGTATTTCGTTAAAATAGGAAGACTACGGCAAACATTTACCTTTTTTTTTGTACATAGCTTTGCTTTAGAAAACTGGTATTTCACACATCTGTAATAAACTAATCAGTATTTATTTGTGAAATTGCTGATTGTCCGTTTTCCTCTGATCAACTGTTAACCACGCTGCGCTAAAGTTCCTCACGGTACTGCTGCTACTGCAGAAATGCTTGATACAAGTCATGCGAGCGTAAGAAGCAAGGAGAATGCTCTGCTCTGCCTTATCACCAACCCAACACCTCATTCTCACTGTCAGTGTGTGTACTGCTCATCTTCATCTTTGGTTTCATTCTGGGGTGGGGGTGGGCAATATTGCAAAAATATCATATCACTATATTTAAAGGCCTTTTTTACAATATATGATACATATTATAGTATTTCAGCAAACAGGTGCAGAGCATCAGTAGCGCAATGTTTAAAAACTGCTATCAAAAATTATTTTAATAATTATACATTTTTTGTACTGACACATGCAGTTGATCAAGGTTTTTACATACTACTGATATTTACAGTATACTCAGAGAAGTGCACTGCTTATCACAAAAACACTAGTCCTGTCACAGTTACCACTATATTACGCAATTATTATTTAAGCTGACCACAGTTATTTTACAATTATATGTTTTCATCACAATGATTATGTTGTTAATTGTCTGCCTTCATCCACTGGGTTGAGGGAAATACATGTAAATAGAAAAAAGTAATGCATTTATTGAGACATGATTTGGATCTTGCAGACACAACAAATGTTCTAACTTCTGACTCATTACTAGAACACCTTTAGAGGAGAGTAGAGCAGTGAGTAATGTTTTTTTTTTTTTGACGTTGGGCTGTCTGTGGTCAGTTGGAAACTACTAAGGAACAACAGCTAGGAAGCGAGACCACATCAGACTTGCACTTTGGTAGATGAATACAATGAACAAAAAAATATTTCTGCAGCAAATAGTCATCAGCTAAAATTTCATGATTGTGATGAATTTTATGACAATAAAATGTTGTCATATTGCCCACCTCTACTCAGGGGCACGTTCGCCCAGTCCCTGACTCTTGAGCTATTCTGAACTAACCCTGACACTGCAAGTAAAAATTTAGCCCAAACCCAGCCTGAAACCCAATTTTTTAGAACCTAAGGCTGTAGTCTTCTCTGTGGTTCTTTAAGGATGTAAAAGCTGGACAATAAACAAAAAAAGTAAAGTACAATTATGCTTGGAATAGTTGAAGGTAAAAGAGGAAGAGGACAACCAGCTACAAGATGGACAGATACAATCAGAGGAGTCATGAACCAGCCATTCGCAAGCCTGAAGACCCAAACAGAAGATGGGATATTCTGGAGAAACACTGTCCATATGGTCATCAGGAGTCAGAATTGACTTAATGGCACTAAATAATAATAATAATGGTTCGGGTAGTGAACATCTAGGCTGCTCAGATATCATATGATGCAGAAATATAGAACCTCTTGGCTACATGTGTGCTTGCTCTGTGTGTGCATGTATGTTAGTAGGGACTGAGGGTCTTATCACACAATGCAGAAAGCAGCAGGCCCCCCGGCGATTAGCTACCTCTATGCGAGGCTGATGCTCCAGTAATGATGTCATCCTCCAGGATGTAATGCACAGTTATCTAGTGTGTGATTCCTATTTTCCCTGCCTGTGGAAGCTCTATCTCTCTCTCTCTCTCTTTCTCCCCCTCCCTCCTCCCTTGTCCTCTTTTTTCACACCCCTGTTTTTTGCCTCAGGACGAGGTATTACACTCTTTGGCCATGATTACATTTCGTACAGATTTCACACTTGTTAGAGGAAGCCGCTCTCCACTGGCTCTGAGACACATCTGTCTGCTGTATAGTTTGTACTATGGTGTGATAGGAGTGGGCATAGTGATGAAATGTGATCATTATCGTATATCATGTTTATCGTTATAACATTTCCAGAACAACGACTTATTACGTGTCATAAAAAAGACATTTAGACCAATTACAGAGAGCCTGTAAACAACAAGAAGTGCACAACTCCCCAAAAGAAGTTGTCATTCCGTTATACAGTTAGGTTCTTTTCAGGGATGCACCCATATGAGAATTGTTTGCTGATGATATTTTTCATGTACATTCAGCAATGTGCAAAAGTCAGGGACCACCCTTGATGTATTTCATTAACACTCAAGTAAAGTTATTCATTTTTCAGTGTCAAGAAAAAAACAGAAAACATGTTTAACAGGAAATTAGACAGCCCTAAATATAGTTTCAGATTTGTCAGTATTTATTGTGTTCACCCTGTGCTAGAGATGGACTGATCAGTGTTTTTGGGGCTGATAATGATCAAGATCACCTTTCATCATGATTGGCCAATAGCCGATACCGATCGAGGGTGGGGCCTGGTGCAGTTAGCGATTCTGGAGAACTGTTGTTGATATTTGAACTCAACAGTAAAACAAATACACCCCTCCCTTCAGTGCTCATTCAAAAGCTCCACCCCCAAATTTATGGACGACACTTTTTTAGATTTTCATGACCAAAAAACCCGTCACAAATGTTGTATGGACAAATACCATGATATAACATTGCACAGACAAATAATGTAACAAAATATATTGTAACCGTCAGCTAGGTTGTGGGTTAGCAAATTGCCACTACAATTGCTGCTGCGAAGCTAACCAGTTGCTATCACATACATGAGCAAATGGGACAAAACAATACTGACCTATTGGTTCTGTGAAACAGCAAAAAATAAGTTAATGATCCCCACCTGTTAAGCAGAAACAGAGCAACCTCCTCATCTGTTTTCATGCCTTTCAACTCTTAAGAAGGCTGAAGTCAGTTTTGTTTTCACCCACTTCTTCAAATTTTTTGTTTCACCTTAAATGGTGCAGAAGTCACATTCTGTCGCCTCAGGCTAGCATAACCATTGAAACAACCAGAGCCTACGCAACCGCTGCGGCTAACAGGACAAAACAGTCTTCCATTTTTTTTTTTTCTGCCCCTGTCAAAGTCATGAAGCTAGTTCAGTAAGCTAAGATTAGTGCTCACATGCTAATGTTCTAACAGAAATGTATCCTCAAAGATTTGACGACAAACACAGCAAGTTTACAGCAAAATAGGAGCCAAATTTGTAATGATACATACTTCAGGAAAAATGTTTCCACTACTCAAAGCTGAACTTGGCTGCCTGATCTCCAGCTTCTTGTTCGAATTTTCCAGTTCCACCTTAAATGGTGCAACAGTTACATTCTGGCGACTCAGGCGAAATATGGCTCATATGTTGCAAGTCACTGATTGGCTCTCAGGATTGGCTAAGTTAGAGAAATAGCGCTGGAAATCAGCTACATATCCTTTCAGACCCATAGCGCTGAGTTGTCTTCTCAGAGTGGAAGGATGGACAGAAACACCTGTGGATGTTTTCAGATTTGAAGCAGCTTGATTTTCTTCTCTCTCTCAAAGATGAAAGCTTTAAGTGCTGTTTATCTGATAGTGATAGATTTTGTTGGTCTACTGTTTTTAAAATTGCCCTCAAATAACAACTGTTTTTGAAATGCCTTCAAATATCATTTCACCTTTATCGCCTAGCCTTGAGCCGGGGCCTGTTTTTTCAGCTATCCTCTTTCATGAGAGCTATAACTGTTTGTGCATGCACAGGCCTGTAATGAAATACTCATTGAAGTTTTACACATCCCCATGTTTCAATGTCGCTGGAAAAGTAAACCAATTAGGAAATTAGCTGTTATGAAGTCGAGCTGCAAAATCAGAGAATGCATGTACTCTCTGAATAACAGTGGACGTGTTCCCTTCACAAACACTGTCTGCTGTTATTGATGTTGGTGCTACACTGACTTTGGTGTGACTGCTGTTTACTTAGCATCGTTCCTTTAAAAGACGCCGGCTGCTGCATAATGCAGGGCCTTCTTATCTTCTTAAATTGTTTTCCGCTAAAGAACAAAGGGCAGTAATTGAAAAAACGCTCGTCTCTGCTCCGCCAATTGGATAACAAGTCACGGCTTCGCTAATGTATTCTTACCACAACAGCCAATTAACACAGCCATGGCGACATATATTAAGGCTGGAGATGCATGGGCGGTTCCAGTTGGACTGTTCACACTTAGGCTGCACCTCACTGGGGCAGGACTTGGCCTTTCTTTGGAAGATCAATGAAGCAAAATCCGGAGCAATTCCAGAGCAAATTAACTCAATATTTGGTCCACTGTAATTTATGGTCTTCATTAACACTTTGATGTTCACATAATGTAATTATTTAAATGATTACATAATAAATGTATAGATAGTTATATAATTATCACATTTACATTTGATTTACATTTTCAGTTTGAACCAACATTTTTACTTTAGTTTCAATGACCAAAACAAGGTTTTTTTGGCCAAAAAATTTTGTCATGAAATTCAAATCATAATAAAATTTCTGTTGCTTTGCTTATAAGCACAAATGTGATATAGATTGAAACTTCAGTGCTGGTTAAATGAATGTGTGCACAAGCGTTCCTCTCCTCCTTGTATTACTTAGGTAGGCATTAACACAGACACAGTGAAGAAACGCTCTTTATTAAACTTCTTTTCGGTACCGCTGCCAGTTGTGTCGTCAAGCCGCGTTTTCCAGCAGCACCCGAGTGAATTAAAACGGGGATCGACTTTGTCAACAGTGGCGTGTTGTCAGTGGGATCGTTTTTGCCTGCCGTCGCTTCTCCCCCGAGCGAGCCTTCCCTCCACAGACATCATATCTAAAAGCTATCGATTGCCATAAACAAAAGGAGCGGATTCTGAGAGTGGTATGAATTTTTAATCACACAGGCCTGTCGAAGACATCAGAGATGGAGCTTTCTGTAGAAGCCTGTTTCCCCTCTCTCTCTCTCATGATTTGCTACCTGAGTAAGTGCTTATTCAGTCCAGAGCACAGGGGGCATGGACATCTTCTTTAGCCCTGGATGCTTTGGAGAATACTAGTCGAGAGAAAGAAGCAGACTTATTCCCCTAATGTATGTAATTTAATGTGATGGATGGCCATGTTACGCAATTTTCTGCTTGTTACAAATAAAATGAATCAGCAAAGACCTTTTGTATCTGAAATTTGTTTCTTTAGTCTTGCACTGGAGCGAAGAGTCTAATGTAGGTAACAATGTCTCTTTTGCCCATTTTTATAGGTAACAGTCTATTTTACAGTGTCGGAAAAAACATAACAAAGCCTATTAGCATTATAGCATTAGGAGAAAAAAATAGCCAGAGGTGTCGGGTCGGATTTTGAGGTGTTTGGACCATGTCTTCAGGTCTTCAGGTCACACACACTGGCTCAAATAGTGGGTTTGGTCTCAAATGCAGAATCAACATTATGCTGATTTAAGACAATAGAGAAAATTCACTTGCATCCTCAGAAGTCTCTTTGAATTCTCTTTCAGTTGTCATATTATATATATATATAATATCTATATATATATATATATTATATATATATATGTATATATATATATTATAGTATAATTGGTGGCATATAAGCTTCCATAACTTGTTAGCAACATTAACCTTATCCAGCTCCAGAATTTAACAGACATCAAACATGTCTTGGCTGATCGACTACATTTGGGGTGAAGGACAAACTGTAAATTTGATTTTAACATTTAACATTTCATTTGACATTCACTAGATAAGCCGTAGGCCAGTAGAACAGGTGAGAGAGATGCAATTTTTTTTTATGAGACTAGAGATATTGAGGTAACTTGCAGGCCCCAATTAGTCAATGTGGATCACTTCCTATCCTCATCAAATGACCACATTATGTCAACAAGAAAAATAAGCAAACAAATCTCCATTGTTTGCTCTTTTTGTATATAAATCAGTTTTCATCCTGTGTCTTTAAGGGTGATGTCTTACTCTCAGGGGTGAAGAAAATCTGTGAGAATGTAGGATTTGTTGTCTGTTTATAGACTGACATCTCCTATTATAGTGTGTAGGATGTATCTCATTATGTCAGTCTGGCACTAAGAACTATTGTTTGGAGTCATATTTAAGTTTATTGAAGCAAACTCACATTCAACCTTTGTAGCAGGAGTCAAACAGGTTTGTAAACCTTCAGAGTATTGAAGCCAATGACACCATCCAAAACTTAGAAGTCCAGTAAAGTGTCAAAACCAGGAAAGCATAACAGAAGTAAGAATACTGAGAATTGCATGACATGATCAATACAAGACTTCGCAAGGAGCATAAGAAATCTGAGGTCTGTATAAACACAAACATGGTCTGGTACGAGTGACCTCTGTAGGCACGGTAGGGAACCATCAGCAATGGTTGTGACACGTTAATTGTGTTGAATCTGGGGATGTATAGTGATCCATGTTTTTCTCTCCTGATACCGTTTCTGATGCCTCAACTTGAATTTGAACCTAGGGAATGGGCAGTAGTGATCACCTCAAGTCATGAGGCTGATGTACTATAATCCACCAGTCAATCATACACCTTTCTTTGTAGAACTGTGTGCATTTTTAAGTTGTATTGTTCCAGAAGGTTTATAAAATTGCATTGTTAACATTTTAGAACAGTTGTAACACAGGACACACCCTACAGTACAAAGTGCAGCTATACCACATAGAATGCACCACAGCGAGAGCGCCAATAAACAATAAGCTCAAATTCATTTAGAACTTTTACTCTTATAGATTTAATTGAATAAAACTCTCAAGATCATTTAGTGAATTCGTCACGTTTGGTATCAACTAACTAACCGATGTGACGTTTGTTTACCTGACAGATTTTAGATGTAGCCACATATCACGTATAATTGATTTCTGTGGTCTCTTTGTGGATTGTATTTAAAGTAGTTATAGAAAAATGCGAAGTGGTGTGGTGTGGTGGTGAGAGAGGGGCGATGAAGCGCTGCCGGTCTGTGGTGGAAACAGTATGGAGTGTGGATCAGTCATGTCTGACCGAAATCCATGATTTATTTAAGAAGGTCAGTGTGTTGAATAAGTAGTCCTGTGCATTATGATTAATTTTATATTTGCTATTTGAGTACGATGAGAGGTTCTGAACAGATAACCAGTTTTGAATAAACAGCACAAAAAAGCAGACATTGACCAAAAATAATGTAGGCTTACCTGTTTAGCTGATAGAACTGCTGTTGAACAAAAATATAGCAGCACGCAGAGGAATACACTTGAAAACATGTTTGATTATTCAACAGCCTGAAGCAGTCGGTGGTGTTTTCATGTTGGATGACTAATGGAGGCTGCCTCTTCAGAAGAACTAATGGGCTAACAGAGCTAACCAGCATCATGTTGGATGCTGAGGAGGACTCACTGTTGTCTACACAGTCTTTTCTTCTAAGTGGATGATGTGCCAACGTGTTATTTGGCATAGAAATATATTTTCGTTGTTTTTGGCTGAAGCTAACATCTGCTGGAGGAGCTAGCCTAGTTCATGTTCAAACAGTAAACGAGTAAGTATTAATAAAGTCAGTATTGGTATCGGATGCTATCAGATCAGTGCATGTCTGGTATACGTCTTCGATGCTACAATCAAAAATGATCCACACCAAGCAACGCAAAAGCATAAACGCCTTTATGTGGGTCTAAAACAGTTAAGTGGAAGTAAAGTGAATTTTCTAGCCCTCCTGGCTAAAAGTTGTCTCGAGTTTCCAGTACAAGTCTTTGCTTCAGCACTTAGAGGACATTTTTCTTCTAAATCAGGCTTCATTTTAGCAGCTCTCTGCAGTGCGTCTACTGCGGCTGTACTGAGACAGGCTTGTTCCCTTTTGGGATCCTTACAGTCCCTGAGGCTTACAGGCAGTATGACACACACACATACACACCCTCGTATACCCCAGAAACTAACTTTCGCAGGGTGTTCTGCCAATTTAGATGTATTCTCATGGGCCTGAGTGAAAATCTTGTCCACAGGACATCCTTGAGGCAAGTTGAGGTATGTAGGCGCAAACATTTCTTTGTGCTCCTTCAGATATTCTAACCTGCTCTATTATCTCATTTTATGTAAAATGAAGCAATTAAAGGAGCTTCACTAAAGGAATACAGCATCCTAATCCCTGTGTGCTGCATCAGTAGTATACTGTCGTTTACCCCAGACAGTAATTTCAACTTGTTTCTCTGTACTTAGAAAAGAGCTGGAAGGCCAGTAGGCAGATGCAGTGTTCTTTGAAAGACACAGAAGGGTTGTTTTTAGGGATGTAAATGATTAGACAACAAATGACCACTTCTTTGACCAATGCTATTGGTTGAGAACACAATCGTTTTATTTCATTTTATTCCATGTAAGCAACAGTACCTGTTTAAATAGGTGGGTTTTTCATTCAAGTTAAGGGCTGGTTTTGAAACTGTAGGCATGAGGATGCAAATAAGTCACTACAGTAATGGACTACATAGAAAAACAAACATCTGCAAAAGATAATACAGATAACTCTTTTGTATGAGTGAACGTTTTTGCCTTCTTCTGTAGAGTTACCATTTTGGAGACAGCAAAGAATACCAACTTAAATATGGCCATTTCCTGCAAGATGTAGTGTACAGTGTCTGGTTATTTGCTGATTTTAACATATTGGATAGAAAATGAAACTTAAAATGTGCTGTGATTTTTGCACAGGCCATGTTTTGTGCCAGATTCATAAAACTCTCATGACGTTAAGACTGAATAGTGTGGCAGTAACACGTTTGCTCGTTCATAAATGAGGATTACCAGCGTGTTTTACAGCCTGTGTGACGTGATGCGTGGCTGTGTTATTATCTCATCTTATTGTCTTATATTATCTTATTTAAATTTGACGTTAGTGATTCATAACATGACACAATCCTGCAACACCTGAACCACTCTGACCAGTGTATTTAAAAAACACATTTTGATCTTTTTGGACTGACCATCAAGACAAACTTTTCAACTGCTGTTGTAAGAACTGAGCAGAGGTTTAGATTGGTAGATATAACAGGCATTGTATTGTTCTTGTTATTATTATTCTTGAATAATTTCATTGGGAAATTAAATCTTACATGCTAAAATATTATTTCTACAATTAAAATTGTAATTCTAGGATTTTATAATTTGCTTTTTTATGTAATTTTTTTGTAATTGAAACATTTTCTCATAAAAGGCAATTTTTTTCTTGATCAAAGGTGAAAAGCATCTTTGCCATTAGCGATTTACCACTTTATGAATAGGTCTATTTACTGTGCCACACACTTAGCCTGACGTAGTGCTGTTACTGATCAGTTTTATAAGTCTGGCCCTTTATGTTTTATTTTTTATGTTAATATAAAATAAACAATAGTTGTACATAAAGGAATGTGTCATTAAATTGTCTCATATGTGTGTATATCAGATGTTTTACTTTGGCTTTGGATGTAGCTCAGATTTCAGAACCGGGATGGTCAGTTTCATTGTTGATATTTTGACGGGTCGCGAACGTTGACTTCAGCCTAGTCAACTAATGATTAATCAGTGCCCTTTGGCAGTCCGTTACCAGTCAAAAGAATCTGCCAGTGCATCGCTAATCTGTCCTAATGAGGGATTTTGTATGTTCATGTTGTCTGTTTATGTGTTTATGTCACTCTAGAGTGGAGAGGAAGCAGCTGAAGTGTGTATCTGTTTTGGTACTTGAGGTCACTGCTTTGTGCTGGAGGTCACTGCTGCTCTCAATGGTGCTTGGGAAACCTCAGAGATAGTTAGTCATACAGAAGGGGATTTCTTCCAGCAGCGAGGTCCCGTTTGTTTGTGTGTGTGTGTGTGTGTGTGTGTGTGTGTGTGTGTGTGTGTGTGAGTGTGTGTGTGTGGTCAGGGCATGGATTTGTGCCATTGAGGAGCAGCCAGGCAACCCCCAGCAGGAGTCCAACAGGGGCACAGTGCCCAGACACTTAACCAGTGATTAGACTTTCATTCACTCTCTCTCTCTCTCTCTGTCTCACTCTCTCTCTCTCACTCTCTCTTCTTCTGCACGACAATAGCACCGCACTCTAACCTTCATCATTTTCTCTACTTCATCTGAGTACTTCATTTGCTAATTGAGGGATGCTGAAGGATGTCCTATGTGAAATATTTACAGGGATGTTTTAAGTCTGTTTTACGACTGCTGGATTAAACAGATTAGTCTGTTACTTGCGTTGTCTGAGGCTGGGCGTACACTACACGACTTTTAAAATCTTAACAGATTTCTAAAACAGACAGCATCACAAAGTTAGCCTCAGTTTGTCACAGAATTTCTTGTCTTTTTGTCGAAGAGAGGGTGTAACACACATAACGAGATTGGGCTACGAATAAGAACTCAAAATCCCAGATCTCCTC
Source organism: Colossoma macropomum (assembly GCF_904425465.1). Classification (NCBI taxonomy): domain Eukaryota; kingdom Metazoa; phylum Chordata; class Actinopteri; order Characiformes; family Serrasalmidae; genus Colossoma; species Colossoma macropomum. The sequence goes on from NW_023494805.1 coordinate 35,785,737, forward strand.
AGAAATCACGACACAAACAAAGCTAAACTGACTGGACCTGACCTGTTCGTGCTTTAATGCACAGCGAAAGCGCAAACTCGGGGTTAAAATGGGGCTGAGAAAAGCTGATATTACAGTGACAGCTGGAGAAATGCTTCACTACAAACTGGCAGCTGAGCTGAAATTGTAAAGAGAGTGATCTGACAACTGAATCCAACATTATAAACATGATGTCGGTGTTTTACACTCAGCTGCTCTGTCTCCGCACTCCGCTGTTTAGGCGGCGTGTCTGCTCGTCTCTTCACCTGTTTCTCCGCTCTTCTAGCTCTCTGATTGGCTGTTGTTTGAATCACTCGTTGAGTAAATCTCTGACCTTCTCACACTACAGGACTCGTGAACATTTTAAGTCGTAAATGAGCTCCCGACCTGGAAAATCATTTCAGATTGTTAAAATTTTTCGCAAGGGCCATATCGGGGTTAAAAATCTTCCTGTTCCACCTTAAATGGAGCAGTAGCTCTGGGTTTCTTTGGTCGCTTGCCGTTTTTTCTTTTTTCCTCAAAACTCTGTTTGGAGTGTGCCTCTGAAAAAACCTCTGTTTGGAGGGCCATGTAACCCTAACACTTCACCCTACGCCTCTATTTTAACCAAAAGCAGGACACCACAAAACAGAGGGCTAAGGGCTAAGTGGTAAGGGCAAAGGGTGAAATGGGATTGGGCCTAAATGTTTTGTGGTGTGTTGTGAGTAAGTCTGGGTACCATTCTACATTTCAGACTTCAGTATGATACTCTCTTTGATACCTTATTCGAAATTACAAACTGTTGGTGGGTATATTTACAGACCACTCTCAAACAGTGGGAGGGGGGCTGTTGGCATTAGTGCCTTTGCATTGTGCAGTACTTTGTCTCCATTGTTCATTCAGTCTTAGCCACATTAGCATTTGCGTTTTCTCTGAAACTTAGTGGTACTTTAGAAGTCTGTCTCCTTTTAATTAACAATTTCTTCTTTTTTTGTGCGTCAGTGACCTCACAATCCCAGACCTTATTAGTTAATAAATTTCTACTCAAGCAAACCCCTGCAGTCACCGTGTAATTGAATCTGAAGATGACATTTTCTTCTAGCATTATACTGTAATAATTGTTTTTTGGTGTGCGAACGTTGGGTCTCGTGTTGCAGCGGAAAGGGATGCGTGGGTGTGAGAAATAAAGGGAGGAGGTGCCGAGATCATGGTTTTAACTTGTGGCCTCCAGCACGTGTGTGTGTGTGTGTGTGTGTGTACATACGTATGGGTGCAGATTTACGAGCGCAGGCCTTGATTAAATCCGTGACCTTCACCGCTTCGCACGCACAATCAAGGCGAGGGTAAATTCATCATGGCATTGATCCATCAATTGAATTGCGTTTCCGACACCACCGATGGCTTGACCTCGCCGGCCGGCCGGGATCGTCCAATTTGCTCGCCGTGCAGATTGCGTGCCGCGCTTGCACCTTAACTGCTCTGTGAATTTACGGCCCTACCCCTGAGACACCCCTCCCACTGTCCCACCAGCCTTATCCCTCTTGTTGTGTCAAGCGGCTTGGCAATCAAATAAATTTGCCCTCCTGTTTCATTAGCATTCCTCCACGCCCCTGCATTTGCATACACTGCCCGTCAAAGGTTTGGGGACAAAACGAGGAACAAATGAACACGCTTTTCTTACTGCTTTGCAATAATTTAATATGGTAAAGACTAAGCAGGGGCCTGCAAACAGGTTAAGTTTATAGAATTGAATAATAAGCGTCTGACCACTCAGGGACAGCCATTAGTGAGGTCAGGTACTGAGGTATTGGATCTACCTCCATCACTCCATATAACACAGTTCCACTGCTCCTCAGCCCAAAGCTGGGGGTCTTTATACCCCTCTTGCCGACAGTTGGCATTGGACATGGTTAATGTGTGGCTGCTTCCAGAGCATCCCGTTCTATTGGCAGTGCTTTTCTACGGAGGTTATACAAGCATGGTGCACACAGTTGAACACCTGTATCAGCAATGGGTGCACCTTAAAGAAGCTGAATTCACGAATTAGAAGGGGTGTCTGAATACTGTTAGACATCATAGGCCAACCTAGGTCAGTGTGGTGGTCACCATTCATCAGCACTCAGATCTTTCGCGTGTTTTAACCATCTTTGGGCCAGTAACAGTAGTTTGTAACATAAAGCTGTCAAGTATTATTTATGGAAAACGTGCTCTTCATACTAAAGGAGAGACTTTGATGAACATGAAGCTGAGTTGCAAAATATACCCAGAGCATTAGCAAATACTTTTATGCTAGCGCTGTTTCGCAAATGCTCGCTGCTTCCTTTTAAATGTTTGGTCAACGAGTTCCCGTTTTGCAAGTGAGGGTGGAAAAAAGAGGAAATTTGCTCTTGTGTAGTTGAACAAGGCTCCTTGGAGAGTTGGTGAAACTGGGTCATCCAACAGGGCTCTGGGCGAAGGAGACTGGGGGTGGGAGGAGAGGAATAAAACAGAAAAAAGTGAGGATCTTAGGGTGCTATGACGGTTTTGGATATGCTCTCTGCTCCTTTTCCATTAAAAGTGCTTGTAGAGTAAAAAAAAGGCAGCTGTGCAGAGTTTTGTAAACATGCTGGGGGTGTGTATCTTGAAAGAGGAAAATGGCGGCACGCAAATCGAAGATCCGGGGACATTCTGGTCCATGGAGTCCTTGAGGGACCCTCTGCTTCAGGAAGCTATTAGTAACTCTTGTACTCGGAGTCGTTTTTCTCCTTTTGCTTATTTAAGTACAAGTTGCCTGACCTATATTCCTTCTGAAGATAGGGTGTTGTAATATCTCTGAAGAAGAAAAAGAGGCACACATTTCAGTCCAAGAAAAGACAGTAAGGTGAAAGGTAGACAGTAGGGCTTGACCGATATTTTGTCGCCGATAACGATAACGGTTTCACTTTAAGAAATTATATCTTAGCAAGTGAAAAAATCTTAAATCTCGTCAATATATCTAATATTTCTCATTGTGAGAATGTTGTAAGAATAATTTAAGATTATTTAACTTATTTCTAGACATTGTTTACTTGTTTTGAGGCATTTTATCTTAAAGTGTCTTATTCCATTGGCTGATCATTTTACTGGTTGCAAGCATGATTTCTTTAAATAAGCAAAATTATCTGCATGGTTTCTCAAACTAAAAGTAAAATGATCTGCCAATGGAATAAGACACTTTTACTAGATAAGATTACTTGAAACAAGTAAAAAATGTCCAAAAACATCAGTTGATGTAATTTTATATTTAAAAAAATGAAACAGACTTCAGCAGTTTTAGTTGAACTTTTCTTTACAGAAAATTATACAAAACAACAGCATAAAACTTCTTCCATATCTTCTTGTATTGTTATTGTTATGATGTTATGAGTTGGCAGCCGACATGCTTGGAAATTGCTGTTCAAAACAGCATCAAAATGTGTTTTTCTTATATAACAGTTAAAGAAATGAAGCCAGTAAATATATGGAACCTTAATATCAGCTGATTTTACTGGTCAAACTCCCATACAGAGACTTTAAGAGTGTGAGGGTAGAAGCTGGTGCTCATGTTTCTTTCTTCTGTGCTTTGCAGCTTGCAGACCGGGCACCTACAAGGCTTCGTCCATGGACGGCTACTGCAGCAAGTGTCCACCTCACAGCTACTCTCACCAGGAGAAAGCATCTGAGTGCCCGTGTGAGAAGGGCTACTACCGCGCTGACATGGACCCCCGATCCATGGCCTGCACCAGTGAGTCGAACAGCAATGAATGAATGCAGGGGAAAGTGGAAAGAGTGGAAAGATTAGAGCAAGATAAACAACTTTCACACATTCAGTTGGTAGACTTGCACACAGAACAAGTGCTGCATGGATGGAAGGATACATTAAAAGATGAATGGATGGATGGATGGATGGATGGATGGATGGATGGATGGATGGATGGATTAAAGATTAAATGAATAAATCCAATAAAAAGGTGGAAAGATGAGTTTTGTTTATAGAGTTAGAGCAAAATAAACAACTATAACAATAAGCAAACATACAGTATGTGGAGGGTAGGGTGTTGGGGATGAATTGGTGGAGGGATACACTGATGGATGGATGAATAAAAGGATATATTTTAAAATCAGTCCAATTCACTTGGAGATATTAGGATCTCATTCCCACACGTTCATAAGGTGTGGCCACGCATTATTTTTATTTATATGGGATGTCACCAGCGGGGTTCCGTACATGGCAAAACAAAGTGGACAAAATTGTCCCTGCAAAAATTACGAGGGTTGGTTGAATTTGTATTAATTATTTAAGGGACTGAATATACAATCACCGAAACGTTCATGTTAACAGGATGTGTGCTAAACATACACGACATTTAAAATAGGTCCAGTATAGGTCAGAGGGATTCGACTGTAGTACATGCAAATACAGTAGATAATAAAGTGCTGAATGAATGATTGAATGAATTAATGTCATTATATGAATTTGATTTTGACCAAGTGGGAAACTGAATTTTGTTTATGTAAGTAGAGCAAGACAAAGACCTTCCAGCATACATTCAGTAGGCAGACATATATGTAGGAGATGCTGGGCATGGATGGATGGATTGAAAGATTGATGGATGGATAGAGAGACAGATGGATAAAAGATTGAATGAATGGATGGAAGGAAAGGTGTCAAGTGGAAAGATATATTTTTTTATTGAATCAGTGCAAGATAAACAATTCCCAGCTCACATACAGTAGGCAGACATTTAGGGCAGGACAGGGAGGGATGGATAGATTGAAAGATGATGGATGGATGGATAGATGGTCAGGGGGTTTCTCTGATTTATTGTGGGGGTTATTACTAAGTGAGTATGGTGTATTTCCACTTACATCATTGCCTCATAATGTCAGTCTGCCTAGTCGAACATTTCTCAGAACATTTACAAGGGTGGTGAGGTCACTCTATTGACATAGGAAGAGTGAATAGGCTAGGTGTGGGTGTGTGGGTGTGTGTGTGTGTGTGTGTGTGTGTGTGGTCTGACGCTGAGTAATTAAACAGGAAAGACAGATATCAATGCTTTAAATTCAGCCACTGCAGTTTTTCTATTGTTTCCTTTATCCCTGTGAACGAAGCGAAACTCAATTAACGGATCTGCTGAATTGATAAGAGTAGCCATGCATACCGACGTGTGTATGCATGTTCATAATGACCTTCAGCTAGAACACAGTGCAGCACACTTCATTTCAAAAATCTCACGCAGACACACATTGGAGTGAGGCCTCTATCACTGGCTCCAGATCTCTGAGGCAATAAACTGGCGAATTAGGCCAGTGGAAAAGATACAGGTATTTGTTTATAGATGGAAATCGTGCAGCAGGAAGCAGCAATAATGTGCTAATCGAATCACTGCCATTTCCAACATGAATCACACCAGAGCACGCTGGCGCATATGACTGCTGATGAACACGCTTTTAGTTTTAATAGTTAAAAATATGCACTGTTTTCACAAGACATGACCTCCTTCAACTCAAAGCTGGTATCAGTAAAAAAAAATAATAATAAAAAAAAGCAATTGAATGTGTAGACTCTAGATATTTACAATGATTATGTTATGATCTATTTAAAGCCATAGTATTTTTAGACATAGTAATAAGATAAATATGTACAAAATCATCATTTATAGGGTACTTTCTGTTGGGAGGTGGCTGTCCCAAACTCAATAAATTTACACTTGTAAAAAAAAAAAACACTACATTTTTATTTTTTTAATGTTGGTTTAAAAAAAGAAGTTCTTTTAAAGTGAAGTTTAGCTTTTTACATAAAAAACTACCAAAACACAAAAAGGTTTAGTCCTTAGGTGGAGCCTTATTTTAGCCACACACCCACACTTTAGAGCAGGAAGTGAGACTGCATACCTGTCCCTCATGGCCACATGGTGAGCAGTTAGATCCCATTGTTTTGAAGTAAATGTGTCCCTAAGTATGAAAATCAGTGTGTAACATTAACAATTTGCACAGATTTTTTGTAATTAAGTAATGTTTTTTGTGTTTTAGTGAAACATATTATGATTTTATGTATGTACAGCTGTTCAAAGCTGTGTTTGCTAGTCATGTACTGGCTAGTGTTTTTGAGTTCTGAATTTTAGCTTTTTTTTTTTTATTTTTTAATTAGCTAAAATTGTCACCACCGAAACATTTGGTAAAGTTTTGTTAGAGTTATGATTGTTTTGGTAGTGACAAAATGGAATGTTCCATCATTTGTTTCCATAAAATAAACATAAATAAAGTATAAAGTCACTCAGAGCAAAATGATTTTACTCTAAAGTCCAAGTCAGTTAAAAGTCTGAAATGTGTTTTTAACTCCAATTCAGTAGAATGATGTATAGGCACAAGCTGATCCACTTCTTCCGTATTGGTCCTTTGTTTTGCCTGTGTTTTCAGTGGGTCTGTTGTGTTTTGCATGCATTTTCAGCGTTTGGACTGCTGGACCGCCCGCCTAGCACCTGCACTCTCTCTCTTAAACTACAATGCTGTAAAACATCAAGAATGTGGCTTGATATTGTCATGTTCAAATAAGCAAGGTTGTCTCTGAAAATGACACTGTGTAGGGGCAGAACATGTTGCTCAAAATGTGTTCAGCTTTAGTGGTGCTTTAACAGATGAGCAAGTTACCTATTAAGGCCCTCCATTCCATCACAGACCGTTGCATTTGGACTTTACGCTGGTAACAACGTTGACTTATCAGACCACAGTACACGTTTCCACCGTGCATTAGTCCATTTTAGATAGGCTTGAGTCCAGAGAAGTCTGAAACAGTTCTGGACTTTGTTGACATATGATTCAGCTGTGTATAACACAGTCGTGACTTGCATTTGTGGATGCAGTGACAGATGGTATTTGTTGACAACGGTTTGTCAAGATATTGCTAAGCCATTCCTGGATGCTCCATTAATACCCAAGCATGATTACATCACCTTTTTAAGATGCTTTCTAAACATTTCACAATGTTCCTAGTCTTAAATTGGCCCCTGTCCCAACTGTTTTTTGGAACATCTCGCAGGCATCAGTTTCAGAATGAAATTGTATATTTCCAAAAAATATATAAATCACTTTTTAATAAGATGAATAAATCACTGTTTTCTGTATTTATCTGCATTTCGCGCACTGTCCCAACTTTTTTGGAACTGAGTTTGTACTTGGATGAGCATCACTTGCATATTTGAGATACTCAAGCGTACAGATGTGCTCACTGTGGTTACATCTGCTTGATGACCAATAAAAGACATGTACAGGAACACAAACGCCCACACACATTCTCTCTCACACAGAGTTTGGGGGAGGATTTGGTGTTGGGCGGTCTGTATGACCGATAGGTCTCAGGGGAGCACTCTTCATTCTTCCAGCCTGTATATCTGATGAAATGTCATCACCACAGCCTGTTAAAACCCTTCCATCTCCTCCCCCTTACCTCCGTTCTCTCCTTCATGTAGTCTGTCCATCCTCCTATCCTTTCATCAGTTCTCTTAACCCTTAAAGTGGAGAGCAAAAATAGTGAGCTGGTTTGATTAGACTGAAGAATCACACTGTGCAGACATTCACATTGTGAATGCAGTTATTTTCTTCTGTCTCTTTTTCTTTCTCTCCCACATTTTCTGTTTGTGTGTGTTGCATTGAAGCTTCATTGACATGACAGTGAACAGTGTCAGGAACAATTTTGCTAAAGCAAAGTTTATTCTGTTTTAATATTTAATGGCCAAATATTGTATCACAGTATCATTAAAGTTTCTGACAGTTTCAGTATATATCACGGTACACATATATTTTCAAATAAAACCATTTAAGATGCTTAAATAAACCCCGGTTATTAGGTTAACAGTGGCTTATTATTCGGGAATGTCTGAAATATTTTAATTAGAACCTTTTTAAACAACCAAAGTAATTCTGAAATGTTTTTATTGTGCAAAATAGTAAAAACACCAACAAAAAATACTGAACATGTAGATAAACCATAAGTCATACTACCTTAATATGTAGTGAGTAAAGCATTTGTAACAGTACTTTCACCAGATTTGGATTGATGCATGCTTAAAGTTAGCTGGTTAAGCAAGAACGGACGCCTGGATCCAGAAAGCTGAGAAAGTTTTCTGTAATTTAAACTGTTACTCGAACCCAAAACGAGCATCTAATACAGGGGTCGGCAACATGCAGCTCTCTGTTGCGGCTCCACAGCAGAATTTGATTTTTAGGTAAAAATAAAATAATCCTCCTTTGCAGTAAAATAAAGCTCTGCTGATCGTTCAACACAGTTTTAACACTAATTATCTTCAACGCTGGAGTTAATGTAGAACTGCTAATTCACCATTTAACCCTGAAGATTTAAGATGAACATCGATAATTTGGAGATTAATGCACTTTTTCTTATTTATAAGCGCTCAGCTGGTTTCCTGATATGTTTAATCTGCAGCGAGAAACTGTCAAACACGCGAAGTCAAATTCTCATTCAGATTCTCTCATTCCACCTTAAATGGTGCAGCAGTTACATTCTGGCGCCTCAGGCACGATTTAAGGTGGAATGGAAAAAATCAAACAAGAAGCTGGAGAATGAGAAGCGACTTCAGCCTCGTAAAAAGTCGAACGTTGAGAGACATTTAACAAGAAACTGTTCTACTTTTGAGAAAAAGTTTCATACCAGAGATGTGAGAAAAGCGGCTATAGCTGAGCTAAAACTTAAAGCAGAGCAAAGTAAGTCTGTGTGTTTGTTTATAATATATTTTTTAGCCTATATTAGTACATTAGAACATACTGAGACATATTAACAGCCAAGACGGTAAAATAGACATAAAATGTTGTGGCTCCCAAGGTGGTTTGATTTTTGTTGAAAGGACAAATTGGCTTTTCTCTACATTTGGGTTGCCGATCCCTGGACTAGTCATTAGAAATACACAAACTAGCCAGGTATAAATTTGCATGATTAAGACAGCTACAGCCAGCCCTGAGCATTGCGATTATATTGTTATGTATTACTGTTCATACTATATATATATATATATATATATATATATATATATATATATATATATATATATATATATAAAAACAATATTGTGAACCCATCAGGTGACTTGGTTTAAAAATTGGCCTGCATTGTTTTTGACCAAAATACCCACAAACGTGTTACTCTGGAACTGTGAGTGGTCAGGATGCTCACAGCCACAGCCCACTACAAAACACTGCGATTGGTCAGAGAGTTCACTTGTTTATTGCAGCAATGTCAGTATCACAGTGATCAGTATTGCAGTCATGATTAACAAATGATACATAGTGCAGCCCTAGTTAAAACTGTAGTTTAACATATTCTACCACAATGTTCCCTTGTCTTACTGTTTAGTCAGCTAACTGTCTTATTGTGATAGTAGAAAGTAACACAGGCAGCAAAGTGCTGAAAAACTGCTGAGCCAGTGAGAATACACAAGCAGCCCCCTGTAAGTCATACCCCCCACCAAGACAGCGCCTCTCTGCCGCACTGCCCTCTTTTCTCTTTCTTTCTGTCTGACACGCATTCAGTTGTGTTTACGGATTCCTGCTGAACTCGTCCACTACCAGCAAGGCCCATCCGCTACTTCAGCATTAAAAATAGCCGTGCTATAGAGTAGATTTTAGTTTGTGGGATTGTTTGTGTATTTGTTTGTTTTTCCTTGCTCTCTTGCTGCAGAGTTTGCTCTCTGCTTGAGATTAGATTGCGCTAGCATTGTGCTCTGGGATTCTTTCTGTCTTCTAGTCTTCACCGAAAAGAAGAAGAGAAGGATTTTCCTGCAGGGAGAGTTTGCCTTAGAGGATTTCTATCAGTAACAAGCACTCGTTATTTTCTCTCACTTAGCCTTGCTTCCTCCCACTGTCTCTAAATTCAACACAGTTCAGATTCTTTATAGACTGTTTAAAATGTTGCCAGACACAGTAATAACAGTAAGGCAAAAATAATGAATATTAATGTGAAAAGAAAGTCTTATTGGAGCTGGAATAGTTTGGCCTGGGGAGGGATTTTAATTTATTGTGCATCTGTAGTGTGTGTACTCTTTACAGTCTGACAGTAAATGTGCAGAATGATTTAAATCCAGTATGAATTGGCAGTGTATGTAGTTTTCACAGTTCGACAGCAAAAGTTGTGAAGAGATTTTAATCCAGTATGAATCTATAGTGGGTAATATTTACAGGTTGACAGTAATAATTGTGGATTGATTTTAATCCAGTATGAATCTATAATATGTAATATTTACAGTCTGACAATAATAATTGTGGAATGATTTTAATCCAGTATGAATCTGTAGTGTGTAATATTTACAGGTTGACAGTATAACTTGTGGAGTGATTTAAATCCAGTATGAATCTATAGTGTGTAATGTTTACAGTCTGACAGTAATAATTGTGGAGTGATTTAAATCCAGTATGAATCTATAGTGTGTAATGTTTACAGTCTGACAGTAATAATTATGGAGTGATTTAAATCCAGTATGAATCTATAGTGTGTAATGTTTACAGTCTGACAGTAATAATTATGGAGTGATTTAAATCTAGTTTGAATTATGAGTTTAATGTTTGCAGTCTGAAAATTCCAGAGATATTGACTTACTGTAACTGGCTGAACCTGGAGCTTCCTCTGTCACAGTAGTCCCGTTCCAATCCACTTTACGATAAAGGAATATCAAAACTTGCTAACAGACATGGTCATGTGCTGTGTTGTTGTCATTGGGCTACCCTTTGATATCTTTGACCCAGAGATACTTTGTCCTGTAAAAATTGACCAGTCAGATACCTTACAGATAACATCATAGCGGCTTCTCGAGTTTTAGCACAACATGCTGTGCTATTACCATAATAATCCTCAACACATGCACTCTAACACACTGACTCTCTTCGCTTCAGGGCCCCCTTCGGCTCCAGAAAACCCCATCTCCACCCTGAATGACACCTCTGTCACCCTGGAGTGGAGCCCTCCACGGGACAGTGGTGGACGCGGTGACGTTACCTACAACATCCACTGCAGAAAGTGTCCAGGGGATGGCAGGAAGTGCAGCCCCTGTGGCAGCGGTGTGCATTTTCTGCCCCGTCAGTTTGGACTCTCCATGGCCAAAGTGCTGGTCTCAGATCTGCTGTCTAATACCAACTACACCTTCAGCATCGAGGCGGTCAATGGGGTATCTGACCTGAGTCCAACCCTGAAACAACAAGTGACTGTCAACATCACCACTGGCCAGACAGGTAGGAACTACTAACCACTATGTATTAGCTTGTATGATCCAATCAAACAAATTATATTGATGACACAGTTAACTCATTTGTATTTTATTATAAAAGTATACTACTGTATAGTTTTATATTACAGTTTTATTACTATTACATGAATAGTTATTCATCTATTAGTCACTTAAATCACTCTGAATAAGCAAATAGTCTTTCCTTTTACTGCTTTTCTGTTTTCCCCACATCTAGTGTATCTCAGTAATGCAGAATCTTTCTTGCTGTCAGGCAGAGCGCAATTATACATGTACACAAATCTGCACAGCCCTCTAAACATGTTTCATTAGGCATGCTTTTCCCCATCAGAGTGAAATAGTGCCTCAGGCAAAGCTTACTTTGAAGAGCTTTAGCTTTGCACTAGCCGCAGCAATCCTGTTGGTTTTGATTGACCCTGAAGTGAGAACTTGTAGTTAGCATACACAAAAATGTGCAGTTTCAAGAAAAAGTTTGTGGGCCATTTAGAATGGATCTAGATTTCTATATAAATAGCTCTTAAAATGTCAGCTGATCATCTGTGTCATAATAGTAAAAAACAACAAACACTACACGTGTTGCCATAACTTTACTGAGCAAATGGTTTCATCAATTAATGTAATTTATGTAAACCTCTGGAGAAAGAGGTAATTAGAGTCTGCTGGTCCAGTCAATTCAGGTGTGACTTGCTCTTGAGAAAACACCATTATGGTTTCTTGCCCCATTCACAACAGGATTCTGTTCAAGTTCAATATGGCCCAATCAATAGAGACCTCAGAGGACCTTAAAAGAGAGTTAGTTGAAGCTCAATATTGAAGAAGAACTACAAAAGGATAAGTAATGAGTTGGACCTCCACCCGTCTGCAGATAGACTGCTAGTTTGCAAATGGAAGGAAAAAAAGCACTGTTGATGCTTTCCTAGGAGTACAGCCAGTACAAGGCACTGCCATAGAGTCCTCAAAAAAGTCTGAAAGTGTTGAACTTAATGTCTGTGTTTGAGTTCTACTGAGGAAAAACAAAAACAAAAACTTGAACGAGTGTTGTTAGTTAAGGGTTTCCATGGAGGAAACCATAGCTTCAAAAAAAGAAGTCTGCTGTAAACAAGCATATGGAACGATAAAAAATGAGGAAAAAGTTGAACTTTTCGCCTGATGTACACAACATTATGTTTGGGAAAACATCAGCACCAGCACAAAAGCCTAATGCCACCTCTAAGCATAGTGGAAGGAGTCTAACAAAAACAATAGTATGGATCTTCTTTGCATATTGTACAAAACTATTTTAAATTGTAACTGTAAACAGATAGCACAAACATCATTCAAATGACTGTGAAGCATGGTGGTGGGAGTGTAACAGTATAATAGTGTGGGCCTTCTTTGTTGCATCAGGGCCACAATTTTGCAGTAATTCAGGAACAAAATAAATTAGCCGTTGTTACAGCATAATATGAGGACACTTATATGGATACATTTAAAAACAGCGATTTCATATCATTTTTTTTTCTGTGAGCACTGAAAGGCTGAGATGAGAGAAATGACATGTTAACTGATTCATTTCCCCAAAGCGCTCTGTTGTAATGCAAACCAGCAAAAATGCAACAAAATAGAGTAAAATTGTAGAGATTTTGCTGTTTGTTTGTTTGCTTATTTGTTTGTTTTTTCAGTAGTGACCAAGTCAGAGTCCTGAGCGCATTTCCTTTGAGATTCTATGACATGGTATGAAGGGAAGCATAATATGAGCTGAAACATTGGAGGTTCCTCTAGTTACTAATTATGAATTCACATACTTCATCACTCCATCAATGACCTTTGTGTGTTTTCTTAAGACGTCTTTCTTTATTATTATGAATTAGATGATCAGATCACTTCGTAGGGACTATTCATACAGAAACCCAGAGTTTTAAGGGCTTCACAAGCGTTTTTATTCTCTCAGTTGTATCTTTTATGAGAGTTGGGGGGAAAGATATTTTCTTTCACATGCTAGTCAGATTTGCTTATTCAGAAATCATTGCTTATTCAGAGCGATTGCTGACAGGGAAGGTTATGGTTTCATTCAAGGACGTAACTTTCTAAACTCTAGAGTGTGTGTGGTTGGCATGCTTTAGACAATTCCACCTGTCAAATTCCATTCAGCAGTGCTATTCAGCTCTGAGGGCTATTATTACATTATTAATGCCTTGTTATATTATACATAGTGAGTCTTGAAAGCTGCAGAGTTCAGGGTTTGGGTTTTGAGGTAACCCTGTGATAATCATATTCATGAATCTTTTTTTGCCTTGTCGGTGATTGATTTAGAGAGTTTGACTTTGTCCCCTTTAACTCAATAAAGTCAGTCCTTGTGTGTTATCAGCGATGCTGTCTTAGGCCTTAAGTGGGGAAAAGTAAGCTAATAAAACTGAGCTTGTGAACTGCCCATAGATGAGTTAGACCAGTGAGAAGCAACCAAACACCCATGCGTAGCCACAGGTAACTGGTCTGCCACGCTGGCCAGAAAAAATTAAAGTGGCTATGCTGGTCCTCAGGAGGTACCACTGAGACAAAGTTAAGCATTTTGCTTAATAAACACAGAATTGTGTTTGGAAAAAAAACATACCAACACCCGCTATCTTTTTTTTGTGGAGAGCAAAGCACCTACTAGCACAGTTGATGGTGTCACTGGTAAGAAAATAGCCCCTCGTACATAAAGGTGAGAGAATACCCGATAATGCCCTGCATTTTTGGCATTAACCATGTTAGGGTGCGTTACTGTGCACTGTTAAAAATGAGAGGTCAGCTCAACTCAAAACGATATATTAACTGATTACATGGCTTTTCTTGAGTTGACTCAACTTGAGGACACGAGTTCACACAACTCAGTCTTCCTAGTTGAGTCAAAAGTTCTCTTAATTTTTTAGTTCTGCAACTCAGTGAGGTGAATAAAATGAACTTGTTTTTTTTTTTAATACTCAACTTCCCGACTAGTCGGGACTCTTTGCATCACACAAAGCTGCTAGATATTTTTCCTCTTGGGTAAGCACTTCTGGATGGCTATGGCATTACTGGGGCTCAAACTCACAGCCTCCTGTTGGGGTGACGGCTTAGTCCACCGCACCACTCAGGAACACATGAAGCAACTCAGATTTTGTATCTACAAATGTTTAATACACCGTAGAAAATATTTGTTGTTTTAACTTTAAAGCACGCCATCGTCTCATGTGGTGCAACTGTCTCATAATTCGTCCCAACATCAGGAGTTTGTGAGTTTGAATCCCAAAGCTGTCCATATCTAGAAGCCCAAGAGGAAAATAAGCCAGATGAAACGGTGTGATAGAAAGAGCGCCAGCTAGTGGGAAATTGAGTAAAAAAACAATTTGATTGTGTTTATCTAAGTGAGATGCAGACCTAGAAACAGAAGCTGAGAGAATTTTTGACTTGAATTCTGGTGTTTTCAAGTTGAGTGATCTCAAGAAAAGCCATGTAATCAGTTACTAAATCATTTAAGTTGAGCAGATTTCTAATTTTTAACAGTGTGTAAATGTTTTGAGTAAAATGATAAGTACCAAGGCAGTCTAAGTTACAGTGAAACGACTAACAGGTTCTAGATATTAGGCTAATAAAAGATATAGTGAAATATCTTATACATATTTGGAGTAACAAGGTGAAAAAAACAAATATGCACTGGTTCAGTGTAATTTCACACATTTAAGCATAAAAGTAAATCAGAAACACCTCCAAGTACCAGGTAGGTTATATAGTGTAAGTTACATACTTACCAAGTTAATATCTAGAACCTGTTGGGCATTTCAGTCAAATTTAGTTAGCCTGCCTTAGAACTTACTGTGGTGTTTTCTGGAACTTTAGAGTTTGTACCTCGCATACCTTTTTAATATCTAAAACTTAGGACACTGTAAAAAAGTTTAATTCAATTTAAATCACAATATATTATCTTCTCTAGTTGCAAACACTACTGTGGTATTGATTAAACATTTAGAATCTGCACTTTCAACACAATTTCACCACTTATTTCAATGAACAACAAGTGAGACATAACTCACCAAAATATAAGAAGAGGTGCAGCATTGAGGGCTCTGGGAGGGTTCATCTATAGTAAGGTAAATTCTGTGGACCCCACATTCACAGACCACAGTCACTCTGAAAGGCCTGCTCTTGTAAAAGTTCAAAAGTTCACAGCCACTAAATAAAACATAAGATCAAGGATTCCATGCTCAGGCAGACGGGTGTCAAAAGTCTGATGCTTCTTCTCACTCACTGCTATGTGTGTGAGGAACGCTGAGTCCCCCCATAACTCTCTGACCCGGGCTGTAAATATGCATGAGTCTTTTCTGCAAGTGATGAGGGGAGTTTTCTGAGAGGAATGAGCCCGAGCCAAGGGTCAAACACAGCCTCAGGAATGTGAACGATTCACGCTGAATATTTATCAGCTCGGCTTTCTGAAATAAACACGTGCACGGCGCAGAACTACGCAGAGCCATTTCGACATCCTCAGACACACTAATCTGATTTGATTATACACTGTAAGTAATATAAATATTTGTAGGGAATGTGTTCTGCAGACCGCATTCCAGTGGTGAACCGGTTGTAGAGAAGGACCACAGAAGTTGTGCTAGAACCATTTAGAGTTCTTTTGCAATTGAAGAGGGGTTTTGTTTGGAGGATATGGGACAGAGGACATGGGACAGAGGACACACGTTTTTTGATTAGCCCATCATCCAAGACATGTTTAGTGTCTGAAGTGTGCTGCTATTTTTGCACTGGAGCTGTGAGACTAATGTGGCTAGGAAGTAATGGAAGCTTATACCCCACTAATTAGCAATGTACACACACTTTTCACTGTAGTAGTTGTTGTTGAGCACTGGGGGGTGGGGAAGGGGTTGGGGAGGTTGGGGTGGGTAGTATGAGGAACAAAGACATGGTCACCTCCTGACTTACTGAGATCTTTACCTCCAAACACCTGACCAGGACAGACAAAAAGGGGTGGAGAAATATATAAAGATACGTGCTTTGAGACATGCTGAGAGGTAAGAGTGAGAGAGAGAAAGAGAAAAGGTATGAGCAAGAGAGAGAGAGATAGAGAGAGACCTACTTGAAGGCGTGAAAGAAAGTGAGCCAGAGACACAGAGAGAGAGAGAGTTAGAGGACAAGGAAGAGAGTCAGTGACAAAAAGGAAGGATGGAGAAAGACATGCTGATACCTGATTGGGGGAGAAAAAGAGTGAGAGAGAGAGAGAGAGACAGCGAGATAGAGGGGGGTAGGATAAAGTAGAGAGAGTGAGAGATAGAGATAGAGAAAGGTAGAGGGGGTAGAGAAAGGTAAAGATAGAGGTAGGGGGGGTTAGTGAAAGGTGGAGAGAGTGAGAAACAGGTAGAGAAAGGTAGAGAGAAAGGTAGGGAGAGTGAGAGATAGAGGTGGAGAATAGTGGAGAGATGGAGAAAGAGATAGAGGTAGAGAAAGGCAGAGAGAGATAGATGTCGAGAAAGGTGGAGAGAGAAAATGTGAGAGATATGGGGTAGAGAAAGGTGAAGAGAGAAAGAGGGAGAGAGGTGGGGGTAGAGAAAGGCGGAGAGAGAAAGGGAGAGTAAGAGATAGAGGTAGAGGAAGGTGGAGAGATAGAGGAAGAGAAAGGAAGAGAGAGATAGAGGTAGAGAAAGGTGGAGAGAGAGAAAGAGGGAGAGACGTGGGGATAGAGAAAGGTAGAGACAGAGGTAGAGAAAGGTGGAGAGAGAGAAAGAGGGAGAGATAGAGGTATAGAAAGGTGAAGAGAGAAAAAGGGAGAGGGATGGGGTAGACAAAGGTAGAGAGAGAGAAAGAGTGAGACAGGTGGGGGTAGAGAAAGGTAGAGAGAGGTGTTAGACTGTATCAGTCAGGTTGTGGTGTAGGAGTGTAATTACTTGCTGAAGTGAGACCCCCTCTACAGAACACACTCATACAGCAACATGTGTGTGTGTGTGTGTGTGTGTGCGTGTTTGCGTGCGTGTGTGTGGATGACAAGTGCTCTTGAGGGTGTATAGTGAAGCTTCTGTGGCGGCTGCTGATGCACTAAAATTAAAATGCTTGGCCAGAACTGAAATCAAAATTCCAAACACACTGAGCCCAAAACTGAGAAAGCTGACAATGTATAAGACCAGTTTACATAAAATAAACCTCATAAAATCATTAGTTATACTTTTAGTGAAACTTTGCATTTTGCCAGTCGTTTGAGATTCTTTTCTCGGTTCAGTACCACGGCTGCAGACTGTATCGTTGTGCTGGGCAGGAATTTCTGCTCCTGTTATTTTGCTACATTCTGCATACTGAGCAGGATGTCATGTATAGAAGTGTAATCAGTGGAGATGTTCTCGGCCGTTGTGCACCCTCAGTTACAAATCCCTTGTCTACCATCCCTTGTAGCCACAGTGAAGTAGTTCCTTCTACACTGGGGGCTTTTTCACTGATTATCTGCTGCTGCTCAAACTGTTTGAGCAGTTAAGGAGGGCAAAGAAAACAAACTGCGTTTTAAATAACTTTTTCTCAGTTTATTTACCATTCAGTTTTTTTGTATTCTTAGATTTTGACACTATAGTGTAGGTCCTTTTCATCTTTCTCTTTTGGCCAAAAACCAAATGTCTTATTTTTTTGACCAGTTTCTATCTAAAATCTCAGTGCACCCTTATTTTCTGTGTCAGGATATCAGAGCACTTGTAATTAATGAAAAGAACACAGTTTGTTTGGACTGCACACACACACACAGCCAACCACACACACTCACACAGAGTTCATTTTGAATATTATTGTCTGTGCTTGAGTTCCCAAATGCATCAGCACCTTCATGCTGTGCTGTTTATCTCTCTCTCTGTAATTTCTCATTTAGATGACTGCAATCAATTTCAATTACGTTCTCCCTCTTTCCCTCTATCTCTCTTTCTCTCTCTTTCTCTCTCTCTCTCTGCAGTGAGTGTTATTCTGAAAGAGAGAAAGAGTAAGGACAGCATCACTCTGGCGTGGCAGGGACCTGACAGACCAAACGGAGCCATCGTCGAGTACGAAGTCATTTATTATGAAAAGGTAAAGACAACTGTCCGCTTTAATTTTCTCTTCTCTTCTCTTCTGTTCTCCCTTCCCCCTCCTCGTCTCTAGCAGATCTGTCTCTCCTTTCCACACACAGATCTCACATACTCCTCTCTGACCCCCATTAGAGCTCCTAACGATTACAGGCGGTCAGGCAGGCGTCTAATCAAAGGCTAGAGAGTCATCTCACTCTTGAGAGTGAAAGTAATCTCTGGCTCACATGCCACTGACCGCGTGTACAAGGCTTTCCCCTGTTAATTAGCTCCAGCGAAAGAAGCCTGACATCACTGAGTCTCACAGTATCAACCTTAACTTCATCTTAACACAGCATGAGAGCAAATATGTCTGTATGGTCCAAACCCATGTACTCCAGAGCAAGTTGATATTAGTCATTCATTACCTGAAACTCTGCATCTGCAGAGACCTGAGATTTTTTATGTTATTTTTACCTGAAAAATCTACCTGTGCTGGAGCCACAACAGGGCAGTACAAGAGCCACATGCCCCTCCGGAGTCGCATGTTGCCAACCCCTCACCAAACTGGCTAGCTCACTTACTCGCTAATACATAAATAGTCTCATTTGTAAACATTTATATAGATGGATTTGATCTTATAATATTTGTAAGTGCAAATCCTTATTCTAATTGTGATTTATAAAATGCTATGAAATAATTTGATATGAAAATGCATGTAAAAGAACGTTTTTCCAACCTTGCACAGGAATGTAATAGTGGCAGTGCCGGTGTGCTACTAGCATTATAGTGCATGATTCGTAAACATTGAGTTGTTATACGTTTGCATGCAAATGTGACAAATTCCACTTAAAGGAAGCCAGTTTTGTTGGGAAAATGCTAATGTGACTGGGCCTTTAGAGACAAAGCATCAAAATCGGCTTGATTGGTTGAAAAACTGAATTCTGGCTATTTTTGGTACATAAAACTGCACTAAATGTTCTAAGTGGACTAAAGGAAATGACTAAAACATGCTAGCATTGTGTTCACTTATCCTCACAATGTCTTATCTTTGAGAGCCGTGCATTCATAAAGTGAATAAACCCAGTTTGTTCAGTTACGCCACATCCTTCACAGCTTACTTTGAGCGAGTGCTTGTCGTATGCAGCGGCTGGCACATAGGCCAGATTTAGCATGATTATGGGTTATGATCCTATATTGAATACACAGATGGGTGTCTGGCACAAGAGGAGTCTGTGGCAGATGCTTTGTGTGTGTTTGTGTGTGTGTGTGTGTGTATCAGAAGCCACACACGCACTTGTTCACGCAGGGTCCAGTCACTCCAGAGCTCATTAGGAGACGGAATGGCCTTTTTCTAATTGGCTCGCAGAAGAGATCGATCAGACGCTGATGAAAGTCGTACAGCTCCAACTTGAGTGACAGTGGGTGGCATTCTAATTTCTTGGAGGAAGATTGCCTCTTATTATGCTTGTATGATTAGCTCATACGCTTCTTCTCAACAGAAGTGTTAAGCATACACGCATACAGCACATCAGGCATTCATCAATTGGTGTGTTGACAGAGGCAGGGTGGTGGGTTGGCGCTTTTAGGGTATAACTTTAATGAGTTGTTTATTATATATGAATGAAAACATTGCCCCGGTTTCCCTCCCACACATACACCCCTGTTTGTTTTTATGGTTTGTCAGGATGTACATACAGTATACTATGGCGAAAAATGTCAGAGAACACCCTTCATTTATTTCAGTTCCACTCGTAACAGCCATTAAGTACAAGTTATTAATTTGTCAACATAAGTAAACATATATTTAACAGAAAATTACACAGAAGCCTCGACAACTAAATATAATATTATATTTTTCAGTGTTTTTCAATGTCCACTGTTTGCTTTTATTACACTTTTCCATTCTTTTCTCGAGGCTTGCTTTCAGTTTTTCATAGAAAATTGCAGAAATGTTTTTCCACACGTCCAAAGTTCAGTCTTAGAAGTTGGTTGCATTTTCTGCTTCTCATGAGCGAAATAATTCAAGACACATTCAGTGATGTTGAGGTCTGGAGTTTGGGGTGGTCAATCCATTGTTCTCAGAGCACCAGCAGCTTCTTTGTTTCTTCTTTTTTGTCTATTTCCTTTTCTCAGTGATGGCTTCTTAAGTTACACAACCTTTCAGACCCAAAGCGTTGAAATGTTTTCTCACGGTGGAAGGATGGACTGTGGATGTTTTCAGATCTGAAGCAGCTTGATTTTCTCCTCTCTCTCAATGCTAAAAGCTTTAAGAACTCTTAATCTGATGGGGACAGTTTTGATGGTGTACCAGGTCTTCCAGGTGGTTGTTAGGAATCCCCTTTTCTCAGTATCCTTTAATAATTATTTGAACTCCAGTGTTGTAAAGTCCTGGTTTTCTATTGTGTGTGTATTTGACCTTCCACTTTCTTGTGCAAGTAGATTATCTTAGATCTAATCTCCTCAGAAAAATCTCCTGAAAAATTAACATGTTGCACTTCATGGCTGTTTTTGGGTGGAAATGAAATAAATGGTGTTTCTGACTTTTACACAGTACTTTATAGCCTGTGCCCCATTTGCACTGCCACTGCAACAAAACCTAATATTTCTGAATGTTCTTAAGTTCAAAGTATGTCAATAAAATATGAAAATATGATATGAATCTTTGGTTTTTCAGGCCAAAGTCAGGACTTGTCCTGAAAACGTATGAAAACAAACCGTACAAGCACCACAGTATCATGAAGAGAGCCAGATGCTGACTCAGGCCCAATCCCATTTCTTATTATTACCTCTAACCCTTTCTTTTCGAGTGTTGCAGTCGAGTGTCTTCCCTACGAAATGATAGCAGTGATAGCAGAGGAGGGTAAAGTTCAGAAACCTCGCTCCTGGGCTTTAGTTACATTTAGGGAGTCATATGCCTTCAAAGGAGGGGGGCGGTTGGGGGTGTTGGGGCTGTGAACCTGAAGTCAACAAGATTTGGGACACCCTACGCCTAACTGTGAATGTGCAAAGCGGAAGGGTAGGGCTAAGTGGTTGGGCCGAGGGGTGAAATGGGATTGGCATCTCTGTGTCTAATGTCTTATGAGCACACATTCGTTGGTGTCCTGAAAAAGAGCCTGATGTTAATCCACACTTCAGATCTGCAGACTCACATGGCTGCGAAATAATATTCAGTATTAATTCCTCTAATCCCCATTTCACAGTGAGAAGCCTTATTAAAGCAGAGCTCTTTACAGGTGTCTTCTTTTTCACTGCTAAAACCATTTACGTTTATTCAAACAGGGCCTATTCAATAACTCAGGCCACCAGAACATTACTGAAAAGCTATTTCTTTAATAAAGTCTACATATGGAGCACTGTGTGTAATAGCTTTGCATAAATATAGCCCTTCAGATTCAAATAAAATATTTAAGGTTTTTCTTTCCATGAAATTTTTAAATACCCACCCCATCACTGTCGGTCTATCCTTAACGCTTGAATTTGAAAACAATTATTGGTAACACTTTCTATGAATGTCACCTTTGTAAGCATCTATAAACACATTCGTAACATGTTATGATGCATTCATAAGGCATTATAAACATGGCTATAAATATTTATAAAAATGCATTACACGTTATAGCCATGCTTATTATGCATTATGAATTGTTAACATAATACATTAGAAGTACTGATCATAACAAATTATAAGAGCTCATAAGTCGTATTTGTCCGCTCTAAGTAAAGTGAAGCGTACTGTACTAAAGCCTCCTCCAGTGTTAAGAGTGAGGCTTCAAGTTGAAATATTTACTGAAGGATTTACTGAAACACTAAAACATTCACAATAAAGCACATTACAGGCTTCAAACGTCAGAGTTTAAACTAGTGCTGCTATCAGTGTTTTACCCAATGTGGGAAAGGTAATGTACACCACCGTTAGCTTGGTATTTGTCTTTACTTTACGCTCTCCAAGCTGGGACTGACTTCTTTGGCACTGACAGTATAACATGTTATTAACACTATTTATAATGCATTATATTAACAATTCATAACGTATAATAAACATGGCTGTAAAGTGTAATCCAGTGTAATTCATTTTTATAAATGTTTATAATCATGTTTATAATGCCGTATGAAGGCATTATAACATGTTATACGTGTTTATAGATGCTTACAAACGTGACATTCATAGAAAGTGTTACCCAATTATTTTATACCTCTTTCTGTTTAATGTTCTAAACTTTTCTATTTTTTATTATTTAAATTTGATGAAAGGTTATTTTTGTACATTTATACCACTTTTTTGTCATCGAATGAAATGAAAGCAAAGAAAAACATCAGAATGTCTAACTTGTTGGTGCAGAATATAAATGTAATTATTTACATAACTATGTAAACATGCAACATTCAAAGACCTCTCCATTTATTTAATTTCCAGCCAAAATGTTTTAAGTGCCAGATGTTCATTTTTCAGGAGATATTTCTGAAGCTGAAAGTCAAAGGAAAATAAATGAAGAAAAAAAATTAGGGTTCAAAAAATGAATGTAGACCACCTCTGTCATCAACACGAAGCTGTTACTGACAAAAAAAGGAAAATTTGCAAATCTAACAAGAAGCTTGTGGTGTTCTCAGAACAATGTATTGACCATCACAGAGCCCACAGCGTCATTGAATGTATTTGAGGTTATCTGGATTGCAAGAAGCGAACAGTGCAACCAACCTCTAAGACTGAACTTGGAGTGGAAAAATATCCCTGCAGATTTCTTTGAAAAACTGAAGGCAAGTCTTCTAAAAAGAATGAAAGGTGTAATACCAGGAAAGGGTGGACACACTAAATACTGAAAAAAAAAATTGTATTTAGTTGTTAAGGCTTCCGTGTTATTTTCTGTAAAATAAATGTTTTTGTCATTTTCCTGATGCTAAAAATGAATAACTTCATGGCAGTTTTGACTAGAAATGAAATGAAGGTTGATCTCTGTATAGCATATGTACATCATCACATTCTACTTACGTTTAAAATTAAGATATAGCTATTGCTATACTACGACATTGCCTTTAAGGCTCTGTCAGTCTTGCTTTGTAATGGCATCATGTTGTCTGGACTTTCAGAACCAGAGGGACCAGAACTACACGGTGCTGAAGACCAAGTCTAATGTGATGACAGTGGAAGGCCTGAAACCTGGGACTACCTATGTGTTCAGAGTCCGCGCTCGCACCGACGGAGGCTACGGCAGCTATGGCGGCGAGATCGAGCTGGAGACCAGCCATGAAGGTGAGCTAACTTTTCGCAGTCTATATGTACTGTTTGTATTCTTCACAAGAAAGTGCCATTCCCAGTCATTTCCCACCCATGTATTGCTGTATTTGGTCTGCCTTGCTAATTCTTTAGTCTTTAAAGCCAATACTACATGCAGAATTGCTACTATGTGCAAAATAAAGCAACCAGTATGAAAACTTTGTGAATGCTATGGATTTTAAGAAGCTAAAAATTTAGATAATCAATAGCAGCTGATAAAATATGATAGGAAATGAATCTGATTCCAGTAGTTTTAGTTAAACAGTGTTTGACTGACAGATATAACTACCCTGGGATATCACTAAAGATATTTATTATTAATATTTTACCTCTCAGTAATAAGTTACAACGAAGGCAAAGCTTGCACTGATAATGCAGTGGGGTGTTAGGTGCGGTGCTGTAGAGTTAAACCCTTTAGATTATGAAATGGCTAATCAGTAAATACTGACATGGCTTAACTCGGTCTGATTAAAGAGATGTTTTCAGTACTTAAGCTTTTTAAATGTCCTCAGAAAGTAGCTATATCTGCAGATTTTCCTACTCGTTTCTGCTAATAACGTGATTCCTGATGGGAAAGTGTGATCCAACTAAGCCAAACTTAACTGACTTGTGACTCGCACTCACCCTTAACTGACTTGAATTTGACTCAGACTCACCCTTAGCTGACTTGCAGCTCAACTCAAACTTGCCCATAACTGACTCACAGCTCGACTCAGACTCACCCTGAGCAGACTTGCGATTCAACTCAGACTCGCGGCTTGGATTCGCTCTTAACTGATTTTAACTTGCCTCAGACTCACCCTTAGCTGACTTGCAGCTCAACTCAAACGCGCCCATAACTGACTCACAACTCGACTCTAGTTGTGATTCAACTTAGACTTACTCTTAACTGACTTGCGGCTTGGACTTGCTCCTAACTGACTTGAATTTGCCCCAGACTCACTCTTAACTCACTCTCAACTCTTCTCGAATCCAACAAGAAAGTAAGTCTCGTCCATCTTTAAGACAGTGACAAAAAAACGCAATAACAGAGAATATTAATGTTAATTGGTGTGATTGTCGCCGGTACAATATTTCTGTGGTACCTTTGCATTTGCTGTTTTTTTGACTCATTGTATTGTATGGGCCTGGGAGCAGTTCATGACTTTAGCTTTTCAGAATGAAATGATCCTTTAACCATCTCTCTCTCCGCTCTGCTTCCTCTCTTCACTCTCTTTACCTCTCTCTCTCTTTCTTCACCCTCCTCCTGCGTATGTGTGCCTCATCGAGCAGCTGCTGTGGGACTTGGTGCAGGATTTTTATTTTAATGTCGTGAAGTAGAGTGTGACTTATTTACCTCCTTCCCTCTGCCGCCCCCCCGGGAGGAAACATACATGTCTCAAAGCCTCAAAGGACACAGAAAGCTGTGTTGCAGTAACCTGTTTGCCTTGACGTGGAGCAGGCAATCGAGGCACAATTTCAGGCCACTATAGAGGGGCTGGGTTGCATGTGACTAATTGGAGCCCCGTCATGGCCCACCAAACACCTCTGGTCCATCAGACCTGCCCCACCGCAGCCAAGGTTACATTTCTAATTCCGCACATCAATCATGTTAATTACTCTTTTAATTAGAGGCGAGGTGCTTAAGCTCATGCCTCACTGGGCTATATTAATAAAAGCCATAAATCCCATTGTTCATACGTCTTATGTTGTATAGCATGCATGCGCTCGGCTGTCTGTTTTCTGACTGTGTGGTGTGAACCCGGTTTGGAGTAACTTATCAGTTGTTTTGTTATTAATATATTAATATTGTTTGTATTTGCATATACAATAATAGTTTAGTGATATCGATATAATACAGTAAACAACACACCTAATTTTATTTTATATTTTAAATAGTTAGGGGCCATGTTGACTGACTCACGACTCAACTCGGGCTCCCCTTAATTGAACTTAGTTGACGCAACTTGAACTTTTCTTTTACTGGCATTTACCTTGTGCTTAACTGTCATGTGACTTGACACAATATTGCCCTTAACTGATTTGGACTTGGAAACGCCCTTAACTGTCTTTAACTTGATTCAGACTCACCCTTAACTGACTTGCAGCTCAACTCAAACTTGCCCTTAACTGACTCACAACTCGACTCAGACTTGCCCTCAGCGGACTTGCAACTCAACTCAGACTTGCCTTTAACTGACTCACGACTTGACTCAATATTGCCCTTAACTGACTTGCGACTTGGACACGCCCTTAACTGTCTTTAACTTGATTCAGACTCACCCTTAACTGACTTGCAGCTCAACTCAAACTCACCCTTAACTGACTCACAGCTCGACTCAGACTTGCCCTCAACGGACTTGCAACTCGACTCGGACTTGCCCTCAACAGACTTGCAGCTCGACTCGGACTTGCCCTTAACTGATTTGCGACTCAAGCGTTGCTGTTTACTAACTCATAACTCGACTTGGACTCCCCCTTAACTGACTCATGATTCGACCTTCGACTTGCCCTTAACTGACTCGTGACTCGACTCAATATTGCCCTTAACTTAAACATGCCCTTAACTGTCTTGAACTTGATTCAGACTCACCCTTAACTGACTCACAACTCGACTCATACTTACCCTTAACTCACTTGCAACTCTTCTTGGACTCACCCTTAACCGACTCAAGACTCAACTCAGACTCACCCTTAACAGACTTGTGACTCGACTCGGACTTGCCCTTAACTGATTTGCGACTCGAACTTGCCCTCAACTGACTCGTGAATTGACTTGGACTTGGCGACGTCTTGCCCTTAACTGTCTCGTGACTTGACTCTGACTTGCCATTAAGTGACACGCGACTTGACTCGGACTCATCCACATTTTTTTTTTTTTTTTAAGTTAAAAGAGGAATTTTTCCACCAGTCATCATGTCCATCCATCTGCACACAAACTTTGAATAGTACTGTATGTGAAAAAGACAGCCTGTACACCTGTACAGCTCAAATGAAATACTGAAGGTCTAGAAGCCAAAGCAGTTTTATCTGAACACGATGACTGTTCTCTGTCTTTCATTCATTGCAGCAAAGTCAATATTAACACTATCGAAGTACCAGCTGTGCCAGAGAGCCACACTGTTGACATTATCTCCACCGCTGAGGTGTTTCAATAAATTTGTGAGGAGTCCCCTTTCCTGCCAAGTCCTCATGCTCCACGCAGTTGTAGTATCTAGTGTATAACTCTCCGAGTGCTGAATGTTAGCGAATGTAATTCGAAATCAATTCATGTTGCCGGGGATATTCATTTCATTTCCCTGAGAGGGGCACTTACTCATGCGTCGCCCGGCTTGATAAATGATGTATTTGTTTTGAGTAATGGCTCGATCAAGGCAGCGCAAAATCCATACGCTAGAGAAGAAAACGTCCAATCCCGGTCTGCCTCTAGGAACGGCGGCGCGGCCATTTGGGTTGCACGGCCGTTTGGGCTGCATGTGGGAAGGCAAAATTGACTTTGACGTCTTGCTGTCGGTGTGGAGCAATAGAATGTCAGCGCTGCATTCTCTGTGGGATCCGGTATCTCATCATACGGTTAGCTACCATGCAGCACTGTGATTCATCTTTCTCTTTCTCTGTTCTCTCTCAGATATGTTGGCTATTGGAGATCCCAACCAGTCCACCATCCTGGCCGTGTCAATAGCAGGTGGCGTGGTGCTCCTCATCTTCTTGGTGGCTTGCTTCGTAGTGAGTGGAAGGTAGGACGCTGGTCTCCTTGAAAGTGTCTACTATCCCTCCATCTTTCAGTCTCTTTCAGGCCAATATGAAGGTTCTACAGATGCATCTCCAAAAGACCTTGTATCTCCAAAATGAAAGACCTTGCATCTCCAAATTGTTAACTTTACAGGAGAAGGCAAAAACCTGCTTTACTTTTAATGTAAGTCAATGGAACCAGACTTGTTTCAGAGTAATTTTGGGTCTTTTCTTTTGGTGCATTCATCTTGAAATTTACACACAATGTAAAGGGCAACAAATTATGTCAGACACTGAAAAACAACAAAAATGGAGATACGAGGTTTAGTTCCGACAGCAGCGATTTGTAAAAATCCTGCCAATAAAAGAGCCTATGTCCCTCAATTCTTTTTTAAATCTTATTTTCTCCCCAATTTTAGTCATTGCAATACCACACACTAGATACATCCCCCCATCACGTGATGCTACTACGCTGGGGGGGAAAAGCTCAGAAGCTCCACTGCATCTTTTCTGCCACTAACACATCAATGGACTGCTTAACATGCTTGGAGAGGAACGCTAACTGCCAATTGTGTTAGAGAAGCTAAGAGCTAACAGTATAGATCAAATCTGAATGTTTGTAAATATAAAAGGTGGTTATAGCATTGGAACAGCCCAATATACGGCACAATTTGTAATAAATACACACGAACAGACAAGACCTTAGAATTAACAATATTATTCTATTATATCTATAACAATAGAATTATGTTGTATTTGAGGCTGTAATTTCAAATATACCCAAGTATGTAGTGAATTTTACTTTTTTTTTTCCCATTTTAAAGCTTTCAAAGGCAACTTGAGCTGCTATAAATAGTACTTCAATAGTGTTAATATTAATTTTGCTGCAATGAATAAACGATCTCACTGAGGGATCCTCTGTGTTTGCGAACACTTGCAGCTGAAGATATCGATAATGTAGTGAATTCTTTACTCTTCAAGATAAAGATAATGTTGCACCAGCACTATCATACGACCAATAAGAGCACCACAATATAAAGTATGACGGTATGTCGATGCGTTAATAGCTATTTTTAGAATCATTACTTTGTAGAGCGTTCGACATAAGGCTACAAGCTAGTTAAGAAACTAACACTGTTAGCATTATTGCTAGCAGCCACAGAACAAGTGTTTCTGCTCATATTTTAACACTAAACAGAGAAAAAATTAAGTTTTGTTTGATTCTACACATAATTCTGTGTAAATGTAGACATTTGTGTGAGTGTGTGTGCAGACTTTGCAATATATCATTTCACTCAAGCCACTAAGCTAACTGGCCTAGTTAGATTCTTTAGAGTGATATAAAATGACCAAAAGGACCAATAAACGGTTAATCGTAGTTATTGTAAACAGTCCCAGCTGTCTCTTAAGCAGGTGAGAAATGAACTGGTGAGTGTGTTGTGGGCAAACATACCTTTAAAATGTGGATATTTCTTTACTAAGCCCTGTAGTGAAATGAGCGGCTGGTGATTATATGACAAAAAAGAATCACACAAAGTTGCGAAGTTATAGTTTTCTAAAAACATGAAATCATGTTGTTGCAGTGCAGTGCACCCTGTGTTGTCCACTCAAAAATAAGTTCTTTGCTGCTGTGATGTAACGCTGATTTATTCTAAAGGCAATTCTGATAGGACAGTGGTCATTAGGTATGTCTGGAAAGTTGGCCTACCTTGAACAAAACCCGAACAAAGTCAGATTATGTACTTGCCTTTCTGACTTCAGTGGTGCAGCAGTCACAGTCTGGCACTAACTTCAGCTTTGTCTACCTTGGATGGTTGATCAGCCAAGCTGCGATTGGAAAGAGCAAGCTTTACCTGGAACGAGCAAAGTCGTCCTCTGCATTTATCTCCTGTTTGAGAACACTTTGTTTTCGCAGTTGAGTGCAGTGTGCCAGCATTACACGAGGATCAAAAACCTGTGCTTATACCTCAGATATGCTAACTCGTTTGGGAAGATATCACCCAAATGTCTCAATTACCAAAGAGAATAGAGGATGCGAGTTACAGAAGCTGCTTCTCCACACAGGATTCAAGCAGCTGCCAATTTCTGACTCCAAAAAAAAAGAGCACAGCCTGCCTGGTGTGAAGGAAAAGGGAGGGGTTGGGAACCAGAAGGCAATGGGCCTTTATAATTTGCATAATTGTGCATATTCATAAATCTTCTCATTCTTAATGTGTTTTGAGGTTTGGGGACGCTCCTAGGAGTTTCCTGCACAGAGCAACAATACATAAAACTATTAAACAACAGATTTTTTTACAGTTTAAATTGTAACTTTAGGCGTACTTTGAATAAAAATTAATATTTACATGATATAATTTTATATAGTCAACTTCAATCTAAGTAATGAGCCGAGAGGTGTTGTATCATTCATAACCAATGATAAAACGCAGTTCCTTTTGTTCAGAGCAATACGTTTCCCTATGTTGCTAGTCCAGTCTTGCATTCATAATTTGGATTTCTTGTACTCTTTTTGCACAAGGACTGAACGGCCTAGTGTTAAAGACAAATAGGCTGAGCAGGGAGTCACTGGGCCTATAAATAAAGGCTCATAAGGAATACCCTCAGACTGAATTAAATTGCTATTGCGCTCCTGAACAGAGCTTGTATTGAAGTCTCTAAAAACGTTAGTATCGATCGGAGGTGATTGCCTATCACGTTGAGTGCTCTATTCGGGATTGACTGGGCTGGGACCTAATCAGACCCACTGTGCCCTGCTGAGAAGAGGAGCACACACACACACATACACAAGACTTTACTAGCAGGGCTCATATCGATTCAGAGATAACAAACCTCCAAAACTACATGCGCACACAAACGCAAAGCACTTAACTCATAATTCAACCCCAAAAAAAAATCAAACAGTGTTTATTCCCTCGCATGCCTCAGCCTCTTGCTTGACCACAGCATAATAAGGCACGGAGGCTGCTCTCATTAGCGGGAGAGAGAGAGAGGAGAGAGAGAGAGAGAAACAGGGGATGAAACGGCCAGAAGAATCGGCAATTACGCTCGGCTGGCCAGGTGCCAAGCAAATAAGGCGCTAAGCAGGGTTTACACACGCGTCGATACGTCTTCATGAATTACGCATTCCTGCTCTCAGCTCTGGCCAAATTGAAAGGTGGTGAAGAAGGGGTGGGGGCGGTTGGGCTGGGGGGACGTGTCAAAGGGTTTTTTGTCCAGTGAAGACTATCTACAGGGTGTAAGTGCGTATGTGTGCGTGTGTAGTTTTGCGACAGTGTGCCTTCCTCTCAGAAGATGAAAGAGACCACTTAAGGGACAGAAAGGAGAGAAGGAGAGGTGAGGAGGGATGTAGACAGAGGGGAGAGCTGAAAGCTATTCAGTAGGGAATGGTAGACTGGCAAAAGGACCAAGACAGTGGAAAATACATCTTCCTTTTCCGGCACTGATACTCATAACAGATACTCAGTGTTTGGGGTAACGTTGGTACAAACTGGCCGATTAGTACTGGAGAAAGTGTCTCTGTAACGTCCCCAAATTATGTTCACTTCAGTGTTTAGAAGTAAACGGATCCAAACAAACTAGCAACAAAGTTAATACCAGATAAAATAGCATTAGGCTAATAAACTAGACTCAATTACCTTAACAAATATCGTCCATCGGGACAGAAGTTGCTCTGCCTTGTCAGAGATGCCTTCAGATATTTCATTTTCCTTCCCATTCTTATTATCCCATTACCAAAAATGTAGATTATAGTAGTCTAGTGTTAAACTTTACCAAGTCAAGCCCCGTTTTAGCAGATAGTCGTATCTCTTGGTCGGTGTGTTTATCGAAAAGTGGAATCTGTTTTTACATTACTGTGATGCTGATTCAGACAGCCTACTATTACTGAAGGAACTACTGTTACTGAAGGAGTCTGGCAAATTGCAGCAGGTTATTTTCCAATCAATGAGTTTATATGTTGTATATACAGTCAGTAGTTCCACGCTTTCACTCATGTTTGTACGGCTTGTGTATTTTTGTTACAGTGGAGGCTCTTGATGAGAACTGGAGTTTTACACTTTGCTGTTGCTTTTGTTAGTTTGCTGCTCATTGATTTATCTGTAGCTCTCCCACGAGCACTGTCCTGCACAGTCTGCTGACAGTGCTGAAAGTATCGCCTTAAAAGCCAATTCAAGCTATATCGGAACGAGAAGGTCACAGTGACAGATTCTACCGTAGCAACACACAGCCTGCAACAGCTGGGCTTAAGCCTGCACTGCTATGAATCAAACTAAGAAACCCCTTTTCTCAGTTGCCATAAAATGCCATTTCTGCATGTTTTGGAGGAGGTATGTCAATTGAACAATGCATTTTCTTCTTTCTTAAACTTTGATGGAATATATTTTGGTGGAAATGTGTGAACTAGTACAAATTTCACACTATTTAAAATGAAAGGAATTGTAATTCTACTATAATACTTCGCTAGCTTCATGTCAAATATGCAATATTTCAGGGTAGATTTATTATAGAATCAGATTGGACTCTTTCTTTTTCATCCTCTGATAACCAGTCCAGCGATTTCTGCTGTTATCAGGCCGATACTGATACAGGGTATTGGATCAGTGCCATCTCTTTAAAGAGGTTAAAAAGCCTGAATGAGGGGATAGAAACAGAAATAGAGAGAAAGGGAGAATAATGGCGCTGACAGAACAGTCTTTGAAGACTGAAAGACAGGGCTTGGTGTAGCAGCTCCAGCTCTTAACTCCCATACTCACATACCCAGTGCCTCTTTCATCCAGAGCGCTATTTAGCATCCTTCTCCATCATTCCATTGTTCCTTCCCCCTTCTGTTCCCCTCTTTCACTGCCTGACAGCCATTCCCGCTCGCTCTTTTCCAGCTTTCGCCCAAGTCTACACTGTAAGACTGTAATGGCATTTCCATACTGGAGATACATATGGCTCATGCATAATTTACAGCATCATCATTGTTGGGAGAAAACTGTATAAATCATTAAATACTTAGGTTTGTTTTTGTTTTAATAAGTGTTCCTCTTTAAGTCCTTTGGGGATTGTGAGCACTGTGAGCTGAAGAAACTCCAAACATCTTGACGTTTCTGTAAAATACAAACGTTTTCCTCTCTGCTGATACTGCAGCTTCAGTTGCAGTGGAGATCTAAGGGTCGTGTTAACAGAGTTTTTTTTTTTTTAATAATGTACCCTCCTTTTCCCCAATGAGTATATTTACAAAAAGAAGAAGGATGGTAGGGATGTGTGAAACTGCCATATGTAATTGTTTTAGTTAGTTATGTACAGCGCTGCTACTCAGTTTAGTTCACTTTCGACTCCTGGCCATTTGGCTTCATTGCTAAGACCAGAGGTCAGCAACCAAAACGTAAAGAAGAGCCATTTTGTCCTTTCAACAAAAATCAAACCACCCGGGTAGCCACAACCTTTTATATCCATTTTGCCATCTTGTGTATGTGTCTGTGACTATGTCTCAGTATGTGCTGATGTACTAATATAGGCTAAAAATATAAATGAAAATGCGGACTTACTTTGCTCTGCTTTAAGCTTTAGCTCAGCTATAGCCGCTTTTCTTGCAGCAGGAAACTTTTCTGCAAAGTAGAAGTTTCTTGAAAAATGTCTCTGAACATTCAATTTTTTACCAGGCTGAAGTCAGATTCTCATTCTCCAGCTTCTTGTTTGAATTTTCCCATTCCACCTTAAATAGTGCCTGAGGCGCCAGAATGTAACTGCTGCACCGTTTAATGGAACGAGAAAATTTGAAGTAGAAGCTGGCAAACTTTTTTTAGTGTTTGTCAGTTTCTTGTTGCAGATTAATCGTATCAGGAAACAGCTGGAGTGATTATAAATGCAAATAAGTCCAATCGTCTCCAATTATCCACGTCCGTCTTTAATCTCTCTCTTTGCCTTTTCGTTAGCTACTCGTCAACTACGTTAGCTTTTCGTTGCTGTGTGACCAGCAGTCTGTGCACCAACCTTCAGGGTTATAGGGTGAATTAGCAGTTCTACATTAACTCCAGCGTTTAAGACCAATTATTGTTAAAACTGTGTTGAACGATCAGCAGAGTTTTTTTTACTGCAAAGGAGGATTATTTTATTTTTCTGCTGTGGAGCTGCAGCAGGGCGGCTCCGGAGCCGCATGTTGCCGACCCCTGGCTTAGACAGTCTTTTGCTGTACTATTTGAAGCAGTTGTTCAAACAAAAATGATAGGTCATTGACATATTTATTAAAAAAGATGTGCATTTTTGTATCTGCAGGAATTCATTTGTTTCTTTTATTTCATAGTGATATGAAATCATTTTCAAATAGGATAATTCATTTTACCTAATATAAAATGCAGAATAGTGCAGACGTTAATAAAAATGTTACATTTTAAAGTTAGTTACTGCGACTGAAAACATGTATAAACTAGTCTTTGTACTTGGACAGCTGTGCAAACCTTCGTCCTTGAACTCAAGTTTATACATACTTTTTAAAACAAATAAACATAAATAAAAAAACACATTGTTTTTTATACCAACTGCGTCAGTTTTTTGTTGTTCTGTTGCTCGGAAAGTGTATTCACATAAATGTGATGTGTATTACATTTACTGAATTATTTAATAGGAAAATAATTACCCCAAATACGGTCAGCAAGCCAAGACTTGTTAGTGTCTGAAGTTTGCTTCTGTTTTGCCCTGGAGCTACAGAGCTACAAGGAGCTGCACACCAGTCAGCATCGTGGAAATTGCATGCTTAATCATCATACCCTCGCCTCAATCACATCAAGTTGTTAAGTAATCTCAAATAGACTTGCTTCTGTGGTTTCTAACACTATATGACGTACCCTTACAGAGTATAGCTAAACCAGTAATAGCCATGTTGAGGCCTGAATTTTGTCCATTATAAAGGGAGCTGCTTAGCTTAGCCTTGTAGCTTCAGTGCTAAAGAAGCAAACTTGTCTTGACCAACATGTCTTGACTGCTCTACTACATTTGAGGTAACGGGGGGGGTGTAAATTTCTTGCTGAACCATCGAGTTAGAACTTTCTTTGGTGTGCTAGCACCAGGGCTGTAGACGGATGGCCAGTTTAGCAGACTGCGACGATGCAGTTATGCAAACGCTCTCAAGCATTTCCTAACAAGCCCATCTCACACCTCAGACAAACACCCCCATGGACCAGCATCCCACATAGCGAGAACACTCGCAGCTTTAATCCGCTTGTTTAGCTTGCGTTGCGTATTGGCAGGTAGTGCTGCATTTGAACAATAGAAGAATTTGGCCTGTGTTGAAGCCACCAGATGGCCAACGCGCATCAAACTGTTTCTTCCTCTCCTTCTTTGGTTCTATTTCCCAGAGAAGCAATTAAAATCTGCCAGTTGAATGCTAATGACGGGGGAGAGTGTGGCTAACTCCTGCGAGTTCACCCAGTGGGCTTGCCAAAAGCCCTACTGCCATTTCAACCGTTTCCCTTGTTTTTCACTTCAACAGATTCAAGCTAACTCTCTTTGTTTGTGACTAATTAGAAAGTTAAGGGGAATTATTTCCTTCATGTCTGCTTTTAGGATTATTATTATTGCCATTATTATTATTATTAATATTATTATTATTATTATTATTACTATTTGCTTGGCAGGATGCCTCAATGCCTTCCAGAAATGCCAGAGTTTTCTAGTGATTTTTCAGTGCTTTTCTCTTCGAGTCATAATGATTCCATTAATGCACAATGCTTTGCAATTACAAGCCAACAAGCTTTTTGGCGCGTTCTTTAGATCGGATCTGTGTTATCTGCAAAATCTCGACAGTAATTCGGCTTTGCCAGGCTCAAAGCTAAGAGAAGAATGGAGAATGGCATCTTTATTGTGAAGCGTGGCAGAGATGAAAATGTCTTTGTAATAAAGGGCGAAGTGCTCAGGAAGACGATTGAGTCTAGCTAATCAGCAGGAAGAAAAAGCCCTTTGTCAGTGCAACATCTTTAAAGAGGGGGAGCATCTGGTGCACGCCTTAGGTTATTCTTAAAATTTAATGATGATGAGAAAAGGTGTACGTAACACACACACACACACACATGCACACAGCTGTCTGCTGATTGCCCCTAGAAGCAAAGAAAGAGAACACATCGGCGCGCTGGATGGCTTTCACACTCTTAGCGTTTTGGTCATACTCTAAGTGAGTTTGCCACACTATACTTGTTGGTAATGAATCTGGCTTCAGCAGCGTAGCTTTGTGCATGCAGCATTGGCTGTCACTTCCGCTGTCTGCAAAACTTTGAACAGCATGTTAGCATCTTGCTTCAGCCAGCACTATCACAATGCTACTATGGCACTTTGTTCGTGATGAAGGGAGTGGTGCCAGTGCTGCAATGCGAGACGTGTTGCGTTCCTAGCACAATGGATGGAATAAGACTCTGCCAAATGATTTTGCAATTTGGATGGGTTTTGCTTTTGCTTTTTTTTTGTGAGCAGTATCACACTAGTCTAGCTCTTTGCGCAAGCTCACTTTCAAGAGCTTCCAGAATCTGTTGCCAACACACATCCACTGTTCTCACATTTAGCGTGAGCATGCTAATGGTATAATGGATTCCCCATCCTCTTAATGTGATGGAGTGGCCTATCACCTGGATTATAGTAGCTGTATGCGAAAGCAACCCTCTGGCACCGGCTCCACATTGTAATTGTATCTGTAGCACGGCTAGCGCTGTAGCTCAGCCAGAACTGAGCCTTTAGGTGCAGCCAGGACATGAAGAGCCGCTCAGCCGACAAACAGCAAGAACACACAGCAGGCCTCTACCAGTCGAGTGCAATTACAGACAACCAGGCTACCTTTCAAACAGCAAGGAAAGCGCAGGCGAAAGCACTGTTTGTGGTTACACACTGTTTGAAAGTCCTGGCTTTAATCTATAGCAGCAACCAGATAGTGCTGTTTCTGTTTGAAAGGTTTGTTGATGTAGTCCAGGCTGGAAGTTGAAATTTGTCCGAACTTGACAAGACCTGACTATAAACATTAAGCTTCTAATAATATTTGTTAGGTTAAGATTTCACGATGGGGTTTCTCACAGTCTCCCACGCTAAATGTGTTTTGGCTTGCATTTAGTCTGGCTTTAGATTTTTCCCTATTTTATTCTCACTCCCTACTTGTATTACCTTAGACAGTTTTTAAACTGGCTTGCAGGAGTCACTCATTACGTGTCAGTGAGGTCTTTGAGGAAAGACTAAAACCTTTTGAGGCTGTGCATGGGTGAATAAATACATTTGTCAAAGTTGAATTTTGAATTAAACTTAAGTTTGGATTGATTATAATGAGACTTTTTTCATCAGATCAGTGATATGATGATGGTTGGAATGTTCAAATCTATTCACTCTGGTTCTGGTGACTGGGTTGGGACAGAGGTTCAGAGAGAATTCTGTTGGGCTACAGTTGGGTTCATACATAATTTCTTGGGTTACAGTCAGTTGGGGCAGAATGTTGTCAATCTACAGTGAAGTCCAGACAGAATTTTGTTGCACTGTAGTCAGGTTGGTACTGAATTTTATTGGGCTACAGTCAGGTTTTGTCAGGCTATAGTTAAGTTTGGAGAGAATTTTGTCATGCTGTGGTCAGGTTTGGAGAGAATTTTGGCAGGCTACAGTGAGGTTTGGGGAGAATTTTGTTGTGATACTATCAGGTTTGGAGAGTGTTTTGTTGGGCTACTGTCAGGTTTGGAGAGTGTTTTGTTGGGCTACTGTCAGGTTTGGAGAGAATTTGTCATGCTGTGGTTAGGTTTGGAGAGAATTTTGTCAGGCTACTGTCAGGTTTGGAGAGAATTTTGTTGGGCTACTGTCAGGTTTGGAGAGAATTTTGTTGGGCTACTGTCAGGTTTGAACAGAATTTTGTTGGGCTACTGTCAGGTGTGGAGAGAATTTTGTTGGGCTACAGACAGGTTTGGACAGAATTTTGTTGGGCTACAGACAGGTTTGGAGAGAATTCTGTTGGGCTGCAGTCAGGTTAGGACATAATTTGTCAGACTTCAGTTGGATTCAGAATTTTATCTGTGCTATTGGATTTTTGGTACTGTGGTTCAGGTCACGCTAGAGCAGGATTTTGCTGAGCTGTAGTTACGTTCAGAACAAAATTTTAGGCTCAAGAAAAGCTTTGGTTCCATAGAATTTTTGGACAGGTCTAGACTAAACGATAGTGAATGTTATGATTAACCAGAGCATTTCATAAGCTCTCTTCAGCAGGGTGGGTCAGAATGAATGGGATGAAGCATTCTTATCCCTTTCTAATCTTCTGTTCTCATCCTCAGTGTTTGTTTATTTGTCCACTTAGATGGCAGAAAGTGACCTGTCTTCGCATTCACTTCGATTTTCATGGTCATTTACAGAAGAACACTCTCTGTTAGTTTGCTTTTGGGTGACCCACTCCCA
Source organism: Colossoma macropomum (assembly GCF_904425465.1). Classification (NCBI taxonomy): domain Eukaryota; kingdom Metazoa; phylum Chordata; class Actinopteri; order Characiformes; family Serrasalmidae; genus Colossoma; species Colossoma macropomum. Next base: position 35,823,365 of record NW_023494805.1, read on the forward strand.
TAGCTCTTCTGGAAGACTTTAGCAAATGAGTTTTTTATTGCTACCCGTTTCCTTGTACATGGGGGTGTGAGAGTTAGCTGTTTGTGCTTGAATGTAGCATATTAATTGGCCGGTAGTGAATCAAACCGATAAAAACCTGCCCTCGCAGGTCGGCCTCCCTATCTCATTATCGCCTTCCGCATCCACAATTACCCTAATGAATCGCCTCCAAATTGAATGTCCCCCACCACAACCCCTCAGAGACACAGCCACGCGTTCGTACCAACATCTTCATTTAATCTCCCTTGCTTCGCTAATAATGACTTTGGCTGGAATAAACTTTAATTTTTGATGTGCACTGGATAGAGTCCAGGTCTGTGTTATGAGCAAGAGAGAGATGAAAGGCTATAAGTAAATGAAAAAGAGAAAAGACAAGGCATGGACATTAGATTTCACATTCATTTGCCCGAGCTGTTATTATATGATAAGGAAGCGATAGGGCTTAAGCCCCTGCGGCGTTTCAGCGTCAGTGGCTAGTCATTTCTTGCCATTAATGTGAAGAGCCACTCTGGGTGATTAGAGCAAGGGGGAGCAGAAGTTCCTCCTGTCCAGCTCCATCCTATTAGCGGCGCCGATCACTCAGGGGAGCGTTTGGAATCAGCTGATCTGCCTAAAGCAATGCAAATCTGCACTCTCCACCAGCCACTGTGACCAAAGCATTACAGCTTGCTGAAAATGTGCAGGCAGAGATAGGCTCATTCCTGCAATGTCATGTCCTCTCTCTTTCTCTCTGGACCTTTCTCTGTCTGTCTCCCTGTACAGTAGTGATTGCCTTCAGATGCTGTGTTCTTCCTCTGTTCAACGAGGGATATAAAACCGTCATTTGGTCATTAGATTATTGGACACTGACCTGACAGTTTAGCTTTACTGTTAATGCTCCATGGCAACGTTCGCAGAGCTTATTCCAGTTTACACTCAAGCTCAACTGGCTCATCCTTTTTAAGCAATTTAGTTTACATTTACATAAAAAAGCAACAGTACTCTGAGAAGAATCTGTGACCCAAGACAAGAGTTTTACTGTAGCTTGATCTACAGTTGTAAACTGTAATCTAATTAAATACAAAGGTAAAGAAAGATGTTCACATATTAAACATATTGAAGCTGCGCTATATAAGATAACCTTACAGAGCGGAAGAAAAACTTGCTAAAGTATTGTGTCCATGTATTGCTGCAAGTCACCCTGTAAAGCCTGAAATAGTCATTTGAAAGTCAAAGGTGATTGGTTGGATTTATCAGGGGATCACGTCATACGTCTTTAAGTATTAATGTGCTACACACAGAGTCAAAAAGAATATCCGGCTCAATGTTTAGGTCTCAAATGCAAAACCAACATTATACTGATGAAGATATGATGGCAACAGTAGACAAGTTTTGACCAAGTTGTCTTTGAATACTCTTTCAGTGCGCTTTCAGTCTTTAGATTCGTCTACTAAGGGGTCTGAAGCACAACCAGCATTAACAAAATGTTTGCCGCGTGTTGCATGCAATTGCACATTTCCTCCAGAGAGGTCTCCAAATCCCCAAATCATACATAACTTTACATGACTTTAATATTTTGTACAGTATACCACATAGTAGTATATATAAAGCTTATTGGCACCTTCCATGATGCTCCAGCCAGTGGAAACGATCCAAAATGACATGGAATAAAATCTAATTATGTTATTGTACATTAAAGGTAAGAACTTTTTTTCTTGTAGTGTAAACGTACCATTTTGGGGACATAAAAGCATCTTTTTTTACTTCTGACATTTCAGACCCCTTTGCTTTTGGGTGATAAGTTCATTCTGTGACTGGAGAGCATTTGGTCAGACGAAAGTCCGAGGAAACTTGGACTCGTTCTCTCTGCCCTCCACGTCTTTGCTGCGTCCGCATAAAAATGAAACGATAATAAAAAACCCATGCACATCCGCTGAGCTCATGGTTGTTTTGTTTAGCCCGAGCCGACGTTTATCTCAAGGTCACATGTTTATTGCCAAATGAAAGGCTAAGGTTGGCTACGTCGCGTTTTAAGACCGTGCGAAACACGAGGTAATCAAAACGGGCAATTAAGCATTATCGGCGGAAATAGCCATTGCGCCGTGCCCTTCCAGCTTCTCATCTTTCATGCCTTTCAGCTTCCCCTCACACAAAATGCCTGGAGGGCGCACAGGAGAGGAAGTAAACGTTTAACACAGCCAGATTTTAAGCAACACAAGAAGATGGAAGCCGTGCTTTTGAGACAGCGTGATGGTGGTAACTTCAGATGGGTTTTAATGCTATTGTAGATTAATACTGAATAAAAGCTAGTGGGGACCAATTATCCATACTGTGCACATTTCTTTTTCACTCATTATTAGTTAGGCATGCCCCAATACAGGAATTATGGGTCTACATCTGATGATTTTTATGTACATTTTCATGTACATATCTGCCGAATGCTCATACCAATACCAATACATAAATATTTATAATCTGTAGAAATCGAGACTCAAGTTTTATTTGTTGAGATTACAGGTAGCACTTCAGATCATCAATAAGTGGAAAAATGAAAAGGGTAAATTAATGGAAAGAAGGTTGTTCTAAACTAAAAATTACATCATTATAATTTTCTGGTTGTTAATAAATAATAGGTAAGTACATGTAGCCGTAACAAATCTGTAATGAAATGGTAAAATAATGGTAACAAGTTGACAAACCTAAAACCATATGCTAATTTTTTTATTGTTAATGAATAATAAGTAAGATTAAGATAAAGAAAGGTAAACGTGTTATTTAAAGATATATGTGGTGTGATTTGAATCTTTAACTAATTTCAGATCCTTTTGCCTTTTGAACTGTGTTTTATAATATAGTAATAATATTGAACAATGTACAGAAGGAACACATGATGTTATATTTTCCAGCCATGATTCTTTGTAATCTCAGCATATTTAGCACATTTATTCTTTGGTAATAATTTCAGTGTCACATTGTTTTGAATACGTTTGCATTTCACAGCTCATATAGAGGTATCACTATATTTTATTGTCATTATGATTAATTACGTCACAATAAGCTTAATTAATAAGTGAGTAATTAAAGTAATTGAATACAAATTATTGTAGTTGGAGTTTTTTATTATTATTAATGATAATATTATTATTACAGTATGTTTTACTTGTGGCACTACAGGTTCTATTTGTCCATTTAAACTTATAAAATCCCAGAAAAATAAAATATTTTGATGCATGTGGTCTATCGTGAAAATATCTTGAAGTATCCTGATATAATATTTTTTGCCATATTGCCCACCCCAAGCTCAAATATCATTTAGTTTTACTGTAATTACAGCCTGTGACTATGTGTGTACATTATACTGTCTGACCATTTAAAGATGTAACAGGTAAGAAAAAAGTGAAGTAGTATTTTACAGCACTAATATATAATTACAGCAAAACCGCTTTATTGTTTCTGCTTATAACCCTAATGTTATACAACCCTATAAGAATTGAAAAGAATTGGGGTGACATGATGATTCAGCAGATGTTGAAAGAGCTGGACACAGTTACGCTACAATGACTCATTGTTTAGTATTTACTCAATTTCACTTAATAGTTACTGTTCATTTGTTTTGGACCAGCTAGAAAATGAACATTTGTTTACAGGTGATTAGGAATTTGTTACCATTATTTTTCCATTTTATTACCAAGTAGTTAAAACCACAGTTAGAAAACAGAAATTCAGCATGTAAAATTTAGGTTAGTATAACATTATTTTATCATTTTTTACTGACTTGTTACCACTTATAATTTAGTAACAACTAGAAATATATAATTTTTAGGTAGTATAATCATTATAAGTGAAGTGCAACTCAGTTACAAATGTAGTAAAATTATTAAATGCAGCAATTCAACTGCTGTAAACTTAAATGTTCTGCTCTTCTAGGGTACAGCAACTACGTCAGAAAGTATCGGTTTCAAATATTGTTGCTACTCATTTTTTTAAAGCAAAAACCTGCCAATACCAAAATTTTGAAAAATGATTTGATAAACTACTAAATCAGGTTTGTTCAACATTAGCATCATGCTAAATGAAACATTTAGCAGTTGACATTTGTCACTGTTCGCCATTAATTAGTGAGCCATTTTATGTTCTTCCTTTACTTTAAGAACGAGGAGGGAAATGTTGAAGCCTCCCAGGGGGCCTGTTATTCCTCCATTATTAAGTCAGCCTTCTACATGTCATCAGATCCTCGCTAATTACCTGTTATATTAGGGACGCGTTAGATGCCAGTGCAGTTTCCGATTCTGACGGATGTCCACCGTGTTAAATATTTGTAAAAAGAGATCCATTAAGTCTTACGAGAGGTGGTCCTCCGCATATGGCTCCGCATATATCACAACGTGGAAAGGGCAGCCCTAGTCATGGGAATATTTGGGCAGTTTTCTGGGCCTAATTGAGAGTGAGCTCGAGACAGTTGGCAAGGACATTAAGCTGGGGAGTTTTTAATGGAGATGAATGCAGTGCCAGCAGGAGAAGGGAGGGAAGCCTTGACCCTCCCTCCTGTTTCCGCAATCCACTTTTACATCCCCCCTCTCCGAACATACACACACATACACACAGAGACATGCACACTCCACACTATATCAAATTCTGCTTCCACGGTCAGCATTCTTTTATTAATCTAATAAAACCCTCTGCGCGTCCCATGAAATATACTGAACGATACAACTTGTTCTATCACGTCATTTTTTTCCCGTCAGCGCCGGTTTCTCTAGCCAAGGTTGATCGGCTCCTTTCAGCTTTGAAACTCCACTCTATGCGCCTTTGAACTTCCATTAGATCCATATTCGAGCCCGCTGCGGCGGTCGCTTTCAAAAAGCTCCCTCTCCATCCATATTTATCGAGCTCCCGGCGCACTTTTAAAGGTATCTCGCTCTGTTCTCCGCCATACGTCAAGGCCCTGCCATCCTCGGGAAAAAGCACAGGAGGACTATTCCAGCATTTTGATCTCCGTCTCTCTTCGTCTCTGCCTGTTTCTTTTTGTCTCCGCCTTGGTGTTGACCCTAAAGGGTTAGTGTTTTTTTTTAATGTTTGAAAGAAAAAGTGCTTTTTCACTCGACCTTGTCAGAGATCATGGAATCAAATTGCTGAGTCTTGCCCAGCTCCTAGCTTGCTAATGTTTTCTAGTAACAAGTGGAGCTTGTGGAAGAGGAAATGTTACTGTTGACTCCCCACCTGTAGTCTGAACGTCCTCTATCAGTCTGGACGGCAACCACATGCTTCCTAAAAGACACATGATATGAGTTACTGCTCACATTGCAGAGCAGGAGTCATCAATTCCAGTACTGGAGGCTGAGTGTCCAGTTTGTAGCTTCCATGCTCCCTGCTTGACTCAACATTTTGAACATCATCTACACATCACACAAAAAACAGTGGTCTGTGATGGGATGTTTTGCGTCAATCAAATGGCCCTTTCTTGTCAAAGTAGGTGGTTTTTGCCCACAGTAAGCTATTAAAGCCTCCAGACTCTCTAAGGATAGATAGAAGTCCGGTTTGTAAGACTAACAAGAAATAAGCTTCCATTACTTGTTAACTATCTTAGCCTCAAGAAGAAGAAGCAAATGTTGGACAGCAAACGTCTTAACTGATTCATTACATTTGGGGTAAAAGGTAAATAGACCCTTTTCACACCTCTGTGTTTAATGCAGTGGAATTAATCAAAGTAAGAGAAGTAATGCAGCAGTGCTGAGACCCGAAGATGATTCATACATTTTTACGTCCTTGTTAAGCACTTTACCACAAAAGACATCGCTCGTTTGGTGGAGCAGTTTTCTTTTGCAGAGATGAGCAAACTTAACAAGGTCTACTTTGAAAGTAGGCTACTGACGCCGGCAGCTTCAGAACCGGATGGGCGAGCGTTGTGGAATTAAAGAGGGTAAAAAGCTGTCTGTGATCAGGAGAGAGATTCTGACATGGTCTATAAATAAAATAGAAAATTGTGGTATAATCGTACCTATCTAGGCTATCCAGTCAAATGTGTGATCCTACCAGTATCAGTATATAACGTTGGTACGAGGCTGAAGTTCTGTCACACCTTAAACGGTGCAGCACTTACATTCTGGTGCACTTACATTCTGGTGCTGTGGCAGAATGTAACAGCTGCGCCATTTAAGGTGGAACGGAAAATTTGAATAAGAAACCTTATAGTGTTAGTGATCTAACCGCTCAAACACTAAAGTAATTAAACTTTGGCATGTCGGTTAGCTTACATAGAAACAGTGACAACATTGGACACTGTACAGCACAACATCACATAATACGATCAACAGACAGTAATATATAACTGACTCTGTTAACTTTACTCCCAACCTGCACGACATTGACTGTATTCTAGCAAACATTTGATGCTAACTTTAGCTAACCTTGTTGGGTATGTTTTCATGAGATTCTTAACAGCCAGACGTTTTATTACACACTTCTATAACCTAAGAATAGCTTAACCAATCCTCACTGAAGTCCCTGTAGTGACTGAACAATAAGCCTGGGATGTTAAGGAGTTTACTTCATGGTCAAGCAGGTAATTCTCAAAGAAAAACGTGTCCTTGTCAAGCTTGCTCATCTCTGAAAATGGAAACTGATCCACCAAACAAACTGTTGTTGGAAGAAAACCTTGTATCTCCATTTTTGACATTTTTCAGTTTTTGACAAAATTTGAAAATACCTGTTACCCTTTACATTGTATGTAAATTTCGTGATGCATGGACTAAAAGAAATGACCCAGAATGACTTGGAAAAAATTCTGGTTACATTGACTTATATTAAAAGTAAAGTAGGTTTTTTCCTTCTCCTGTAAAGTTATCATTTTGGAGATAGACGATTTTCTTCCGACAACAGCGATAAGCAAGTCCTCTTCATCAGAGACATTATAAAGGAGAACTTACACATTCTCATTTGTAACCGCTGCCATTACTGTAATCTTTTCCCTTCTATGACGAAGCGTGACAAAGATCTGTGTTGTTCATTTGATTTTTTGATGAAGTATTCTTTTAAGGATGTTGAACGTGGACGCTGCTGCTCAGTCCGACAGATCTCTGCCTCTCTCCCTCTCTCCTCCTCCCTCCTTTCTCACTCATTTCAATAGCGTTGGTATTCTACAGCCAGCCTGCGTACAGAAAGCACAAAGCCTCGCTGTCAGCACCATGCAGCTCAGGTGTCGGAGAGCGTCCAAGACCCAGATATTTAGATAGGAGGCAGCAGGATAGAGAGAGAAAGAGTACGAAAGGAGGTAGAAGTTTAGAAAAGAGTGAGAAGTGAAAACAGCAGAGGACAAACGGAGGCAGAGCGAGGGAAATGAGGAGACCGAGATGAGGACAGCAAAAAAAAAAAAAGAGACTGAGGAAGCATTAGAGTTTAAAAAGTAGAAAGACAGAGAGAGAGAGAGAGAGAGAGAGAGAGAGAGAGAGAGAGATGGTAGTGTGCTGAGGTTTTTAACAGTAGGGGTGAGAGCCCCAAGAGAGGAAAGCCACAGTGACTGTGTGAAAAATGACTCGCGATTGACAGCGTGTTAGAGGGAGAGACTAAATTGATATGCAAATTGAGTCCGCAAGTCTGTCGAGGGAAGAGAAATGGAGCCTGAGAGAGAGAGAGAGAGAGAGAGAGGGAGGGAGAGAGAAGGAGTTAACATGAATGTGAATTGCGCTGAAGCTGCCGAGGGTTGGTAATGGCTCTTTTTTTTTCTACTGCAGACTTGGGTGAGCTGACCATTCTAGATCTGTCGGCAGGATAGCAGAGTACAGAACGTTCCTGAGCTTGAATATGAGACGTAGGCCGTGTTATTAAGAAAGCAAAAAGAGCCGTTTGTTTTCACCGAGCACAGTTCATATGTAGAACAGAATACATGCTTTGAAGCTCTATAGCTGTCTGTATTACCAGCTAGTCTGTACCATTCACTATTGAGCAAAATGTAAAATTAAGATAATGACACACTAATAGCTGCTTACTTCAGAAATGCAAGCAAATATAGTTAATATAAATAGTTAAAAACAAATATTCAGACCATAGATATTTACAAAGATTATATTATGATCTATTTAAACCCAAGGTGTTGGTATTTTTAACAGTTTTTTATGTTTTCAGTTAAAGTGAAGTTGAAAGATTTATATTTATCATGAGTTTCATTTTTTTAAATAAAAAAAAACCCTCATTCAGATTCAAATAATGCTGTCCCACATTTTCATGTCACTACAGAATCACAGTTTTAGGCCATGGGCGGAGTCTTATTTTAGCCACACCCCTGTATTTTAGAGCAGAAAGTGGGGCAGCATCCCTGTCCCTCATGCCACATGGTGAGCAGTTAGATCCCATTGTTTTGAAGTCTAAAAATCAGTGTAGAACATTAAGAATCGTCACTACTGAAACACATTTTCGTGTAAACTTTACTTGAGCACAGCTGTTCAAAGCTGTGTTGGTTAGTCATGTACTGGCTCAAAATTAGCTAAAATTGTCACTACTGAAACATCTGGTAACGTTTCGGTAGTGTTATGATTACAAATGGAATGTTCAGTCATTTATTTGAATAAAATAGATAAAATAAAAAAGTATAGAGCCACTCAAAGCAAAAGAATTTTAGCCAAAGTCAACATTTACATATATATTCATTGCCTTCATTGTTCATTGCTGAAACTCAAGTTGCGATGACAATAAAAACATGAGTATATGATATGATAGTGCAGGCCTGTGGTGAAGGAGGGATGGTAATGCTTCTGCATAAAGGTGTGTTAATCATATCTAATGGAAAATGCCAACAAGTTAATATTTTTTTGCATCTTTGCATTATTTCCCTTTATACCTTTGCTTAGATTTTTTGATTAACGTGAGATGAAATATCAGCTCTGTCTTTCCCAACATTCTCTACAGTTCTCCCTCACATGGCCAGTCAAAAAATTCTAAACCTAAAAATGTTAATAAGTGCAAGATAATAAAAGATGTATTTCATGCTTTAATTACAAATAATTTAAATACCCAATTAAGTAAACAGATACTGAGATGGATTGAGTATCTGTATATTTCAATAAACCCCCCCATCCCTAATGAGAAGCTGTTTGTGCTCTCCATGAAATATGCTAAGTGTAATGTGTATTCATGTATGCATAAAGATAACGAGATTCTGTAAAGAATAATGCAGTTTAACTGACTAGAATTCAGGTTTACATAATGTGAACATAATTGGAGTAAAATTAAAAATCAAAAAGAACATTTGTCTAGTATTTTGAATAGATTCTTTGTGGTGTTGTGTAAAGTCTTTGGTTCTCCGCTTTATTTTTCTCAGATTCTGTTTGTCCAACTCTGAGTATTCCTCTAAGCATATGTTCACTGCACAATGCATTTAAATCACTCATGGATGAAGGAGAACAAGAAAGGGAGGAGGAAAAAAAACCCTAACATGAGAGAATCGGAGATTATCATTTCCAAGATGGGTATGAAATTAATCATGACATTGTTTACCAGCAGTGTGAAATCAGACAGTTTATAATTATTATGTAAATGTATTCAGCCACAATGAAAAACATGCAGACGCACAAATGCATGCAAATGTTCGCTCACTCACACACGTTAATCTGAATGTTTCCTCTTTAACATCGAATACATTTGTGCGTGTGTGCGTGTTTGTGTGTGTGTGTGTGTGTGTGTGTGTGTGTGTGTGCATACGTGTGATGAAGAGTGTCCATCCATAGCCAGGTTTTTTGTCAGCTGAGTAGATAATAATATGTTGCAAATATTTATTTTTTATTGAGATAATTTTGACCTGCGTGGTTATTATTCACATTTAAAAGGGGTTCCTTCAAGGCAGAAAACCTACATACAATACATACCTCCTATAAACCCCTTCAAGCTGATGCAGTTTAATCTGCTCTTTACCAATTATCATGTGATTTTTCAGTGCTACTATTTTGCTTATTTTGGTGTGTAATGAACATGATCTAACGGCAAAAAGTCTTACATTTTTAATTCAAAAAAACACGAATGGGAATACAAGACACATATCAGTCGTATTTTATTGTTATTCTGATTAAACAAATCAATAGAAAGCTCTTACCAGTCCAAACTGCACTCCGAATGAACAAAACACTGTGCACTCAGAAAGGAATGAATGCCACATCCATTTTTTTTACAGTAATAAAAACCCAGTAGCAAACAGAAAGCTTGCTGAGCTTTATAATCAGTGTTACTGCAGCACAGGGAAACGTACACATTACATAACCTCTCTGGTTTGTCTTTGTTTTTTTGCGTGCTTGGCGTGGCCAGGTTTATGGGGTTAAACAGATTTGCATCACAGAAAATAATGTTTCACATGCACATACCAAGCCAAATAGCAAGCTATGCTTCCTGATGGATGCACCAAGTAGGATAGCTGGCTAGCTGCTGCTCACCATGTACATACAAAGCTAAATAGCTAGCTAGCTAAATTGCTTGGTATATACATGGTGTACCCTGACATGTGTCAACTTACTTGTCTCCAAATAACTAGCAGTTTGTCTTAATAGTGTTAATAATATCAAATTCTTTATTGGAAAGTCTGTCCATTTGGCAGCCATCTTGGCAACAGCCCTGGGCAGTTATTTCCAGTGATACAAGACCAGGCTCCTATCTCTTTGACTGGGAGGGACCTATAACCTTAAAATTAGAAGCCACATTAATGTTTAAAAACATTTTTGTAATTTCTGGTGAAATCTGACCAAAATTACACAAATAGTTTGTAATGTTTTAATCTATTAAGGCACAGACGGCATTTTTTGTTTTTCCAGGTTGCTATGGCCACCGCACACGCTCATGTATCCACAACGAGGGAGGGCTATTACCGCTTTCAACTTAACCAAGCTGATTTGCTGTTTTTGTTGACGGGCAGAATTTTCCTTATAAACAGACAAGAGCTTTCCCATTTGTTTTTCAAGCAGTGAAGCAGTGTCTCCTCCTCCTTTATAATGTCTCTGCTAACATGCTTGAGCTTACCTGTGGCTTGGTAATTAGCTAGTTTATCCATTCTTTTGATTCACAGCCTCTGTCTCTGCTCACAGTTAAGAGTTCCACCATCTTATACATTCCAAATGAACTGGTCACTTTTATTTAGTATTATTCAGTAACTACAGTGAATCGTTGGGTAACCACTGTGAAAGTAACTGACTTGTCAGCCCAAAAACAGGCAACTAACACAGAAGGAAGGAAGGAATTATTATTCTCTGTACCCTCACTCTCCTCTACACACACACACACACACACACACACAAAAGGGGATCCGTCAGTCTAGCCAATTAGCAGTGTTTACACGATTTCAAGCCTCCATTTAATTCAGCCAAATAAAATCAGCATCAAACTGGAGTGGTGCTGCCATGCACACATCTCTCCCCTCTCAGCTCTCCAACCTTCAGCTAGTGCTGGCCAACTAGCCCTGGCCTGCCCACTCTCTAACCCTGGCAAAGGCTGTCCTCTACCCCCCACCCTTCTCCTCATTACTGCCAAATTAACATCCAAAAGCCCCCGGCTCATCTCTCCCCTCCGCCGCCCACACCTATCATGCACTTGGCCAGTCCCTCTCTCTCCAGATCAGAAACCCTTGGAACTCACCTCGAGCCAATTACAATCAGCAGATGATTTAAAAATGCACTCGCACTTGATTGTAATGAGAGGGTTTTACTCTTTCTCCTCCGACGAGCTGTCATTAATAATTCCCACTTTGATTAGTAACGAGAGACAAGGAGAGGAGGATAGAGGGAGGGAGACGGACGGAGATGAAGTGGGAATCCCTGAGCCAGGCTTTCATTACATCTACATTGTTGCCTGCCAAAAGTGTAAAAGCTCATGAAGAGACAAGCGTGGAAGGGCACAACACGATGAACACATGATCGCTGAGATAATAAACGTGGACGATGGAACGTTTATGGTAGTTATTGAAATTGAAATGAAAATGCTGCTCTATTCCTCAGACCAGTTCAGTTGTATCCAGTTGGATACCATAAATGGTCATGTGCAAACTTTTACAGCTACACTTAGCAACCATGCTGTTTTTTTATGTTGAAATTATGAAAATTTGAGGAAAATGTCTCAGAACTAGAACTGTGGCACCATACATGGAATTCAAACAAATTTTCATATTTAAACATTTGGTTTAAGCTTTGGCCGTCTCTTCAGGTTCGATCCCAAGTGTCGCTACAGCCTTCCGTGGCTGGGAGTCCAAGAGAGTGTAACTGGCCTCAATCTCTCTGGGAGGTTAGAATGACCCTCAATCTTGCCCCCATCACTTGTTGCAGTGCTAGCCAGTGTAACAGAATTAGCAGTTGGCGCTCTCCTCCAAGCATGTTGGGCTTTTAGTTCAGAACTAAAGACCCATGAATCAAGAGAGAGCTACACCTTTTCTGTTGTACTGAATTTGTAGAAACAGTGAGTCTGTAGCTTGCTGGGAGCCATTTGCTGTGGATATTTATATGAATATTTATAACCATTTTTGTTTACTTTTTTTAAATTTCCTTGCAACAGCAAGATGTGCTGCTTTTTGGCAACAGTTTCTGGCCATCCAACACAACAGCTGCATTAGTTTAGACTTTTCGCCAGCTGCTGAATCACACTAAATGGGAGTGGTGAATTTTAGTTTAAGTGGAGTTTAAACCAGGCTCATGGTTAGAGATGTAAGTAAAATCACAGCATGTAGGATTTAGTGTTTTTAGCTTACTTAACCAAAAAGGTCAGGTCATATTTTTGGTCGACTTTGCGCTGTGTGTGTGGTTCCCAGTGGTTTGTGTGATGCAACTTTTTTGTTTTTGTAATGCATGAACTTGAACTTCATAAACACTTGCCTTACAACTAGCCTACATTTGAACTTACATACAGTTGGTGCAACCAGTCCCAGAAAAGCAGAGTATTTTTACTCATTTCAATAAGCCAGAAGAATACAAACACCCACGAATACCTGCATATGTACACAGTATGTACCCACTTATGTAAACACAAGGACACTTCTATGGATTCTGCTTTATGCCATAGAAGTCTAAAGCTATTACTGTTGTCTTGCTGTGCTGTTTAAATACATAATTATAGTTGCTTATGTAATACAGTGCTCAATTGGCTACATTTAGTTATGTCAGATATTTACATTTATATTGATTTACATTCTGTATCCCAGTTTGATTCTGCACTTCCTGCTTTTTTGTACTTTTTTTGTTATGTAAATGAAAATGATTTTTGCATTTTGCATTCGTAGTTGATTGTGGACTGTATGCGTATCAATTTTAGTCATAACAACACATATGCTCTCCTACTTGCAAACACAAATGTAAAATGGTTAAAGGTTTACAGTCCTCCTAAAAGCCCCTGAACATTAAAACCAAAAGCTCTTTGAGCCTCATCATGCTTTATAGCCTCCTGCAGAACAGGCATCTCCAAAATTTTTATTTTATCACTAACGTTTTACGTCTTTTTCCACTTTCATGTGTTGCAGACACTGCGGCTACATCAAAGCCAAGCAAGACCCAGACGAAGAGAAAATGCAGTTTCAGCATGGAAGAGGTATGAACGTCAATTCAGCCACACATTCCCTTTATGGTTTGTCAAGAAAATGGTCATGTTTAGAGGTGGCATAAACGTAAAAAACAGGCTCTTGCTGGAAAACGAGGAGTTTTGTTTTTACTGCACTTTTTTAGGAGACTGTTTGCATTTATGACGCAAGTGTGTCCAAGAATAAATAGAAAGGTAAAAGTGCCTGTCAGAGGATTGAGAGCCTCTCCTTATGATTGCAGTCAAACTGCCGGGAAGCAGGACCTACATCCACCCACATACCTATGAGGACCCCAATCAAGCTGTGCGCGATTTCGCCAAGGAAATTGATGCTTCCAGCATCCGCATAGAGAGGGTCATTGGTGCTGGTGAGTGAAATGAAATGTTCAGCTATTTACTGCAAGGCCCAACTGATATTGTTTAAATGATGAAAGCAGTACATATTAAAATTCTATGGATTTATTGTCAGGAAAGCCGCTGATAAAGCATTTATGTCTTTAAATGTTTAATAAAAACACATTTAAGGACAAGGTGTTATATTCAATGACAACAAAACATGCTGTCTGGCTCAAAGGGGTGATAGTGCTTGCCGTGTGCATATAGGGCTTAACTGACCAGCATGTGAACCAGGGCCAATAATATGGTCAACAGTGGATCACTTAGCAAGTAAGAACATACTAACTGATGGATTTCATGCCTGGTTTTTCTCAATGAGTGTGTTTAAATATACTCCGATCATAATCGGATTTCTGCAGTTATCTGATTATTCAAATGGTCATGGAAACAGCACACTCAGATTTCTTAGATCAGAGTAAGATCTAGAAATCTGATTAAGAAATCCGATAAAGAGAGCTGGATTTTAGCTCAGTAATCAGATTTCTCTGTGCATGTGAACTCTTACTCTGATTTCTTTCGGATTTCTCAGTCTGCGCATGTACGGTAACAGACCGCAGTAACGGAAAAAGTAAGCAGTGTTGCCCGCGAGACGCAGCAAAACACTTTTGGAGGGACACTGAAACCAAATACATGCTTGATGAAATGAAGCATTTCAATATTTTGATGTATGTTCATATTTTCAGCTAAAGTGACTCAATGTTTTAAAAAAAAAGGCGCAACAAGTTTGAGTTTTACTTCACGTTTACATCATGTCTTCCTCTGCAAGTTTATTGATGGGTTTCAAAGCAGAAATCTGATTACTGTGTGACTCATATAGACTCAAAGTTTCCCATTATCTGATTACTCAAGTACATGTAAACACGTTGATCGGATTACTGACAAAATCTTCTGCAGTTATCAATTATTAAGTGCATGTAAAAGCACTCAGTAAGGAATTGCTGCAATCTTTGTAGGGTCCCTCTCAAGGAAAAAAATTATTTCCTCATTTTCTTTTATTTTAATGTCTCAAAATATACCATTCAAACTCCAGTTAATATGGTTCGTTTATAGAAATTAAGGTAAACAGCCTTCCTAAAGCAGTTTACCCCTGCCCATTCACCTTGAAGTTATAAGCATTGTTTCAGCCTGGACAGTTTTTATAACGAGACACAATACGGGACAGACAATCAGAACCAAGGTCATTTACACAAAGCAGGTTTAATGGCACAGTAACACAAAGAGCCTGTTTAATTTAAAGGGGTAAGGAGACGTTAGAAAGTGGTCATATACACATGAATTATAACTATTTTTGGTTCATAAACCATCGCAAATGTCATAAGTGGACCTCAATATACAAGAAAAATGTAGGATATGGGCTCGCAGCACTAACAGCGATGACTTTTGAATAGGAACCGTGTCTGTGCTAAAACATATAATTAGTATGTTTTCTGTTTTGTCTGTTGGTAAAAGAGCTGCTCTGCTGCTTTGGCTGCTCCTGTTGACAAGAGCTTTCAACTTATTCAGTTCGAAGAGGCTGATAATGTATGTGTTACAATATTTGTATTGTCTTGTTAACCTGGGCAAGTCATTTTAAAAGATTATCTGTGCTACTGCAGCACTCTCAAGGACTTTCTCTCAGAACTGAAGCTCCTTTTCAAAACTCTTAACAAATGTAGTCATTAGACTACTAATGTATGCCGAAGAGTTTTTAATTACACAGTGTCTGTATCCTCTTATCTTCACACACAAAAGCCCGACTCTGCTTTGTGAAATATTGAGCTTGTTTTGCCTCCTGGCTCGCTGTTGGAGATCAGCACTGAACAGCTCCCTTCACTCAGCCTACTAGATCTCACTCAGCTTACTCCGACAGTGGCTTTTTTGTTGTTTAGTCTATCTATACCGACACAACAATTTGAAATTAAACAGTGGCTCTGAATGTGAGCCACAGCTTATGTGTACATAGTCCCTACATTTCCAGGAACCTTAAGTAATTGGGTGAATTAACATAACCTGACCTTACCATAATCTGTCTGTATTCCTCAGGAGAGTTTGGAGAGGTGTGCAGCGGCCGCCTGAAGCTGCCCAGCAAACGGGAGATCTACGTAGCCATCAAGAGCCTGAAAGCGGGCTACTCGGAGAAACAGAGGCGGGACTTCCTGAGCGAGGCCAGCATCATGGGCCAGTTTGACCACCCCAACATCATCCGGCTAGAGGGAGTCGTCACCAGATGTGAGTGACTGAAATCATGTGTAGGCACGGTACATGACATAGCAACTAAAGTAAAACTAAAGTAGGTTTTTAGCACCAAACATGTCTTGGCTGTTCGATTGTAGTTGGCACTATAAAACTAGATTATTGTGCAAAAGTCAGTGACCACCTTTCGTTTATTCATTTCCAGTAAAAATAGCCATTAAGTGCAAGTTATTCACTTTTCAGTGGCTGAAAAGAAAATATATTTGACAGAAAATTACACAGATGTGTAAAGCCCACAACAAGCTTAACAGCTTTCGTTCATTTTGAGAGACTTTTTGCAGGACCCTTTTTTCACATCTCCAAAGTACAGTCTTAGAAGTTGGTTGCATTTTCTGCTTCTCACAATCAAAGTAATTACATATTCAGTGATGTTAGGGTCTGGACTCTGGGGTGCCCAGTCCATTATCCTGAAAACTAGAAGCTTCTTTGTTTGATTTGCAAAAATTCTTAATTTTTCCTATTACTTTTTCTCAGTAACGGCTTTTGGGAAGCTACTCCTCCTTTCAGACCCATAGTATTGAATTGTGTTCTCACAGTGGAAGGATGGACAGAAACACCTTTGAATTCGTTTACGATCTGAAGCAAGAGTGGAGCTCAAAGATGAAAGGTTTAAGCCCCGCCCATGCACCTTGAAGTTGTAAGGAGCATTTGAGCCCAGACTATTTTTATAATGAGACACAATACAGGACAATCAGAACTAAGGTCATTTACACATAACAGCCTGTTTGACAGTAAAAAGTGGTCATATACAAATGAATTAAGACTATTCTTGGTTCATATGGAGCTCAATTTTCTTCTATCTCTCAAAGATGAAAGCTTTAAGTGCTGTTTGTCTGATGGTGACAGTTCCCCTGGTCTAGCAGGTCTTCCAGGTGGTCGTTAGGAAGCCCATTTTTTCTGTATCTTTCAATAACTTTATGAACTCATTCGTTTTCACTCATTTTTTTCACTTATTTTCAGTTGTCATATCTTACCTCCTCAGAAATATCTCCTGAAAAATAGATAATGTGGACTTAATGGCTGTTTTGACTGGAAATTTACTGGTCTCTGATTTTTACACAGTAGTATATGTATCTATGATTCTCCAAATTAGTCAATTATAGTTTAAAATAATTGCATTTAATATAAATGTGTATTGTTTTTGTCTATGTGGTGCTTATATCATACATTTGGCTTAGCTGATACAGTGAATGTAGTGATTAATCAGCGCAACCACGTATGGTACATATAGAACTGCGTGAGGAAACAAAGCTGAAGGCACATTGCCAGCGCCTGTGTATTATTACCACGTCTTCAGCAAGCGCAAGCATTGTGTCCTTGCGAAACAGGCTGTCTTTTTCCGAGCGCATTTGTTCAGGTCTGCTGGACACAAGGCAGTGTGGTTAAAGGTCTGCTGTGCTGGCTGATGTGTTTGGCCTTGCAGAAGACTGGGCTGTTTCGTCATATGTCCGTTAACTTCAGTCTAGTCAGAAGAGACAACTAGAACACTAAGAATTTCCAACTCAGACGTTAAGAAGCAAGCCTTTCAGCTCCAAATTACAATGCACATGCTGTATTATCTGTCGTTTGAATTGTTTATGCGCACCTGTTTCTTTCACATTTTTTCATCCCCTTTTCATTTTGTCCTATTGTTCGTCAGCTTATCTGCAGCAGCCGTGGCATATTTGTGTGTCGCTTATTTCTGCGGATTCTGAGTGGAAAATCTTTATCTCCAACCATGATCTGACTTTTCCAGCTCATTACTGGGCAATGAAGGCACGTCAAAGGATTATGTTATTTCCAAAGGGAAAGAGAGAGCTTGTGGGAGAACTCCAAGCTTTTCCTGGCACATAAAGCACGTTTCCTGATCCTGGTTTTTACCTATGGAGCCCAACAAAAGGCAACAAAAGCCCACATGCATATGTATGACCCCATTAATATTAATAATTTAAATAGTTAATTGGATGTGTTTTAGCATCATAAATATTCAGTGGAATGCATATTAGTGCCACAGTCTTGCACCATTCCTTAATTCTTTTTTTTTTTTCTTTCACACTCTTTCGTTCCACTCCCTAATGCTGAATGCTAATCCTGACCTTTTGTTAGCACTGGTTCATATGGTTTGTAGAACTATTACCCGTGTAAATCAAGCTTGCTTTCCATTTCAAAAAGGCAGATGCTGCCTAATTGCCACTCTTTCACGAGTAAGTGGTGTTTTTAATGCATTATGGAAATAGCGAGGAACGCAGTACGGGCTGCTTTAAAACTCAGAAAAGAGGTAAGGGAGAAGTTTAATTGCAAGTAATGAAGGCTAACGGCTCCTGTGGACCTGCAACCCGTGGTGGAAGTGTGGTGTTTTGTCAGGATCCTAGAGAGTGAACATTTTAGTCTGAGGCTGAGAGATGTGAGGTAGTGAACGCTAACATTAAACCATGCTAACAAGGATTACTTATCAAACTTTTGGGGACACATAGCTTTTCAGAATGTCTTTAATACAGTTGAGTATATTTTATTTGTTACTTTGCAGTAAATGATATATAAAATGTTTAGCGCTTACATAATTGGTGCCTTGTGTGAGGAAGTACAGCCAATATATGCCTAAATGTCCACTCTTCAAGCAACCACAGTGACATCTGTACATCCGGACGTCACCAGATGCAGACAAACAGATTCTATTCTGTGCACCAAGAGATGGAAGAGCTCCATTTTCATTACAAGGACATGGTCTGGAGCTGATTGTGGAACATAAGACCATCAGACTTCCAAAATATGACCTGGAGAACAAACCAAATGTCTTCAAAGAAGACATGAGGAACCTACTTCACGTGCTGGACTTAACTGATGGTCATCAAAAAAAGAATCGAAGAAAAACTTACGGACATCAAAAGGGAGAAAGATGTCAAAGTGGATGGCCACTGAAAATTGCAAAAAAAGAGCAGAAAAGCCAAAATCAAGAATGATTAAGATCTTCTAAGAGAACTGAACAGTAGCTGCGTTGAAAGCCTAGGCTACAGCCGAGGTAGGTCATACGTACGTCATAGCAGGCCGTTCCAAAGAAAATGCAGCCTACATTTGGAGTGATTTCAAGGACGCATCAGATGTATCCTTCCAAGCCTTTGGTTACCCACAGTTCTTGCGCGTAACCTATCAGATCAATGTGTAGGAAAAAAAAAACAGCACCACAGAAAAGGCAGCAAAATAAAGCCGTTGGACCAGAGCTTGTTTTAAAATGTCAGTTCTTCACATCCTTGAATTTGTCTTCGTTACGTTATACAGTGTAAAATCACTGATTAATTAAAGCGTTCGTCCATATATCATGTATATATGTATGTATGTAGTTTATCGCAATTCATGAGAACATCTCCTCCATTTCTGTGAAGAAATGAAAGAGCAACAAACACAATGCAACGAGTTCCATTTTCTCTCACCAGTTCCCTCACGAGTTTCGCGCCGCTCTGGCGACGTCACCATGCAGCCTCGTTAGGACTGTTCCCTTTGTGTGACCAATAGGCTACAAAGAAGGTGTCTTAATAGGGACAGTCTTACGGAGAACCTGCACTGCAGCCTAGGCTGCAACAACATCTCTCAAAGAAACATAGAAAAAAGGACAGTTTTCCAGAAGATATGGGATATCAAAAATACGTTTCAGCCTTGAGTGGTTATACTGAGAGATGTCATTAGACAAATCATAACAGATCGACAGAAAATCAAAGATGCAAGGTATACTGTATAGCAGACCATCAATTACCAAGACAGTTGTAGATGTAGATGAAGTTAGACACGCCCTGAGATCATTGCCCAGAAAAACAGTGGAACCGCTAACATTGCAACAGAAATACTGCAGTGTTGAAATGATGACTGTGAACTATCACGAC
The DNA here is from genome assembly GCF_904425465.1 of Colossoma macropomum. Taxonomy (NCBI): domain Eukaryota; kingdom Metazoa; phylum Chordata; class Actinopteri; order Characiformes; family Serrasalmidae; genus Colossoma; species Colossoma macropomum. The sequence goes on from NW_023494805.1 coordinate 35,843,395, forward strand.
ACATCTTTTCAAATAAATCCATTTTAGATACTTAAGCTACTGTTGATTAACGGTGGTTTATTATTATGGGACGTTCCTTTACATTTAAATAAGATTCATTTTTAACAATCAAAGTGAATCTGAAATATTTTTATAGTGCAAAATAGTAAAAAACAAAACTAAACATACAGATAAACGTAAGTCAGTAGTGCTTTCTAACATGAGCCTTACAGGCCTGGCAAAAACAGCGCTAAATGTTGTTTCACACATGAATTTCTACCAAGGTGAAGTTGGCTTCTTTGGCAGCTTTTTGTTCAGTTCCACCTTAAATGGAGCAGCAATTACATTGTGGCATCTGTACAGGCGTCTGAATGTAACTGCTGTACATTCCATTTAAGGTGGAATGGGAAACTCGAATAAGAAGCCAACCTCAGCTTCAGCTTCAATTTCTCAAATCATTTGTTTCATGTATGTATTCTATAAACTCAAGCATCAGACACTGGAATTTGGAAGCTTATTCGTGGCTTATCCATCGTTCTGGTGTCCATGTCAGGTTAAGGCTAAGCTCAAAAAACTGACGTTCCTTTATGTCCACTGTCTCGAAAACAAAGCAGACTACTTCAGATGCAACAGACTAGACAGCAGGAGGTGATGGAGGTTCTGCCTCATTTTCATTTTCATTCGAGGCATGACTGAAACATCCCTGACTCAGACGCTCAGCTAAAAGGGCTTACGTTAAAGTGGTTTGCACTGTTTGTACGTTATGTTTTGCTTATTTGTGGCGTACTGGTATAATTGTTATGATGAAACTCATACTACTACCACAGATGTTGAAACGCTGGAAAAAAAGAGCAGAATGGGGGGACTGGAAGAGGAAGGTGCAGAAAGAGAGAACAGTGTGGAGGTCGATGTGTAGAAAAGCAGACGTGTCAGTGCATCCATATGTGCCTGGGGGAGTGCGGGGGCATGAACACACACACATGTGATACAGAGCAGATGCAATTTCACACATGACAACCCATTAGGTCAGTGGCTGGAGGACTGAGGACTGAGGGAGAGAGAGAGAAAGAGAGAGAGAGCAGATGAGAAAAGAGCATCAGCGCAATAAGCTTCTCCTGTTCACCCATCTGTAACAGTTTTAAACTCGGTTTAAAAGTGGCAGCGTGAAAATGAACCCTTTAAAGTCTACAGTACTATTCAGACGGGATTAGTTTTATATGAGGAGGTAGGGTAATGTACAATGCTGTGAAAAAGTATTTGCCCCCCGCCTCCGATTTCCTCCATTGTTGCATGTTTGTCACACTAAATGGTTTCACATCCCCATACAAAATGTTACCTATGGCAAAGAGAACAAACACGAACCACCGTTTTTAAATGATCATTTCGTTTATTGAATGATGTGTATCGCCCTTGTGAACAAGTAATTGCCCTCTTAAACTTGAAGGGACCAGTCTTTTACATCGCTGTGGAAGAATTGTGTCCCACTTGTCTTTGCAGAATCACTTTTATTCAGCCACACTGGAGGACTTTGAGCACAAACTGCTCATTTAAAGTCAGTTTCAGGTTCTATTAAGGTGCAGTCAAGCCTGTTTGTAGCTAGTTTAATTGATCCCAATTGTCAACTAAATTTGATTCATTTAATATTTTCTTTATTCATTTTAAGGTTGTAAGCTTATTTCATACAAAATTGAGCACACAACACTGATTAATCGGTAAGGCTCAAATATATCAAGGCTGTTTTGCACAATTGCACAATAACAAAAGATGAATGATCTTATCTTGAAATATTGAGTTACTAAGGGAACAGTTACTTTTAAAATAGGGCCAGTTAGTGTTGGATAACTTTTCTCCTTCAGTAAATGAACAGGTCATTTGAAAACTGTATTTTGTGTTTACCCAGGTTGTCTTTGTCTTCTATTAAATGACCAATTGGCACTCTTTCTAAATTCTAGACTAAGAAGTGGCAGCTTGATTTGCACATCACCATCACACTAAAAAGTTCCATATACAGTATGGTCAGCTAATCAGAAGAAAACAATTAATTTACCCTAAACACCTACATAAGTAAATACATAATTGATTACATAGTTACGTAGTGTTACATTAAATGTAATATACATTTGATTTTCGGTATCTACAAGTGAGTCTGCATTTCTGACCTTTTTTCTGTTTGCTTTCATTTCAAACAATGACAAAACCGTGGCAAAAATGTAGATTTTTTTTCTTTCTGCATAAATAAGACATTAACATCATCAAATTTAAATAATAATAATAATAAAATATCTTTTTTGTACATATAAATATAAATGTGGAATTGATAGAAGTTTCGAATCTACAATTTCAACAGAATCTCTCCACTCCCCTTAAAGAAGACATGTGTTAAGGCATATACGCCATAGAGGACCAAGGATGGTTAAGCACTAAAATAGAGAATCTAAAATCTCAATGGTCAGTTTTAGCTTATGGAGCATCTCTCCAGTAATCATTTTAGGGCTCCTTAAAGGAGTAAAAATTATGCTAATGTATGAGAAGGAGGGTTTTTTAAGCATAGGCATGGAGGCGTAATTGTGTGTGTGTGTGTGTGTGTGTGTGTGTGTATGTGTGTGTGTGTGTTTCACTCACAAAACTGCGTATTGCACAGCCCCAATCACCACTCTTTTATCCGAATAATGTTTTAAACCCTCACTCGGGCTTTGATTGCCCCATTCTTATGCAGATTGCTGCGACGCTGAAAGAAAGGCTTGAGGATGGCCCTTTCATTTGCTCCTCTTGTCACATGTCAGAAGGAGAAAAAAAAAGCAACAAAAAAGCCCTGCTGAGCCCTGTTTTTAGCCTCCATCTCTTTTTTATATACACCCAAGAGTCAACTAATCCGGCAGCATTCAATTTGGAGGCAGCCTGCATGTACCACGCTCCGGTCAATAACGTTCTTAGTAGGCACTATTTTGGGCACTTCGTCATTAGTGCTTTGTCTGAGATGGCAAAACGGAAGCTTGAGCAGCAGGCGAATCTTGTGAAGGCTTCAGATTAGATCTGAAACATTGGTATTGGAGCCCATGTGGGCACATGTTAATAAATTAGTACCAAGTATATTAACCCAGATTCAATTGCAGTCTTATGTACAGGCAGATTTGCACCATTGTTTTGCTATTTCTACCACTGTTGTAGAAGAGCGCAAACAGACAGCCAGCTAGAGTTGGGACCACTTACTGATTTATTTAATTATTGATAATTGTCGTGAAAGTAGATTTTTTTTTTCTGTTTTATATTAGTATTTAATATAGGTCTGTAATATCTAGAGTGGCAGTGTTTCTGCTGTGGTTAAGCATCACGACATGGTGTGTTAAGCATCATAACATGGTTAAAGTAGCCACACTAAAAATGTGAGTTACTCTGCGTTTAGTGGCTCATTCAAACCGAAATAAAAAAGAATGCCACTTCCATGCATGTCAGAGCAACTTGAAATACGAACGTAACATATTCAAGACACTATAAGTGAAGTAATTTTACTATAGCTTGTTACAGTCACTGTGTTTTTGTGGGAAAAAAATCATTACTTCGGTGATTATAGAATAAAATAAAGACTGTCACAACAAAGTGAGATTGAAGCCAAAAGTTTATATTCTCTTAGTTTATTTTCGTTTAAGTTATATACCAACTGTTTTTGTAGTTTACATAGACAAAATTGGTCAATTTAGCAGGAGTCCTCTGCCTGACTTAGCCTGTGCTGAGACCTCTTCACTAAATCCCTTGATGTAAAATAGGACAAAAAGAGATATCAAAATAAATAACACCCACCTCTACAGCAACTGTATGTCTTAGTTAAGATTATATAATTCGTGAGTACCCAGCCCACAAAGCATGTAATCCAAAGACAGCATTAAAAGGATGACTGGATTGAAAAAAAGACCTGCAAAGATTAACGCAACTTTTTGGTAATTCATACTAGTTAGTTCTAAACTACATTTGTAGTAAGGCTAGTAACCTTTTAAAATCTCAGGCTTATTAGATTCTAAGACTTATTATTCAGAAACTACAGGGACTTCAACGCAAACTGGCTGAGCGATTCTTAGATTATAGAAGTGTGTAATGAAAGTTTGGGCCTGCCTGTGGGCCTTGGCCATTTAAGGCGTTAACTTGTCAAAGAGAATAAGAAGCAATTTAAAAAAAACCCAAACTGCTATGGTCATGTGGTGTCTTTTACTAGAAAGGCACATCGTTGCTCATTGGTCAAGGCTTTTTCAGAGCGACAGCATGGTCAATGACCAGTCACGAGGCACAAACAAGCCTGTATCCCACATAGCCATCCCAAAACCGGAAGCCAACTTAAAAAAAAGGGGGAGGGGGTACCAGACCACAATAATCACATCTTTAAGTGTAAGTCAGATGGGTAATCGAAGAATACATCCTAGACATAATAAGCATTTGAACTAACAGTCTAGTTTATCTGACCTAATCTGGATTGCTTTTACTTGAAACTGTCCAAGTGGAATCAGCATTATCTACAAATGCTAATATTGATATTGTTAGATACTCAGTATTAAAGGGCTCAAATAGAGGCAAGGACAAAAAAAAACCTGGACCAGGACTAAAAGCTCCAGCATTCTAGGCCTTCTCTGCCGCCATGAGACATAGCTTGAGCAGCGAATCACTGCTAACTACATTATATGTCGTTCTGTTAAAAAGCTATTAAAAAAAAAGAATCGATAGGACATTGGAGTTAAATAACAGTCCCTTTTGTTCCCGGGTTGCTTGTCTTACAAGCAGGACGTGGGAAAGGCTGCTAGGGTGGCAGCCTGTTCGATATCTCTTTAATCCTATGAGTTACTTCCCTATAAATCACATCTCCTGCAGCCAGAAATAAAATAAGTCATTGGACATGAAAATGAATTCTTTTTTAGGGGTCGCTGTTAACAGGGAGGCTGCTGCTGAAAGAGAAAATAGGGTGTACAAGGTGGCTATTTTCTGGGCCATGACTTTAACGCCTGTTGTAAAATCAATAGTCCATCTGCAAGAGCGGTCATCTCGCTGGAGGATGAGAGAAGATGCCTGTGTTGGTTTAGCTGGTTAATGGGGTCCTGCTGCTGAGGAATGCATATATGCACACATACATTTACTGGCTAATTTATTGGAAACTCCCACCTTGCAGAAACTGACCAGTGATGAATGCATGCATGCAGTCTGTAATTGCGCACCTATATTGTGCACCTGTAAAATAGCTGGAGCTCACAAAGCAGCAGAAGTCCTAATGTACATGCTGTAAAAAAAGGGGTTTTTTTTTAGTTACTGTTTATTTACAGTACTCATACAGTATATAAAATGACACTGCTTCACTGTATTTGTAAATATTGTTTATTTACAGTTTTCCCCACACTTCTATATTTCTAATGTGCGAATCATATGCGCCCTAATGTGCATCCACAGCTGTCTGAGGGCCCTCACTTTGGCTACATTATTTAGTAGAACATGTAAATATATAGGCAAACATGACAAGGTAAACATCACGTTTGTGCAGTTACATGTATTAAACCAGTAGTTAAGACTACAAAGCTTGGATTAACCAAATATCTATTATTTCTAACATTACCAGATGAACTACTTAACTGAAACGCAAAACGAGATTCGAGATTCATGGTTAAAATATCAAAACATGTCAAAGGCATTGAAAAAATATATCACTGTAAAGTTACAGTCAATTACTTTCACTTTCACAGTAATTTACTGAGCCATATTTACAGTAAAGAATAGTAGAACAGCAAATGTACTGTGACATCATGTCACCTGACACCAACTGTGATGTAGATGCATACTGCTGCTATTGTGCTGTTATTTACTGTTAATGTTTTAAGTAAATTACTGTAAAATTACAATGACTTTCACTTTACTTTCACACTAATTTAGTAAACCATATTAACAGTAAGTAAGAGTAGAACAGCCACTACTGTGACATCACGTCACCTGACCCCACAAGATTACTGTGAAGTAAATGCATATTGCTGTACACTTATAGTAATAAGCTGTATTTAAAAATATGGAAATCTCCTGTATTTTTGCAGAACTGTAAAAGTAGTGCTCATTAGCCAGTAATTTACTGTAATGTAAGAAAAAAACTTTCAATTCTCTTTCAAAACTGTTTTTTTTTATGTCTAAAACTATGTTTTGCACTGTATATGCAGAGAATATTTGACAGAAAACAGTTAAACTTTGCTTAGAATTTGCACACATAATGGCAAAACCTCACATCTGGTGATAAAAATAAAGTTTTTTTGTTTTGTTTTCCAACATTTAAATAAATCCAAAACAGACCTTGCATAAAAGTTCAAAAGCAATAAAACCTGAATAATCACAATAAAAACACTTTTTTATTTAAATCTCACATCTTTTATGTCTACCTCCGTCACGTTCCCTAATTCTGCTCACAGTCATTTGCTGTATTATTACAGAAAATATCTCAAGATTAGTTAATTTCACAGTCAAAAGATGTATGCAGTATTTTACTGTAAAAAAATATTGTTCAACTATTGTGAAATTCTGGCAATAGTTAACAGTGTATCTTTGCTAAACCACAAGAAATGCTGAAAAGCTTTATCTCCAATACTCCGACACCGGCTGCTTAATACTGCACCTAAATCTAACACTTCCAGTGTGCAAATACCAGCTAATTACTATAAGATTTGACATTTTGCCTTCTTTGAAAAGAAGCCTGACCTGCATCTGCATCTACAGAAATGTGCTGTTTTTTAGGATTACAGTAGATTACTGTAGTTTTTTGCTGTCACTTTCTATGCAGTGTACAAAAACAAACACTGAAATACAGATTATATCTCTGACCGTGCTGCCTGTCTCGCCTCTCTCTCTAGCTGTCCATACAGTGAGATAATCTTTGCTGCGAAGCTCGCCACAGGCTCAGGTGGAGCCGCTGCAGTATTGTGTTGCAGCGATTCGGGAGCCAGGCATCATTTCCCTTTGATTACAGTGGGCCCAGTGTTCCTGTCAGGTACTCATTTTCCGCTGCACTTAGGTGTAACAAATATCTGGGTCAGAATGACTCTGGCGGGAACGCATTTATTGAGCAATTTCCGCCCGCAGCTACGTACACATTCCGAGCGCCTCCCTGCCTCTTTGACGAAGCCTCGCTGCGACAACTTTGTTAAAGTGCATATGATTCTGAGCCACTGCCCCAGATATCAATACACCAGCACACCTGGAATTATAACTCCTTCCAGCAGAGCGAGCGACAGCTCAATATTCTCAGCCTGCAATTCGCTCAGACCCACCATCCTCAGTTACCATTTCTAGAGTCAGTATGAGTCAGAAGCGGCGATGGAAAGTGGAAAGTGTGCTTTTTTTCATGAAGGGAATTTCAGGCCTATTCAAGGCCAAGTCAGCGACATGTTCCTACATGAAATACATGTATCCTATAACTCAATCATATAGAACCTTTCACGTGTAATCATATAGCCTGATTCAGTGTGCAGCATTTATTACTGCCCTGCAGTGCGGTGTATGTCATTTCCTCTGTGTCTGGGCCTGGATCCTACTCCTATTGAGATGCACTACCTCAGGCCATCCTGGCTCAAGCTGTAAGTGAGAGTGACTTCTGTTTAAGGCAGTGTCTGCAGTGTTATTACAGTCTACAGGGATGTCCCCATCTGATCCGAAGGCGTATTTCAAAGGATCAGTATCAGCTATATAAAGGAGGATCAAATTCCAAGCGTTTGTTAAGCAGTGAGGGACGTTTTCAGAAGATTGCTATCTGCAGTGCGGAGCTATATTTAAAGCAGAAAACAGCCCTATAGCCAATTGTAATATCTGCAAGTTGCCTTTCAACAAAGCATGAAGGTTATTCACAAAACAGCATCATAGTTGGCAAATCAAAACATGTCAAATGCATTAAAAAAACACACTGAGAAAAGAAAATCACTGTAAAACTACTGCCAGTAATTTTACCCTTATAGTTAATTACTGAACCATATTAACAGTAAATAACAGTAGATCACCTGACATCACAAGACTACTATGATGTAGCTGCATGCAGCTGTACGCTTACAGTAATAAGCTGTATTTCAAAATACAGAAATCTCCTGTATTTTTACATAACTGTAAAAGTAATGCTTACTGTAACATAAGACATAAAAACAAAGTGAATAAGGCAGATAAATACTGTTAAAAATATCAGTTTCACACTTACAATCGACACCACATTTGTATTTGAAAGTAGAAGTAAAGATATTTTACTATGATTTGAATTTGAAGTTATTAAAAGTTATTGTCGTGATTTGTGGGGAAAAAAACATTCTTTGTAATTTTGCCTGCCATTTCTTGACATCAAAACGGACAGAAAATGTCAAAAGTGCAGACTCAAACCTGTTGTAAAGCGAATGTAAATGTAATTCATTACATAAGTAACTATGTATAAGTGTACTTATGGACAGAGTAACTAGGGCTATCACAGTGTACACATTAAAAATGCTCTAACGAAAAATTACTGACGCTACTGCTTTTTAACAACTTGGACTTTTCCCCAATTTTCTCCCTAATTTAGTCGTATCCAGTTCCACCCGCTAGTTAGGACTCACCCAGTCACATGATACCACCAGCGCTAGGAGGGCGAAGGCTAGCACAGGCTTCCTCCAAGACCTGTGAAGCGCCACCGCATCTTTTTGAACTGCCGCTCTTGCAACTGAAGCCCAGCTGCAGCGCGCTGTACGTTAAAATCCGCAATTGTAGCCCTCTCATTCTAATACAGCTTTTAAGTGGCTTTTAAAGTAATACTTTTAGGACTCTCAGTGACGATGCTGGACAGTGCTGGAGCAACAGTAAGGTGAATATGTAGAGTACCCCTCAAGAGCCTCCACTGTAACAAGAAACCACCAGCTTTATGACTGAGAACCAGCAGACTGCAATCGTGACTGCGTATATGAAATATGAAACTATTAACTGTATATGAAATACACTGATGAGCCACTTCATTAAGTGCACCTCTTTGTTTCTACACTCAATGTCCACCATACCAGCTCCACTAACCATATAGGAGCACTTTGTAGTTCTACAATTTCAGACTATAGTCCATTTGTTTCTCTGCATACTTCGTTCCCCTGTTCTTCAAAGGTCAGGACCCCCACAGGACCACCACAGAGCAGATATTATTTGGGTGGTGGAGCATGATAGCGTGTGTTGCGCTGATATGAGTGGATCAGAAACAGATCATTTTTCTCTGTGTATGTATGCATAAATGTGTGCTTGCGCTTATCTCTCAACCTTTTGGATCTCGTTGGATAATTTGCCCCGTCAGACATCCGGATGACAGCTGTTTGATTGCAACATGAGCTAAAGGGGAAATTAACAGTCCCCCTCAAGGTTGCTGGAGATTAATGTCAACAGTGAAGCGTACCCTCTCACATTCAGAGGTTTCTTTTTTTTTTGTATGTCAAGAGTTTTTGAGGTGCAGAGCAAAGGGGCTGAGATGTTTAATCAGTGTCTAATGCAGAGTTAAACAGGTTTATTGGCCGTGCATGACTCCCCGCACGCAACCGCGAACCACCGGTGCCCTTTCGAACCACTTAGCTGAGTGTTTTTGATAAAGAGGTTTTAAAAATCAATGCCATTTTCACGAGAAAGCCTGATAGCTTTCTCAGATTCAAAATGAAACATCTCTTTGAAAGACAGAGCCGAGGCTTGATTAAAACCCCAGAGCAAGTCTGTCTAAAGTAGAGGTGTCATGAGTTTTTGCCCACCGATTTGTGTCCATTCTAGTATTCATATTTTTTATTGACAATACAGCCATTCAGTGCACAGTCAAATAGATAAGTTTTAGCAAACCAATCCATTTGTATAACATGTGCTACCAATCGCCAATTGCTCTACAGTGCTGTAAAATCACTAGAGTGACACACACTGAGCTGATATGTTCCATTTTTTAGACTTTTTTTTATTACAATTTCATGTATCCACCTTATTTTTTACACAACCACTGTTTTTCAAGATTATGGCTGAAATATCTGGTTGGGGAACAGAAGTGTCATTCATTACACTGCGTTTTGACAAAAAGTCAGTCAGAACACGGACACTGCAGATGTTTCAAATGGCAGCTGAGTTTTCATTTTCCCTTTTTTAAATAGTAGAAGGCAGCTGATTCTAAAGAATCGATTCTTTGACTCCAACACTTATGGGAGTTGGGGTCAACTCTTGGCCAAAGACTCCGATAGTTGAAATGACTCTTTGACTGTGTTTTAACACAACGTAACTGGCTTGAGGCTTGACGGATGTCCTTGTAATACAGGAATGAGTAGCGTGAGTTTGTTGAATTACCAGGGTTTAAACAATGCTAATGCTGCTCAACAGCCGCTCTAAGCACTAACTCTGCTCATAAAAATTTCGTTATTTCGTTGTTTGCTGCATCACTGTGCTTCTTCATTTTCTTCATGATTAAGGTTCCAATGAGTAAAAATGTACAAGGAAGGAAAAAAGACCAAAAATGAACAATATTTCATTGTGAAAAAGGGGATAGAGCTGAAGTTGCCTTCTTATTTGCCACCTTAAATGGTGCTGTAGTTACATTCTGTTACCGGCGCCCTATTAAGGTAAGTGCTGCATCATTTAAGGTGGAATGGCAAAGTCGAATAAGAAGCTGGCGAATACAAAGCCAACCAGCCTCATGAAAAGAGGAACAAGATAACATCCAACTGCTCCAGATTGAAAGCTTGGTTCCTTTCCAGAGAATTGAAAAAGAAACTGAAAATGGTTTCTTTTCAAAGAATCATGACTGCAGTAATGATTTTCTAAGTATATCTCCCTGAGTTTTCCTTCGCCCCTTATTACGTGAAATAAGGTAGAGATGAGGGTAAGATACCCTGAAACATTAGTCAGCTGGTAATCATTTGTCAAGCTATCTGATATAACTGAATTTTCATTATATCACTAGAATATCTTACTACTCAAAAAATTAGTAAACTACATTGAGGATGGTTTCATCTCTGCTCGTTTCCCTTTGTCCGCTGACTCTGGCGCTGTCCTGGTCAAAATTAAGTGGAGTCGAGGTGTCAGCACCATCGATTCCAGCGGCAGGAGTCGAGAATTGACGTAGAGTCCAGAAAACCTAGAGTTCTGCACCCACACACCACCCCACCCACTGAGAGAAAATGTTCAGCCAGCTTTGAGCAAGACCTTCCTTGATATTATGTTTCACTCAAAAATACGTCAATGTACGAAAGGAAAATGTGTGACTTACAATTGAAAGTTTTTTTTTTTTGTTTGGATCTGGATAAACTCCAGGGCCATTGCTATTCAATGCATTATTTACATTTTTATATATATAAAGTACATTTTTTAACATTTTATTTTGTGATTTGTAAACATTTATAAAGATTTTTCTGTCATGGAAAAAACTACATATCATTCCTCTGTCAGAAAGAAGGGACAATAAATAGATAAATAGAACAATAAATAAAATAAATAGGACAATAGATGACTGACTTTTTTGACTTTTGTTTTGCGATTTTTATTCTATGATACTCATTTTTATTTTCTAACATAGTTTTTTCATGTTTATTTATGAATTTTTCTTTTTTTTTGGTGAGAAAGCCTGATACTTTTAGATTCGAATGAAAACGTCTCTTTTGTGATCCCTGAGGTGCAGCTGGGTAAAAAGTCTGTTGCCAGTGTGACTGAAGTCAGCGTCTTGGGAGGCCGTCCAATCTGAGACCGGTCCTGCCACCCGCTCTCTCAGGATCAATGTCAGTCAGAAGCGTCTCATGCCTCTCTGTGATAAAGCAGCCACACACTCACACACACACACACACACACACAAGGTGACATCAAATGGCTGCCCGCCGCCGTGTCGTCCTGGGAGCTGCGCGTGCGGCACTTTGGGTCAGCTGACAGCTGCATTACTCTGCCGCCGAAAAGTAAAAGGGAATTGGATTTTTTTTTCTCCTTCTTAGCTTGAAAGGGGAGGTGGGGGGTGTCTGGCAAGACATTTATCATGGTGAGATAGTGATTTAATTTGGGCTGATGTACAACTAGGCTGGCCGCTGTGGAGATGCTCCAGCAGGGCTATTGACCTCCCCTCAACACAGACACACACACACACATACGCACAAACCCGACCTCCATGTCCACAACACATATCCCAGCATTCCAGAGCGGAGACAGAGCAGATTCGAGCTATTCATCAGCTTCGGCACAGGCAGTATTTACACGTCCCTGAGCAAGAGACATGGACAATGGCTTACAACTCAGCTGTGGCATCTCTGCTAAGCACATACGAGACAGAGCTGCAGGCACCATCCACTGTATCTATATGTCTGCTTAAAGCAGTGGTTCAGCGAAAATGCCAGAAGTAATTGATCAGCCAAGACATGTTTGGTATAGGCTTGTGAGATTGTGTGCAATATAATATCATCTGATCGCGACCCGTAGCCATCAGCAGTTGAGGATGGTATCGTCAGGGATTGAGAAGGGGTGGCAGAGCCACTTTTCAAAAGAAAAAACAGAGCCAAGGCACTTTCCTGCACCATCACCAAACGAAAGGAAAGAGCCAGGAATGATGACTGCAGACTGCAGGTCCTCTTAATCGGTATCAGTGACTCCTTTCTCCAGTAACCGTTTCAGCACAGTAATGTGGTAAAAGTAGTGTTGTATTCAAAACCACTGGAGGCGAGTCCGAGTCAAGACTGAGAACTGGACGCATCGTGTCACAGTCAAGACCAAATAAAATAAAAATTTAAAGTTTATTGTACATTCATTAATATTCCTTAAACATTATATTAATAAACATATATTTTACAATACATTGTAAAATTTTACGATATATTGTGTATTTTACAAAACATATCGGAACAAAACCTTGTATCTCCAAGTAAATTGGGGTCATTTCTTTTGGTCCATTCATCATGAAATTTACATACATGCATACATACAACAGGCATATTAAAATTATGTCAAAAAACCTGAAAAACGTCAAAAATGGAGATACGAGGTTTTGTTTGTATATATAGTGTATATATAGTGCATATTTCACAATATATTACATTTATAAATAACATTAAGCCTAAAATATAATAACATTGTAGTCTAAGTGCAACTTTACATTGTGACTTTTGGAAGTAAATTACTGTAAAGTCATTCTCAGTCCCCCTTTTTCTAAAATGTATTCACCACCTAAAGTCAACTGAACATAAACCAACCAACATACATCCATTTTTGTTTTCAAATGAAAATATAATAATAATAACATTCCTACTTCCTACTCCTACTTAATAACAATCCTGTTTCCCCTCAGGGAGTGTTTGAATTTTGGAACCAATGAACACCAGCAAGCAGATAAAACATAGTTAAGCCTCATAAAAAGGATTGAGTAGATCCTTCGCCGACAGCAAACAGATTTTATTTATACATGTAGAGAAGGTGTTATTCTGTTTAAAGATTTTGCTGATATTCAATAGTGATAGAAAATAAAAGTTGTTTCCACACTTGGCTGGTCTCGAAAACATTTTCCGAGTCCACCTTACCCAGTGACTGAGACAAGGCCGAGTCAAAATGATGTTAACCATTAATGTATGGTCTCGAGAACAATCTCAGGACCAAGACCAGACTGGAGTACTACAGCACTACGCCAGAGAGAATTTTCTGACATTCCTAGTTTGGTATTTGAAATTTTATACTGGAACCACAGGGTTAATGTAATTTAACCCAATTAATGGAAGCTTATACCCCACCAGCATTGCACAAACTGCAGGCCTACATTTCCACACACTTGGCTTAAAATACATTGAGTTGTTGAGTAATCTCAAACCTGCTTATGTGGTTTCTGACACTGTATGATAGTGAGATTTAAGCTTCAGTTAGATATGTTAGCCTTGCAACTCCAGTGAAAATATGAAAAAAACTTTAGACAGTGAACATGTCCTGGCTACATTTGTGGTAAGGGTAAAAAAAGGGGTACATTTGAGTTTTCACTGAACCACCATAGTGGGGTGGTGCATGTTGACAGAGTCCAACCTCCAGTAGATTGGCCGTCTTTTCCTGTCATGTTGGCCTGCATGTGCCATGCTGTCTCTAGTCATCTAGCTCACAGTCCTGGCTTTTTACGCCTGCCTGTCCTAGTGAACTGATTCATCATGGCACTGGTTTTCCACACTCCGCTGCCACTGCTTAACCAGGGCAGGCATAGCATGCCACGAGAATCAGACATTTGAACATATGAGCTGCCACATTAGACACACATACAGCCCAGCGGTCATGTTTGGATTCGTTCTGTCAGATCGGGCTATAGCAACTCATGTCAGATGCAAAAAATTGTGGATGGGGAAGCTTTAGATCGCATCCTCGAGCTCAGAGTGAAGCGTTAAGATTTAAACCGTTGGGGAGTGAGTGCATGATGGCAGTATGTTAGTCACAGCTACTAGGAGTCGTCAATATGATGATATTTTATCATGATAAATTATGTCACAGTGTGTTTTTCTGAGCATATTGTGTATATCGAATACTGACCAGCTGCCTGTTTCATTACTAAGAGAGCATAATTAGTCCTGTTTAATTGAATTTAGTGTGGTGCAGTATGTGAAACATTGAATGAAAATCATTGCATCCCTAAAGATCACTAAAGCAATGAGGAAGCAGGGAGAATCAGCATGAATAATGAGTTAAAATAACCTTTTTAACAAAGACTGTTTGTTATTTTTTGTACAAAAATATCCAGCCACAAGTGGCTCTGTGGTCAGAAACTGTTGATAAAGTAATAGAGGACGGCAGTACACAAGTACACAGCAGATGGCCTACATGGCTATAACCATACACAAAGCTTGGGGTTTCTGATAAAGTGGCCAGGGAGTGCATTGATAATGAAAACTTGAATTAAATAAGAGAGTATTGAAATGGCCAGGTTTCTCAAAGGCATATTATTATATGATGATTCTTAAATGGTAGAGTGAGCATCACAGTGAACACTCTCTCTACCAGTTAACATCATCTTAACACTAAGAAACTTTTGGTAAACTTCGCCCTGCTTTAACATATGTATGTTATCTTTAACAAATGAGGTTTTTAACATGAAGGACACTTTTTAACCTATTTACCCCATAAAATCTCAGGCTTGTTACATACTAAGGCTTATGTTACAGCAACTACAGGGACTTAAGTGCAAACTGGCTGAGCTGTTCTCTATTCTAACAAGTAAAGATAAAATGCAACTGTGTTACAGTCGTATGCAGAAATTTGGTCAAGAGATTTTTTAAGTGAATATAAGTTTACACATCCTCTACAGAGAACACATTTCTGCACATTGTAATGCACAACTACGGTTTATTTGGTGAATTTAACATTGAAAAAAGAATAATAATGTGGCCTGTGCAAAAGATATGGCACATTTGATGTTATATATCATTTTAAATCACATATATAGACGTTTTTCAGTTTTTGACATAATTTCAAAATGCCTGTTGCCCTCGTCAATGTGTGTAAATTACATGATTAATAGACCAAAAGAAACAGCCAAAAATTACTTGTAAAAAATTCTGGTTCCATTAACTTACATTAAAAGTAGAGTATGTTTTTTTTCTTTCTCCTGTAAAGTTACCATTTTGGAAATACGAGGTTTTGTTCCGACATATTTGTTTTCCAATATGTTACACTCCACAAATACATAGACATTGTGCACTTTTGTGCAAGATCTACAGATAATGCCACGTGTTTGTTCCTTATTAGCCACATATTTGTTCCTTGTACATGTTTGTAACTTATTTTCACTTAGAAAATCAACAAAGCATGTCATTTGACTGGACATGTTCCTATCGATGTGTTTTCCTGTTCAGAAGGGTAGTTTTGAACTAAATAAATATCTAGGTATTTTCAGCTTTGTTAGAACAGGTTTCGTTACAAATAAAATAGATGTAAAAAAAACAGCACAAATAAATTATGCTATTAAAAGAGAAGAGTAGATTTAATGGCAGATATTGAGTACAGTTTGCAAGAAAGAAGTGTAGGTTGTCATAAGCAAGCAACGTATGGGTTTCTAATAAAGTGGCACTTTTGTGTTTATCCTGCTGTGAAGGCAGGTTGAGGTGTTGCATCTTAATTGTCTGGTTGTGTGTGTGCTTGTGTGAAAAGCTCAGGTCTCTAAGGCTTCCATCCCATGATTAGCTGCGAGAACAGCGTGATGTTGCTGTCTCAGGAGGGACCCGTGGGTCTCTAAGGCCTTTGAAACATAGACCGTGCTTCACGCCCGGCTTCCATCTTGTGATTAGCGGTGAGAATAATGTAGTAATGTTGCTGTCTCAGGAGAGGGGTGTTTGCGAGTGTGTGCGCGTGTGCTTCTCGGGTTAATCAGTAGATTAACACTCGGCCTGTGTGTACCGCACGCACCATCGACTGATTGACGCCTTGTTTCCTCGACTAGGGCCCGAGGCGTAGCTGTAGTCATTTGTAACACAAACCAGGTGCCTCGTGGGAAAGCATGGCAAGTGTGTCGAGATTACAGGTGAAGTTCCATTCAGCACCTGTCACCTGTCACCTTTCTCCATGTGTAAGCCCCACCCATTAGGACTCGTGGGCCACGCTAGCTGTCAATCAGCACCGTTAGCATCCATCAGCTCGATACGGTTTGGCCTCGGCTAATTAAGCACTGCTGCTCCTGCTGGAGGGTTCTGATGAGGATCTGTCATAGTGAATAATGGGGCTGTCCTGGAGAGGGAAGAGCGGGGTCCGAGCTTTAGAGCCCCCTTCCCCCTTTTCCATAGTATCCCACTGCTGCAGGATTAATGATGCCATTACTGTGATTTATATCTGTGTGGCTTCCTGGAGGAGTAACCTTTTTTTGTTTTTCACTAGACAGTGTTATAGTGAAGTCGTCCCAGTCCCAGCCCTGATGAACCCCTTCCCTGCGTATTTTTGTTTTTTCTTTGCTTAACCACCTGATACAACTAATTAGCTAATTAACACATTAACAAGGCCTTTGTGAATTAAGGTGGTGTATAAGAGCAGGGGAATAGTCTAATATGTGCAGGACAAGGGGCTACTCCAGGACCCAGATTGGGAAACACTGTTATTCTGGCAGGCGATCTGATAATGTGTTTTCGGCATAGTTAGGCAAGCACTGATATGGGAATTATGGGTCAATAACAATATCCGATAAGGTTTCCGTCTTCAAGCTCCACTCTTGCTTCAAATCTGAAAAAATCTGTGTGAGGACTCACCACTGTGGATCTGAAAGGATGTGTACAAAAGTAAATAGTGGAGCTGCTGGTGTTTGCAGAGCATGCACTGGCCACACCAGTCCAGAGTCCAGAAGTCAACATCACTGATTGTGTTTAGGATCACTCGGATCACGAAAAGCCGAATATAAAACCAACTTCTAAGACTGAACTTTGGAGGTGTGGAAAAATATCCTGCAGATTTCTTTGAAAAATTGAGGCTCTTGAGAAAAATGAAAGCTGTACTAAAGGCAAAATGTGGACACACTAAGCACTGAAAGCAGTGATAATATTCTTTTTTTTTCCTAAAGCTGAAAATGAGTTGTGCTTAATGACCATTTTCATATGAAATGTACTAAATGGAGAGTGGTCTATGACTTTTGCTTATAGCACATGAATTATTTTTAACTTATTTTAAATAACAAGTTATTTTGCATGTAACATAAATATGATACAATTTTCCAAATCTTTCATGGTTATTGTCAGTATTTCTTGAATAACTACATGTATCATAAAAAGACATATTTAAATATTGTAGAGAGCCTGTAAACAACAACCAGTCTACAGTAACTACATAATAGATCTGGCTAATATGGCAAAAATGTAATATCACGATAGAAAGAAGTGTTTACAACACACAGTATTTATTTTTTTCAGACATCTGAAGTTGGAACAGACAAAGTAGTGCCAAATTAAAAAATGCTATCAAAAACAATGAATCCAGTGATTTGTATTCAACGTTTCACACATTGCTGCACTAAATCTAATTAAACAGGTCTAATTAAAGTCTCTGTGTAGTCGTAGATGCAGTTGGGAAGTGGTTTTTAAGCTAAAGATGTCCACTATATACTGAAAAAGGCATACTGTGACATAATTTATCACGATAATGATAAATGTTCTAATGCTGGCCAGCCCTTACTACATAAACTGCATAAATAACTGATTGATGCTCGCTCATTGTGCCAGCTTATCATGTAAATGACTTCAGGTATCAGATAACAACATTATTTCTTTGCCAAATCGCTCACCCATAGTGGTAATTGAGTTGTTTTTCTCTTCTCTTTTACTATCCACAGGCAAGCCGGTGATGATAATAACGGAGTACATGGAGAACGGATCCTTGGATACCTTCTTAAAGGTGAGTAGTGTTTGATTTCGAAACCCAAAGCATCAGTCTGGCCCAGAGCTGGAGCAAAGATACTCTGCTCAGGCTTTAATTGCCTTAGGGAAATTCCAGAGCACGCGAGCGAACGTTGCTCAAGGGGACGACCCGGGACACTTGCCCTGAAAGTCTGTTACTGTGAGGAAATTAAGCAGAGAATAGATGCCTGCAGGAGACGACACTGCTTCATTCGCCTCATGGCCCTCGAGGGCAGCTCCTTTCCTGTTCGAGTGCGTGCACGAGAGAGATATTATGAAGACTACAGCCCAGCGCAGGGCTAGAGAGTGAATGAAGTCTGTAGATTTATAACGAAGCTAACGCTCCCTCCACAAATCTGTCCAAACATCTCGCGCACATTGGCCTCGGATTTATTAGCGCCTTTGTCACCTCGGACGGATGAGCCTCGTAATTTTATTACACGCCGGACAGATACGTTTTGCCTCTAAGTGGACGCCCGCTTTAATTGCCCACACTTTGAGCAAATGAAAATGAAATTTGGCCCCGAAAAAAAGGCCTGTCTGAAATTTTTTCGATCTTTCCTCAGGGTAATGAATGCCATAAATACGCCTTTAGCCCACATAAAAAAAGCTAACATAATTATGAGTTGATTTTTACGGCTAATATCTCATAGCCCCTCCGCCTGGGCTACATGTGTTTAATTAGAGCGTGGATCAATTTAGCAAAAACAAGCCCCCCACACTGTCGCTGGCTCTCTGTTCTTACAGTAAGCACTGCGGCTAGATTGATAACCAAACTCTGCCGGTTGATCCGGCCGAGCAATCAATCAGCAAGCTGCTTTTCATAAAACGAGGCATAATTAACTCTCCTCCCACAGAGCACGTGAAATACAAGTCCGCGGTTGGGATTGATATTGCTCGGAGGAACAAAAGAGGCGTTTTAACAAGATGAGTTCACTAGCGCGATATGCAGATTGAGACATCAGGCTAATTGCTCGTAGCTCGGGTTGTTTTAGTGCTAAAGGCAATGTCTGGACCCTTTTGTGTTTCCTTACAAAAGCACCAAAAACAGATGCTTTTACATCAATAAACTCCTATAAGAACTACGGGCGTTACAACAGGACAGGCAGTAAAGTCTTAGGTCCAAGTCTTTTGCATAATAAACAGCAACGTCAATGTCCAGTTTAGCCATCATCCTGTGCAAATAGTAGATACACTTAATGTTATTTTTTTTTCAATAGACAACAGACAGTAGTATATTCAATAACATAAACACAAGGGTTTGTCTAAAGATCAGCAGCAATAGTGTTCAAGCCATTATAAATGCACTTATAATGCTTTGTAACTTGGTAACAATGCTTTATAAGCATATTTATAAACTCTATTAATACTTTCTAAGGTCCTATAATTAATTCTTTGGCGACTTATAAACATGTAGTAACACGCTTATAAGTCAAGCGTCAAATGTCCATTCAATTGTAATGCCTTTTAAATGGATAATAACCTGTAGTTAATTATAAAGCGCTTATAATATTTATTAAGTGTTATAACTAAAACATTGATCACTTTACTTGAAGCAGATAGTGATGGCATTTTAAATGTTTATAATGTTTTTCTAACTGTTAATATGTATTATTTGTACTTTATAGTTATGTACAGGTTATCATCTGTTTAAAAACATAAACACTCAGAATACCTGTGTAGGTTTACTGGCTATTTTGCATAGTAAATAGGCTGTATTTGCGTTGTAGACATCATGACTCCTGGTTCCTATCACCACCACTGGGAAATCCCAGTTACTCTACAATTAAACATTTCGCATCAAACCACTCTGAATGACTATCTACGTCTCAAGGATTGAACTCTTCAGACGTTTTGACAAATTAGTGGAATTTACCTTCATGTTCTTGGTGATTCTAATGCAGTTTGACTGCAGCTTTAATTAGATCCTTCTAAGTCCTCCATTCATATTATCCTAAAAGCTTCATGAGCTCAGTCAAGTATAATAAATAAAAACTATTTGAGTGTCACTGAATGCAAAGACATTGTGAAAAGACAAAAAACAGCTGTTATAAAATGCATGCAGCGTGAATATCTGCTTCTGCCTCTGTCCGTGCCTCACCGCTTGAGGCGTGTGTCTGTCTACTGTCAATGCAAGAAATCATGGATTTCAAAGACATTTTCCTCTTATTTAAGTAGACTCTTCTGAACTTGGTTCTAAGAACAGGCCTCTTGAAATTAATATTTTTGTGAGCCATGATGTGTGTAGTCAAAATATCCCTCATTTCTTTACTTTACAATGGCATCCAGTGACATTTGTTCCTGTTCACATGGGTTAATTTTTAAATTGTGTTCAGCACTAAATTCGGATATGAAATGCCTAAATAAGCAACACCATACATCCAAGAAAGAAGAGCAGCTGCAAGAAGCATGAGGAGTTCTGTAGTTTAATAAGAGCTTTTGTCCAGATGGAACTGTGTAAGATTTTTTTTTCTGCAGTGCCATAGAAGAAACACTTTTGGTCTATAGGGATATGAGATGTATTGGTGTGAAGAACCTTTAGACAATTTAAATATTGTAAAGGTTCTTGGAAGACCTGTTAAATTGGTATAGAACCGTCACATATTGTAGAGGTTTTGTACCAATTTAATTGTTCTTCCAAGAACCTTTACATTATGTGTAGCTTCTTTAAGCCTTCAAAAAGGTTCTTCACACTCATATGACTTCAATCATGTTTCTTTAGGGAACCAAAAGTGGTTCTTCTATTGAATATCTTAAAGAAAGTTTTATGGCACTATTATTTATAAGAGTGTACGGACACCGTTGTTGGGTATGGACAGTAGAAAGTTGCTTTCGCCCTGTTGATTGGCCTGCCGCTTCTAATTTGCATAAAGTTGAAACCAGCTCAGCTTTTCTCACCAGTCACTCACGATACCACAATCTTTTGCAAGTTTTGGGTAACAAATTCACATGTACTGTAAAAGTACTGCACTGCAAACCATTGGAATATTCTGGAAAAAACTTAGTTAACTTGGTTAAACTACTGACAGTTGTTGGCAAAATATTTTTATTGAAACCTATAAGAAGCAATGTTTGCTACCATACATTTGGCCCATAATGTATGTTTCACAAATTCAAGTTAAACAAACAGACTGATTTGCAAAAATAGCCATAGAATCATTTTCCTAGGTCTGGATAAACATAAACATCCTGTCAGGTTGTGCAATCACTTTGGTGGCTGATTTGGAGCGGCTCCCAGATTTGATGAATAATGTAATAATATTTGCCTCGTGAGAGCCGGTCGATGGGACAGACGATAAGATGATACACCAGTGTTTGTCCTTATTTCCTACAGAAACATGACGGGCAGTTCACCATAATCCAGCTGGTGGGGATGATGCGAGGAATCGCCTCGGGGATGAAGTACCTGTCGGACATGAACTACGTCCACCGCGACCTGGCCGCTCGCAACATCCTGGTCAACAGCAACCTCGTGTGTAAGGTGTCAGATTTCGGCCTGTCCCGGGTGCTGGAGGACGACCCCGAAGCTGCCTACACTACAAGGGTAGGCCACCTGGACCATATGCCCACTTTACAAGGCAGCGTGTAGCAAAGATTTATTAATTACATTAGAAGACGTCCTGCATCATTTGGTCCCTGTTTTTTTTTTCATTGTTTTGCAAATTTAAGAGATTATTTGGCGAAATCTAATGTACACCGTGTTCCCCTTACCCCGATTGAAGTCAGTCAGCCAAGACAAGTTTGGTATCTGAAATTTGTCGAGGCTAATGAAGCTAACAAGCTTATACTCTGCAAAAAATTGTTAAAAGTACATTGCACAGTTAGTACTATCCACCTTGAAGCCTGACTTTTGTCTGCACTTCTGCCAGCTTTTATAAATAGCAGTGTGTCACCATATAAACAGTATAAACTGTATTTGCTCTTTGAGGCAAGTGAGTCGGAAAACTAGAGATAGAGAGTGAAGGTTTGTGTAAAGAATGTAAAGAGAAAAGTGTGTGTGTGTGTGTGTGTGTGTGTGTGGCTGTGTGTGTGCGTGTGTGTGTGTGAGGTTGAGAGTGAGCAGGCATGCTGCTGGGTGAGTGCGCAGTTGGCTTTTTCTTGCTCGGGGGTCAGCATTCTTCTCCTCCAGTTGTGTGTTAATTACATCTTTGTGTGAGAGGAAGATGCCCCATCCGTGCCCCCTGCTGTACCGCTTCATATCTCTGACGTATCCTCCAGTCCTTTCTCTCGCACTCTCCCTCTCCCTCTCCCCGTCTCTCTACCCATCATTAGCTGGGCATCCCGTAGGCCTGCAGTAGACAAGGCCATGTACACTCAGGTGTGCAAAGCATCGATCAGCAGGAGAGCCAATTACACTGCTGAGCAGGGAGGAAAGTGCTTCCCCCAGGACTGAAAAGACCCAACAGCATATAGGCTATGTGTGAACCTGACCAAAGCCGGACAGAATTCTGTCTTAACTCACTTGTTGCCTGACAGAATTTTGTATGAATTCATCGGTTGCCCGACAAATCTCTATCTGAACCCGACAACAGATGGTCAGAGTTCTGTCTGAACTGACTGTATCCCAGCACAGTTCTCTCTGAACCACACTGCAGACCATCAGAAATCTTTCTGAAATAGACTGTAGCCAACAGTACAATACTATCTGAACCTGACAAATCCGACCAGACAAAACTCTCTGTAGCCATCTGTAGCTCAATAAAATTATATCAAAACCCAAACAGCCCAACAGAATTCTGTCAAAAACTGTAGTCTGACAAAATTTTGTCTAAATCTTAACTGTAGCCTGAGAAAATTCAGTCTAAATCTGACTATAACCTACTAAATTGTGACTACAAAATTGTAAATCTGACTGTAGCTTGTGAAAATTCTGACTAAATTGGACTACGACCTGACAAAATTCTAAATCTGATTGTAGCTTGACAACATTTGAACTAAATATGACTACAACCTGAAAAAATTCTGTCTAATCGGACTGTAGCCTGACAAAATCCTGTCTAATCAGACTGTAGCCTGAAACAATTCTTTCTAAATCTGACTGTAGCCTGACAAAATTCTATCTTACTCTGACTGTGGCCTGACAAAATTTTGTCTAAATCTTAACTGTAGCCTGACAACATAGTGCCTGAATCTGACTATAGCCTGAGAAAATTCTGTCTAAATCTGACTACAACCTGACAAAATTCTAAATCTGACTGTAGCCTGACAAAATTCTGACTAAATCTGACTACAACCTGACGAAATTCTGTCTAATTGGACTGTAGCCTGAAAAAATTCTGTCTTAATCTAACACCATTTGAAGACTGATTAAAATTTTACGATAGCACCTGCAAATTTACCCTAGCAAAAATGGTAAGTTTCCTAGTGGCAGACAAGTCGTTAATAAACAAAACTCAAAAAATAAATAGCCTAATTATCAGCTATCCAAAAAAAAATCACCTCCACTACAGCCTAACAACAGCATCTCAAAGCTTTTAGTCTGCATAAATGTACATATTTTTTTCTAATGCTAGTCTTAATAGACGTTACCGTCAGATTAAAATGAGTTAAGGTAATAAAAGTAAGGAGGAAAAAGTATAGCAGAGAGAAAAATTGTGGGAAGTGAAATTTGAACCTGACTCCAGCCCAATAAACTCTTGAGAGGGAGCTAATGTCCAAAGCCAAGCGAATAGTTGGGTCCTGTTGTGTTCTGAGAATGTTTCATGCTTTAATGTGGGGTGTGTAGTGTAGTGTAGGGTAGTGTTGTGTGTGGGGACCCTAAGTGGCTCCCATGTTCTACTCCCCAGTTTTCCATCGCTTCAAGCGCTGAAGTCATGGAAGCACAGTGCTGGCCAAGCCACATTTATGTGCCGTGACTTTGATAGGAAATATAATTAAATAACTGTAAAGATTGCTTTTTAAAAGCCTATTTGAACAGCTTCACCCGCACTGGCCCCCCGGCCTGCTCTTTGGCTCTCTCCTCACGTCCATCTACATAGAGTGGAACCAGTTTGCCTTTTGTTTGACTTTGAGTGCGGAGATTAGCCACCGAGGACCGCAGCGTTTTTAACGGTGCTGCTGCGGAGAGGAGGAAAAAAAACCTCCTCGTTCTTTGATCCTGATTCTGCTTATCAACAACAAAGCCAAAGAGACAAACGTGAAGGCAGAGGAGAATGTGGATAGCGTTTAAAGGGTGGGTGCTATTTGTACAAGGAGACTTTCACTGACGCCCGATTTTCTTTCGTTTCATTGCTGTAGGGTGGGAAAATCCCAATCCGATGGACGGCACCAGAAGCCATCGCCTACAGGAAGTTTACCTCGGCCTCAGACGTGTGGAGCTACGGCATCGTCATGTGGGAGGTGATGTCATATGGAGAGCGGCCGTACTGGGAGATGTCCAATCAAGATGTGAGTGGTATATTTATTGTGGATACCTGTTGTAGATGTTTTGCGTTTAGTCTGAACAGTTTTACATGAACTGTGTTATTTATCTCTTAGAATTATACAGGATGTTTCTGTTACTGGGCTTTAAGACATGATATGACATGAATTGAGCTCTGTTCTGATTGGCTGCCCTGTATTGTACCTCATTCAAAAAGCAGTCCAAGCTGAAACACTTACTTATAACAAAGTGTTTTTGCAGCTTTAAATATGAAGTCCTGTATGCCTGGTTGCCACTTTTACTCCTACCACTTAGATGTTTCACAGGGATATCTAAAACATTGTTTCAGAGGGATGTCACTCAGGGAGTGAGAGGGAGGGATGGCTACATTCGGCCCGTGAGACAGCTTCATACAGCCCATCACTTGTTTAGAGTTTATCTTTAGATACACCCCATGTTTTTCTGTGGCCAAATATTTACATCTGATGGACATATTTGCTTTACCATGTTACGTGTGGCTGGTTACCCACCATAAGCTACATAAAATCAGCTTGGCAAATATCGAGTGCTACATGCAAAAGGAACCATTCACACAAAAATCTAACACTGCATGGCTGCTGCACACTGAGCTGGTGTGACTGTAAATTAGCTAAAACTAACTTGATTATTATTCTACTTTAGACTGATAAATCTGCATTTGTAGATTCATTGCCAGAATGGTAGATACAGCATTTAGAATTAAGAAATGAATGGAATTATTAAACAAATCCACTGAGAACACAGAATTAACTTTCTTCTGCCAGCACTTCATTCCCAATAGCACATTCAACAGGAACAGTAATGCAGTCAAAATGAGAGTCCCATATAAATCTACAGTCAAAGTAACATACTATTAGTAGTAGTGGGAGTAATAATAGTTGTGGTGTTTGGTGACTGAAGAATTACTAATAACACTGACTAAGATGCACTTAAATGAGTGTATATGAAGTTAAAATTTATATTTGGGAAAAAACATGGAACACTTTTTTCCCTGCATTTGTTCAGCCGGCCCCTCTTCGAGAAGATCATCTAGCAGGGTGCTCCCAGGTTATCTGAGTTTGAGACCCCTGGCCCTCACCATGCACATACCAAGCGATCTAGCTAGCTAGCTAGGTCCATTTACATGTGATGTGCTAAACAAATTTGGAATGAAGACTGAGTTAAAGAAAAAATTGAAGTATACATCTTTAAAATTTAGTGGAATTACCAGTGTAGTCAAATCAGATTTCAAGTAGCTCTCACTTTTTGTCCCAGTGTAAACTCCTTTTTTTCCTCTATCTCTGTCTCGCTCTGTCAGGTGATAAAGGCAATAGATGAAGGCTACAGGCTGCCGGCTCCCATGGACTGCCCTGTGGTGCTCCACCAGCTGATGCTGGACTGCTGGGAGAAGAGCCGCAGTGAGAGGCCCAAATTTGGGCAGATTGTCAACACCCTGGACAAGCTGATCCGCAACCCCAACAGCCTGAAGGAGCTGGCCAACAGCTCCATATGGTAAACCACCACTTAGACAAGCTCTTCACCAGTGACTGAGCTGCCTCTGAAAAATTGCAGTCTCATTTATGTGACAGTTTAATGATAAGGTTAGGAAAAAAAACAGTTATCGTTAATTAAGCTCAGGGAAAATAAGAAATGTTCTTCTCTGTTGTTCCTGTTAATGTTTTTGACTCCCCCAATCACACAATACTATCAACGCTAGGAGGGTGAAGGCTAACACAGGCTTCCTCCGAATCCTTTTCGAACTGCTGCCATTGCAACGTCATTGGACAGAATGGGGGCCCATCCTACCCACCCAGAGAGCGAGGCCAATTGTGCTTTCTTGGACTCCCAGCTACAGATGGCTGTAGCATCACCAGGGATCGAACTCGCGATCTCTTGATAATAGGGCCAGCGCTTAGATGGTTGCACCACTGGGGAGCCTGTTTCTGTTAATGTTTAAGTTGTTTATATAGTTCAGTACAAAATCAAATTTACATAATTTCTTTCTTATCTCTTTCATTCTTTTCTTTCTTTCTTTCTTTCTTTCTTTCTTTCTAATGTAGTGGCTCAGCCAAGACATATTTAATGTCTGAAGTTAGCTTCTTTAGTTTTAGACTGAAGCTAGTATAAAGCTTGTACCTTATCTTATAAATCTTATTAATAAGCCTATAGCTCCGATTAAATAGCTCAGATTAAATTGCGTTGAAACGGTTCCATTAAAGAGAAATTTGACTGATTTTAAAATTTCTGCATAACGATGTCAGGCAAACAACAAATGATCCTCCACAGGTCTTTATGTTATGTTACTAACAGTAAAATAATGGTTAATCTAAACAAGTATATTTTCTTTGGATACTGTTTTCTATTTGGCACTAAAACACCCTGCTTGTACTTGTCCACCATGAATGGATTTTAAAAGAAAATATGTTTTATGCCATACATAATGCAAGATGTTCATAACCGTTTCATGTAATAACTTTCTGTGATGTAGCTTTTAGAGGCATTAAACTCTTAGACTGGTTCCTATTACCACCATGGTGGACTTCTGAAGTTTCTCTAGAGTGGAGCATTTCACATCAAACCACTCTGAATGACTTTGTTTACATATCAACCATTTAATTCTGCAGAAATTTTTAAAAATCAGTGGAATTTCCCTCTTAATTTCCCTTTAAGCTGAAAGTCATCTTTTTTAGTCTACAGTTCTGTAATGTTCCTCCCTGAGCTGGCACTGATAATAGGTCTTTGTTAGTGTATTTCGCTTACGTGCAAAACTTGTAGTCAAAATCCCAGCAGAGCTCAGAACAGTGTTATATCTGATGTCAGGTAGACTGCAGGTTGACTCCTTATTGCTGTGGTGTCGATCAGGAGTGTGTGGGAGGGAGAGAAAGCCCAGATTACCTCAGTAAGCTTCCATACACAGTCCAAACCCATCAGAGTCATATCCAAGGCCAGCCGAAGCTGCCGTTTGATTCTGCTGTCCCCAGCAATCGCAGAGAGGAGAGGATTAGCAAAGAGTGAAATGGCTACTACGACTGGGGCGAAGGTTATTCTCTGTTTTCAACCACTGCTGTCACTCTGAAAGAAAGAAGCTTTCCTTTTTTAACTCACGCAACTGTTAGTACCTTAGAGGTGGGTTTTCTGGACAGGGGATAAGCCTAATCCTGGACTACACAGCACTCCGAATGAAGATTTTCTGTTGTAAAGAAGATGTAGTCCTGGACTAGGCTTAATTCCTGTTTGGGATATTGACCCTCAGAGTTTTTCTTCAGGACCTCAGAACAGCATAGAAAAGCAAAGTAGTGCAATGTCTTTCAGCCAGTTAAAGTGATTTACACAATTTTACCCCAAATGTAGTCAAATATGTGAGATTTAGTTGTTGTTTGAAGCTTACTTCTTTTGTTTTATACTGGAGCTACAAGGCTAATGTAGTTAAAAGTAATGGAGGCTTAAGTCAGTTAACGTTATGCAAACTGCATGTCTAAATTATCACTACATTGTCTCATGTTATTAAAGGGAATTCCAAAGACTATTCTAAATTTCTACACAGATTAGTTGCTGAGATGTGAACAAAGTGGTTTAATGTAAAATGGTGCATTGTAGAGAAACTTAGATTTCTTTACAGTGGTGGTGATATTTAGTAATAAATAAAAATAAATGTTTTCTTTGGGCCTTCCGCCCAGTGACTGGTGGGATAGGCTCCAGTTCCCTCCACGACCCAGAAGGATAAGCGGCTAAAATGTGTGTGTGTGTGTTTTCTTTGC
This sequence comes from Colossoma macropomum, assembly GCF_904425465.1. Lineage (NCBI taxonomy): Eukaryota > Metazoa > Chordata > Actinopteri > Characiformes > Serrasalmidae > Colossoma > Colossoma macropomum. The sequence goes on from NW_023494805.1 coordinate 35,871,840, forward strand.
GGATTATTTTGCCTTATACCATCTTGCGTGTTTCTTCCAGCCATGAATGGATTAAAACATTTACATTCTAGGTCAAACCAAGTCAAAACTATTGTAAACAAGCACCTAAGGAATCAGGCAGTATATTTGTAACCATTTCATGTGAGGTAGCATTAAACTCTTTTGACGTCTGGTTCCAGTAGCTACCATTATGAACAATTCTGACTTGGTAATTTTCTCTGCAATGGAGCATTTTACATAAACCATTTTGAAAAAGTTTTCATCTGATTTAATTATGCTGAAATTTGAAATATTGGTGGAATTCCCCTTTATGTAATAACATGCTGTTATTTATAAAGTATGTATGAAAATTGTCAAAATAGACATAGTTTGAGGCAGCTGTGGGATGATATGCTTTATATATATTTTACATGTACATGCTGCTGCCAGCTGCAGCCTGACAGCTGCTCTCAAAGAAAGATCAAGTCTTAGACTGACGTGCATTTGACATAATCAGCTCTATATGCCACACCAGTATATTAAATTCCTCAGCAGTACTACACGCAGGACAGATTGGACACATTTCACAGATTTTGCATTTTGAGTGATGTACAAAGACTCTTGATGAAACTCTCTGGTTCTTTTGTTGCTTATCTGTTTCATAACAAACAAGCTGGCATGGCCTAAATCATGAAATTCTTTTGCAGGGAAGATCCAACAACCCCAGAGTTCAGTGTCAGTTCTGTGGATGAGTGGCTAGATGCTATCAAGATGGGCCAATACAAGGACAACTTCTCCTCCGCTGGATACGTCACGTTAGATTCAGTACTCTACATCAGTTTAAGGTATGGAACAAATGTGATGCCCAGTTGTTTCAGGATCATGTATTATTAAATCCACGCTAGTGTGTTCAACATACACGTTTACCAGCTGTCGTCTATTCAATTTCCAGTCAAAACAGCTATTAAGTACAAGTTGTTGTCAGAAAAATCTTGAAACATTCATACAACGGAAAATAACATAAAAGCCTCAACAACTAAATATAATATCGAATCTATCAGTATTTCACACAAGCATTTACCCAGACTCACCTCAACTGTCTTCAGATTTATTTCTGATATACATCTAGAATGGCTTAAGTAGATATTTTAGGGGAGATTAGATATCATACAGGTGGGGAAAGTCAAAGGAAAATAAGTGAAGAAATGGGAGTTTCCAAAAACTAGAGTTCAAAACAACATTAAGAGATAGATATAAGACCAAAACCATCAGATAAACAGAGGAGAAAATCAAGCTCCACTTACTTCAGATCTAAAAAAAATGGTCTTTCTGTTCGTCTTTCCACTGTTAGAAGACAGCTCAACGCTATGGGGCTGAAAGGATGTGTGGCAGTCAAGAATCTATGACTGAGAAATGAAAATAGACAAAAAGTAGGCAAATTTGCTCTAGAACACTGAGATGTGGAGTAAGATTTTATGGTCTGATGAAAAATTTAATTACTTGGATTGTGAGCAGTAGAAAATGCAACCAACTGCTAAGACTGAACTTTGGAAGTATGGAAAAATATCCCTGCAGATTTCTTTGAAAAACTGAAAGCAAATCTTTGGGAAAGAGTGGAAGTTGTAATAAAGGCAAAAAGTGGGCATATTAAGTACTGAAAACTTCATATTATAGATTAGTAGTTGAGGCTTCTGTGTAATTTTCTGTCAAGGGAGGCCTGTTGCACAGTACAGTGCAGTTTAAGAAATTGCTGATTGCTTTATCATCTAATATCAGGGCTTGTATTCATTAAACTTCTAAGATCAGATTCTTCTCCAATAGACGCTTTTCACAAGAAACGGAAGTGCGTAAACACTGGGTATAACAGGTTCCGCTACTGCCTTATGGACAGTTACTAACCTCAGAAATAGAGGCATTCATATTACTTCAGCTCGCCACAGAAAGGTGTGACTAAATAAAGGATGTAAATGCTTTGTGGAAAAATTCCTTCACAGCTACCAGGCTACAGTAATGTCAGCTAACTTCAGAGTGATAAATCAATGGGTAGGTGAAAATAACCAAAACGCAAGAGAAGTCATGTTAGCTGGAGATGTTGAAACAGCTCACTGATAATTAACTAGATGGCAAAAAGCTAAACACGCGCAAATTACATCTGTAGTGCTTCTGTAGTCATTTTACACAACCACCGGCTCCAGTGAACGAACATCAACTCCTAGCCCAGTACTCGCTCTCCCAGATACTGGCAGAGAAAATAAAAACTGTTCCACTGAAAGTGGCTGCAGCAGCAACTTTGAAGCACAAACTGCATTGGGTGTAACATTAGCAGCGGTGAAATGCTGACCCAGAAGTTCTTTTCCTCCATATGACAAAGTTTATGCCTTTGTTAATTACACAAACCCGTTTTCTTCTGCTGATTGTCAGCTAACAAACCACTGAAACTGAGAGGCTGTTTTTGCTTGAAACTCGAACACTTGAGTGAGCTGTACATGCTCTACTTATCAGCCAAGTTATTGTTCTTGCTTTAGCACAAGCAGCGTTACCCTGCAACACGTACTCCCAGCAGAAAACATGTGGAAATGTGAAAAGGGCCTATTTCCGATGATCTGACAGGAACAGATTATAGATCAGCTGTCCTACTCAAGGAGTTTGGACCATGATTGTTGACTGTTGTTTAGAAATCAGATATTAGTAAGCCACGTAAACTACACAGTTGAATCCTGTATGTTTAATATGAGGCACCAACGCAACCGCTGTATATACAGTGAGTTTACCAGTGCTTTGCATGGGGGCTATATGACCAATCACAACACTTTAAAGCCTAATTTCTCTCATTCTCTGTCTTTCTCCCAAACCCCCGATTCTCACTATCCCCCCCTGCAGCGAGTTGAGTAAAATGGGCGTGACTCTTGTGGGACACCAGAAGAAAATCCTCTCCAGCGTCCAGGGTCTGCACGCCCAGGGCAGCCACGTGCAGGTATAACACAGCCCCAGAGTGGACAGACTGACTGACAGACAGAGAAGGAGAGAGAGAAAGAGAGAGCGAGAGAGCTAAAGCCAGGACAGCTGCTCTCAGAACAGTCCCCGATCAGCAGCTTCACCATATCAACCCCCATCTTTGGACGATTGGAGCGCCGCTCCAGCCTGCGGTGCAGAGACTGACCTGCCGTGGGCAACGTGGACAGAATGGACGCTCACCAAATGCAGAGAATACTAACTTTAAAAAACGCATAGATGATTTAACGACCACCGTTTTGTGAAGTGTACAGTCATTTTGCATCGTCTTTTGCATTCTTTGTGTTGTCGTTCGCTACCTGTTCGAGGCTTGATTTAGCTTGTGAAGTGCATAAAGAGGTGCCTGATAATAGCTGGAGTGGATTTGGACCTAAGGTTAGTGCAATCGGAGCCTACCTCAGTTATAGGTATGCCAGCCATTCTTCTAGAAAATGACCGAAGCGGATCAGTGTGAGTGATCTACAGCATCAGTTGTCCATTTGTGTGGCCGTATGATGTTTGCTCAGGCTGGCCATTTCATTTTTGTACAGTGATGATTATATATCATCCTCCCCAGCAGCAAACAGATGAGCTTTCTATTTGGTTTCCCTATCTAGCAGCAATAGGAGCTTGTGTTTCACCAGCGGAAATAGAGCTAGCACTCGACTGGAAATGCGATCGCGGCCGAGACGATGGAGAAATTACACAAGGCTGTGTTCGGAGGGCGTATGAGGACACAATGAGAGCAACACTGCTGTATTATATTTAGTTAGCTGAGTAATGGCTGTGTTTTCACTCACGACAGCAGCAATCATGTTTTTTTCCTTTACTGTGATTAACAGAATGTTGGATTTCTTTCTTTTTTCGTCATTCTCTTGGTGATATCTTGACCTCCAGTATTGTCTTTAAACATCACGAGGAAGTGCTTGGATCTAAAAACAGAGACTATTTGTTGTTTTTCCCCCATTTCATTTCTCTCTGGCTGCAGTAAAGCAGGACGTGTCCATTTGTGTATGCATGGTGGACACAAATTCTTAATTCTTCGCCTAAATATGCTCTTTCCATGAATTAAAAGACATTTTTAACAAAGGTCCTCTGGTTAGCAAGCTAGCCCACACCTGTAGCTTCATGGCTAGCGTCTAATTAATGCATGGCTACGTTTACGTGAGCATTGTGCAAATCCATAGACAAGAAGTAGGCGAGCGTGATGTTAGCATTATGCAGAAGACAGTAAAAAGGAATAGCATAGACGTCCACCGTGTCTCTGTCACCTTTATGTTTACGACCGTGCTATCATGCTAACCCTGGAAAGACAAACGCAACACATACTATTGTACCATAGTGTAAAAAAGTGTACAGTATTGATTTCGAATGATCAAACTTAAAGAAGAACCTCTAGAATGTTTGTAACGATGTACTTTTATTTAGTTTTTGAAGAGACAAAAGAAGACGCGAGACATAGCGCTTAGCGGGGTCGGGGATAACAGGCGAACCTCTGGAATGTAGCATGGATAACTCAAGCTTCGTCTTTGACTGACAAGTGAAAGTGACTGCAGTTCTTTCTAATTCACTCAAGTGGTGGCTGTAGCTGCTTGACTTTAGATGCCTTATTAACTGTGCTGTTTCTTTCTCTTCTCTTCTTCCCGGTAGAGGCAGTATCATGAGATATTATTGTACATAGTATTTATCATGGCGTCACTGAAGACTATTGCTCAGTAGTAAAGCCTGGCTCAACACATTTACCGTCGTGCAAGGTTGTTTTAACCACAGTATTCATCCAGCAAGCTTGTGTTGGTGCATGTGGCTTTGGGATAAAGAGCGCGATTCGATTGATCAAACCTACAATGCTGAATAAAAGTCCTGATGCTAATTTTGCTGCAAGTCAGTTACTACACTACTATTTTTGTACCAGTCGTTCTGTATAGTAGGTTTGGTTTCATTTAAGCATACAGAAATCAAAGGCAGATTTCTTAGATTATTCGTAAAGTCCTTCAGCCTTCAGCACATATTGAACCTTTTTCCATTTTCCATTGCTTTTTAACAGCTTTGGAAAAATCCAGCTTTGACCAACTTTTGGTAGTGTCTGCTTTCAGATGATCTAAGCTGGTCTTGATGGCCATTAGTTGGGTTCTTCATGGTCTGAGATGGTCAAGGTGGCCAACAAGCTCAATATCCACTTGGACTAGGTGAGAACACACCACATGCTGGTCAACTGGTTAAGCTGTTTGGCTTGGTCAAGCTGGTTATGCTGTTTAACCCTCAAACCTAAACGAAAACATACCCTGTACTGGTCAACCAGCTTGACCAGTTTGTTTCTCCAGCAGGGTAGTTATTCCTTATTTGTAGTTAAATATAGATCCATATATTCTATATATGATTCAAAGCATTATCTTTCTCCTGCACTAATGTTCATAAATACTGTTTTCCAGTTCATTGAATGTTCATTATCACCTGATTTTATGAGATTACTGATGTTGTGTGTATTTTGCTGGAACATTAGCATAAAACAATTGAATTCTTGGAAGCAGCACGTTATATTTATAATTAGGGTAAACAAGTCCAGCTTTTAGTACTGAAGTTATTCATTAATGGAAACAAAGGATTCACTCTGATATATATGAAATAGTTTCTTTCATTTGTTCTCAAGTGTTTTGCCCATGCACAGATTAACACGAAGTGTACACGTATTGTAAAGTTATATTGATATGCTGAGATAAATTCATCTGTTCCAGCTCTAAATCTCTTAATGAATTGTATTAACTGTTTCTGCGAGTGACACAGCAAGACACAAAATGCAATATTCATCTTTCAAAGCCCAGCAGGTTCATTTTTAATAATCGTTTCACACCTCTGCAGCGGAATGCTACTGCTTCAGATTCTCTCGCATGACTCGGATGGATTATGATGTGAACGTTTGGGAAAATGGACGGCTGTAGAGGCACTATTGACCCTTATTTCAAAAAAAAAAAAGTACAAAGACAAGATATTTAATATTTTACATTATGAACTTCATTTTATTTTTGTAAATATGTGCTCATTCAGAAATTAATGCCTCCAACATGTTCCAAAATATTTGGGACCAGGGCAGTCTAGAGACTAGAAACCTTGTGAAATGTTAAAAACATCTCAAACAGGTGATGTTTGTGTATAAAAGGAGCATCTAGGAAAGGCCTGAGCAAGCATGGGTCGAGGCTTAACACTTCACTTGCAAAATGCATCAGAATAGTGTTTGTCAATGAGCGATTCCAAAGATTTTAGTTACTTCACCCGGTACGGTGCATAATATCATCAAAAGATTCAGGGAGTCCAGAGAACTATATGTGTATAAAGACACAGGCCGAAAACCACAACTGAATGCCCGTAACCTTCGATCCCTCAGATGGCACTGCGTTATAAACTGGCGTGCTTCTGTCATGGATACCACCACATGGGCTGTTGTGAGTTAGCACCATTTAATGCTGCATCCACAAATGCAAGTCACGACTGGATTGATGCACTGTGGAAAAGTGTATTGTGTTCTAACGAGTCAGTATTTTAGATTGTGTATGGAAATAATGAATGTCATGTTCTCTGGGCCAAAGAAGAAAAGGAACACCCAGATTGTTACCAGTGTAAAGTTCAAAAGTCGCCGTGTGTCAGGGTATGGGCCTGTATGAGGGTCCGTGGCTCGGGTAACTCGCATATCTGTGACGGCACTATTAATGGTGAAAAATACATAGACATTTTGGAGCAACTTATGCTGCCTTCTAGACAACGTCTTTTTCGGAAACTTCCATGCATCAGCAAGCCACATTCTACATGCATTACAAAAAATGTATATGTCGAGACAACAAAGGCCTAGTACGGTCACCCATCTGAATATTTGTATAACATTAGAATAGCAAATTCTGCTTTGACCACTGGATCAATTGGTGTCTTCAGTCCTCAGACAAATTGAAGGGAAAGGTGACGTTACACAATAGTAAATATCAGCATGCTCCTGTTCCATCTTTTTTGAACATGTTGCAGGCATCAAGTTTGAAATGAAACATATAATTACAAAAAAAAAACATAAACAGTTCAAAAGTTCATAAGGTAAAAGATCATATCGCTGCTGTCGGAACCAAACCTAGTATCTCCAAAACGATAACTCTACAGGAGCAGGAAAAAACATACTTTACTTTTAATGTAAGTCAATGGAACCAGACTTTTTTCCAGGTCATTTTGGGGCATTTCTTTTGGTCCATTCATCATGAAATTTACACACAACGTAAAGGGCAACAGTCATTTTTAAATGATGTCAAAACTGAAAAAAAAATGGAGATACGAAGTTTTGTACCGACAGCAGCGATATATTGTGTTTTACATGCTTTCAATTGAATACAAACAGGGTCAAACAGAATTTACTAATCACTGCTTTCTGTTTATATTAGCATTTCACATAACATTTGAGGTTAAAATGTGATAAACTTTCATTACCCTTCCACTGCAACGCATTGTAAAAAGAGTGACCACACTGATAGATTTCCAAATGTGATTAAAGAAAAAACGCATTAAAATGAATGTTTGACTAAACCGTGTTAGTCAGGATGCTGAAAATGGTAATTGTGATGTAAAGTAGATGAATCATGTTTTGGAATTGTCCATAAATCGGCTCTAAGGCGGAAGGGCATGTCCCTTCCTCGGACCTGTATCTGTGAATGTGTTTTGGCTGGTCCTTTGTGAGACGGTCTCTGTTCTCTATGTAAATGTCCTTTCATCATTGCAGCTTTCCTCAGCTCTCTATCCAGCTTGCTGCAAGGGTGTGTCCCCTGAGCCTCTTCATGTTGCTGTAATAAATATGCTGATATTTTTTATTTCACACCACAAGCCTTGGCCTCTCACTTGTGTTCGACTGTCTGTCATGCCAAAAATGCATTATTCATAATTGATGACTTACATGTATAAACTTGTATGAGATTCCATTCGGCTTAATTCAAGTTTATGACCACAAATCTAAAACAAATATTACATTAACAGATACAACTAAAGTCAGCCATTGTTTATTTCATTTCCAGTTAGAGTGTCCATTAAGTACTCTTTATTGAATTTTCCGGAGATATTTTTCAGGAGATCAATCAAGCTCTTGCTTTAGACCTAAAAGCACCTCCACAGGTGTTTCTGTCCATCCTTCCACTGTGAGAAGACAGCTTAACAGTATGAGTCTGAAAGGATGTGAACTGAGAAAAGGACATAGATAAAAAGCAAGAAAATTTCGTAACTGAAACAAAAGAAGCTGCCGATGATCTCAGAACAATGGACTGACCACCCCAGAGTCCTGACCTCAACATCTCTGGAAGAGTTTGATTACCTGGATCGTGAGAACGGAAAATGCAACGAACTTCTAACACTGAATATTGGAGGTATGGGATAATATTCCAGCAGATTAGTTTGAAAAGCAAAGTCTCCTGAAAAAGTTTGCGTTCGGAGCCACTTTTCCTAATAATTATCCACTTATCAGGTGAACTCAAAAGTTTGGAATCACTTATATTATTATTGTTTCTTATATTATCTCATTATAGTCTGACATATTGTAGACTGATATGTGAAGACTGAAATATTAATATAGACTGAACCAGCTTAAAAGGTCATTTTAGATATTTTATTCGCTCTTTCAATTTTTTGTGGAAAAACAAGAAGTTCTGAAATGGATGCCGTAATTATGTATTTTTTGTAATGTAGAGGTGAGATAGAAGCATTCTGTGAACTAATTAAATTTCAGTCATGTACAAATTTAATGTAGAATTAACATGATTCAATATTTGTAGTAGTTTTGGACACAACAAGAAGGAATTCAATGATAAATCATGAGCCTGAGATTTGATCTCCACTTTCCAGATATAAGGCATTCTGGATGTTAATTTTATTAGAACATAAGTCTCGATGTTTAACAGCTTTGTCAGTCATTTCAGAATCATCTACAGCTCTGTTTGAGCTGTATTGTTAAAAACTATGCTAAAAACGCTGGCCAAATGTATGTGGACACCCCTCCTAATTATTGATTTCAGGAGTTTCAGCTACACTAATTGCTAACAGGTGTATATAATCAAGCACACAGCCATGCAGTCTCCATAAACAAATGCTGGCAGTAGAATGGGTCATACTAAGGAGCTCAGTGGTTTCAAACGTGGCACTGTCATAGGATGCCTTTGCCACAAGTCAGTTTGTGAAATGTCTGTCCTGTTAGATCTGCCCCAGACAACTGTAAGTGCTATTATTGTAAAATAGAAGTGTCTTGGAGCAACAACTCATACAGAACGAAGCAACTTTATTTTATTTAATGTCCAGTTAGAGAGTGTAGTGTGTAAAAATTGCATCACTCTCTCTGAACTGCCTGTGGAAGCAACATCAGCACAAACAGCTGTGCATCAGGAGCTTCATGAAATGGGTTTCAGTGGCTGAGCAGCTGCACACAAGCCTTAGATCTCTACGCGCAATGCCAAGCGTCAACTGGAGTGGTGTAAAGCGCACTGCCAGTGGACACTGGAGCAGCAGAAACAGGTTCTCTGGAGTGACGAATCACGTTTTACTCTCTGGCAGTCTGATGGATATATCTGGGTTTGGTGGTTGCCAAGTTTGGTAGAGGAGTTTTTCAGGGTTTAGGCTACTCACATTTGGCTGAATGGATACAAATTCCCACAGACACACTCCAAAATCTTGTGGAAAGCATTCCCACAAGAGTGGAGACCGTTATAGCCACAAAGTGGGGGTCAACTCCATATTAATGCTCATGGTTTTGGAATGGGATGTCCAGTGTGCTCATATCGGGGTGTTGATCAGGTGTTTTCACCTACTTTTGGCCATATAGTGTTCGGAGTCCTAGGAAGTAACAACATCATATTATATATCATATTAGACACATATCTGCAAACAATTGTTCTTATTGAAGAAGTGAATCCAAACAAAAGTACAGAATAATGAACCAGATCACACAGAGCAGTGAACTAAAGAGGGTCTCTTCAAGATATAAATTTCTAACGTGGAATAAAATACAAGTAAGTATGAAACAAACACATTCTGCAGTGCATCCTAATAAGACCTGCAAACAAGTCTGCTTTTCCTTTTTTTCCCCCTCCAGATCTTAAGCAGACAGGGCCTTTGACCCCTCAGCAGTGTAATGGAATATTCCCTTAGCGCCAGCCAGCCTGTTCTCCAGGGAGAGAGAGTGGGGTCACTGACCCACCTGCCCTGTCTTGCCCTGCAGAAAGCACTCCCACCTCCACTGTCACTCAATGTAAGATCCATTATCCCCAATCTCCACCCTGTCTCTATCTCCTCTGTCTTTACTGCCCCCATTTATGCACACATCACATGTAGCACAAGGCCATTTTTCATTCATCGTCAGCTGGACAGGTGGACGAATTTGAATTGGCTGGAAGTGCCTGTGGAATTGAGGTCAAGAAGAGATGGTAAAAAATAATAAGCAATCATGAGCCTTTCAGTAATAGTATTTAAAGAGGAATTCTGTGATTTTTCCACATTTCTATATACTTAAATGCTCATTTCATAAAAAAATCACTTTTAAAGTAAAAGAGTTTGATGTCAGATGTAAACGTGTTACAGTTTCAAAATGTACTCCTTACTCCCCAGTGCATTAGATCCATATATGGAAATTAATCTTTAAAAAGTGAACTGTATGACTGATTTTGGTATATAAATCATGGAAGTGTCATAAATTGGCATCAGTGAAGACAGAGGAAAAAAATTAAAGACAAGGAAAATGTAGGATGTCGACCCTTTGGTCAGTTTGGTCCATCATTTGGAGTGGTTTGGTGTGAAATGCTCCATTCTAGAGAAATTTTTGCTTTTAATACTTTTGCTTTTAATAAATAATTTACATATAGGAAGTAGATAAAGAATAAAAGAAAAAAGTAAATGCAATATTGAATTCCAATGTAATCATAAACATAGCAACGGTAACCAAATGGTAAAAAATGCACTGTTATAGCAACATCATAACAGAATCAGCAAAATCAGTTCTGCCAGAAAAACCCAGGAGGCCAGAATAAAGGGGGACCTAATTTTTTATATCCTCGATGGAATTTTACAACTTCAAAGATAACAATTCAACAGAAATTAAGAGTCTTTGGTGCAGGCCCTGTCCACAGTCCAGGTCTTGGAACGTCGAAACCCTCACTGATCCTGCCGGACGGAGATGGCAGGGGCGTAGCCTCTGACACAGCAAAAGGTCAGCACCTGAAAGCAGCAGAATAGGTACGTAAGTCGAGTCATTTTAAAGAGAGGTGCAGGTCCGTGATTGGTCAGGAGGAATGAATGAATGAATGACGTAGCATTAGAGTCTTCCTGGCAGAACTTTCGCTAAAGCTTCCATTGCTGTCACAATCACATTCTGAAATCTTGGCACTGAGTGAAACTTCCAAAACTCAGACAGACCAAAACTGGTCATTTGGCTGCTGACCACTGAACAAGAGTGCTGCCAAAATGCTGCTTTGAGGATGAGATGAACGAAGACATACCACCTTAAAAAGTGTGTAAGTGTGTAAAGAAGGAGAAGATTGTAAAGATAGAGAAGAACAAGTGGAGAAATGAGGAAGAGCGGATTAGAAAGCTGGTGGAAGACATTCAGATAAATGTACATTCTTAAAACGGTGCTTCAAACATTCTTTAGAAGAACCCAAAGGGTTCAAAGAACCCTTTGCATGATTAAACAGTTCCTTGCATCATGAAAGGGTGGTTCTATGTAGAATTTTTTTGAAAATGGTTCTAAATAACACCCAAAAAAGGATCCTTCTGTTGTTACAGTGTCAAGTTTGTGGGTGCCATATAGAACCCTTTTCAAAAAGGCACATTAATGCACATTTTTCATCCATATGAAGAACTTTTCATGATGCAAAGAACACTTTAATCATGCATAGAGTTCTTTTGCGTGTCCATGGTTCTATACAGAACCATTTTCTTTACTAAAGAACCTTTGAAGCACCATTGTTTTTTTTAGAGTCTAGATATGGCAAAGAAGATGGTGGAGGAGGTGGGAGTTTTTTCTTTTATGTCACTCACAATGCTGTTTAACAGATAGACCTCTTTGATTTTTGACAATTTGATAATTTATTAGAAGAAATGTCCACAAAACACAACGTTCAGTGTCCTACATGAACCTCGTCCAATAAGGCCAAGCACGATGCACTAAGTGCAGTGTCCCCACCCGCTCAGGCGCCGTTGTTTAGGACTGCGCTGTCCCAGCAGATGTGTTTCAGCTGAAGTGGATTAGGACGACTGTTGGTCTAATCGAGTTAAAACGGGAAGATCCTTTTTGTGGGCTGAAATTCCCCTTCCCTTCCCCCCGAGCTCATATTCCAGCAGAGACACGCAAAAGGCTGGATTGTTTTGTACGGGGGCCAATAGAGAGGGAGCCAGTTGTTTGGAGTTGGAGGCCAATAATGTCCTACTGCCGAACTATACAGTTATTTCTGTAAATGCATGTTTAAGTAATGTGCAATCGTATGATATACACTCAGCTACCACTTCCAATGTTGTAGTTCAACCGTTAGAGAGTGTGACCTGACTTGCTTCAAAGAAATTTGCAGGGATATTTTTCCACACCTCCAAAATTCAGTCTTAGAAGTTGGTTGCATTTTCTGCTTCTCGTCATCCAAGTAATCAAACACATTCAGTAAGGACTGGACTCTGGGGTGGTCAGTGGATTGTTCGGAGAACACCAGCAGATTCTTTGTTTGATTTGCTAATTTTCTTCTTTTTGGTCTACTTTTTGTTTTCTTTTTCTCAGTAACAGCTTCTTGACATCTTCCTTCAGATCTCAAGCATGTTTGATCCCTGCTTCTTATCAATTACTGAAGCATTAGTATGCAATTAATAACGCCTTAGTAAATTGGAACATGTCATTTGTAAGCAAGATTAGGAATATGTTGTAAATGTATTTATATAATGGGGTAATACGGTCCTATTAAGTGTTAGTCGACTGTTGAGTTCAGTGTCAGTTTATTCAGTTGAAAGCATAATTGAAATCAGACCCAGTTTACTGGGATACATGCCCAGTAAAATGTTGCAGTGCACCACTAAAATCACAGCAGTAAAAGTTTAATAAGAAAGCCATAAATCTTTCCAATTTATCCTGGATTACTTATAAGAACTACAGGACACGGCATGTGAATTCACAATAGACACTACATTTCCCATAATGCCCTAGCACCCTTTCAAAAAATTGACCAACACTTTAAGTTAGAGCCAGTTTCTTTTGATTTTTCGCATGGAGTAATGGACATAGGCAAATGTTTAAAAGAAAGTCAGCCACGCGGCAAAGACAAGGTAACGACAAGGTAACGACAAGGTAACGACAAGGTAACAACAAGGTAACGACAGCTCATAGATATATGATTGGCTATAGCCACTTATAACCATATAACCTATCAGAAATACATATTAGATCACTAAAGCAAAGACATTAATTAAATTAGCAAAGGCCTTGGTTATGTTAGCAAAGGCTTTATATATATTTATACAAAAGTTAGTTCCAGCCACGCAAGCTGATTGGTTGAGAAGCGTTCTAACTGTGCTGTTATTTCGCCATAACATCACAGGTTTTTCACAAACACTGTATCACTCCGCTGAGACGCTGTTGCTAAGCAACGACTTTGACAGCTGTAGGAGACGCTCAAGCCATTTGAACGTTTTTTACTTCTTAGTTTGCCACAAACAGAAAATGGATACTTTTAAGATCACATTTGACTGACAGCCAATTTGGTCAGACTCTGAAGATGAGACGACACTAAATTCCCAAACTGTCAGTTGGTCTGTGTGGAGCTGGAGAACGAACTTCTGGCTGTGCAGTGAGTGGGCGGAGTTCGTTACTGATGCAGCAACAAGCTGCTTGTTAAGGAACTATAATTTGGCGTAAGGAATTGCGAACATTAAAACATATTAAACGCTGCATTCACGACCCAGTTTATTAATTTATTACTCTATTTATTTAACTGTTGTATAAAAGCAATAGAACACTCAAGATCGTGTGCCTGTGACCAAATCACAGTGTGATTTCGCATGTTATATAACACACTCCCTCTCGTGTTCTATATATATATATATATCAAACTGCCAATTTTGCAAACCTGTGTTCTAGCAAGCATGAACTGATGATGCAGAGACAAAATACCAGTTTCAAATGTATTTTAACCCCATAATATCCCAGGCTTATTACACACTAGGGCTTGTTATTCAGTAACTACAGGGACTTCAATGCAACCTAGTTGAGCTGTTCTTAGGTTATAGAAGTGTGTACTAAAACTTTGGGCCTGCCGAAAGGCCCTGGCTGTTTACAGGGGTTAAAATAAAATGTTACTGACTCATTTTATAGTTTTTGCAGCCAAATTGTCCTAAACGATTTTACTTGATCTTCAAACTCTTAAAAGCAAGTCTAAACTTCTGATTTGGGTAAACTGTGATATTCTATATCCCTGCACCTAAAAAGATGGACATTATTTTATTAAGACACTACTTTAAAACAAAAGGATTGGCCTATGAGGGCAGGGCTTTAGGACTTTGGGGCAGGTCATCTGACCCAAATGCAATCCTACTCAATCTCTCTCTGTCATGTCCACCATAATAAGCAATCATATGACACCCTGGATGCCGCAGAGTGGGTCCGAACCAAATGACCGGCTGTCACTTAGGAGGACATGATGGATCACCTCGTGATAATGTGGCATTTTATCATAGGCCAAATTAGGGGCTGTTATGGATCACAGCAGATGTGGACTGTGGCCTACTGTACTGTATTGATCCCTTTTAAAATGCACATTGACATAATTTGAAAAAGGTTACGCGGTCCGGTGGCTAAAGACTCGGAGGGCCACGTGTGATTGATGGGGCGAAAAAGTGTGTGTGGAGAGTGCCCGCACGCACGCGCTTGTAGTGGTGGGGGTCTCGAGGGTGTGTGGTGTAATTACCCCTTTCACTCATGCTGTCAGGCAGTGGTTTGGGTGTCTTTTAATGTGAGTGCAGCAGGCATTAAAATAACACAGGAGCCGGCCAGCGCATGGCCACCTATAGATCCTATATGACCTCCACCCTGAGCCTCTGGTCAGTGAGCAAAATGACCCCTGGCCTGAAAAAAGGGCTTTGGGCTAAAACAGCAGCCCTTCCTGCTCAGCATACACACCCAAAGAAAAGTGGCCCCGAGCTTGACCGAACCAGAAAAAGCTCAAGGGCCATTGGTTGGTTTGGTGGAAACAAGCTGAACAAAGAACATGTTTTTTGCTACATTTGAAATGAATTTTGAATGTAGCTAAATGTGGTGCTAATTACTGACTAGTCTGCTGACACTCTGCGCAAATTTAGCAAGAACTTTCATGCAAATGAATCCAGGTGCAACTTTGTAATTAACGTATGAGCAGCACAAGACAACCATGTGCTGTTCATATGAAAGCCCATTTCTGCCATAATTAAAAAAAAAGACTTTACTTTGACATCATACGTCAGAAATTTGAGGAAAAAAGTAATTATTTTACGTTTCTGTTTCTTTTCATCCTGTGGGATGAGTTGAGCTTGGACTGGGGTAAGTTCTGTGTCAAGTGCATTTAAACTATTGTTTGTGAATTGTATGATTTTGAACTTGTGATGAATCTCTTAGCTACATGCAGTGCACCACAATGTAACACAGTAATGAAGGAACGAAGTAACAAAGTAAAAATAACAAAGTTATGAAGGAATGAAGTAAGAAATGAAAAGTAACAAAGTAATGAAGTATGAAAGTATCAAAGTAAGAAAGTAAAAAAGTTGATAAATAATGCAGTTTTTAGGCTACATGGGTGCCATTTCAACTTAAAGCACTGAGTATTTTCCAGATTCTGAAGTCTAAGATAAGCACACATTACTTAGATGTCACACAGATGCCTGTGTGTTTGCACTGGCTTAGTCAGCAAGATAGCATCGTCAATAACAACAACACACTCACAAAGCGAAACTGGGCTGTGAACATTAACGTAAACCCTCACTATTCAGAAACATCCTGCTTATCCTAGTTGGTAGTGGACCCTCTGCAGCAGTCTGTTTGTCTTAACTCACTCAGATTCGAACATATAAGGCTGCATCAATGTGCAGCAGCTTTCTGAAACTGACCGTTCAGTTTCTCAGTGCCCCGCTCAGCGTTTTGCTCTTTAATTAAAGCCACATCAGGACCAGAGGCAGCCACAGTAGATCACATGTGAATGAAATATACTCAGAGAAGACAGTCAGTCTTTTAGATAAACAGGCAAATGCTAACAGTCTGTTACCTCTTAGTAGGATACTTAAGTAAAAAATTAATCGCACAATCTTGTAAATGTATCCTACTTAGGCGCACCATAGGCTGCCTTGCCAAGATGCCTGCCCTGCAGCAGAGGTCCAGAGAACCAGAAAAATTTAGAGCATCATAAAATATGAGCAACCATCTTCATACTTTACAGGATTATGTGCCGTTACGCCCCTTCTCCAACGACATGACTTTTTATTGTAGTGCTCGGGAAACAGGTGATAATGACGTTTAACTTCTGATATTTGAAGCACTGTAGATTGACAGAGAAAGGATAGAAGCCAAACTGCGCACTAGAGCGCTTCACACCCTTTCCAACAAGTCCTGAATCACTTCTTTGCCTTCTCTGCATTTATCTGCCTCTCCTCCACTTCTCCCTCCACCAGCTTACTAACCCGCTCCTCCACATTTCTCCTCTTCCTTTACAACCTGCCCTTTCTTAACATGCTTTGTCTTTTTAAGGTGGTATGTTTTATTCATCTCATCCTCATTGGTTTGCGGATGGAAGCAGCAGAACAGTGTTTTGGCAGCTGTCTTGTTTAGTGGTCAGCAGCCAAATGACCAGACTCTGAATTTTGGAAGTTTTGCTCAGTGCCAACATTCCGAATGTGTTTGTGAAAGCTCTGAATTTCCGGATTCTGTTATGATGTTGCTATAACAATGCATCTGTTGTTGCGTGGATACTGTTGCCATAACTCCATTATAATTATAATGGAATGCAATAATTCAATTATACACTGACAGTTTAAAAAAAACTGACCAAATATTTGAAATTTGTTTTGAAATAATCACGATTAATACGCAATAAAATCATCCAGCCTTGATGACCATCAAACAAAAGTCCACACATTTTCCTGTGTCATCCTGGAGACTTCTGGTCCCCACAAAGTACTAAAAACATGGCCATACACAGCATGAGCCTTTCTGAATCTCCTGCTCTGTTTAAGCTTGTTTTTGTAGCGTGCCTGGCTTCTTTAATCAAATACATCTCTGCTTTGTCGGAGCCTCGCTTGTTTTCCATTGGAACGCTTTTCATTTCTCATGAGAGAAAGATTTGTCTATCAAAGCAATTTCCTGCCTTCAACTTTTCATTAGCTATCAAAAGTTTCCTCGTTCGATTTGGGAAGCTCTAAATTGCATTACGTGCCTGAGTCCGGTCATGCCTGCTCTGATCACAGCGCACTGACCCATGCACGAAAGAATGCAGTGTGCAGGTCTCAACTTATTACTTCAGCCTCAGAGAGAGAAGCACTTACATAAACACTTCCACCCCTATCCACCCCTGCCTATGTGTCTGATGCAATCTATAGTTCACCAAAGCTTTGTTCTACTGGTTTTCTTTTTTCTTTTCTTCAAAGTCAAATCTACAAAGTTTTCCCTTTATCCTAAAAGTCGTCCATCTGCCACGACTTGTTTGGTGTCTAAAGATTGCTTCTTTAGTTTTGCACTGGAACTACAAGGCAAGCGTAGGTAACAAGTAATGGAAGGTTATACTGTACCAATTAGCATTGCGCAAACTGCGTGCCTAAATCATATGCTTGTCATATGCTTGTCTTAAACTGTCTTAAATTGTTAAACATTCTGAAACAGATGTTGCTAGATGTGATTTCTGGCACAGTTTGTATTATTTATGTTGTTGTTCATCATTTACAGGTATGTGGTATGTGTTTATGTGTTATTCTGTGTCAGTGAATGTGGTTTGTTAGCGGGTTTGTTTTGGAGGTCCACCATCAGGGTGAATCCTGTAGCTAGTGGTGACCTCCCCCCCGTAAGTTCAGTGCTTTGTATGTGCCTTTATGTCTGGTGTTTAATAAAGATGGTGGAATTCATGGCCTTCCCTATGTCGTACTCTAGGCTGATAATACACTGGTGTCAGAAGTGGGAATAGTGCTCCCCAGCAGTCTGGTGAGGAATTATGCATCCACAAACTCAAGATTAGACAGCAAGAGAGGCTGAGCCTCTATATGCTGTGTACTACATAGACTATGTATCTCTTGAATTGTTCTTTTTGATCTCAGGGTCTCTGTTTAATCTTCATTGTAAACTTGTCCTACTTGCATCATAAGTCCACTATCAGGTGTGGCCCAGAGCAAGATGGGTCTTCACTCCTCTCAGTGTTTCTTCGTCCTGCTCTTAAAAAGTTTCTCTTTTAGAGTCTTGGTTGCTCTCAGTGGTTTTCCTCATGTTCTTAAAGATTTTCTCCATTTATTTCTTCTTCTGAGTCTGGTTCCTCTAAGTGCTTCTTCCTAACACTCTAGAGAGATTCTGATGTTGAGTCTTGGTCCCTCTCAGTGTTTTTCCTCCTGCTCTTAGACAGTTTTTTTCCTGCCACTGTCTCCCTTGGTGACGCTGGTACCTAGAAACCTACTTTTGGACAATGCCTCTCCAATAAAAACAACACTGAATTAAATCCAATCATTGTTACCTTTATTCTTTCATTCATCATCACCTTCATCAACCACACGATGTCCATAAAGGAACCATATACCACTACTGCTCCCTCCACGTGGCTCAGATTACGCTTGATTGGCTTTGCCCATTCCACGGAGCTGTTTTTGTGTTTGGCAAGGATGTCTTGTATTACGGACTCCAGAGAGGTTCCTCCCCGGCTGGTGCTCTTTGGAGGTCTGGATTTCGGCTAAGCCTCCACAGATGCTCTCGGCAGCTGGGGAGTGATCTTAAAAGAGCAGCGTTGCTGAATGAAAAGTGAGGGCCGATCATGTCACCCTTCTTTTATTGTGCAGCCCAGAAATGCTGTGCCACATCCTGGCCTTGTTGCGGCTCGCAATTCTGCATCTGGTAGTGGCTGGAGTTAAGGAGAGGGATGTGGTGACTGATGCTGTTGTGGAAGCTCAGTGCAGATTTATGAGCTTAGCTTTTTTGGGGGTTTCAGCCTGTGCTGCATTACAGACCCCTGGCTTTCATGACAATGCTAAAATGGACCACAGAAACAGGACTTTCTGAAGATATTTTTTTGTCATAAAACTAATTATCTGAGGCAACATTATAAAAAAAGGTTTATATTCATTTAAGCCTCAGCAGATGCTCTGAGCAGCCAGGCAGTGCCATTTCTTGCTGTAAGTAGTATAAGCAGTCACTTAGGCTTTGCTCACACAACCGGTGAAAGCGGCCCAAATCCAATCTTTCGTTCATATGCGATACAGATGTATCATCTGTGTGTCAGTGTGAACGGCAGAAACACTCTGACTCTGACATTTTCAATTCTGATTTCAGACCTTTTCGTGTGTCGTACTGAAATCCGATACGTACCCAATCTGTGGCAATGCGACTCAGTCTGAACTGCCAGATGGGAATTTATGCAACTTTTACATCAATCCAACTTGACATTCGTCATAATTTCACACTGCTGAGACCAGTGGCCCAAATCTGATTTTCTCACCAAATCAGATTTTTTTTTTTTTTCAGGTGTTTACAAAATCTTTTAAATGTGATCTGTATGCGACATCAGTCTGAACAGATCAGCTCCTAAACTGACCCGCATGCACAAAAGAACAGTGCAGCATGCTGCTTCATGTGGCTCATCCAGAGGTCAACAATCATGGCTGCCAACGAACGCCAGTCACTCCCGGAGGGTTCAGTTTCATCTTCACCAGCATCACAGGAGCCATCATGAAGCTTCACTGACTGACAGCTGGGCTCATCACCCAGAATGTGTTCAAGCTCACTGTAAAAAGGGTCTTGGTCACTTTGGCTCGTGTCCTCGGATTCTTTAAACTTCTAGACTTTTAACTGTTCTTTGACCCTGCAGCCTCGTCCTCCTACGGCTGCATCCGACTATTTCCTTCGAAATCTCTTTGAACACAGAGGGTTTTGAAAAAGTCTTTTCTAATTTTTTGTACAGAAACGTCAACCCAAATGTTTATGAGGTCTCAGCAGCGCAAAATGATGATGAATGTGAAGTTGGATTGACGTACAAGTTGCATGAATTCCAATCTGGCTGTTCAGACTGAGTGACATTACTGCATATCGGATACATATCGGACTTCGGTACCACGCATGAAAGCGTCTCAAATCAGAATTGAAAATGTCAGATTCAGTTTTTTGCTGTTTACACTGACAAACAGAAAACAAATCTGTGCCACATTGAATTTGGGTCACTTTTACCTGCTGTGTGAACAAAGCCTTATCCAAATTGCTCTGTGCTTGAAGAGATTTTGAAAGAAATGGCTGAAAGCTGTCATAAGAGAACGAGGCTGCAGTGTCAAAAACAGTTCAAAGTCTGAAAGCAAAGTTTAAAGAAAGCAAGCGGGTCAGTTTAGGAGCAACATCTGTTCAGACTAATGTTGCATACAGATCACATTTAAAAGATTTTGTGAACAGCCAGACAAAAAAAAATCGTATTTGGTGAGAAAATCAGATTTGGGCCATTTTACCTGCTGTGTGAATGTAGCCTTAGGGTCTCTGAGCCACGGAATAGTTTTTTCAAAGGTTATATTTATGTATTGTTTATGTATTGCTTGCTCTAGTATTTACTCAATTTGTAAATATTAAATTTCCTGATCAAAATGAATAAGGTATACTTCATGTTAAGTCTTACACACAAAAACACCAAAATAATATCGCTGGGATGTGTGTTTGTGTGTGAAGGGTACAAAGTAAGTCGTCACTTAGGGCTCCCAATGTTCAGAAACAGCCATACAGCTGAAAATCATTTAAAATCAGGAGGAAATATGGTATATTCAAGTGGTTTAGACTCCATGCAGCTTCATGGAGTAGCTTGCAGTTTAGTTTAACCTGTAAAATGGTCAGGACCCATCGGTAGGTCAATTTCCAGCGAAAAATAAAAAAAAATAAATAAATAAAAAACAGCTCTCAAGTGCAATTTAGTTATTACCAATAAATATCCTAATAATCCTAACAATAATGTAAGACCTAATAGACCAGCAAAACCATCACCATCAGATAAACAGCACTTAAAGCTTTCATCTTTGAGAGAGAGGAGAAAATCAAGCTGCTTCAGATCTGAAAACATCCACAGGTGTTTCTGTCCATCCTTCCACTGTGAGAAGATGACTCAGCGCTATGGGTCTGAAAGGATGTGTAGCTGTCAAAAAACCTAACGGAGAAAAAGAATGAAATCGAGGTGTTCTCAGCTTCTCGGAATAATGGACTGACCACCTTTCTTCCCGATGCTGAAAAATGAAAATGAATAACTTCAAAAACACTTATTTCAATAAATCTTATTACATCACATTTTATAGCACTGAAAAAACATCTTTTATGTGGCCCAGAGTTTTGTACATGCCCCCTGCAAGAAAACGCTTCGGGAACATTTTGGCTGGACGATCTGGCAAACAACAATTACAGGACTCAGCTAGCACACTGGGAAAAAAAATCATCAGGAGCTGCCCCACAGAGAGAGATCCACCGCTTAACCACCCGGCCTGGAAGTCTGGCCCCACTTACCCCACAGCCCCAACCACAGAGCAGGAAAAAAGAAACAGTTTGAGGTGATTTTTCATAAACAAACAGCCTGAGCGTGAGGCGCTGGCTGCGTCAGGACAGAGGTGTCCTTACAAAATACTACATGTAAGTAAGCTTCACTCTTAAAAAAGATGGTTCCTCAAGGGTTCTTTAGCCAAGAAAATTGTTCTTTGCATGATTAAAGGGTTCTTTGCATCATTCAGGGTGCTTCGGATTGACAGAGAATGTGCTGTACATGGTTCTACATAGAACCTTTTTGAAAAGCATTCTGTATAGCACCTAAAAGGGTTCTATTGTTACACGCTTGACATTGTAACAATAGAAGAACCCTTTTGGGTACTACATAGAACCAGTTTCAAAAAGGTTCTATATAGAACCATTTAAAGCACATTCTGAAGAACCTTTTCATGATGCAAAGAACCATTTAATCATGCAAATTGTTCTTTGATTGTTCTTTATAGAACCATTTTCTTTACTAAAGAACCCTTAAAGAACTATTGTTTTTAAAAGTGCAGTTGTGGAAGTCCTTCAGGTCAGATTGAAGGGAATTCCATCAAATTTCTGCATAAATCAATAGTTGAGATGTAAACAAAGTCATGCTGAGTGGTTTGATGTGAAATTGTTCATTGTAGAGAAACTTACCAATCGATTTCTCTACAGTGGTTGTGAATGGAACCAAACGTCGCACAGTCTGCAATGCAAATATAGACATTTTATAGTAACGCTTTACTTGAAGGATGTCTACATAACACATTCATAACATATTACATATACACTTCATAACATGTTAATAAATGTTTAAATCAACATTTATAAAGTATACATTTTTATATGATATTAATATGAACTACTATGTCATTTTGTTGAGATACATTTTTATAAATAAAAATCCTTAATTATTATTTTGAAAAAGTAAATTATTTTCAGTAAAATGGCTCATTTCTGGGCAGCCAAAATAAAAATGACCTCACTTTATCCCTTTGGTCTTTAAGTGCTTTGACACTTTGATTCTTTTTAATTGTCTGTTTTTTCTTTGCATGTCACTTTACTACATGAATCATAGTATGGTGCTGTGCCTAAGTGTCAAAGGATTAATGACCAAAGGGGTAAAGCAAGGTCATTTTCGTCTTGGCTGTCCAGAAATCAGGCGTTTTACTGAAAATAATGTAGTTTTCAAAATATAAAAATGAGAACTTTTATTTTGATAAATGTCTTTCAGTAAAATGACATAGCAGTCCATATTAATATCATGTCAAACTTGTATGCTTTATAAATGTTGATTTAAATGTTCATGAACATCTTATGAAGCGTTTATGTAAAATGTAGACACCCTTCAAATAAAGCGTTACCCATGTTATTTGCTGTCTACGACCCGTGAAACTATATGTGTCTTCTGAAAATGGTAAAATAGTGTAAAATCTGAAAAATACGTTTTGTGGAGACTGTTCTGCCTTTTGACAACCTGCATGAATGTTCTTTTGTATAATTTAGGCCAGAACCTTGTCACAAAACAGTCATAAATCAATGTCTTATGTATCATAACCATTTTCTCCAATAGCTTCCTATGAAGTTTGAGGATTCTGGTTCTTATCACCACCACTGTAAACAATTCTGCTTTGGTACGTTTCTCTAGAATGACACATTTCATATCAGACCACCTTGAATGATTGTGTTTTAATGTAATGGTGCTAATTTTTTTAAAGATTGATGGAATTCACAATCACATTTTATTTTTATAGCAAGTAGGTTTCCAGAAAAGTCCACCTCATAAGAGCATGAAGAACAAACACTGAGCTTGAACATCAGCTGACCTTCTGTGTGCACCGTCTGGATAAGACTGAACTGCCCAAATAGGACTGAAAACAGTACCTATGCTTTCAGTATGTTAAACAGACCCAAAATGACATTAACCTACTAAAACACTCTTAACTAGGTGATGACCTTTGACTTATTGCTTTTCCAATAGGAGCAGATGGTCTTCATGGTATCTTCTTTTTTCCTAATCAACTCTGAATCCAAACATCTCCAGATCAATGGGGTCAATTCCACTTTTACAGCCCCAGATGAAAGCCGTTCCTGGTCAGAAGCTTCAACTCAGCACAACTCGTTCCCAATTCAATCCCATTTTCACTGGATAGTGGCCCATCCATACTCAATTTCCTTCGAATCAGCCTCCTGAAGATGGGAACAGACATTGGAAGGCTTGATCGATGCCCCTCAGACACGCCTACTCTGGACTGGAGTAATCTCCGGCCAGCTGGGTAATGGAGTTGTGGTTGTCAATCAACACACGCCTCCATACCAAGAGTGGGGACGTAAATGAAATAACAGGTTTGGGTTCTTCTCCATAAAGTAAAGCACGACGTCCAAAACATCTGCAAAAAAACAGCCACTCAACATGTAAATGATGTGTTTCATTTGAGTTGAGTCATTTGGGTTGTTTGACCACTTCAGTCATCCTATGGAGGAGCCATTGTGGTTGCAACCGACTGCCAGGAGCTCTGAGATCAGACAGAATATAGAGGAAGTAAAACTTTTGAGGCCTTTGTTTTTGTGTTTTCTACATGCTGCCCTTAATTACATGATTTGGGATCTTCCCCAAAGAGCTCAAAGGAATATTTGCAAAAGTGCAAACACTGAGCGCATAATTGTGGCCATTGTGTTCCATTTGATTTGACATAACTCTCAGCAGTCAACACTAAAAAAAAACATTTATGGTCAGGGTTAAGATTTAAAGACTACTAGTATTGGGAAAATGTTTTCGGAATATACTCTATCTGTATTTAGTCCACAATGCATTTTAAAATGGCAGTATTCAGAATACAAGCACTTTGTACATTTTAGGAGAATAATTTTAGAATAATTACCCTTTTTTTTATATAAACATACAAAGCCTGGCGTGTTAAACCTTTTGTGGCAGTTTTTAGGTGCAAATTGATTGTTCTGTACAAAACTGGTGCACAAGCCTAAACATGTTGCATACTTAGTAAAGCGCAAAATATGCTTCTCTTCCTCAAGCATATGCATTTGAGAGAGGGCCACGCAAAATATGGGAGGGTCATGCAAAAAGTAGGTGGAGATTTTAAATATGCGATTTATAGACTGGTAAATCCATGTGATCATTTTGTTTATTATCTCAATGTTACTGAGCTCTGCTAAAGCCTGAGTAGACTGATAAATCAATGTGATGATCAGTTATTAATCTCAGTGTTACTGAGCTCTGTTAAAGCCTGAGTAGACTGATAAATCAATGTGATGATCAGTTATTAATCTCAGTGTTACTGAGCTCTGCTAAAGCCTGAGTAGACTGATAAATCAATGTGATCACTTATTAATCTCAGTGTTATTGAGCTCTGTTAAAGCCTGAGTAGGCCAGTAAATCAATGTGAATGTTCGCTACGCATCGTTGTTGTCTTGGAATCATGCCTTGCATGCCTACCCACATTTTAAGTAAATTTGCTACTGGTATGTGGTGAACCATTTATAGAAAATATTTAATTTGGTGAGTTTGGTGAGTTTAGCAAAGTGTGACAGTATGTACTTTGAAATAACAAAAGGACACTTTATTTGAACATCATAACACTGATATAACCATGCCGTAAAAATGTCATGGCAGATGGCATATATGTCATAATACCAGTACTGGTAATTGTCATGACAGATGCTATAATGTTTGATGTCATGATGGCTAACTAGAGCAGTCTTAGCAAAATTGAGCATGTTACATAAGTTGTCAAGACATCAAACATTATGGCATTTTATGACAATTACCCGTAATGGTGACGTGACACTGTTATATTACTGAACAAAATCTGTCATAGCAACTTATGACAGCATATAACATTTGCTATGACATGCTTATGCCTTTATACTACTACTACTACTACTACTAATAATAATAATAATAATAATATCAGTAGTATTAATAATTGTGGTTTCAAAAGTATCAATTTTATAACGTCAAAGTGAGCAGTCATTTGAACTTGAACTGTAGCACTGGTACACAAATGACTCCACATGTAGTCTGGCAAACCACAATTGCACTAAATCGGGAAAAAATGGCACCTCTGAGAGGCTGGTTTTATGAAGTGCAATCATCTAGCCATTTGGTTAGCATGCGCTGTCCAAGCATATAAACATGACAGATCGCCTATAAAAGGCATGCAGTAAGTCAGGGAAGGAGAGACATGTTTGGGCCTTGTTGTTTCTCAGGGCTCCTTTGCCAAATTGTTCTGTTTTGCCAAAAAGGACCTGTTTTTTATCTGAGAAACCACTGAAAGCAAGCAAACCAATCCATCAAGCAGCTTTCTACAATATTTAGACATGATTCATGACAATTCAGAGTTTACTTTGGTTATCCGACATTAAGCTCACCCTCACACAACGCAGATGCTCGCCGATATAGCAAGACTGACATCACCAGAGTCGAGGCCTCCTGCCTCAATGCCAAACATGCATTTGTCCTCAGATAGGACGCCAGATCGATATCTTCCTACCATATGGCCGTCATCCCAAACACACAAGCAGTGGGCAAACCTGAAGTGAAACACAAGCTCGTGACGGCATGAAATTGCAACATCTGTGAGAAATCATGTGGGCATGGGCCTGGCCTAGACAGAAATGGACCACAGCGTGGGGGGGCGGGGTGGTGGGGGTGAGATGGGGTAAAGACACAAGCTTTTGAGCGAACCACTTCAGTCGGGCTCATTAATTTAACCGATTCAACATTTTGTTTTCATGTCGCATGCTTGTTTGCCCTCGTCCCCGAACGAAAAACTCTCCGAAGCGTGCCAGAAACAACCAAACTTGGAAACGACCCATTTGAGAAGTGGTGGAACACACACAGAGTCCATTGTGGGGCGGTGGGTGGACGTTTCGAGGAGGGTGGTTTCTCTGATTTCATCTGTGGTCACATTCTGAATGAGATATGCTGTTTATGTATGGCTGTAAAAAACAGTGGGCCATTAGTTGGCTATAACTCATCGGTTTGAAGGAATACAAAGGAAACCTTCAGCGTGCTATTTGAAATGGCCAGGAGAACATGAGACAGGAAGTGCTTGTGGGCATACGATAGCATCGAGATAAAGCGCTATTATACGCCACAGTTACTCAATTAGAAATTAATTTCCCCTACTCTGACCTCACTGTGTTAACCCCGTATTAAGGGCCCATTGGTTGGAGGTCACGGATATTAACGTTTGTACAATGGAGAAATTGGTTTCATACACAGGGTAATGGAAACCCTATCTTTCCATACACACACGCACTGTTGTCGGTTAGTAATAGGACGCTATAGAGCTGAATCCGCAAATATATTAAATATTTATTTAATAGAAACATCATGATCGTTGTATTCAAATATAGCCATTTGACTTACTATCCAAAACTACCAGTGACCCTACACCCTACTAAGAATAGTAAAACAGTGGAAATTTGAAAACACATGTTTTCTTTGGGGACAAGGTAGGTGTTTGTAATAAAGTGGCCAGTTAGTGGAAATACACGGTAGGTGTTTCTAATAAAGTGGCCAGTGAGAGGAATTACAAAGTAGGTGTTTCTAATAAAGTGGCCAGTAAGTGGAAGGACAAGGTCAGTGTTTCTAATAAAGTGGCCAATGAGTGGAAGTACACAGTAGGTGTTTTTAATAAAGTGACCAGTGAGCGGAAGTGCAAGGTAGGTGTTTCTAATAAAGTGGCCAGTAAGTGGAAGGACAAGCTAGATGTTTCTAATAAAGTGGTCAGTAAGTGAAAATACAAGGTAGGTGTTTCTAATAAAGTGACCAGTTAGCGGAAGTATAAGGTAGGTGTTTTTAATGAAAAGGCCAGTGAGTGGAAGTACAAGATAGGTGTTTCTAATAAAGTGGCCAGTGAGTGGAAGTACATGGTGGGTATTTCTAATAAAGTGGCCAGTGAGTGGAACTACAAGCTAGATGTTTCTAATAAAGTGCCCAGTGAGTAGAAGTACACAGTAGGTGTTTCTAATAAAGTGCCACCACTTGGAAGGACAAGGTAGGTGTATCTAATAAAGTGGCCAGTATGGATTATTACTCTAAGGAATAGTTTAGTTCATGGATGGAGTAAGAGCAGTAGTCCAGTGTGGTTAGGTCTTCACACTATGGACAAAATACCATATAGCAATTACATTGTGATCATATTGCTATATATTGTGGCTGTTCTATGCCTTCAAGTACATTGAAAACACATTAAAGAACCCTTGATATGACATGGTTAAAGACTGGCCTATTTGCCTGCATTCATTTTACCAAAATTATTTATGTCTGTTGAATGCCTTGATCCATCCCAGCAGAACTCCGAAGAACATCTGTGATTGGTCAGGATGCTCACAGCACACAATAAAACATTCAGTGATTGGTTAGAGGCTCTTTTGCATATTGTAGTCATGTGCAGTAACAGTATTGCAAAGGCTGATGTGACTAATGAGATACTGTGCAGCTCTAATCAAAACCTCGCCCAACGAACAGGGCTTCCCTCTAAGAGCTGTATTTACTTCTGCCCTCCATCTATATTCTCACCAAAACCTCCGCTCTGCTCTGTTCTTTGCATACACATGTCTGCCACGGCCCTGAGCCTGCCCGAGGCCTCGTCCAGCGCATAAGATTTTCATAAAGAGGCATCCCATCAGAGCAACAACCAAGTCTGCACTCACTTACCCAGAAACCTGAGGTCAAATTCTGCATTTAGAAGTCAGCACATCTGATTTAGTGTATACCATGCTCTGTATTCTAAAATAGCCCATTTTAAGGAATAGAGCTTAGGTTTTTACTCAGTATCAACTATACATGCAACAACAGTGTAACTACTGGTGATGTGTTTAGCATTACGGATTGATTACAGTAGTACAGCTTATGTAAATACACATGTGTAACTTGATAGTTGAAACAGCATTTCTCTTATGTAATTAGACATGTATAACAGGGTAGACTGCTGAAGATATCTGAATCGAATGTTTAACCTGGTTTTCCATATCACCAGATTCTACAGCAGCAAATCAGGGGCTTAGCCACTGCCCAAACAAATGGGGTAAGGATATTTATAACCAGATAGCCTGGCTTTCAATCAATGTTCAAATTTATCCCAAAAGTGTTCAGTGGGGTTAAGGTCAGAGCTGTGTGCAGGCCACTGGAGTTCCTCCACACCAAACTTGTCAAATCGTGTCTTTATGGAGTTCGATTTGTGCACAGGGGTCAGTCATGCTGAAACAGTAAAGTGCCTTCCCGAAACTGTAGCCACAAACATGGAAGCATATAATTGTCTAAAATGTCTTTGTATGCTGTAGCATTAACATCGCCCTTCACTGGAACTAAGGGGCCTGAAAAACAGCCCATTATCCCTCCTCCACCAAACTTTACTGTTGACACTATGCATTGTGGTAAGTAGTGATCAGACTGCCAGATAGTACAGTGTGATTCAACTTGTTTCCACTGCTCTGGAGTCCAGTGGCATTGTGCTTCGCTACTTCAGCCAAAACTTGGCTTGGCCTTGCGCATAGTGATCATAGGCTTGGATATCCATTTCATGAAGTCCCCAACTCACTGTTCTTTTGCTGATGTTGCCTCAAGAAGCATTTTGGAACTCTGTAGTGTGTGATGTGATGTTAAGCGATTTTTACAAACTGCGCTCAGCATTTGGCGCCCCACTCTGTGAGTGTGTGAGGCGATGTTGCTCCTAGATACTTCCATTTCACAATAATAGCACTTACAGTTGACAGGGGCAGATCTAGCAGGGCAGAAATTTCTGGCATCCTATAACAGTGCCATGTTTAAAGTCACTGAGCTTATCAGTATGACCCATTCTACTGCCAATGTTTGTCTATTAAGATTGCATGGCAGTGAGCTTGATTTTATACACTTTTTAAGTGTGGCTAAAACACCCAAACCTAATAATGTGGAGGGGTGTCCACATATTTTTGCCATATATCTCAGCAGTGATCATTAAGTCTAAGCATGACACACCAATTAAACGAAAGGAACACAAATGATGGTCAGAGTTTTTAGAAGGACCCCATAATCTCTACAGCTGCATCAACAAAGTGTCTCAAGCCACCTCCTGAAGTGTCTGAGAGATCGAATAGCAATCAGTCGTCAGTGTGGCCTGGTTGGCTTCACGCTTGGCTTCTTCCTGCAGCCGGATCCGATAGCCGATAATGCTATCATTGAGCCACAGTTAGCTGTCAGATTTCATTTCAACTCTTCGCACGGAACTGAAGCATACATTTCATAATGTCTGTAACTGAAAGCTACCATCATGGCCATCAAATCAGAGCTAACTCTCAATTTGACAGTTTCTTCTTGCGCACAAGCTTGGAAGAAAACTCATCTGGCCACCCAAATGAATGCTGCTGCCACTGTTTCCTTTTGCTTCTTAATCATGGTTGTCGTGGGTGTGAATGTCACTTGCCATCAGGCTCCTTTCAGTCAAGGCTCAATCAGTTTTAGTGTTCTCAAATCAAAATCAATAACCAATTTAAGGCGGCTCTTGAGCACAGCGGACCCTTCGGTAACCCTTTAAGGTCTGTTACTTAACAGTTTATCAACTGTGGGCAAGCAATTTACGGTCTTGCTTTATTTGGATAGTCCACTATAGTCCCCTATAGATTATCTACAGACGTTCACATTGTTGTGGAACTCTAAATAAAATTCTGATTCTAAACAGTGGTGGGGTTATGGTTAGGATCTGGACCAGGGTTAGGGCTAGGACCAGGGTGAGGGTTGGGTTTAGGTTTTGGGCTGAGGTTAAGGTTAGGGTTAGGATTAGAGCCAGATTTAGAGTTATAATTTAGTTATATCTACTAAATTATGGTCAATTTAGTAGATATTTAGTTGAATACAACTTGAAAGTAAATTAAGTATCTACAAAGCATCTAAAGTGGACTGTCCAAATAGAGTGTTACCCAATTTACAAATGCTATAGTAAATAGGAGCACATCATTTGTAAACAGCTTAGAAATGTGGTATAAATGTATGCATATGATGAGTTAGTGTAGTCGTCTCTAGTTAATTGTTGACTAATGAGTTAAACATTAATTCATTGAAATCTTTCAGCTGCAAGCGTACTTGAAATAATCTTACTGAACAGGAAATGATAATTTGAATTCGCAACAATCAAAGAGTGCAAGCAAGTGAACACTGTAATTTTATATAATATAATATAATATAATATAATAATATTCTTAAATTACTGTACTTCACTGTATTTTATATTATACCATAAAAAGTCTAGGAGCTACTGTCCATTCTTAACAGTTTAACATGGAAATATTATTTGTTAGCACTTACTAAGGCAGTGGTTATTGAGAATGAATAAGTTCTACTTTATTTATGGTCTTGCAAATCGCTGTTGTCGGAAGAAAACCTTGTATCTCCAAAATGAGAACTTTACAGGAGAAGGAAAAAACCTTACTTTTAATGTAAGTCAATGAAAAAAAAATTTTCTAGGTAATTTTGGGTCATTTCTGTTGGTCCATTTATCATTAAATTTACAAACAATGTAAAGGACAACGGGTCAGATTATGTCAAAAACTAAAACAATGACAAAAATGTTTTGTTCCGACCACAGCGAAATTCATTAATGAACATATTTTAAACATAACTAGTTCTTTGGAAGCTATTTACAGATCATTTACAGGTATTTTATAACAGTAAGGTATTGCTAACTAAGAATGACCAAGTTCAGCTTTAGTTTTGGTCTCGCAAATTCACTAATAAAGATCTTTTAAATGTATTTTTTTTATTTGTACATATATTTGTAAGCTCCTTCTTTGACCATCATACAGATGGCGCCTTAGGCCATTTATACGTTTTAATGCTTGCTGCTGAATAGTGACCCATTTTACTAGCATTTATGACCATGTTTGGTCATTGTGAATTCAGATAATTATTACCTGTGCATGTTCCTTTATTAACATATCACGGTATGCTTACAGCTGAGAATTTACAATGAACTTATTCATTGACAAACAGTTAATCAGTAATTTATGCCACATTTCTAAGCTAGAAATAAATGATATGGTTCTGTTTACTAGGGCATTATTAATTGCTTGCTAATGATTTAGTAATCGTTAAGAAGCAGACCTTAAAACAATGTGTTAACCAACCTTTAAGAACGCTTTTTTTGCTGTGTTAAGGATGAGGACGGTTTGCGAAATGTACAAGCAACCTGGCTGCAATGGAAATGTTATAATGCATTTTCGATTCCATGGTTTGTCACACATTGTCTGGATAAAATCAAAGTGTCTTTTTCTCACATATGTAGCCGAGTTGCTATATAGAACAGTCTCGGATACAAAACAGGGATACAGATGCAGAGTATGCATGTACAATGCACAGGATACAATACAGTGAGAAAAGCAGAGTATATCACAGTAAATCCAAAACTCAGCGAGGTTATGGGAAAATATTCCAGCTCACGTTTAATTCTCCCTTCCTTTCCTCAATCAGCCTTCTCTTCTAATCAGTAAGCTGATCTAAACGAGAGCCTGATGTGGGTGAGACAGAAATGCAGATTGAATTAAAGGCCTAATTTTCTGGCTTGGCTCCCCACATGGTCAAATGACCTATGCAGTTGATCACCTCACTGCAACAAGTTGTGTTACTTTAAAAAAAGAAATCAAACTTTCTTACATTAATGTACAGTTTTGTAAACTTAATATTTAGATAATGTCATACCAATACAGAACACATACACATACACTCACTGGCCAGTCTACTAGAAACAAAACTTGGGAACTGAACTGGTCAGCTAGTCAGCTTGTTCAAAACATGCTGATTTCAGGGGGCTCTGGGTCTTGCATTTCCAAACACGGGCCCTAGTGTTGGGATTGTTTGATCCTTGGTGATGCCATACCCATCCATGGCTGAGGGTCCAAGTGATAATGCTTGGGATCCCATCCAAGACCACCACCAATACCACCACCATTCAGTACACAGTCTTGCAAGGCCAAAGTATAAAAACCCACCCCCAAACTCTATTCTATGTTTTTTAAATGCCCTGTTTGAAAACATTAAGTTATAAGGTACAGTAAGTCCAAATATGCACCTTTTCCCTGGCAACAACGTATTTAAGCTACACAGTTTGGCATTAAAACCATGATTTGTATCTTTGAAGGTACATTTCCATTGTTTTTACTTTGATGAATGAAAAATGTACCTGCACAGAACCTTTTTTCTGACAGTGGCTAATTGTTTTGCACTTTATTCCATTTTAAACATTCTGTCTTTATTGTTCAGTTGAAATCATCAAAGAGTACCATCAATTTGTATAGTTCAGTTCTGTTCTTTGCTGTTTTTCAGAGAAGCCCACGTTTTGAGGGCAACCCATCCAAACCCCAGCATCAGATGCCCTGTAGCAAATGTCTATTCTTGAACATCTAAGGCCAGACACTACCTCTACCTGAGACCTTCTCCCCCCGCTACGAACATGCAGGCACCAGCACAATCACCCTCTGCCCCCAATCTGTCATTGTAAGTGGTCCATCAGAAATGTGGTGTCAGTGAGGGCTATTACATCTGTCACATGAAACACCTTCTTGATATTTTGGCATTTCATATTTCTGCTCTTTACTGACATTTTATTTGGACTTTAGAGGACGTCAGGAGGATTAACAGAAACCTGGGACATGCAGAAAAACACTGGGGTCAAAAAGTGATACGTTTGCTAATGTTTGAGTTCCTGGCACTTACGTTTTGGGCTTGTGTCCACTTATTTGTTAATTTGTAAATCTAAAGAGTACTGTGGAAGCACTGTAGGCTGTAGGGATGAATGGTAAAGCTCAAGTATGCCTGACTCATGAGCTTCAAAATAGGCCAAACAAGTAACTTGACCCTTGACTCGGCAACTGGGGCCAAATTCAAAGAAGTGTCTTCTTAAATGCATTTTTTTTATTTCTTAACTTCATACTTAAGATAAAAATTCAGATAAATAGTCCAGTTCTTTCTCAGTTTTTCAGGACAGGTGGTAATCTTGAAAAAAGTTTTTGGTACATTTTGGTAACACTTTACTTGAACCTGCTACAAGACATTGACATTTTATTATTAGTGCAGTCAAGTTGTTTCTGACTCCTAGTGACCATATTGATAGTGTTAACATTAACATAACAATGACATGCATGCATAGTCTTAAAGGGGTGGCCAGGATGGCCACTGACTTCCCCTGAAATCTGACTCGACACCCCAAAATTTCTGCCACGTCATTGACCTCCACCTCACTGTGGGGTGTGTTTCTTCCTTTAAGAGGAGAGTTGTTTTTGGAACATTTTGGTAACACTTACTTGAACCTGCCACATAAAATTGACATATATTATTATTATTAGTGCCATCAAGTTGTTTCAGACTCCTGACGACCATATGGATACTGTTAATATTGACATGCATGCATGGTTTTTAAGGGGTGGCCAGGATGGCCAATGTCTTCCCCAGAAACCTGACTGGCCACCCCAAATGCAACCCCAATACTTCTCCCTACATCACTGGCTTCCACCTCACTGTTAGATGGGTGTTTGCGTCTTTGAAAGGAGAGTTGTTTCGCTATTGGTGATCAGCAGAACAACTGTCCGACCTCATCATGGTTGTAAATATGTCAAACACTGACTGCAAGAGCCTAAAACTACTAACAAGAAGCAAATTGGTTAACATTCATTTTTGCATTGTGGCCTCTGGTGATCACTTTTAGTTTCAGTTCAATTTCATTCAGGTATAAGCCCAGTTGAATGTTAAACGCCAACGTGTCTGCTTTCCTGACATCATGCTCAGTCCTGTCCTGTTTAGGTAAGAGTCTTCTAATGAAGCTATTCTAACTTCTAATGAGCTTCGCAAAATATAATAGTTTAAACAGACCACGTTTATCAAAGTTTATTACCCTTACAGTTATCATTTTCCAATCTGGATTCCTTCCCTATTGGCTATTTCCTCCACTTCTCAACACAAATAATGTTTAATTCAAATTCAAAATGCATCTTCTGGCATTTATGGTAAGCTGTATGGTGTAACATCATATTGACAGGTTATAGCCTACATAAGAAAACAGGACTTTCTAAAGAAAATTATGAAGAATTTCTCATTATTATTATTATTATTATTATTACCTTAAGATTGTTTGTACCTTTTTTTCTTAGGACAACTTTCATGCATCCAGCCTCTGGTCATTGCCAACATTCAGATACATTGTTTTTGAAGTGCAACCATTGGTTTTTCTCATCTATTCAATCTAAACCATTTACATCTAGGCATTAATTACCTTTGGACATTCAGATTTGAAGGATCTAGTTTTTTAATCAAAGTACACCTAATGGAAGTGACTACAATTAATTGACCTGGTTATTGTACAGTACCCAAGAAGGAAACACATCATTACTCTGGGAGTTAACAGCTTATCTTTGCTTTAAACATACTTAACGTTTGACCTCAGCAGATTGAAATGATCAATCCTATTCATTGACTGACATACTCTTAAAGAAATTGGACTTGTCTAGCAGATTATAGACGAAGATCTAGTCAGATTCCTTTGAAGAGGTCCTTGTAGGACGTGCCTTTCAATTTTAGATAAGCTAAAAAAATCAGTCTGCGAGGCTTTGTTTGAAACAGGTTTCCTGTCCAGGTGATTAGCATTGCCTATTTCAAATCCCAAAATCAATATCAGTACTCTTAAGGTCAGTTTAAGATTGTTTCTTAGGGCCCCCCAGACAGTCCACATTTTTGCATTATGAACAGGGGTTAAATTGGATGGGAGCGCAGTAAAGAGGAGCTCCAGCACCTTTGGGTCACGTGAACGGCAAACAGAGCTAAGCTTCGGTAAGACATTTGATGGAAATGTAACTCGTTTCCAATACAATCTGCATGAGGTTTTGGAAACATGATCCAACAAATCAGGACTGGGTTTCCCAAAAGCATCTTAGCACAAATGGCAGAGTGAGCATCACACCAAAGACGAGAGTCTCTACCTGTTAAGATGATTTCAACACTAAGATGCTTTTGGGAAACAGTTTCTTTGCCCCTACATGCCTCATTTAAGCACTTATTAAATGTTTTCTGATGTTTTATGGCATTTAAACCTGTTCAAACTTGTTAAACATGTCCACATTTAAGAATCCTAGATTATTTGCCATTATTTTCTCAGTTAAATCAGAAGTAATTCTAAAACATTCTGTCGCTGTGGTAATTAGCTGCCACCACACCTTCCACCATCCGGCTAGATGAAACATTAGTCCATGCAGCAGGCCTGATCCACCTAAATGGGTTTTACTCAGTTTGAAAGCCTTGCATAACTGTTTCGCCTTCTGTTTTTCCAAATTATCAGTAGAGTTCAATAGATTAGATTAGATTAGATTAGATTAGATTAGGCTGGGGTTTGCAGGTTCCAAATCTGATTGGACGGCATTGAACACTTGACAGTAGAACTAACAGTGGACAGCTATTTTAAAAAAATGTTCTAATACAAATAAAACCATGAGAAAAATGATCCTATTGTTTATTTCCTCTGTCTTCTACAGGCCAACTGATTCTCATGTCTCCCCCGTCTGGGGAGACTGACTTGGACTCTCCCTGGCTCCGCCCACTCTCCTCCTCTGCCACACACCTGCAGCTCCTTTAGGACTCTTTAGGACTGCTTTATATGCTTCTTTGTTTCCACCGTGTGTTTGTGAGGACTCTGTGTTGCTACTTGTATACCTTACCTGACTTCTCAGCCTGTTTACTGTGTTGGATTTCACTGGTTTTGACCCTTACTTTTCTTTCCAACTTTGAGTGTGGATATGCAACTTTTCCTGCCTGCCTGAATGTTGACCCCTGCCTGCTATGACCATGAGTATGTGAATTCCCCTAATAGTCACTACATAGCCCCTATATTACACTGATAAATAAGATGAAGGTGTATATTTAATTGCTTTTTGCAACTAACGTTAATTGAGAAATCACAAGTTCATCCTCAAGCTCAGCATAACTAACCTAACTTTACCTACACATGGGGTGTCTTAATCCAAATACATTGATGGTTAGGATTGGGCAGATTGTTGCTGTGGCAAAACTGGGCATCTGGTCTAAATCTGGACACCTGTCAACTCTACACTCTTCAAAAAGATGTTTTTTCAATGGTTCTTTAGTGAAGGAAATGGTTTTATTTAGAACCATGAGTTCTATATAGAACTCTTTCATGCTTAAATGGCTCTTTGCATGGTGAAATGGTTCTTCAGGCTGATGGAGAAAGTGCTGTATATGCTTCTGTATAATTTTGAAAATGGTTCTATACATCACCAAAAATTGTTACCATGAGTCCTGTAACGATAAACGAAACCTTTTTGGTGCTATATAGAACCATATACACATTCCCCATCAATCTGAAGAACATTTTTACTATGCAAAGAAACATTTAAGCATAGAATGGTTCTAAATAGAACTATTCCCCCTCAAAAAGAACTCTGGAAGAACCGTTTTTTAAGAGTGTAGGTGGTATCATTGTTTCTAACAATTAGAAAATATTTGTAACATAATTTTGATGCCAAAATTGACAAACAAGGAATATTGAAACAGCTAAATGCATTAATTTACTTGATTCATTAAGGGGTGTGATGGCAGGGCTAGGATGGCACTTCCATTTGTATTAATCCAATGCATTTAGAATAAGACTCAACCACGTGTTGAAATGTAGTACCAACTGGACACTGGACAACAAACCTCAAAAGCATACTGTCCAGCCACAAGTTCTCTGGATAAACTGTAGGATATCTTCCATTAACCTCTTAAAACCAGGAGGTAGCTGCTTCAAGCACACGTGAAAAAGAGCATGAAGAGTTCCTGATGTCAGAAAGGTGGCATTTGGGTGGCAGATTGTAGCTGTGGCAAAACTGGACCATCCTGTTCAAAAGGGAACACTTGAGGTGATGTCATTGTTTGGAACATTTTGCCATTTTTAAAGCCTTAGTCTTAGTCAGAATCAGAAGATATTCAGATATAATGTTGTTGCCAAAATTGACAAACAAGCTATACTTAAAAATGTAAGCAAATTAATTGGCTTAATTAAGCTATTAAGACAGAAACAGGCTATTTTTCATGATACATTTTTTCATTTTCATGATATCAGTGCTGAGAACATTTTATACCACATACATTGAAAAATATTTTTTTTCCACGTTGTCAACACCCATGGAAAATGGGGCTCCTCCACATGCAGAATCCCAGTTTAACCCCTGTCCTGTGTAGCGAATTGGGTTTAGGACCCTCCAGAGGCCCCTATGAACTGGCTTGAGCACCACTGGTTTATGAGAACTAACAATTCTACAAATAATTTGCTTAATCAAAAGCAGAAACTGGACATAAATGAGGTAAACCTCACCGCAGTGCTATTTTACATTTTATTAATATTTATTGTGTAGCGCGTGACCCCACACTGCCTCAAAAGGAAATATTTAAAGCCTGAGTCTATTTTTATTCAATTATTCGTGTGTGAGTCCATTTTCATGGCTAGGCTTAAAGGTTGAAAATCGATAGAGATAGCAAGAAAAAAAAAAAGAAAGAAAAAGAAAAAACATAAAATAAAAAATAAAGAAAGCCGAAATTCGATCAGGTAGCTTTGAGCGCGTGCTTCAGACGCTCAGCCTTGAAATCGGCTCCGGCTATCCATCATGCTTTGCGCCACATAAGACGTTACGGCGTGACCAAGAGAGAGGAAAGAAAGATAAAAGGGGTGGAAAAAAAAGAGAGGGAGCGAGAGAGAGAGAGAGAGAGAATGAAAAAAAAACAGCATCAGCCTTTTATAATCAATATCCATTTCCAGCGCCTGTCACTTTGTTCTTTGGAGCTGCTCTCCGAAGTTGTGCATTAGCAAATTGATAGTCTAATACCAAATAAAATATCACCTTGAACTCAAACGCCTGCATTAATCTTCATTAAGAAGACTGCGCTCTGAACAGTGGGTTTTCTCCACCTTCACTCAAAGATAAATACACCGGGCGTCCGCGCTCAATGGAGTTAGTGACGGGCGACTCGATATAAAAGACAAAGAATCGCATCCGAGAGCGGGAACTAAATGGAAGAATCCAATTTGCATTTTCCCCTCTTCTTTGCTCGTCTGGCGTGGAGACGACATCCAAGGAAAAGTAATTCGTAAAAGTGAGAAATTCCAGGCTGTGACGGCGGAAAGAAGATGAAGAAGACCTCGGAAGGTTCCGCCTGATCCAGAGGCCGGCCTTCTGGAGAACTTTGGAGAACGTGCTGCAGATCCATATCCAGGTTTCTACGGCAAGCGGTGGA
This sequence comes from Colossoma macropomum, assembly GCF_904425465.1. Lineage (NCBI taxonomy): Eukaryota > Metazoa > Chordata > Actinopteri > Characiformes > Serrasalmidae > Colossoma > Colossoma macropomum. Next base: position 35,910,794 of record NW_023494805.1, read on the forward strand.
AATACAAGTGAAGTAAATGCGCTGCTTTTCCTGCCCACACAAAAGCAAATTATTTCCCCTCGGACGAGGGAGAATTAGCAAGGAGGCACGTTTGGGACCACCAAGACTGAAGAGTGAGCCGTGAATAGGAGCCAGCTTCATCAGCAAGCCAGAGACGTTTCATCATCTCCTTTCTGCTGTTTTAATCAGGCTGTACCACAGAGGATCTTCTTATTTATTGGTTAAACCTCTTGAGCTCTCATGCTCGCTTATCTTCTGGTGTCCTTGCTATCTGAGATGTTTACAGTAGGTCTATTTTAGTGGAATGTTGGCACATTGTTGTGGTAATACAGTCACTGTCATGACAACTTTCGGTCAAAAAGGTCACCAAATTTGTCGTGACATACTAATATTTTGCTAATCTCATGATCATCGTTGCTGACATCTGCAATGAGTGAAGTTTGGGAAATCAGACCCATTTGGAAATCTGATCTATAGTAATAAATGTATTTAATATCTTTGACATATATTAGAATGTATGTATGTATTTTTATATATCCAACTTCTATTTTCTCATGTATGGACATATATGTGACATATACAGTACCAGTCAAAATTTTGGGCACACCTTCTCGTTCAGTGGCTGCCCATGAAGCTGATTGAGAGGAGAGCCGAGAGTGTGCAAAGCCGTCATCAAAGCAAAAGGTGGCTACTTTGAAGAATCTAAAGTATAAAACATTCTGGTTTGTTTAACACTTTTTTGTTTACTACATTATTCCATATGTATTCCTTCATAGTTTTGATGTCTTCAATATGAATCTACAATGTAGAAAATAATAAAAAAAAAAACATTGAATGAGTGACTGACTGACTGACTGATTGGCTGACTAAGTGGCTGGCTGACTGAATGACTGACTGACTCACTGACTGACTCACTGACTGACTCATTGACTGACTCACTGACTGACTGAATTCAACTTTTGGCCATTTTCAAATACAGGACATCCAAACATATGTGTGTAACTTTTGAATTATATTTGAAAATATGTGATAGAAAACATTAGGCATATATGGATGGAATATATTACTCATATATATGTTAGCTTCATGTTACATACGTTTTTTATTCAATTTTATTGATTATTTGCTTTGAAAAAGTATTTTGCTGTTTGTCAGACATATTTTAGACATACTACTGGATCATTCTTGTCCAAAGAAAAATAAGCATTTCCAAAATGGTAACTTTACTTGAGATGGCAAAAACGTTCCTAACTTTTTATGTAAGTTAATGCAATGTGATCATATTCTAAGCAATTATTAAGCATTTCTGTTGGTCCTTTTATGATGAAATTTTCACACAATGTAAAGGGCAGCTGCTGTGCTCAAATAATGCAGAAAACCTTAATAAAAAAATTATATACTTTTTTTTTTTTGGCAGTGACGATATGTATGATCCATATTTTTTACATGGACTTATTCACCTGCCTATCAGATGAACAAATGAACAAATAATTCCAATTTTCTGCAGGAATGGGATGAAATCTTGCAGGACCGGGTGAGTGCGGGACTGAAAAGAGAGTCCCTTGCAGACATCTAATCCATATATTATGCACATATTTGATACTTACATTTCTGTACATTATATATGTTTTGAAATATATGCCTAAATCTTCATGATACTTGTTATATATGGCCATATATCAGATTTCCATTTGGGGAAGCCTCCTGCTCTTTCATGTCTGTGCTCACTGGCCTTACCATGCTGGTGAACAGTTAGGGACTGTAGCCCAGCCAGCTGGTGATGCATAATGCGTGTTATCCATCCTCTGGAACTAAAGACAAGCATCTCAATGTGAATCATTACTTATTCGAGAGCCTTCTCAATTTTGATGAAGTGAGTGTCATCATTTTAGGTCAAAAGTATTTCTTGTCTCCATTTCCTTTAATGCTATTTCTCCTAAGGAATTTTAGGACAAGCACTAGAGCCATAAAAGATCAACATATGAGCAACCCTGTGAAATTGTACGTCTATGTAGTGGACGCATAAGGTAAGTGGTGCTCACCCCACCACACTTACCAGAGTTCCCACCCCTCCTGTAGTGCCATAGTGACTGCCACATACCACAATCATAGATCAAATGCTTGACCTGCAAGTTAATGTGATATTGGACCTAGGGCTGGCACGTCCATATAGGTGAAGTAGGCAATCGCCTGGAGCGGCTCTTCAGCAAGGACAGCAAACTGTACCAAACTATTCTACAGTAGTACAGAATTTGTCAATTTCTCTGTGAGTGGCTAAGGAAACTGTTGACCAGTCGTGGCTTCATAACTGAACCTAAGCTTGTGTGCTCAATCGCTCACAACTATATTGAAGCTTTGTGTGTGTAAGGAAGATATGAATCACCTTTGGAGCAAAAGGCAGCTAAGGTTAAGTTTTAAAGGGCCCAAAAGGCAACTTAGCAGACCTGGGTGTTGAACCCACAACCATGTGTTCAGTCTCCCAGAGCTCTACCCACATAGATGCCTAATATAGTTCTCACATCAGTGAATTCTCTTTCATTTCCTAATAAGATGCTGTTTATGACACTCAGATCTAACAGCTGCACAGGAAAGTATTAAAGTTTGCTATTTTTAATTTACAACTCGAGTGCCTTCCTTTTCAAAGCTGGATGACTGACAACTGACCTTATCAGCTGTGAAAATAAACCCTAATTGAGCACTGGAGGCAGTGCATTGGGACAGTAGAAGCCATTAACAGACAGTCATGCTTATTATGTCTTTGCACCCTTCTGCAAGTGATGATATACTCTCATGTCATAGGCCTCGTTTCCCCAAAAGCATCTTAAGGAACTGAGATGCTTTAATAACCTGTCAGGCCATACAAAGTAGCTGAATTATACACTTGCCTGCCACTTTTTTAAACACCTACCTTGTAGCTCAGCCTTATGCAGTTAGAGACTGTAGGCCATTTGTTGATGCACAGTTTGCATTAGCCATCCTATAGACTAGGGGTGCACAAATTCAGTCCTGAAGGGCCAGTGTCCAGCACAGCTTGGAGGTTTCCCTACAACCACTTTCCCTACAACTACTAAACCTGGCAATTCACAGCGTAATCAGGTGTGTTTGAGCAGGTAAATCACCAAAATATGCTGGACACCGGCCCTCCAGCACAGGAGCCCCTGCTTTAGACCCATGTCACTACCATGTCAGTGTCACTGCTGTGATGAGAATGGTCCACCACCGGACAACAGCCCTGTGGTCAGAAACTGATCAATGATGAATGAGATATGAATGAGGGCAGCTGATAAATTGTGCAGCAACAGATGGGCTACAGTCTGTAATTGTACACCTTACATGAATTTGATGACTTGCAATCGATTTTTATTGGAACAGCTCAGACTTTGACTAAGATTTTGAGCGGAAAAGTCTCAAGACCCAAAGTGGAAGAAACATGAAGAGACATCCAGCTGCAAATGGGGCTATTTGCAGTTGGTTATTTTTGTGACCTGGTGTAGTCCTGCCAGACCTGCATTAAAAGCACATTATTTAATAATTTCCTCATGATACTTGCCTGTGCTGACTCAAAACCTGACTTGAGACTTGCCTGTGCTGACTCGGGACCCAACTTGAGATATACTTATACTGACTCGGGACCCAACTTGAGATATGCTTGTACAGACTCAGGGACCCAACTTGAAACTTGCCCCTGCTGACTTGGGGCTGAATTTGAGATTTGCCTGTACTCCCTTAAGACCTGACTTGAGACTTGCCTGTGCTTATTCAGGACCCAATTTGAGACTTGCTTGTACTGACTCACGACCTGACTTGAGACTTGTCTGTGCTGACTTGGGGCCCAGTTTGAGATTTGCCTATATTCAATCAAGGCCTGACTTGAGACTTGTCTATACTGATTCAAGACCAGACCTGAGACTTGCCTATACTGACCTGAAACTTGGCCTAAGACTGCTGACTCAGGACCTGATTTGAGACTTGCTTTTCCTCACTCAGGACCCAACTTGATGCTTACATATACTCACTCGGGACCTGACTTGAGACTTGCCTGTGCTGTCTCAGGACCCGACTAGAGACTTGCTTGTGCTGACACAGGACTTGATTTCAGACTTGCATGTGCTGACGCAAGATCTGATTTGACACTTGCCTGTGCTGACTCTTGACCTGACTTGAGTCTTGCCTGTACTGACTCAGGGCTTGGCCTGAGACTTTCCTGTGTTGACTCAGGAATTGACTTGAGATTTGCTTGTATTGACTCAGGACTTAAGACTTCAGACTCCTCTTACAGAAAAGCTACATATATTTCACATGTGAATTGTGCAAAAACCAAATGTGCTTATTGACGTGAAATTCTTGTGACTTTGCTGTAAGGGTCAGGACTCAACTTGAGACTCAAGACTTGAGACTCGCTTTTCATGACTTGTGACTTGCATCTCAGTGACTTGTTCCTACCTGTGGCTCATAAAGTGGTTAGTGAATAGAGGTACCAGTGAGTGTATATTGCAATATATTCTGTTTTGATTCCAGGAATAGAGACACCATATTCCAACATACTGTACTGTATTTTTAGGAAAACTTTAGGCCTGTATTTCTGTAAGTATACACCATTTCTTTGTGTTCTGGTGTTCTACAGAGAAGTCCATATGTAGTAAACTGCAGTGAAACAACTCTGCAGACAGCTTCAGTCCTGTGTGGAGAGTGCAGGAAGTGGAGTTGTGTGTATGCAGGCCGGATGATGAGGAGGTGTGATGGCTGCCTGCAGGTGCAGAGGAAAAAACAAGGAGAGAGAGAGAGATGATGGATGAAAGAGGACAGTGTGCAGCCGCATGTGAGATGGGGTTTGAAAAGGGATCATCACACTGTTAGCTGCCTGTCTGCTGTTCATTACACCCCTGACACACACACACATGCGCGCACACACGCACGCACACACACACACACACACACACACACACTCACATATACAGTCTCTGTTTCACTTACGCTCTCTTGTTCCCATACACACATGCACGTTTGTTTTCCTGTGTTTGTGGGGTGTTTCCATTGCCTTCTATATAACTGTAGGAAAATGTCTTTCTATTACAATTTTTCTAATAAAAATGTGTTTTCAGTAAAAGGCATTTTCCCTTGTTAGAAGCAGTCAAAGTCAAACAAAAGTTCTTCATCATCATAGGGACATCTGGAAATCCCCCACAGTGAGCTAAATACACTATAAAATAAATAATAATAATTAAGGATGCACTGAAATTTCGACACTGCTTTTTTAGGAATCGAAAGCAGTTTGGATGCTACTGGCGCCCACTGGTGGAGAATTTTTAGCATTCTAAATTTGAATGAGTGTGTGAATCATTCAGTCAGTCGGTAAGTTAGTCAGTTAGTCAGTCAGTGAGTCAGTCAATGAGTCAGTAAGTAAGTGAGTGAGTGAGTCAGTCAGGACGTAAGTCAGTCAGTCAGTGAGTCAGTAAATGAATCAGTGAGTGAGTCATTCAGTGAGTCAGTCAGTGAGTCAGTCAATGAGTCAGTCAATGAGTCAGTCAGTCAGTCAGTCAGCCACTCAGTCAGCCAATGAGTCAGTCAATGAATCAGTCAATGAGTCAGTCAGTGAGTCAATCAGTCTATCAGTCAGTCAGTCAGGTAGTGAGTCAGTCAGTAAGTCAGAAAATTACAACAAATAAATACAAGAGAAAGGCCCAAAACACAGTGAACAAATCTAAGATTTTACAAATAATAGCAATCAAAATGAGAAACAGTGATTAAAAACACAAGCACTGGTCAGCATAGATGCATTCAACAGTTTGAGCGACAGCAATTGAATGGTGAAAATATCAGCCATGTGCAACTATTTTTCCGGTTTCTTTGAAAGACATTTGGGGTCATTTATAACTTCTGTTCATTTCGAGTAGCCAGAGGGTTTACAGTGCCCAAGAACTTCTCTTCACAAGTTTGATATCATTTGAAAACACAACATACAGCAAAATAGAAGCAGAAGTGAAAGTCTGCCAGCACACTGATGCCATCTGTAGCCTTGATTTTTGAAAGGACAAAAAAAAGTCACAAGCTGCCAAATTTCCAGTTTAACTGAAAAATAATGGAATTCATTGTTTTAAATGTCCAACTATTCTCTATTGTTGAGGTGTTTCTGTAGGATTTCATGGCACATTCTGTACCCTAAATACTGCCATAATTTGAATACGTTTGAATACGTTTATGTGTTTTCAGCTTTTTTGGTTTTTGGTTTGAGTTTTCAGCCCTACATATCTTGAAGTTTGGTTCAGGTTTTGGTAATAAATCTCTTTTCTGTGCATCACTAATAAAAATTATACACATAAACACAAAAAGCAACATAATACTGAATTAATTAAATCTTTATGTAACAATGTCAAATGATACATTAAATTCACATTTAGATTAAAGCTAACCTTAGACCAAAACAAGTACCTTTCTGAAACAATTTGGATTGGTTTGTCTAGCCACGTCAGTTTTGTTAGTGATAACAATAAATAGCACTAAACTCCAGGCTTCTGTCAAGACACTTCAGCTAAGATAAATCTGACAATATTCATGCTCTCATTTGTTCGCTCATTCATTCATGCTGTTATGGAGCCCAGTCTTGGGGTTTTGGCTGCTCGGCAACTGGGTGGCTATGACAGATTGGCGATTGGGAGCCAAACACATTTATCAACGGTTCATTTGACACTGATTACTCACAGAGGGCTGTCCACCGCACTTGCCTGCTAAAAAATGAGTGGTCCAAGAGGTCAAAAGCTGGATCCTATTGCCAACCCACATAATCACATCTGACAGGCTGTTTCCCGGCAGGCCTAGAAGGGCTCAACCCATCAGAGAAGAGCACAGGAGGCAGGAATAGATCAGTATTCACACTCTAAATCACTTCTCCCTGCCATCCTCACCTGAAATAGGCATTTATTGATGTTGAATGACCTGGACACACATCAAAGCAGCACGTTTTATAGTTGGAATCTTCAATGATGACAGTAAATTGATTGTGAAAATGCAAATTCTATTTCTGTGTTTTGTAATGTAATTCAAGTTATGAATGATATGTAAAATAATGCAGCACAATAAAGGGGGGGTGCGTCCCCCTCTCACTTTTTGAAAGTATGCAAGATAAACTTGTGGGATCACAAGATTGTCACAAAAATAGCTTTCAAGACTGACTTTTCCTTAAAATCTCCCAAATCATGGAACCTTTTTATCGCTGTAAGCTTAAATGGTGTGACTGAGTGAATGAAGACCTGTACTGCATGAATACAGAGTTGTAGGAAGAATTCTCTGGCTTTACACGGGTGAAACTTTGACACTAGTTGCATGTTATGAGTTGCCTGCAACATACTTTTATGCACATGCATGCAACACATTCAGATACTCCACTAGATAGCTATATTTATTGTCATATTCACATATTTTTCCTGCTATCATTACTGTTCATTTTTTCTGTATCTATATTTTTGTCTTTTATCTATCTATTTAGGGTTATTTAGGTACTATACATTTGAGTTTATTATTAGTTGTGTGTCTGTTAAACTATCTTTTCAACCTCCTTTTCAAGCCATCTTATGTTCATTGACCTGGGAAATCAATAGTATGAAGTATATCGTTCAACATAAACACATTATGCATTGTTGCCGTTTTGATCAACTGTTTCATGAAACATATTCCATGAAGTTAAGATCCTTAAAACTGTTGCAAATGACTTTCTAATAAGTTGCAGGACGCTTTATTTTGTGCAACTCAAGTGAAATTCAGTTTCATGTAGGTTTCAAGCAACTATAGTTGCACAAATGTTTTTTCATGTACAGCCAGCCTAACAGCTAATTAGATAGCAAGGGATTTTTTGGATATATGCATTGTTTTCACTATCAAGTTGTCCGTGAGATGTTATTTATATATTTGCAGAATTATGTCATCGTCATATTTTCTGTAGCTGTCATTGCTGTTCTTTTTATCTGCATTTGTATTTGTGTGGTTTATCTGTCTATTTAGGGTTCTTTGCTTTGAGTTCTATCTGTTGTGTGCATGCTAAGCCCCTTTTCAACCACCCAACAAGCCATCTTATGTCCATTGATTCAGTGAAATCAATGGTATGAAAGAATGATGTTCAACACATTATGCATTATCGCCATTTTGATTGGCTGATTCATTAAATTTGTTCCATGAAGTTGAGGTGCCGTTTTCATTGGCTGTTTCATGAAACTCATTTGAGTTGAGATGTTTATAACTGTTGTGAAGGAATATGAAAAAAAGTTGCGGGATACTTCACATTATGCATTACCACCATTTTGAATAGCTGTTTCATGAAACTTGTTCCATGAAGTTGAGACGCTTGCAACTGTTGCAGCTGAGTTTCAAATGAGATGCAGGATGCTTTATATTATGCAACTCAAGTGCAATTTAGTATCATGTAGGTTTCAAGCAACTATAGTTGCACGAATGTGTCATCATGTAAAGCCAGCCTAACAGCTAGTTAGATAGCCAGTTATTGTTTGATATAAGTATGGTTGTCACTATCAAGTCATCCATGAGATATAAATTACATATTTGCAGAAATTATGTTATGTGTATGTTAAGCCTGCTTTTCAACTGCATATCAAGTTATCTTACATCCATTGATCTGGTGAAATCAATAGGATGAAAGTATGTCATTTGACATAAACACATCATCGCCATTTTGATTAGCTGTTTTATGAAACTTATCCCATGAAGTTGAAATGCTTACAACTGTTGCAACTGAATTTCAAATAAGTTGCAGGATGCTTAGTATGTATTATTGCCATTTTGAATGGCTCTTTCATGAAACTTATTCCATGAAGTTGAGATGCCATTTTGATTGGCTGTTTCATGAAACTTTTTCCATGAAGTTGAGATGCTTACAACTGTTGCAACTGAATTCAAATAGGTTGCGGGATGCTTCACATTATGCATTATCGCCAATTTGAATGGCTGTTTCATGAAACTTTTTCCATTATATTGAGACGCTTGCAACTGTTGCAGCTGAGTTTCAAATGAGTTGCAGGATGTTTTACATTATACAACTCAAGTGCAATTTCGTTTCATTTAGGTTTCAAGCAACTGAAGTTGCTTATGTTTCAATATGTAAAGCCAGTCTAACATCTAACCCCATTACCTTTTGCTATCAAGATTATATACTGTTGGGGAGGTAGTCGATGTATGACTTGCATATTTTTGACCTATTTCAGATTGTGATTTGCAGACAGCATTACACATTTATACACCCCTTTCTACAAAGATGGCTCTAAAAATGCTGAGACATGCAGTTGTATGCAAAAGTTTGAGCACCCTTGGTCAAATTGCGTGTTTTGTTGATTTTTGAAGTGAAAATAATTGAACACTTCCTGTACAGAGAACACACTTCTGTATATTTTAGGGCACAATATACTGTCAAGTTGCAGAGGATGTGTTCACTTATTTTCAAAGAAAATGAACAAAACATGCAATTGGATCCAAGCTTTTACATACAGACTGTATATATGATGCTTTGGTAACTGTAACTGGGCACTTTTTCATTTACTTTTATGTTTAAATTGCTGTATGTAGCCTTTAGTCTCTCGTTATTGCCAGAACAAGCTTGCACCTCATGCCTATGATATGAAGATGCTATTTGTGCTGTAAATTCTGTCTCTGTCTATCATGACGGATGCTGCGTGTGATCTTTCTGCCAAATACAGCAAACAATTACAGCAATTATGGCTGCCCAAATTGAGCTCTCGGCAAGCGACATGAAATAACCTTATTCTAATCCAAATCTAACCCATCAATCTGTGGAAATTACAGTCGGAGTGCTTTCCAAATCTAATGCCACAATCCTTGATTTACTCCATTACCCAAAACCCATCTAGACGACATCAGTCGAACCCACCAAAGATTGCAGCTGAGATTGCAGTAATGAATCATTTCCAGGGATAAGGCAGATAGCAAGTGTCTCGTATCCCAGCCGTCATAAGTTCTGCGATGATGCCTGGATACAGTGCAATTTCATAAAGAATACTTGGAATAGATTGGGCTGAAACCAGATTGGTTCTGCTAACCACTAACACCGGGACAGCTTTCGTATCTGGCTATCAATAGCAGGTTACGCCTATCTGATTACATGATTTGTTCTCAGGAAATAACAGACTCAGGGGTAAATTATCTCCCTCAGAAGGAGAGGGTGGGTGCCGTTTTGGTGGCCCATTGAGTCCGGATGGCAAATCAAGGCTACGTTTACATACTGCAATGTACAAAACAGAGGTGTTTTTGTTCATCCAGTGAAGCTGTTCAGCAGTAATTGGGAAAATGGTCTGGTCTGGTGGAGTTTAAGGGGATTTACATGTAAACAAAGTTGTTCAGAGTGGTTTGATATGAAATGGTCCATTGTAGAGAAACTTACCAACTCAGATTTCTTTACAGTGTTGGTGACAGGAACCAGGGGTCCAAAGACAGGAATGGGGCCCCTGGATACACATTTTTAAGTAGTTCTGGCCTCCCGAGTGGTGCACAGTGCAGAACCATGCAAAGATTACATATATTAGGAAGTGAAATCGTCTTATAATGAAATAGCCTATACATCTAATATTTCTTATTTTTAGATTGTTGTTAGAATGTTATAATATTACTTAAAAGATATATATCTTATTATTTCTGAACAGTTATTTGGTCTGATATAGCAGAAACACTCATGATTCATTTTTATCTTTCCAACATCTCTCTATCCCTTGGAATTAAACAGGCTGTTTTTGATACTGTTCCTTTAGAACCGGTATATGTATAAATGACCCCTGTTCTGATCAGTTGTATGGTGCCTTATTCAAAAGCACTCAAAGGTGAAACACTGCTTAGAACATCAGTGTGACTGGTTGGAGCTAAACTGCTTTAGGCTGAATGGGCAGATACATTCACCGAGCACTTTATGAGGAACACCTCCTTGTTTCTATGCTCATTGTCCATTTTATCAGCTCCACTTACTCTATAGGTGCACTTTGTAGTTCTACAGTTACAGACTGTAGTCCATCTGTTTCTCTGCATACTTTGTTAGCCCCCTTTTACCCTGTTCTTCAGTGGTCAGGACCCCGATGGACCCTCACAGAGCAGGTACTATTTGGGTGGTGGATCATTCTCACCACTGCAGTTACACTGGTGTGTTAGAATATGTTGCGCTGGTACAAGTGGATCAGACGCAGCAGTGCTGCTGGAGTTTTCAAAAAAATATATTTTCTTTGGCAGCTTTTGACTTAACATCCTGCATGTACCTCTCTGCCACAAATGGGTCTTAAAAATACTTTCTCTCAAAACTATCATAATATAGGATCTTAGACATCAGGCAGTGTATTTAAAACTAATTTGTGTAAAAAAAAAGTTTCTGTGTAGCTTTTAGAAGCATTAAACTCATTGAAACATCTGGTTTCTATCACCACTGTAAACATTTCTGACTCTAACTTTCTCTAAAACAGAGCAGTCCACATCAGACCACTCTGATAGACTTTATTTACATCAAAACAATCTAATTATGCAGCATGAAATTCCCCGTCAACAACAGATGAAGTAGGAAGAATAGAGATCAGAAGGTGAAACAAGCTGAAAGAGTGGGTGTCAAAAGAGGGTGATGAGCATATTAATCAACACAAAAGTCACATCTGTCCACTGCCGTCTGGACCCAGGCGTAACATGACGCTAGAGAGCGCCGCAGGTCACGAGCGCCAATATCTGTGAATTGGAAGAATCCCCAGCGGAATACCCTCTGTCACTGTCTCTGCGTCCCCCTTGCTCCTCATTAGGCCGCCGGACATTCCCTGCATCATTGAAATGTCAGCGTCCGTCCCCAATCTGCCGTCCCCACGGCTACGACGCCTAGGGTGTCTCAGTGGCCACCACTGAGATGGCTCTGCCCTTTAGCACCACGAGGACGCAATCAATTAACCTGCGGGCAGGGGACAGAAGGAGCCTACTATTTTTCCACAGTCCACTGCTTTTAACAAGCTTGTGACATTATGCCATTTACTAGCAAGATAATGCAGAGCTGATAATGAATGAAAGCTAGTAAGCATTAACCTGGTTAGCAAGAACAACAGCAACAAGAGGCCTGGCAGTTAGAACAGTGCAGGTACAGTTTTCATTCATTAGGTACAACAGTGGTTTTAAGGTCCAATTGTGAATCTTAAATACGTTTTTCTGGAGACGAGATGGGGCGTGTGGAGTCAAAACAACTTAGAAAATATAATTTCAATGGATTATGGTTCAATTATGATCTCTGACTAAAGGTACTGAGATGTACCTTTGAGGGTACCACCACAGTGACAAGAAGGGTACTGCCCCAGTGACAGCTTAGTACTATTTTTTCTGAGTGTACAGTGAAAATGTACCCTCAAAGGTAAAACAATTGGCCTCATTCACCAACTGTTCTTAAGAAGACATTTCGGTAACACTTTCTATGAATGTCGCATTTGTAAGCATCTATAAACACATTCATAACATGTTATAATGTATTCATAAGGCATTATAAACATGGTTATAAATATTTATTAAAAAGAATTACACTGAATTACACTTTATAGCCATGTTTATTATACATTATGAATTGTTAATATAATGCATTATAAAAAGTGTTAATAACATAACAATGTCAGTGCCAAAGAAGTCAGTCCCAGCTTGGAGAGCGTAAAGACAAATACCAAGCTAACGGTGGTGTACATTGACTTTCCCACATTGGGTAAAACACTGATGGCAGCACTAGTTTAAACTCTGACATTTGAAGCCTGTAATGTGCTTTATTGTGTATGTTTTAGTGTTTCAGTAAATCCTTCAGTAAATACTTCAACTTGAAGCCTCACTCTTAACACTGGAGGAGGCTTTAGTACAGTACGCTTCACTTTACTTAGAGTGGACAAATACGGCTTATGAGCTCTTATAATTTGTTATGATCAGTACTTATAATGTATTATGTTAACAATTCATAATGCATAATAAACATGGCTATAACGTATAATGCATTTTTATAAATATTTATAGCTATGTTTATAATGTCTTATGAATGCATTATAACATGTTATGAATGTGTTTATAGATGCTTACAAAGGTGACATTCATAGAAAGTGTTACAGAAATTTCTTCTCAAAACCCACTTATGCAGTTTTCATGAAGATTCTCACATTCACCAGTGTTTTCTCATTTGGGATTTGTTCTTAGGTAAGAACAGAATCTGCGCATAATCAACAGCACAAAGGTGTGAACAATTCTGTGGTTTAAGAGCACGTCATGAATCTGACGTAGAGTTTTCTCAAGAACAAATTTAAGAACAAACTTGGGAAGTTGTTGGTGAATGAGATCCAATGATTTTAAGATCCAATTGTGTACCTTAAATAAGTTCTTCCCAGGGTAAAGGCATGTATTTGTACCTTTTCATAACCTAAAGTTTAAAATCAGAACTGTACAATAAAAGGCATGAAGACAGGACAAGATAAACAGAGTGAAAACAGTTTAAAAGTTGTATTAAGTTAAAAGTTATATTCCCTGGCTAAAGATACTGAGATGTACCCTTGAGGGTGCTGCCCCAGTGACAGTTTAGAACCTTTTTTTAGGGAATATTTTTGAAAATGTCTGCGTTTTGGCCTCCTGTCTACTCGAAAATGTTTCAGGTCACTAAAAAAAAAAGTTTTTTGAAAACACTCTCCAGGGTGGAAACTTCTGAAAACACATTTTTATTAATTTGCACCTCAGTTGTTGCCATTTTCATTTCAGCTTTCTGTGTGCTGGAGAATTTGGGAGTGATTTGCTTGGGGGTTATTGCAAATATTAATATCAGTGTCAATATCAAATATTAATATGCACTGTAAAAAGTGGCTTGTCAGATCTAATTAAAAAAAATGATTTCATGCAGTAACAAGCAATTGAACTAGTTGTATTCAACTTTGATGCTTTGAAAGAATTGCTCATTTAAAGTATTTATATATGTTGAATAAAACTAGTTAATATACTTATTACCACATGAAGTCATTTTTTAAGTAGATCTGACAAGCCACTTTTTACAGTGTGTGACTTGATGATAACTAAAATTAAAAAAATCCAAACTCTATAATTCAAATGTAGTTGCTCCTCTGTTCTGTTCGATTAAGACTGTGTGGACATTTCATCGACAGCAACTCAGCTAAGGCAATGTAAACAACCCCATAGCAGCAAAGGCTATCTTTAGTTTTTTAAGCTTTTATTTTCTGGCAGAAATCAGATTTTAAATCTGTGTGAGATATTGAGTTGCTGGCCATTCATTCATTCATTCATTAAGTTTAACAAATTGATTGTGGTAGCAACACACAACGTGACCGAATCTCTGCTTTAGCTTTAAGCTCTACACTGTAGAAAAGTGCCTCATCAGATCTACTTACAACAAGCAATTGAACTAGGTTTATTCAATAAAAATTTACTTGGATTGAAAGAATTAATTTACTTGTCACCACATGAAGTAATTTTTTTAAGTAGATCTGACGAGACATTTTTTACAGTGTATATTTTGCAGAGTTTTACTCGTAATGTTCTTCTTGAGGCATTTGACCTCAAATTTTATGAGTATTTTATGGTAATATCGCCCCCTCCTGGGCTGGCATTCTCACGTTTGTGAGTTTGCATTCTTGTGTGAAAATGCTATGAGTGTGGATGAAGAATTTTCAAAAACTGTGAATGCATATAGACATACCACAGTTACACAGAAAAAATAAAGCAAAAGTCAAGTCTGTCCGATTGGACAGAAACCCCGCATTGTTGGCCTATGCTAACTTCCTAACTTTCTAACCTTCACAACATTATTAGTAATGCTAGTCAACTATTCTCATATATTGACAAAAAAGGGAGGAAATAGCTTCTAAAGCAAAATTAACCTTTCTTAAGAAGAGCCCACCAGAGAGTCAATAAGGTTCCTAGCCACAGGACAGGGCAGTATGGCTGTATAGATCCGGTATTGAAATCTGGCCAAGCTGTCAATGCGGCGAGGCCTGAGCAGGTGCCTGGCGCTTCGAAGCAGACGCAGTCGTCCCTCCATTAGCATCTTTTCTTTGGAGAGGAGGTATCAGTGATGTGCTGGAGGGAGGTCAAGGGAAGACCAGGTATTGAGCTGGCAATGTTGGACTGCTCATTAGACTTGAATAAAGAGGCAAGCAGTGAAAGAGTATACATATTAGTAGCCATAGCTTTAGGACAAGTCTGACCCAATATAGAGCGAAGAGAAGGCTAAGAAGAAAAATGGAGCCTTTGTATTGATCTTACCTTCTGTGTCAAAGAACAAACAGGCTCTTCTCTTGCTCGTGTCAGGTTTCTAGCTAATGTGACAATCCTGAGACGGGTAGAAGAGGTGCAAATTAGCATTAGCCAGCAGTGGCCTCATCACGATAATGGTTTTTCAAGCTTGCCGAACAAGGTTTCTATCATGAGCCTCGAAGCTAGGGCATATCTGCTGGACCAAAATGTCAATGAAGGGCATTTCAATGATGATTCGAATCTATTTTAGAAGCTGAAAGTGTCAAAATTGCTCCCAACATGCAAACTCTGGAATGGAGAAGCATTAGCGCTGCGCGAGGCCGTACGTGTTCGCTGACTTTCCCGCAATGATTTGCTTTTATCTGCGTGCACCATTCAATAGTAATTGGTTTCAAGGTGATGCTTTTAGTAAATGCATGCATGGAAGGATTTATTATGTGATTTTGCTTGGTGTTTATTTTCAAGATGCTTTTAGCATGTGCTGTTTTTATATATCGCTGATGTGAAAGCAATAAGCTGAGTGGCTCGGCACCGCTGCCGTGCGTTTCAGAGTATCCAATTATGACATTTATGACAACCTCAATCACACACATACAGAAGAGAGAGTGAGAGAGAGCGAGAGAGTGAGAGAGAGAAAGAGAGAGAGAGGAACAAACTTGTCCCGTTGTATGCTCCTTTTGATTACGGCGAGAGTCTGGTGGCCCATTCATTGGCACATAATTAAAAAATATGGTTGGTTTTTATTGCCTTGTCATCAAAGCGTCATAAATCTGCTCGGCTGGATAAGCTAAATTTAAAACAGAGACGTGGCACAAAAGGGTTTATTCAGTTCCACTTCACCCTCCAAATTTGAAAAGGAGTGCGTTAAGCCAGCGTTTCTGGAATTAATCTCAGGGCTTGGACGAGGCTCCGAAAAATAAATTCGGCCATTACAGGAAAAGGAGGCGCTGAAAGGGAAGAACAAGGAGAAAATCTGACCCGTTTTGAGTTTTTTTTGTTTTTCTTCTTTGGACAAAGTAACAGATCGGCAAACCTTTCAGCCATGAGAAAATCATTACACAATGTCAAGACATGTACAAGTGAATTAATCACAGATTTTTCCAATTCTCCTGTCACCAAGGTGGTAATACTTAAAGCGATAGTTCAGAAAGAACTTTTCACCAGGACTTCAGAACTTTCCCAAGACTGAAAAGAAATGTCCTCGATCACAGACTTCAAGTTATTAACCCTTAGAAGCCCACATGGTGACCTCGCTGGGCACGTTCTATTAACATGACTGCCAAAAGTCGATCACTTGTGGATGAACTGAAAGATTTGGCCAAATATGTTAGAGTGCTAAATGATTTTTCTACAGCACATGGCTAACTTAGCAGTAGTATAAGCAAAACTAGGCTGCATTGGCTCATTAACCCTCTGATTAACGAACTTGCCCACATGTCAAATTCGTTGTTAGTAAATATGTTTCTCTACCTTTGCAATAATATAGCACAGAAATATGAATCAAACATTTCCTGAATCTGTAGAGTCGCCCTTTCCATTACATCTTATTGTGACATTGTACATGACTCACATCTGGAGTTATGAGCCTATGAAGAGGAGCTGAGAAACACGTCTTCTGCATCTAACCATGGATAACTGGTGGATTCATGTGTCTGTCTACATTTTGTGTAAAACTGACTAATGGACACTCGGGAAGCCACTGAGTACTGACCCACCACGCCAGACGTTATGTTGTTAGGTCTATGATCATTTTTATGATGTGGATATTTGTTGTCTTGTTGGAAAGCTTGTTTGGATTCCTGTGTGTTCTGTTGCTAGTTTATGGTAGTTTCAATATAAATACTATTTACTTATAGCAGATGTGATGACTTTGGTTTCATTAAAAAAAAAGTTAAAACATTAGTTTTTTAACCAATTCTTTTTTTTTTAACATTCAAAGAGCCAGATTTTGTTTCATTTTCCAGATTGTTCTTAATAAATGTGCTCACCATACAAATGGCATCATGCATATTTAAGAGTAATATTGTTAAATAAGTTTAAGGAGGTTTAATTTGCAAACAAACTGTTTTTGGGTGAGTCCTTGGAGTCTAATCAAAGCAGTAATGATTATTGGGTGTATACTATAATTCCTAGGCTGGATAAATACCTAGATTTGCAATAGTGAGCCAAACGAACTGTCGTTGACATCATGCAGGATTTGAGTGTGTTTGTTCTTTAACCTTTTACAAAATAAGGTCAGAGAGCCATAATATAAGATAAAGTAAGATAAAACAGTCAAACTTTTAGCTTTTCAATCTTTAAGCGCTTGAAATATCCTATTCTTTTTAATGCAGGAAATGCACTAAGTTAAAGCATTCATTGGTTGTTTGTAAAAATCTATGAATGGAAAAGTCATTTGTTTCCCCCTGTATAAGAACCTGGCTAAAACTAACATTTAATGTTATACATCATGTTATGTTGTATTCTGTAGCTCAGCATTACGCCCGTCATCCTAATCAGTGTGACAGAATTCATGGTTTCAAATCATTTTTTTGCTTTTTCATCTGGGTTCTCCAACTACAATTCCCAGAGTGCCTTGCATGAATGTGTGATACAACCATTGGGAATATGGCACATGGCAACAAAGAAACACACTGAGGCTGGTAAATATACTTAAGACATTCAGTCCCCTGGCAGAAATGTTCTACCAGCTAGTGGAGGGGAAAATGCTATGAAGCATCAGTAGCTCCTCTCACCTTCGAAATACATCACCTGAATGGAATTCTACTAATCTATAAGCCAGGAAATCTCTTGGCACCATTGTGGACCCACTGTAGTATGTTTTTACATCATGATTTAGGTACACAGTTTGCGTGATGCTAACTGGGGGGCTAAAAGCTCCCATTACTTGCTAGCTACATAATCCTCACATTATCCAGCACAAAACTACAGAAGCAAGATTCAGATAACGAACAAGTCTTGTCTGAATATTTGCATTTGGGATAGATTTTTTTCCCCACCAATCTATTGCTCGAACCAGAGTTTTATGGACCCACAACATTTTCCGTGATTTCTGGTCATCTATCATTTTTTGGTATGGATATTAGAAGGGATCTGGAATGTTCTGCATAAAATGAGTGACAGGGATGGGAACCCATTTTGGCACAAATTAGTGCCATGGAAAATCAATTTCAGCCTGATCTGAATTAATTGTGTCTGGCCATGAGGACAGGCCTGGTGGCACACATGCCAAAAAAGCCATGAAACTCAACAGATGCTTCTCTTCTCCTGCACAGTCCTCTTCCTCCTTCATCTTCAGTCACCACCAGTCCTTATACTCATAGTATAAGAATATTTAAGCTCAAGACAAAGACATCTCTTTAATAACAACCTCCAGTCTTGTATTTTAACTCACCAGCCACTTTATGAGATCCACCCACACTTCAATGCAAACTGGTTGAACTATTCGTAGGTTATAGAAGTGTGTAATAAAATGTTGGCGTTAAGGGGCCATTTAAAGGGTTAATGGCCATTTAAATGGAAATTGAGTATGTGAAGGGCGGTCCCTGACTTTTGCATAGCACTGTAATTGGTTGGTGTACGCTGCATAGGGTTAGAGGTTGTGTCCGTCATCTTTTAGTCCTTCATCAGTGGTCCGTTTCCGACCACAGAACCACTGTTGGCTGGATGATTTTGGTTCTCTGGCTAGTCTTGACCCAGCACTGACATTGAGGTGTGTAAAAGCCCCAGCAACACCACTGCTGATGCAGTTATACAAGCACAAACTACCACTACCATGTCAGTGTCACTGCTGAGCTGAAAGTGTTCCCCAAAGAATATCTGATCAGTGGGGGTCCTGATGAACCATGAAGGGGTAGGGGGGAGGGTGATAATTTGTGCATTAACCCCTTAAATGGCCATGGCCCGCTGGGAGGCTGAAAGTATTATTACACACTTCTATAACCTAAGAATAGCTCAGCCAGTTTGCATTGAAGTGCCTGTTGTTACTGAATAATAAGCCTTAGTATATAATAAGCCTGGCATTTTGAGGGATTAACTGATGGGCTACAGTCAGTAACTGTAGACCTACAAAGTGCATGTAATTGGGAAGTGTTTCTGATAAAATGGCCAATAAGTGTAAGTAATTTTGGAACAATGGGAAATATGACTTTGCGACAGTATTCTTAGGATGAATCTATGAGCTCCCAATATAAGCCATCTTATTTTTATTATATGAAAAAAGAATAACTTTCTACATCTACAGTGGACCATCCACTTCATTTGCATGGTCCACTGTAGATGCTTTGTAGATGCTTCAGCTAACATTCAAATAAATATCTACTAACTGCAACTGAACTTGGAGTTGTGTGTGAAAGACTCTTAAAATTAAATCTGTCTCTAACCCTAAACCTAATCCTAACCTCAAGGTAAAACTGCGCCTGCTTCTAAACCTAATCCTAACCATAATGTTGTTGATAATCAACTGAGTATCACCAGGAAGTTTGTACATAATTTGGCTGTAGATCATCTTTAGGGGACTATCCAAATAAAGTGTGACCATAACTTGTACCTTCCATTTTGATTGGAAATGAAATAATGAAAGGGTCTCTGACTTTTGCACACTCAACACTGTAATATTTTATGTTATTGTTGAGGCATCTTTGTAATTTTGTGCTAAATATACAGTAGATCGTTTGCTGCCAATTGACTGCACAATTGCTGCCAATTGACCGCACATAATTACAGGCTCTAAGTAACAAAAGATACGGAAACTTACCGTAATGTACAAATGTCTCTGATGTCTGCGAGGCCCATCAACAACATCCTCTGACGTGCCATGTTACGATGATAACATTAGCAGGGAGAGAAATTGCGGATGGTCTGACCGCTGGCAGGTTTGTTTTGCAGAAGCGCGCCCTTGTAATTGCTTTCCTTATTGCCTCTCGGCAGCGGGAAGGAGCAAACATGAAATATTACCAGAGATGGTAATGAATCTCTGCCTAATTCAAACTTATGACAGTTTCAAAGGTGAGGGGGGGGGGGGTTTGTTAAGACGGCTGCTGGCTGGCCGTTACGTGGCTGTAATTCAGTGGCCCCTGACCTACAGGTATAGATAATGAGATTCAGAGCTGATAGCATAATAAACAATTGTCTGAACTCGTCCGCTCATGCTGTGGACACTATTAGCGCTCTGGAATGATGGTGAGTTGAGTTGAAAAACTAATTACACCTGCGTAATTGCTTTAGTCGTCTTGATTCTGTAGCGTGAGTAATGTCCATGGCAAATGCAAAAGCCTCATGTGAAGTCTCATTTTCTCCCCATTACCATATAAGCACTATAGTCTTCTGTATACTGGGATGTACAGTGCAGGTGAAGCGATTTCAAAATTTTGTTACATTCAGTCGCGTGGACGCAGGTTAGCATTGGTCAGCGTTTAGCTTTGGTCACAAGAATATCAAGTGCGAAAGCTAATTCCATTAAACTACATTCAGAGGGCCTAGAAACTCTATGATCTGATGGTATTATTTCATTATTTCATTATTATTTCATAATTTCCTGAGTTTTAAGTACTAGTTGAATTTGAATATATGTATATTTGTTAGAACAAAAATGTACTTTTCTCTTGGTTTCATTTCAGTTAACCTCTGAAATCACAGGCTTATTATCTTGTAATTATAGACTTATTACATTATTATTACATTATTATTCATTAAGAATATGAACAACAATGCAAACTGGCTGAGTTATTAAGTTATAGAAGTGTGTAATAAATGTTTAGACCCATTGGCAAGTCTGGGCCATTTACGAACCCCTGTTTTTCTTTTGACTGTGTACATAACTCGCTGTCTTTTTTTACTCAGTATTATTAGATGCTTGGAATGGCCTGCATCTTGATTTCGGATTGTTTCATTAAGTAACAGCAGTCACAATAGGCCATGCCTACTCTCAGTACCAGTACCTTCATTGCTTCCTGCTTAGATAAGGTGCTGGTTATTTGACTGAATGTTTCAAAACCTTCTTAATAATCCTGATATTTAAAGCTTTTATTTTCTGGCAGGAGTCTTTTGACTTTGATTCACTGCAAGATATCACATTACACAGGGAATTGGCTGAGGTAAGCTTTTTCTTCTTTGCCAGCTTCTTATTTTCAGTCCACCTTAAATGGTGCAACAGTTATGACCTGGAACCAGTGTGGCTGCTGCTGCTGATGGAAATTCAAATGAGAAGCTCATGAAGAGGAAGCCAACGTCAGCTGTGTTTAACCACAGAAGCAAGTGTGTTTCTGAATTCTTCCAAACACCGTTAGCATTTGCCAAAGTATAGCACTGTGACTGAGCGAATATGAGGCACCTAAAACTTTGTTTCTCTCTTTTCTTTGTGTGCTGTTAAAACATGTACACAGAACAAAGACATATGCCAATGTCTAACTTCTATGTGATGATAGCAGTTAGTTTGCCAGGAAAGCTGTGATCAAACTTAGTTATTACACTTAAACCTTTAAATGCTTTGATAATCGTGTCATACTTTACTGCTAATAATGTAGATGTTTCATTAGGACACATATTCATTGCCAAAAAAGAGTGACGTACCTTACAGTGTTGCATGTCGTCAAATTTGACTAATATTATTTTGAGTTGGGCTTTGGGTGTTATGTGACATAAGCTAAAAGCAGCAGGTTAAAAAAAAGTTTGGGCAGTGAAAGGCTGCTTTTTTTAAGCAGTTTGTAAAAATCATGGACACAACCAAACTGTGCTGCCCTCTAGGGATGGATTTAAGTTTTACACAAAAGTTTAACTGCAGCATATAAAGCATTTAGTGTGTGTGTGCATTGTTAGATCACATTCTTTACATATCAAATAAGTGCAACAACAGCATTGAGAAGCCATGTGATTAACCCAGAAAAGCAGATAAAATGGTGGAAATAGCCTTAGGAATGGCCCAAGGTCAATGCAGGTGCTGAATGTACTAAGACGTTCCACTGCAGTTCTGTAGGGGGCTCAATACTTAAGAAATCACATTGAGTTTGTTGCCTACTTTCGCTTCTACCTCAGTCATTATATATAATAACAACTTGAGAACAGCTTTAGGCAACTCTACCCAGCTCTGTCCAGAGCTACTCTTCAGATGTCATTGTCCATTATATCGAGCGGTGGTGACTAAAGAGGGGAAGGGGCTTCGAGTGAAATGGACACTCCAAAAGCGTCTAGTCAGCAGTGAGTAGATATTGGATACTTAGAGAATATCACGTTCCCCTTGTCGGCCTCAGCATTAGTGCGGTCAGTTTGGGTGGTCTGCTGGTCACTGGAGCCCCATCTCTCTGTAAAAGCCATCTGACTCCACGGCGTCTAAACTTCCCTCAGAGGGTTGTCTAGGTGGAACGTCTTGTTGTTCAGCTTTGGCAGGAGAGACACGTTTCCCGAATTTTCCAGCAGTGAGCCTCAACGGACACCTGAAGCAGGGCAGCGATATGTTATAAAAGTGTAACATTTTATGGTCAGATGATGAGGAGTCCATGTATGGTCTTCAGCTGCAGCTTCTTTGCTTTCTGTGTCATAAAGAGAAGGAGAAGACAAACTTTCAGGCTTTGGTATCAGATATTCGTGAGGAATGGCAAACAGATTTCAGACTCAGACCACATAATACGGCGTCCATGTCGATCCATCTGGCTCTCTATAGTCCAGTAATCTTTACGTATGAGGTAAACAAAAGAACAGCAGTAAGTCTTGGGCGCTCGTTGGAGGGACGTGAGTATTATCAATGTCAAACATAATTAAAGCCAGCATTTCGAATTGTGCGCGAAAAAACGCCCCGAGAGAATAGTCGCCTGCTTCTTGACATTTGAGGATGAAAAATCAGATCTGTTGACAAAGCTTTTAATCGACAGTGAAATCCAAACCTCAAAAGCTCGCTGTAGGGGGTCGGACTGGAGCGTTCAATATTTTCCAGCCCAGCGAAAATGCCCTGGCTGGGAGAAATCAAGCTTTGGTGGGGTGCAGTTAGCTTTGCTTTTCCTTTTTCGTTAACTTTTTTTTTCGAAAGAGACTCCAATCATCAGAGCCAGAGCCAAAATATGAGCCAAACATTCTTTTTATGTGATATTCTGTATTCATTACGCACTAAAAATGCATTTATAATGCATTACCTGGCATGAATAACACCTTACAATACTGGACATAAGCTTGTATTATTCATCTTTTGCACTTTATGAAGCAAAAGAATATACTTTTATAAAAGTAGGTGTTATACATTAAAATATCTCTTTTTAAGCACATTGTAGACACTAATAATGCAATATACTGTAAAAATAAGTAGTCAGTGCCAAGGCTAGACTTGGTCCAGGCTATTGGGCTGTAGCTGCAAATGTTTTTTCAATAGTCTTGGATCCTTTTCTACGCTTCAAAGAAGAATTGCATATAATACTGTAGCATTCCACCACGTGAGGTGCTCTTAAGAAACACCAGGGCAGAAAGGAACAAACAAAGCACTTAAGTTGTGGGTGAGGTCACCACCAGCCATACACTTCACCCTCAATGTAGACCGACCCCCCACACAAAACATGCTAACTAAACTCACACCCAGACACTAAATAACACAATAAACACATACTTTAAACTAATAAACAGCTACATTTAAATGCATTAAATTCTCCTTTCAGGAGGACGCGCACCTACCATGAGCCTGCTTGCATGCCCACGGCAGTAGTGGGTAGCTACATAGCCTCCCCTTCAAAGATCCACTGTCCCAGTGACCCACCAGCCTGAGCCAATTGACTTTCGACTGAATGGACACAAATTCCCACAGCCATACCCCAAAATCTTGAGGTAGGCCTGTCCAGAAGAGTGGAAGCTATTATAGCTGCAAAATAGGGGCAACATTGAAGTCCATGATTTTGGAATGTCCGACTAGGTCAAGTTATAGAATCTAGCTTTATTATCTAGCTATAAGAGGGCAGCACGGTGGCGCAGTGGGTAGCGCTGTCACCTCACAGCGAGAATGGCCTGGGTTTGATTCCGGCCGGGTGACCAGGGTCATTTCTGTGTGGAGTTTGTATGTTCTCCCCGTGTCTGCGTGGGTTTCCTCCCACAGTCCAAAGACATACAGTCAGGCCAATTGGACTTGCTAAATTGTCCCTTGGTGTGAGTGTGTGTGTGTGTCTGTCTGCCCTGCGATGGACTGGCGACCCATCCAGGGTGTATCCTGCCTTCCGCCCAATGACAGCTGGGGTAGGCTCCAGCACCCCACCACGACCCAGAAGGATAAGCGGTTTAGATGATGTATGTATATGTGTATAAGAGTTACGTATGACTTTTTACAATTGCTTATGTACGCCATGTAATACTTTACAAATGCATTTATAAAGCAGTATTATAGGAACACAGGATTCATAGGAAGTGTTACCACCTTTTTTGTTTTGCAGTCCTACCCAGGGCTGGCACTGGTGTATTTTGGCTCTGGCTGACCCGAGCTGTGTGTTTTTCAGGTCACTCTTTTAGAGTCCCACCGCCTGGTGATGAAATATTAAGAAAGGTGTTATGTTTGGGGAGTAGAAGGTTGTGTTTGCGAATTTCTCTTTATGAATAATTGAAAAGCAAGAGAGACTCCGGGGTCCATTCGTCTTATCCGCCAAATATAAATGGAGCTCTCTATTCACACGGTCCGCGCTCTTTGTGTGTTAGCGTGGGTAAATGCGGCGCGTGGGCCTCTGCTGTTAAGGAAAATTACGTGAATTATTTTGCCTTTTCAAAACCCTCTCTATACATTGCTGTCTTCTGGGGTGAGAAGCAGAGAACAATGTGGGCCTCAAATAGCTCCCATTTTCACGTAATGGTAATTAGAGGCCTATAACCCAGGATAATGGCTGGTAGACTATTACAGCAGTCTATAGAAACATACATCTGAACATACCATCTTAATACATTCTGAGTATATCCAAAAGGCCATTGTCATCATATATAAGATCATTAAGATTAACAACATTTTCTGGACACATATTGTCCAGCTTAGGTAAGTATTCGCTTATTATCTAACAGAATTACATAAGAACTTTTTGAAAAACATTTGGAAGTCCAGCCACAACACTCAGACTTGCCATTATGGGAAGATTTACTGAAAGAGCCACTTACCAACAGTCTAGCGACACTTTGCGCCAGTGGGGGTGACCAATTTCGCTGGTTAGCTACTCAGAACTTTAAAGCAAATGAGTATAGGCAAAACTTCCCAATCAACACAAGACAGGTGTCCAAAGTCCAGCCCCAGGGCCAAATGCGGCCCACAGAGAGATTTGAATCGGCCTGTGGTTTCTGCCAGTGTGCCAGCCAGTATGCTGCAGTTCTTCCTTTCACTTGATGGTGGCAGCTTTACTGCAAATGTACAGTGTAATGAGCTGCACTGTGGTAACAAAGATAGCTAAAATATAAGAGCCTTTCTTCTCTGACCTGACCTGCAGCTTAATTTACTGATTGACATTTTGTCAAAACTACAGTCATAAAACACAACCTTAACATTGAGAACCATCAATTTTGGCGAGATGGAAATTTAAATACATTTTCATTGAGTGCCTCAAATGTCAAAGGACTGTACAGAAATTAATATCAATAGACATGAAACAATGCATGGACATTACAATAAATATTCATGGGAGGACAGAGAAACTAGCACAACTGAAAAAAAGAAGTCTTGTGCATCTTTTATGCAGTGATAGGAAATACCGTAACTCATGGAGAGCTCTGAGTCTATGTGCAGATATTTTGAAGACTTTTTTTTTAAACATTCATGAATAATATTTTGGCCTCATGTATTTTTGGCACAGAACGATCTGGACCTCTTTTAAAAATGTTTGTACACCACTGATATAAGACAAGTGATTAACACTTCTTAATGATTACTAAACTATTAGTAAACAACTATTAGTACCATTCAAAAGAAAGCTTAGAAATAGTCAAAACAGGGAGTTATTACCAGATATGCATGATGATATCATATCAGTGTTTGACATTTCAAATGGATATTTGATGAGGTACAGTTTGGGTGCTGCTGGTCAAATGACATGTTTTTGTTGGTTTTCTAAGTGAAACATCTTCTACAAAGAACTTCTGCACATTCTAATGCACAGTGTATTGTTTATTGGATGAATTTAACATATTGGGGAAAAAATTGAACATTAAAAAAGGCCTGGGCAACAGTAATGGCACATTTTATATTGGATCTTCTTTTTTCCCACATTGTTTAAAATTTTAAATTGCTAAAGAACCTTCACATTATTTGCCGGATGTTTAAACCTTTACAAGGTTCTACACACATCTTACAATCATGGTTCTTCAGGAGATCACAAGTGGTTGTTCTATAGCATCACTCAAAGAACCTTTTGTCCAGGTTTTTTTTTGAAGAGTGTACCATGTGTTGGGAATAGACCACCACCGAAGTATTACCTCATCAGGAACTGACCAGTAATGAATGGGTGGCTGACAAATTGTGCAGCAAAAGATGGACTACTGTTTGCAGCTTTACACTTATTTAGCAGATCTGTAAGTTAGATGAAAGTACAAGGTTTCATCTTGGCAGGTGTATCTAATAAAGTGGCTAGTGAGTGGAAGTACAAGGTAGGTGTTTCTAATAAAGTGGCCAGTGCGTGGAAGTACAAGGTAGGTGTTTCTAATAATGTGGCCAGTGAGTGGAAGTACAAGGTAGGTGTTTCTAATAAAGTGGCCAGTGAGTGGGAGTATATAGTGGTGTTTCTAATAAAGTGGCCAGTAAGTGGGAGTATAAGGTGGTGTTTCTAATAAAGTGACCAGTCTGTGTATGAAGAATGGCAGAATTACTCATCATGAGGGGCCACAGCATGTCTTTAGGACCCTCTGCACAGCATCTACAGAATCCCACCATCTGTTTCTGTGCATGCACAATTTACAACACAGACATGGCCATGTTTACAGAATCATCCCAACAGGCAGCACACTGTGCAAACTAAACCTACAGCCACCACTTTACATGCAAGAAGCCCAACATGGGCTAACAAGAAAACAATCATAGCTGCTGCTCTTCAACTATGAACAGCTTAGACTATTTTGGTGCATTTCCTCAGTCCTTGAAGTAATTTCCAGAAATGATTCAAACAGCTCTTGAAACAATTAACTCTGCTGTCAGAACAAACAGAATGTGCTCTGCACTAAAGAGAAATTTACAGTCAATTACTAGCTATGAGTTCACTCATCACAACAGTGAAACCCTGGTAAGTATTGTGCTCATTTGCTCAGACTGCAAATGTACCATATAAGATGTTTATCAATTTGTGTGTGTGTGTGAAATACATTCACCGCTTTGCTTAGCAACGGGTCAGCTGACCAAACATCTGGACGTTATTACATATTAGGGATTTAATTTTTATGGGTTGAAATACAATCTTACATGCTTTGTCATGTCACACATGGACCACACATGTGAACATGTGGCAGTTTGCTGTACAACTGTAACTTTACTGAATGGCAGCATTTGAAATATCACTATAAGCCTTTCATAACAACTGACATTTACCTACATAACCTCTTGTAAAGGCTTATTCCAAGAAGCACCAGTTGTCATAAAGGCTGCCTTATGACAAATAACACTTGTTGGAAAACACCTTTATAAATGTCTATATGGATCATTCTACCAAATTGATTCAAAGTCAGGACTTGGAATTCAGACTAATCCTTTTGCTTTTTGAGTGACTCTATACCTTAATTATGTTTTTTTTTTTTTAAACAAATGACTGAACATTCCATTTTGCACTACCAAAACAATCAGAACACTTCCTAAACTTTACCGAATGTTTCATTAGTGACTGTTTTGGTAGTGATAGTTTCAGTTCATTTTGAGCAGAACTCAAATGCCAACAAACTAGCAAACACAGCTTTGAATAAATAAAATCATAATATTTTTTCATTAAAACACAAAAAAGTTTACTTAATTGCAGAAAATGTGACAATTCTTAAAATGTTACACACTGATTTTCAGACTTTGGGACATATTTACTTCAAAACCACAGGACCTAACTGCTCACCATGTGGTTGCAGTCTCACCTCCTGCTCTAAAATGCAGGGGTGTCGCTAAATTAAGGCTCCACCTATGGCCTACAGCTCTGTGTTTCGGAGGTGACATAAAAAACATGGGACAGCATTTTTTGAAGTTTTTTAATTTAAAAATTAAACTGATGAAATTTTTCAACTTTACTTTGAAGTAATCAAAAACAAATTAAGTATTATTTTCACAAGTTTAAATTTATTGGTTAGAGTTTGGGAAAGCCACTTCCCAATATAAGCGACCCTATAAATGATGACTTTGTACACACTTAGCTTATTATTATGCCTAATAAACCATAGGTTTAAATAGATCATAGTATAATCCTTGTAAATATCTAAGAACTGAATGCTTAGTTTATTTTTTGAACAAATTTTGGTAACACTTTCTATGAATGTCACCTTTGTAAGCATCTATAAACACATTCATAACATGTTATAATGCATTCATAAGGCATTATAAACATAGCTATAAATATTTATAAAAATGCATTATATGTTATAGCCATGTTTATTATGCATTATGAATTGTTAACATAATACATTATAAGTACTGATCATAACAAATTATAAGAGCTCATAAGTCGTATTTGTCCACTCTAAGTAAAGTGAAGCGTACTGTACTAAAGCCTCCTCCAGTGTTAAGAGTGAGGCTTCAAGTTGAAGTATTTACTGAAGGATTTACTGAAACACTAAAACATACACAGTAAAGCACATTACAGGCTTCAAATGTCAGAGTTTAAACTAGTGATGCCATCAGTGCTTTACCCAATGTGGGAAAGGTAATGTTCACCACCGTTAGCTTGGTATTTGTTTTACTTTACGCTCTCTAAGCTGGGACTGACTTCTTTGGCATTGGCATTATAACATGTTATTAACACTATTTATAATGCATTATATTAACAATTCATAATGTATAATAAACATGGCTATAAAGTGTAATTCAGTGTAATTCTTTTTTCTAAATATTTATAACCATGTTTATAATGCCTTATGAATACATTATAACATGTTATAAATGTGTTTATAGATGCTTACAAAGGCGACATTCATAGAAAGTGTTACCCAATTTTTTTACAGATATATTTTGAAACTAATTTGGTAGGGGTAATGTCAATTGTCAAAAAAGGCTTATATAGACTCTTCAGTGCTTTATGTTTCTGCTTTTATATATGTACACAATTATGTTCAGACTGAAGAATAATGTGCAACATACTATTCACCAGAGGAGGATGGAGAATCCAATCTTTCTATATTGGTGGTTCACATTCCTAAGTGCCCCATGAGTGTTGTTAGGCCTCTGTCATAGGACAGTACAATCGAATATCATCAACAATTGACGAGAAACCCAAAGATGATGCTTCAGAAATGACAACTCTGGTGTTGGGAAAGAGAATTGATAAAGAAACAGAGAGGTCTAATTTAATTTTATTATTTTCTCCTCTTGAGCTCCCACTTACTGATGGCTGGGGGAACACTGGGGATCAAACTCACAACCTCCTGATGTGGACACTTAGAACAGGCATGTCTAACTATGCCCTTCCGGGCCAAAGTGCTGCAGAGATTAGCGTTTACTCTCATCTAACACTCTTCAGTTCATGAGGGCCTTGCTAATTAGCTGATGAGCTGAATTTAATGAGGCAGTGTGCTGCTGCAGTGATTTAGCCTGCAAGGACTGGAGCCTGACACACGTGACTTAGACAGTTGCACCACTGACAGTTGAGCCAGTTTCTCAGATTTCTGCATCCACAAAAACATATTTGTCGTTTCAACTTTAAAAAGTAACATGGGGTGCTCAGGGACTCCCAGACAGTCCACATTTTGGCTTTGTCCTATGTGTTGCCTGAGGACTGGTTTGAGAACCACAGATCTAAGTGTTCATCCCAACATCAGGAGATTGTGAGTTTGAAACCCAGTGATGCCATAGCCATCCATAAGTAGCAAGTGGAGGAAATGCCTGGTGGGCTCCTGTGATGGATAAACTCCCAGCTTATGGGGAAACTAAGTAAAAAAACAAAGTCTTCATTGTTTACCTAACTCAAATGTGAGTTTTGACTAAACTAAGTCAAATAAGCTGCACTTCCAGTCTCCTCGAGTTGTATTGACTCAATAAAAGTTCCATTTTTTAGAGTGTACACTCCTCATCGCTCCGACATGAATGGGAGATAAAATCGCTATATGCTGAATGGACAGTCATGTGTACAAGCGTTCATAGTTGTGACATCACAACCATGATTTATTTAAAACAGGCTGTTTTGCAGCTCAATTTCCATTGATTACATGTACTGGAGAGTTAATAAAACTTTCCGACAGTTTACCAGTGTTTGCATCAAAAGTCAAACTAGATTCTAAATAAAAAAGAATGGGATGTTCAGTTCTCCATGATGTGGATCCATTTAAAAACTAGCAGTTACAGCAGTTTCTGTTTAGGGCTACAAAAACAGTCCAGATCGAAGAATTCATGGCCTTGCTTTAAATAAGTTCTTGTGAGATTACCATCTGAGAGGCACAGCAGATCAGGGGTCATGGTTCCACCACTTCTGAGAATAAGCTTGTTTCCTACTGAGCACAGTTCTGTGGATACGGGGTGATGATCCTAGATCAACACTCGCACCAAGAGGCTTTATGCATATGGGCTCAGGTGTTAAGAAGAAGCAGAGGAGCTCCCACTGCTCTCCCAACACAAACCAGTGCCAACCAGCACCTCTGTAAGTTCAAGAGGGCAAGAGGAGGGAAAGACATATTTGCAAACTGCTTGAAAAAATGCTTCACTCAAGAATGCTAACATTAGGCAGACTTTTAGCCAATATATTCAACAAAATAGTTTTGAAATGAAGCACAGACCACCCTTATGGTCTGTGGAAACTGAAAACCAACCAAAGAATGTATGCAATTCAAAATAAACAAGCTTGTTGTAACTCTTTAAAAGTTTGGAATCAATGTTAAAATTAATTTGGTTGAAGATAAATGTATAAAATGAATTAGCCATGCTAGTCCCGTGCGTGCCATAGCTTTCAAATGCAAAGCTGGGGGAAAAAAAAAAAAATTTGTATGAAAAATTGGAAGAGATCTGTACATAATTCCATAATGACTGAGAAAGCTATAAAAATGGACAAGTTATTATAAATCTAACCTCCACAATATCTCATATATATATATATATATATATATATATATATATATATATATATATATATATATATATATATATATATATGTATATATATTTATTCCTCAAACCATTCCTGAACAACATGTGCAGTGTAACACAACGCATTATACTGCTAAAGGGGCCACTGCCATTGGGGAATACCATTGCCATGAAGAGGTCCACAACAGTGTTTAGATAGGTGGCATGTGTCCAATTGCTGTCCACATTAATGCCTAGAACCAGGGATTCCCTTTGCCCAGAGCCTCACACTCCTTCCACAGGCTTGTCTTCTTCCCACAGTGCATCCTAGTGCCATCACTACCCCAGGTAAACAACATACATGTACCTGACCATCCATGTGATGTGAAAGAAAACAAGACTCTTTGGACCAGATGACCTTCTTCCATTGTTCAAAAGTCCAGTTCTGATTCTCGCTTGCCCATTTTGATGATGCACAGAGGTTAGCAAGGACACTCTAACTGCTCTGCAGCTAGACAGTGACTCACTGCATGTTGTGACATTCCTCCCATTCCTATCATTAATTTCTATGACTTGTGCCACTCTTGTTTTTCTGTCAGTTTGGACTGGATAGGGTAGCCTTTGTTGCTCTTGCACAGTGATGAGTCTTGGGTGCCCAACACCCTGTCGCCAGTTTGTGGTTTGTCCCTTCTTGGACTACTGTTGGTAGGTACTCACCCCTGCTGACCGGGAGCACCCTGAAGGCCTCGCCATTTCAGAGATGCTCCAACCCAGTCATTTCCAGCATAAGACATTGGCCCTCGTCGCTCAGGTCTTTACGCCTGCCAATTTATCCTGCATCCAACATGTCAAATATGAGAACCAACTGTTTGCTTACCTTCTAACACATCCAAAACCTTGACATGTGGTGCTGTTACAAGATAATCACTATTATTCGCTTTGTCTGCAGGTGTTTATAATCTATATATATATATG
Organism: Colossoma macropomum; assembly: GCF_904425465.1. Lineage (NCBI taxonomy): Eukaryota > Metazoa > Chordata > Actinopteri > Characiformes > Serrasalmidae > Colossoma > Colossoma macropomum. Next base: position 35,943,183 of record NW_023494805.1, read on the forward strand.
GCTTTACCTATATACCTGTCAGGAAAGTTAGTGCCCCCCCCATCAAAAAACTCTAGCAGTATTGTACTGTAAACGTAGTAAATTATGGTTATATCCTATATTTGTAAAAAACGGTATTAAACCGTACATTTTTACAACAGTTGGATACTGTTAATTTAACAGCACATTCTTGGCAACCCTGCTGCCAGAACTTTACTGTTTTTTTTTACAGTGATTTTTTTTACAGTGTAAAGTAACTTTTCTATACAGAAACTTTTTGAAAAGGGCTGTATATATCACCCAAAAGGGTTTTTCTATGCTTACAAAGCCTGACATCGTAACAATAGAAGGACCATTTTGAGTGCTCTATAGAACTGTTTATAGCACATTCTCTATCAGTCTGAAGAATGGGAATGATGCAAAGAACCCTTTTAATCATGCAAAGGGTTCTTTGAGTGTTCATGGTTCAATATAGAACCATTTTCTTTGCTAAAGAACCCTTGAAGCACCATCATTTTAAGAGTGTGTCTGTATATATATATATATATAATATATATATATATATAATATATATATAATATATGTTCATGCCAAGTTTCTCTACTGTTAGCCACATTAGCAATTCGGTTGAAGCTTTTCTTTAAAGACACCACATGAGGTCTTTCCTGTTTCCTCAGCCCCCAATAGTCTCCCAAAAAGCCCCCTCCGGTGTCAGTGCATCTGCGTCTCTCTCTGTATTCAGACACTGCTATCGATTCTGGATTCGGGCTATTTTTCAAATCTATCTGGTCTTTTTTTTTAGATCGCAGGATGCTGTATGGTCTCAGAGGCAGTTATAGAAGGAAAAGCAAAAGAACTAAGCAGTGTCATGTAGAGCTGAGCAGAGCTTGAGCTTTCATACACAGAAGCGTTGAATGAATACTGTTATAATGTCATTGTTAGAAAGTTTTTCCTCCAGTCTTTCCTAAAAACAGATAATTGGATTGGATGGAACAGAGATTATTCTCTAGTCATTTTGAACATTCAGCTCAGATCAGCAGCATGCTCAAGGCCAGCCAAGTGCTAGTTTGAATGCAAGACTGTTCTGTAACACTTTCTATGAAGCTTATATTCATAAGACATTATAAATGCACTGACAACTTTTTGTAACTTGGTAAGAATGCTTTGTAAACTATAAAATAATATAATGTCTCATAATGATAATGTACTAAAATGAATCATTTGCTGACTTATAAATATGTAATAATACAAGTGTTACTATCTATTATAATGTCTCTTAACCCCTTAAAATTCCAGGCTTATGACATACTAGTGCTTATTATTCAGTAACTACATGGACTACAATGCACACTAGCTGAGCCATTCTTAGGTTATACAAGTGTACAGTAGAACTTAATTATTAAGTTAATACTTAATAATTACATAATTATAAAGCAACTGCAATACATATTAACCATAACACATTCTCCTTACATCTGGAGGACCATTTCACCATGTGAAGAACCATTTAAGAATGAAACGGTTCTCTGTAGAACCCATAGTTCTGAACACAACCATGCCTTTTCTATAAAACCCTTGAAGAACCATCTTTTTTAAGAGTGTATGTTATTACAGCCTTATAAGGCACTATTACTGTTTCTAAGTATGCTTATAAAGCATTATTACCAAGTCACAAAGAGCTATAAGCACTTTTTTAAGTAATTATGAATACAGTGTTACCAACTATGCTACATTACTGGACGCTAAAGTCAAATTTTGAGCTAAGTTTTGGACTCTAGTTATATTACCACATTGGTGTCAGAGTTCATTTGTTGAGGGTCAGATTTGCTGACAGATAACCAGTGCTAACATTAGCCAAGTAGCCAACTGGCCAGTCAATCTAATGTTAACTTGGTGCTTTGCTAGAGTATGAGTTCTACAATATTGCATAAATGTGTGTATTGATATGTGTAAGTGATTAGAGAATGCATTATAAAAAAAGTTGAACTATATCTATTACATTATTTGTAACTTTTATAGTATGCCTAAATAGTACTGCAGACAAATGATTGCACCTGAAACATATTCTGACTGTCCAAATATTTCATAAAGAAGTATCCAGATCTTATATTACATCAATATTCGATGTCAGTCAACTTGGAGAAAATGTTGTATGCGGGTGAACAGTTTTGACATCTGAATATAATTCTTAATAACAGTTTATATTGGATTATGCTAAACTATGTCATCTGAATGTGCTGGACAAAGTGGAAGATGATGTGATTTATCATGTTATCATAAGATAGCTTGCAGTAATAACTGCTGTAGACTGAATGGCTAATATTCATTGCTAAGACAAATTTCAGTAGCTTGCAGGTTGTTTGTCAAAAGTTTAGAGGTTGTAGGGGTGACATTGTAGTCCGAAAGGTGTCAAGCTCACTTTAATGCTGTGTTGTATGTGGTCTTCAGTTTCAGGCTTGGTCATAGTCTTCAGGCAAACGTCCTCTTGGGGAGGCCCAGGCCCTCTCAGATGGAAACTAGGTTCTGCATGATTTATACTTGCTCAAAAAATGTTCTCTAAGTTCAATTAAGATGTTAAATATTACAATGTTTCTTAGTTTCTTATAATACAGGCTGAACCCAAAAGTGAGTCCCTACACCAGGTCTCCATTATCTCCATTATCATGGCCTTGTTTACACAGCTGCACACCACCATTGCTATCTTATACCAATTCTACAATGGGATAATGCCTTTTTTATGGGGACATAGCATTACTCTGCTTGAGTGTTTCAGCAGATTGTAGAACTTTTGCTGAACTGTGCTTGCAACTACTTACCTACAATGCTGTGAAAAAGTATTTGCCCCTTCCCAATTTCCTCTATTTTTGCACATTTGTCACACTTAAATGTTTCAGACCATCAGATACCAACAGTGAAACATGGTGGTGGTAGTGTGATGGTCTGGGGTTGTTTGCTTCTGCAGCACCTGGACAACTTATTAGTTTCCTAATAAGTTGTCCAGGTTATTAGTCATAATTGATGGAACCATAAATTCTGCTCTCTGTCAGAAAATCCTAAAGAAGAATGTCCACCTGTCAGTGTGTGACCTAAAGGTGGTTACTCAGCTAATACCTGCTACGGTATTCCGTCAGTTGTTATAGTAACCAGGCATTTACATGCAAGTTCAGCAGTCATTTCCTCTGTTTAAAATATTTTTGTCTGTTTATAAATGCTATTAGGCTAGTTGCCTAGTTGGAGACTGTCAAACTCACTATAATGAGGACTCTGGAATAACATAATGCTCTTGCTAGCTGTAAACATGCCTTCCCTAAAATGAAATTCTGGCTGTGCCACTGTGGTGATGCCACAGCCATCTGTGGCTGGGATTAGCATACCTCACCTCACTGTCTCTGGTTAGGTAAGATGGTGTTCCTTCTACCCCACTCCCTTAGTTCGCTAGAGTTAGCAGCTAGCATTCAGCTAGCATTCATCTCCACAAACAGCTGTCCAAACATCACATTAGCATCACTTTGTAAAGATGTGGTGATACTTCATGTGGCTTGGAGGAAATAGGTGTTAGCCTTGACCATCCCGGCGTGGTAGCATCATGTGATAGGGCAAGACCTAGCTAGCATGTGAACTAGCCACAACTAATTTGGCATAAAAAAGTATTTGTGCACATTTATAATCTATTTTTGTCACTTTTTACACTTGGGCATTGGAGAAGGAATACTCAGTATTGCGCCTACTAAAGTTTGCCCACTTAGTTATTTGCTTACAAACACTACAGCGCATTCATCACACCTTCCATTATGATGTAGGAATGTCTGGCTAAACTATTTCATCCCACTTGCACAAATTTCTCCTTGCACCCCTGGGGCTGATGCAGTTGTTTTGGCTTGGTGAAGTTGTCATACTTCATGACAGTGAGGAATATCACTATTTTCTTACAGATACAAATGCATCTGTTTACCTGTGTTGCTGTTCCCTGAGGCAACATCAACACTTTCCAGATTTGAAGAATAAAAGCAAAGTTTTTAAATGTTTTTGACAGTGGAACATTGATAACTTAGCTCACATCCCGCTGGGGGAGCAGAGGTTTTCAGCTCACTCTCAGACTTTGATGAGAAAAATCTCACCCACGCTCCAATCATCATCAGCCCCCCGTGGAGAGAAGGTTAGGCCACTTTCGTGACGTGAGTTGGCCTGTTTAAACACATCCGCCACACAAAAAAAAAGCCTCGCCACAATTAAAGGCGTCCTGGGGTGAGTTTTGGGGAAAAAAACAAACATCAGACACTGACAGATGGATTCATGCCGCGTCCGTCTGGACAAGTCTAGCATTGCAAATGAAACACCATCCAAGCCAAACGTCCACACTTTCATTACTTTAGCTGTTACGATATAAATATAGCCAGTCCTCAAATGCCTTGGATGGTATGTTTATGAGCAAACTGCAGATATGTCCTGGTGTGGCTGTAGCTCATTAAGCACAAGAGTAGCTCACTGTGAATGCAAAGTTTCTTAGCTTGTGCAGAAAGATCACAGTTGCAAATTAATGAATGTGCAGCAATCATCCTCTGTGAAAAATGGAGGTAAATCCTGGGGTGTGGCTGATGTTTATGCTTGTTTTATGTCTGCATATTATCTCATACAGTGCTTGAAATGGGCCAGTAATCACTGGCACTTCTATGACTTTCTAGCAAAGCTAGCAGATCTTGTCAGCAAAGGATTGGTGTAATAAATATCATACAGGCTCAAGATAAACTACATTACCCAGGGTGCATGTTACCCAGATTGGTTTTTAGCAGGGGTACACGATCGAATCAGCCAAGATCGATATCTAAAGATTATTGCTCACGTGATTGTCTATTGGCTAATTAATATTTTTATATTATGTTGCAATTTAACATACAGTCATTTGCACCCAAGTTTGAACATGTTTTGTTGATTTTGTAAGTGAAAGTAATGCAATGTAAGTTAACATATCCACTACAGGGAAGGTTTAATATATTGGAAAAACATCAAATATTAAAGGTGCCATAACTTTAGCACAGGCCACATTTTATGTTTTTTTTCTCTTACCATGTTGAATTCATCAAATAAACAGGAATTGTGCATTAAAATGTGTGTTCTCTGTAGAGGATGCACTTATTTACCTTAACTTAAACATTTTCATTTGACCAAAGGTGCCCTAACTTTTGCACATGACTGTAAACAAGGTGAGCCATATAACCACACTAATGCTGCATTTGAATATATTGGTCACACTTCAGTATAGAAGGACTTTATATGTTTTATGTCCTTGTAATGCGCTTATTAAGCTTTAAAATGGAAGTTGATAATTAACAGCTTATTACTACATTATTAACCAGTAGCTAGTGTGTAATAAAACTCTTCCAGAACACTTGTAAAGTTCTTATTTACACAAGCCAGTTGATTAGTAATCATTGGCTGCATAAGTTCGTCACTGATGCTAAGAAGTACACTATCGTATACGTAGAATTTAGAATACAGGGGCATTGTAATTCCTTCATAAGCCCTGACAGGGAAATTGGTTATCAACAAGCTTATTACGACATTATTAAGCCGTAGCTAGGGTGAATTAAGCATTTTCATTGTGTATTACACATCATACTCCTTTGTGTCAACTATCTATGTCCAGAATTACATTATTCAACCTTAATAAGGCAATAGCTGGTTACCAACTTATTAAGCCAATAACTATTAATTAACTGATGCTGATTACTACATTATTAAGCAGTAACTAGGGTGTAATAACCTGTTTCCAGAACACTTGTAAAGCTCTTATTTAGCCTTATCAAGCCAGTTAACTAGTAGTCATTGGTAGTGGTAATTAATAACACTTCAGTGTAGAGGGAATTTGCAATGTTCTTGTAATGCATGTTTTAAGTTGATAATTAACCAGCTTATTACTACATTATTAAGCAGTACTAGGGTAAAACGAGCAATTTATTACACATCAAAATCTTTTGCATTATGTTCAGAATTAAAACCTTATTAAGCCTTATTGGGCCAATAGCTTGTGAATAACTTATCAAGCCAAAGACTGCTAATTATCTGTCTGCTTATTACTACATTATTAAGCAGTAACTAGAGTATAACATACTGTTACAATGTAATAACAAGCTAGTTAATCACCAACAACTGGCACTGCTACTACTCAACACCAAAAATTAATGGTCTCAATCTCAGGATAAAGAGAACTTTTTCTCAAGATCAATCAAGAGCAATGTCTCCTTGTTTTTATGTTTTTATTTATTTTTTCCATGACAACAAGGAATGTGAAGTGAAGTCAAATTTAAATTAGAAGTGGTAAACCCACTATGTTAACGTTAGCAATGCTAGCTTGGCTCTCTTGATTAACCTGTAGATCGAGCAGTCAGGATTAGTTGACACTACATGGGATTCCCAATGTGTAACATATTTGCACAAACATCACAGGTACTGTAGTGAGAGAACACTAAAGAAGGAAAACATGAAAACAATATAAAATTGCTTAATTGTAACAAACCAATGAGGATGGGGGATACAATGCTGAGATACAGAACACCGCATAACACAACAAACAACACATTAAACACTAGCTTAAGGCCATTAACAGTAGCATAAGTCTAACTGTACTGTCCCAATGTCCCAAGGAGCAAATGCCATATATTCATAAAGTTCTTCATGAGGCCAAGTTGTTGTGTAGTAATGAGTGTCTCATAAATAAGCTGACAAACCCTATTGGAGGTGGAGGAAGTGCTTTGATAAAGCAATGTGAGTATGCACATTTCTGTGACTAGAATGCATCAGGTATCAAAGACTATTCATCTCACCTTCCTGCTGACTCACGGTTTTGGCTATGAGTTGTGACACAGCGAGTGTGAGGTGACCTCCTATGCACTACTCCCAGTGCCCTGTGGTAGCTACTGGACAAGTTCCAGAACATGGTGTGTAACTGATTAGAATACAGGACTCTAGGAGTTCTCTGGCTGGGAAACCTGCAGGAACCGAAAACAAACACGCTGCTGGTTGAAATTTTAGAAGTGATGTTCCAAACTGAAAGCTGCTGTCCAGGTACACTGTTGGTCATATTGGTAGGTTGCATGACAACCGATGAGCTACACTCCGTACACTTTTATAGTGAACCTATAAGGTAGGTGGAGCTCACAAAGTGGCCAGTGAGAGAAAAGATAGGTGTTTCTAATAAAGTGGCCAGTGAATGGATGTACAAGTTGGGTGTTTCTAATAAAGTGGCCGGTGAGTGGAAGTAAAAGATAGGTGTTTCTAATAAAGTGGCCAGTGAGTGGATGTACAAGTTGGGTGTTTCTAATAAAGTGGCCAGTGAGTGGAAGTACAAGGTGGGTGTTTCTAATAAAGTGGCCAGTGAGTGGAAGTACATGATATGTGTTTCTAATAAAGTGGCCAGTGAGTGGAAGTACAAGGTGGGTGTTTCTAATAAAGTGGCCAGTAGGGGGAAGTACAAGGTACGTGTTTCTAATAAAGTGGCCAATGAGTGGAAGTACACAATAGGTGTTTCCAGTAAAGTGGCCAGTGAAGTTTCAACTCAGAGATGAATACAGAACCATGATGCTTTCGCTGATATTGTGTGGGGTTCATTCTTTGGGAAAGAAACTGAATTGAGATTGAATATATGTATGTGTGTGTGTGTGTGTGTGTGTGTGTGTGTGTGTGTGTGTATGCATGCATGTGTCAGGGGTGTAATGAGCAGCAGACAAGCAGCTAACAGTGTGATGATCCCTGTTCAAACCCCATCTCACATGCGGCTGCACACTGTCCTCTTTCATCCATCATCTCTCTCTCTCTCTCTCTCTCTCTCTCTCTCTCTCTCTCTCTCTCTCTCTCTCTCTCTCTCTCTGTGCACCTGTTCAGGCAAGCTTGCTGCATTCAAATCCCCCCATCACTAGAACCTCACATACACATACTACACTATGGGACAGATTTACTAACTTCACGCAGTCTCAAAGCCTATTTGGGTGAATTAATAAGTCATACTGAAGAGCTCAGTGTCTTAAAATGTGGCACTGGCTCTGTCACTGGTCAGTGTGTGGAATTTCTGCCCTGCTATATCTGCCCCAGTCAACTGGAAGTGCTGTTATTATTAAATGGATGCGTCTAGAAGCAACAACAGCTAAGCCACGAAGCCATGCAAACCCACAAAGTGGGGCCACTGAGTGCTGTAGTGCACAGCGTGTAAAAATCACCTATCCTCTGTTGTGTCACTCTCTTTAGAGTTCCAACCTACCTTTGAAAGCAACATTAGAAGCAACAACCAAACAAGAACTGTGCATCAAGAGCTTCATGAAATAGGTTTTGAGGCAGAGCAGCTGCACACAAGCCTACAATCACTACGCACAATGTCAAGTCTCAGCTGGAGTGGTATAAACCGCTGGACTCTGGAGCAGTGGAAGCATTCACTGGAGAGATCTATCATGTCTCACTATCTAGCAGTCTGATATATTTTGGCCAATGCGAGACAAGCCTTTGTGTTCTTTTTGGTCACCAGTGGTTTGCGACTTGCAACTCTCTCATGGATGCCATTTTTGTCCAGCATCTTTCTTATTATGGAATGTACTTTGACCTTAACTGAGGCAAGTGAGGCCTGCAGGCCTTTAGATGTTCGCACGGGTCCTTTTGTAGCCTCTTGGATGAGACATCAATCCACTCTTGGTGAAATTTTGGTAGGCTGGCCACTCCTGGAACTACTGTTCCAAGTTTTTTCCCCATTTGTAGATAATGGCTCTCACTGTGGTTTGCTGGAGTCTCAGAGCTTTAGCAATGGCTTTGTAACTCTTTCCAAACTGGTAGATCTTAATGAATTTACTTTGCATCTGTATTTGAATCTCTTTAGAATATGCTGCTTTTTTGAGACCTTCTAGCTGCTTCACATTGCCAGACAGGTTCTTTTTAAGTGATGTTTAGACTCAACAGATCTGGCAGTTATCATGCCTGGGTGTGGCTAGAGAAATCGAACCAAATGGTCAATTGAATTTGGTAAACTGGTTGATTTAGTAGCTAAGGGGGCAATTACTTTTTCACAGGCAGGGCTAAACTGCATTCTCCCTTCGGTAAATAGAGTCATCATTTAAATAAACCATTTTGTGTTTGCGTGGGTTATCTTTGTGTAATACTAAAAGTAATTTGTGTGACAAATATGCAAAAACAGAAGAGATTAGGAAGGGGCAAATACTTTTTCACAGCACTGTAATAGCAATAATAATTATTATGATACATTAATGTTGGAAGTGCAGTGATATTTGAACTGTACAACATAAATAAGCAAATAAACAAAGCAAAAACAGAGATTTACAAATGACCCGACTGCTGTCCAACCAGCTCAAGATGCATGAAGTGGATAAGTGTAAATAGGCTCATAGAGACCAGAGCCTGCACTGAAACCCTGTAATCCATGAAGCAAATCACCACAGAGCGTGAGGGAGCTGGAATGCAAGACAATGATCAGTCCAGCTTTATCACATCCACCACCTGGCACATGGTCAAAGCAGCAGTTGTGTAACCCCATCGTTATGGTCATTCCGTCTCTGAAGGAAGGAGAGGCCCAGCACTTGAGCGGATCGGTATAGCCGAAGGAGGGCCACCCCCACCCGCCGTTCTGGCTGATAGCATCAGAGAGCTGAGAGCACTGTTTCCAATCAGAAAACCATCACCCGCTGATTCGCCCACCACGCTCTGAGGGGCCGCCGGCCACTCCGCCTGCAAATCAGGGCAGGGGCTTTGGCACACTCCAGATGGAAAACAAACAGCAAAATCAAAGCAGGTCTGTTTTTCCTTTAGACCAATTTACATTTACAAAAAGGGGTCTCGCTCCTGTCGGATTGTTGAGCGACTTGTAGATGTTCATCGGCTCGTGAGTGTAAAACTAATTTCAATTCAATTTGTTTGTATAGCGCTTTTAACAACAGACAACGTCCCTAAGCAGCTTCCCAGAAATGCCCCCGAAAGAAAGTGGCAAGGACTCTGGAGCAAAGAAAAATCAGTGGCAAGGAAAACTCTATAAAAGTATAAGGAAGAAACAGCGAGAGGAACCAAGACTCAAAAAGAGAAACTCACTAAGAATCTGAGGAAGAAACACTGAGAGGAACCAAGACTCAAAAGGAGAAACTCTGTAAGAACCTGAGGAAGAAACACTGAGACGAACCAAGACTCAAAAGGATAAACTCACTAAGAACCTGTGGAAGAACCACTGTAAGGAACCAAGACTCAAAAGAGAAACTCTCTAAGAACCTGAGGAAGAACCATTGAGAAGAGCCAAGATTCAAAAGGATAAACTCTCTAAGAACTTGAAGAAGAACCACTGAGAAGAGCCAAGACTCAAAAGGAGAAACTCTGTAAGAACCTGAGGAAGAAACACTGAGACGAACCAAGACTCAAAAGGATAAACTCTCTAAGAACCTGCAGAAGAACCACTGAGAAAAACCAAGACTCAAAAGGAGAATGCAAAAGATCACAGGAAAGTGATGGCGGTGCCATGCTGCTGGTTTGGAAGTTTTGGCGCAATTCCATCTCAAGAACCCCTCTTGTTCCTACATTTTGTCTTCCTTGGGGACATAAGAGGATAAAGAAGCTTGTGCCTTCAAGACCTTTTGCCTGAACCAAATTTTAAGCTAGTCATTGGGGTCTCTATTGTTTACTTGTATAATCAAGCATGATTCTCATTAGAACAGAGGGTGAGGGCATTTTTTAACCACCCAATCACAATGACCAATGACCTAGGCCCAATCAAATCGAGTAGAAATGAGAGGGTTTCCTTCAACATTTTTATTCTATTTGTGGTTGATACTCAAGGTAGAGGCAAAGCACACATTTTCTGGATAATCCTGCAGTGGATTCAATTTAGGGTGAATACTCCAATCAGAATTACTGCCTCTGCTGCTTCTATTACTGTTGGCTAGAATCAATAGCGATTAGGCAGAAGAAGAAGAGACAGTATTTCAGATTTTTTTACCCAGAAATGAATTCAGTGCATGACAACTATTTGCAAATACACAACTCTGTGACTAAAAGCTCTGGGACTGATGGAGTAGAGCTTTATTTTCAAGTAAAATAAAAAGAATTTAGTCTATGTGGAGCATTCTAGCCCTGCGATGGACTGGCAGCCAGTCCAGGGTGTTACTGCAACTGCCCAGTGACCGCTGGGATAAGCTCCAGCACCCTCTTGACCCAGAAGAATAAGCAGTTTAGGTATTTATGATGATTATGTTATTATCTATTCAAACCCAAGACAAGAATTAAGAGGTTAATTTTAAACTGAAAGAACTTTATTCAAAAAATGATGTTTTACACTTTCATGTCACTACCGAAACAGAGATTTAATCATGTAGGTGGAGTCTTATTTTAGCTACACCTCTGCATTTTAAGGCGGGAAGTGAGGCTGCTTCTCTGTCCCTCATGGCCACATGGTGAGCAGTTAGATCCCATTGATTTGAAGTAAATGTGTCCCAAAGTCTCAGTGTGTAACATTAATTAATGTCATTACTGAAACAAATTTTCTAAACTTGTGTTTTAATGAAAAATATTATGATTTTATGTGTGTAAAACTGTTCAAAGCTGTGTCTGTTAATCATGTACTGACTAGCGTTTCTGAGTTCTGCTCAAAATTAGGTAAAATTGTCATGAGCGAAACAGTTACTGCTAAAACATATGGTAGAGTTTCAGTAGTGTTATGATCATTTTAGTAGTGACGATATGGAATGTTCGATCGTTCATTTGAAGCAAAAGGATTTTAGTCTAAAGTCCAAGGAGTTTAAAGTTTAAAATGTGTGTTACCTCTGACTTTGAACCAGTTTTATTAGAGTGATCCAAATTTTCATACGTCAATCCAAAAATTCATATGCCAACCTAGTGTTAGGTAAGCGTAGCAGTGTAACTGGACTATGACATCCCCCTAAAGCCCACCCATAGCAACAAGCCTGCTTCACCTTGTGGATTACTTGTGTCTAGCTTGTATCAGGAGTGGTCATTAATCCAATCGACTGTTATCTCGAGGGGGCTGCAGCAAGACTTCAATTGTGGGTGGATTGATTGACAATGGCTCATATGGCTCCTTACACAAATTAACATGGAGCCAAGAGCAGCAACAGACCTAAAAATAAGCCAGATCAAAGAATACATACATAAATATGTCACATTTTATGTTGTTTGCAGAAAGTCTGCTGTCTAGCGAATAGATATTGCTAAATTCAGTTTAATATAAAGGTAAATCCAATGCTTGACTCAACATCCACTTTATTAGAAAACCCTCTCGTATATCTCCACCTTACTGGTGAACAGTTAGCGACTGTAGCCCATCTGTTCATGCATAATTTGTGTTCTATCCACTAGCATCCTCGAGATTTTTCAAAATGTCTGCATAATTCAGTGGTTGAAATGTACACAAAGTCATTCAGAGTGGTTGGATGTGAAATGGTTCATTGTGGAGTAACTTAGTGACTGAGATCTCTTTACAGTGGTGCTGAACCAGAAGTCACAATGTGTACAACAGAAGAGCAGCCATGCTATTTACTGTCCAATATGACCAGTGAATTATGGAACTATATAATAGTTGACATGGACATGTGACAATGTACATATTCTTAAAAAATGTACCCAATTATATACTTTTTTGTTTGCAATTATGAACCATATACTATGTGAATGACACATGTTACACGGTACATAATTAATATATTAAAAAAACATGTCTCTTACAAACATTAAATGTTGTAGACAGATGTGGCTGTCTTAATGGAAACACACAGCAACAGATGGGCTACAATCAGAACTTGTATGCCTAAAAAGTGCACCTGGCAAAATTGCTAATGATACAATGTACAGTAAAACACCGTTCATTTATGTCCAGTCAAAACAAGTACAAGTTATTCATTTTTCAGCAGAAGGAAAACAGCAGATAACATTCATAAATCTGAAAAGCCTCAACAGCTAAATATATCACATTTTTCAGAACACTTTGTTGCCATTTTGGAGATACAAGGTTTTATTCAGACAGCGACAATATGTCGTTATGTTATAACTGTGGTTTGGGGGGATGAACATGCCTGAACCCCCTCCTTTTTCCAATCTAACGCCCTACAAATTCACATTCTCACCTTCTGTTCCTGTGACGAAGTGTTCGCAATCCCCACCACCACCCCATCTCCTCCCTGTTCCTCAGTCCTACACCAGCCCTACTACAGCTATTAGGGGGATGTCGGCCTTTTAGTTACAGGCAGAGGCTGCCCAGAACTCCAGCCCAAGTTCTCAGGGTCCCCCCTTCCTCCCTCCATCAGTCTTCCCTCATACTACCACCCTGTAAAAGGCATGGTCTGAACTCACAAAAGATACATAATACATATGAGACAAAATATCATATGTATGGGACATATTCTTATTACATATAGATATATTACATATAGAGCGAAGGTCAGAGACCACCTTTCACTGATTTCATTTTCCACTGTTGGTTATGTAGGCTCAGGTACATAGCAGCTTGGAAAGTTGCCAGTAATAGCAGCAACAAAGCATAGGTGTGAGAGAAGTGACCAATGTATGGACAGCCAGACATAGGTTGAAGAGAATGTCCAGAATCTCCTGGGTACAAATTCCCAGCAAACACATTTATCATATTAATCATTTTTCAGGACTCAGGAACATATATTTAACTTATATGTTTAACAGAAAATTATGCAGAAACTTCAACAACTATATATATATATATATATATATATATATATATATATATATATATATATATATATATATATATATATATATATAATTTTCCAGTATACTTCTGTCCATCCACCCTTTGCCTTTTTTACAGCTTCCATTTTTTTCTGGAAACTTGCTTTCAGTTTTCCAAAGAAATCTACAGTGATATTTTTCCACACCTCCAAAGTTCAGTCTTAGAAGCTGGTTGAACTTTCTGCTTCTCACGATCCAAGTAACACCAAACATATCTTGTCGTTGAGGCCTGGACTCTGAGGCGGCCAGTCCATTGTTCTGAGAGCACCAGCATCTTTGATTCACATACTAATGTTCTTCTACCTTTGCCTGTTTCCTTTTCTCAGTGAGGCTTCTTAACAGCTACATATCCTTTCAGACCCATAGCACTGAGTTGTCTTCTCACAGTGGAAAGTTGGCTGTGCAGATCTGAAGCACCTTAATTTCTCCTCTCTCTAAAAGATGAAAGCTTTAAGTGCTGATCTGATGGGGACACTTTTGGTGGTCTACCAGTCTTGCATTCTCATTGTCTCTGCATCTTTTAATCACTTTTTTTAATTCTAGTTTTGGAGACTCATTTTTTTTTGCCCAACTGGATTATCTTACATCTAATCTCCTCAGAAATACCCCCTGCAAAATTAATAACTCATGCTTAATGGCAATTCTTGTTTGCATTGTACTGTAGGTGTGTCTATGGCAACCCAGGCTACCTACTATCAGCCAGATTGAAGCCATGTGCTGGAGTGGAAAAAAACAGGATCACGACCCTCTCGAATCCCTCAGTTGTGGACGCAGCTGCGTCGCCACAAGCTAAAACACATCGTGTTCGACAGCGCGGCTCAGAGGCTCTCAAGGCTTCAAGAGGCAGCCGCCGGTGGAGCTGCATCAGCTAGTCGAGGGCTTTACATCACACAGGAGGCAGGGCTGAAGAGCTCCAGGAGAGGCTGGGGTGGGGAGGGTCAAGGCTTAGCCATGAAAAAAATACACACATACATCCTGATCCATGATGCAAACAAGCCTCTGTTGGCTTCATCTGCTTTCGGCAACGCGCACTCCACCTAAACCTTCTCCATGGTTTTGCTTCCCTGCATTTTCCATGCTTTTGTCTCGACACAAACGCGTAAAACAGATTCAGGGTCTTGTTTTCGCAACCCCGTCTCCAAGTCCTGGGAGTATTTTGTATCGTCTTCCTTGGCCTTAGGGGGGTACAGCTGCACTGGGACATCACCAGAAGTGTCTTCTACATCTCCCCTTTTCCAAGTAAACTATATCTTTTTTTCAGTGCTTTGATTCCTTCCTATATCTTGCGCCGGAGTTGAAGGATTATTTTTAGACCAGGGGATGCACCCTGTGACTGTGGCTGGCATTTATTATTGATACCCTGAATGTGCAGCACGTCGTACTACACAGCCGCCCCATTTTCCACAGCCTGTCCTACTTGCCTGAATCCTCAAGGGCAGCGGGGGGATTCGGAGTTAGGGAGATTGGCTATTTTTAGCCAGGAACTTCTCCGTCCTGGAGGACGTTGGGCAAATATGTAGTTCGGCATGAATGCGGACACCTGGAGAATTAGTTACGTGAAATGTTTTTTCTGTTTGTTTGTATGATCTCCATTCTGTACTTCCTCAGACTAGAACATATGAAAGAGCATCATCCACTTTATTAGAAACTCCCACCTTGTTATCATGCCACCCTGACCAATGTAAGGGTCTGTTTCTGACCACAGGATCACTGTTGACCAGATATTGTTGAGGGAACATTCTCAGTGCAGCAGTGACACTGACATGGTAATGCATGTTGCTAGGCATGTCAGTGTCACTGTTAGGTTAAGAGGGGGCAAATACCAAACAATATGCAGCCAAGAGCAGCTATCTGGTCAGATAATTACAGCTAATACATGCAAGACACTTCATCAACCAAAGTACAGTATGTCACTTTTACACTGACCTATATCCATAAAGGAGCAAAAAGGAGAATGGAAAGTCATTCAGATTAGTCTGATGTGAAATGGTTCCGTGTATAGACTCTTTACAGTGTTGAAACCAGCAAATGTAACAGTGGTAAATCTGAAAAAAGTTTTCTGTAGAAACCTTTTGCCTTACCACACCCTGCATGTACCTCTCTATCATGAATCGATTATTAAAAATATATTTTAGGCCAAAATTTTATCTCAAAACTGTCATAAAACAATGAATGCATTTACATGCACTCAATAATCCGATCATAATCAGATTTCTGCAGTTAGGTCTCGAAATTCCATTAAGAAATCCATTGAAGAGAGCTGGATTTTAGCTCAGTATTCAGATTTCTCTTCGCATGTAAACTTACTCTGATTTCTTTCGGATTTCCCAGTTTGTGCGTGAGCGTAAACAGATGGCAGTACCGTAAATCTTCATCTTCTAGATGATATATGTTCATATTCTCAGGTTAAGTGGTGAGGCTTTAAAAAAAAAAAGCCATGGCATGAACTTTGAGTTTTACATTACATTTACATCACGTCTTCTTCTGTGAGTTTATTGGCTGGTTGCAAAGCAGAAATCCGATTTTTGCCTGATTCATGTAGACCCGGAGTTTCACATTGTCTGATTACTACAGTGCATGTAAACGCATTAATCAGATCACTGACAAAATCTGATTTTCTGCAGTTATTGGATTATTAACTGCATGTAAACGTACTCACTGACTCCATTAAACTACCATTGTGAACAATGTTAACACAGTAAATTTCTCTAGAATGAAGATTTCACATCAAATCACTGTTTGGGAAATGTCCCGTGCCTCAGCTGAATTAGAGATTTTAATTGGCCCTTTTCTATTGTAAGTATCCTGAACTAAGTGCCCTGAAATGTCCTAAGTCTCCTGGTGCATCTCCCAGCACTTTGACCATTCATCCCCGTGGATCCAGCAGTCACGCTTGTGTCCCTGCAAAAATATTTCCAATGTCCATAGGTTTGCACGAGTTTTTTTTCTTCTATTTACTCACAAGCTACAGGTCAAGTATGAGTCATACTGGCACATATAGCCACGCCACCCCAGCATTTTGTCCAATCACATTGAACCCAGTTATTAAAAAGACCAAAAAGATGCTTCACTGATGAAGCATGAAGAGTAGCCTACGTTTGTTAGCAATACAGTGACATTTACACTGCTAAGTGTAAATATCACTGTATATATTGTTATACTGTAAATATTGCTTGGGAGCACTTTGGAAGATGACATGGTCTGGGGGGGCACTGTGGTCATCCAGGGAAGGCCTGGCCCCAAATCCCGACCCATGGTGCCAGGGATGCATGGATGGAGGGCCACAGGATAGCTAACACAAACTGTGCATTGACTACAGTCAGCTAGGGGTCAGCATTCATTGTTGTTTGTTTGTGCTGGTCTTCATTAAGGAAGAAAATCAGAACCGCTCGGCTCCTCCGCAGAGTCGTCGGATAGATGCACGCGTTCTGCCCGTCATGATCGTCCCAATTACCACGCTCACATTAATTAATTTGCGCAATGATTGAAAGCGTCGGCGCACGCTGTCTCCCTTGGATCATTGGTGTGTTAATCAACTGCTAATTTCCAATAGCCTATGTAAATATCACAGTGCAGCTCCTTAAAACTGCAATCTGGGCTAACAGACTCCTTCTGTCAGGCTAATTGTAAGTAGCAAACAAACGCTAACATACTCCCCCACCCATAGACCGAGGCGAAGAATTCAGGGCGAGCGCTAAGATGCATTTCCTCTCGAGTTCCTTTCAAAGGCAACCTGCTTCCATGAGTTGCAGCTTAAGCAGGAAATCACACAGCAAACGGAGTGTTGAGAAGACGTTGTTTGCTCTCTTTAATCACCGCCATGAAAAGTAATTAAAGCTTCGCTAGTGGAAATAAACGCTTGGCCTAATAACACAAGCTTTCTGCGCTGCCAGGTTGAGAGTAATTATAATACAGGCAAGCAAGCAGTGATTTTTAATGTTTCAGCCAAAATATTTTAAAATTTAGTCAATTTGCTAACAACCAACATAAAATTCTTTAAAGTCAACATAAATCAGAAATCAGAACGGATTTTTCGTTCCTTAACGACTTATTTCCAAGTGAAACAGGTTACTTGGCCAGGAAATGATTGTAGGCCGGACCTGATTTTATTCTTCAAAATGGTTCTTCAAGGGTTCTTTAGTAAAGAAAATGATTCTATACAGACCCATGAACACTCAAAGAACCCTTGGCTAGGGTTCTTTGCATGTTTGGAGGGTTCTTTGCATGACTAAAGTGTTCTTTGCATGATTAAAGGGTTCTTTGCAATGTTAAAGTATTCTTCAAAATGATGGAGAATGTGCTGTAGATGGTTCTATATAGAACCTTTTAGAAAAGGTTTCTATATAGCACTAAAAATGAAAAAGGTTCTGTTGTTGCAGGCTTGACATCATAACAATAGAAGAACCTTTTTGGTGCTATATACAAAACTTTAAAAAAAAGGTTCTATATGAAACCAATCTGAAGAACCCTTTAATCTTGCAAAGAACCCTTTAATCAGGCAAAGGGTTCTTTGAGTGTTCATGGTTTATATAAAACCACTTTCTTTACTAAAGAACCTTTGAAGAACCATCTTTTTTAGGTATATTCAGGATGTGACAAGAGCATGAAAAGCAGGTATTCTGGTTGTTGTATTCAAACACCATTCAGTCCAATCACGACTTTTTTCTCTGTAGCATCTACTCAGCAAGCATATATCAGTCCATTAGCTTGAATAGCTCGGCTGACTGCTACTGCTGGTCCATCATTGCATGCTAAATAATGTAAGACACTGCAGGCTGTAGCTCCATTGCGTTAAAAAATGATGCTGTAACCTGGTTTGTTAGTGATAGCTAACTAGCTAATAGTGGAGGTCCATCAGATTAAATCATTATTTCTAGAAAGAAGCCTCTACATCTAAAAGTGTACTGCTTTGTCTACATGGCACCTATGCATGTCTAACTTGGTTTACCATGTGTCCAGTTTTGGTCCAGTTTTGAGCTCCACTGTATGTAATTCTAACAATTGAAAATGTTTAAGGTAAGAACACTTAACATGTTTTATAATCATTTAACAGCACATTTCTAATGTATATCATATCCTTAACATTAACAATTAGTATAAAACACTTATCATATGAAGGAACAGGTGCCCCCCCACCCCAAACCTGAAATGAAATATACACCACTTAAGTAGCTTAGTAAAAAGTATAGTGCTTGTGGTTAATGTGGTTGTGTGCAATTCAAATGTATACTCTTCGAAGAAAGGTTATATCTGATATGCAAACTGCCAGTTCTCATTGCCACTGATTGGCAAGGTAAGATGCACTTAAATTCAAAAAAGCTCAGTGCCTTCTGGAAGTCCTTTATATGACACTAACTGTGAATACGAGCGGTATGCTTACTAGTTTCCAGACATTTGTTAGAAATGGAAAACAGCAGTGGCAGCTCTATGTCGTGGAATGTCTTTTATAAGCTTCAAATGTCTACGTTTAATCTAGAATAGCACAAAGGTTAGCATAGCATTAACATACTATTAGAAATCCTATGAGGGAGTTAGCCGAATTAGCATTTTAATTTGAAGGCATTTACAGCCAATCAGGTACCATTTTCACACATAATTCAGAAGCATTTGCTTGATTCTGAGCTGCTAACTCTTCTATGCATTTCATCTGCTACGTCTGTCAACCTCACATCATCAACAAAGACAAAGGAAGCAGTTCTATTGGCAGCCATACATGCCCATGCCATAACACTACCTCCACCATGCTTCACAGATGAGGTGGAAGGCTTTGGATCATGAGCAGTTCCTTCTCATCTTCATACTCTTCTCTTTCAATCATTCCAGAATAAGTTGATCTTTGTCTCATCTGTCCATAAGATGTTGTTCCAGACCTGTACAGGTCTTACCAATCTGTGTATCTTGTGGTAAACCCTCTGTATTTACTCCACTGAGGTTAGTCTTAGTTGTTGACTATGACACCGATATGTGTACCTCCTGGTGAGTGTTCTTGATCAAGCCAACTGTCGTGAAGGGATTTTGTTTTTGTTTTCAGGCAAACAATTCTGGCAGTGACAGCTCTTTGGACTTCATATTGAGAGTTTCCAAATGCAAATGCAAATAATGCAGATTCCAAATGCAAATGCCACACATGAAATCAGCTCTTGTCCTTTTATCTGCTTACTTATAAGTGAAATAATGAGAAAGGGAACTGCTGAGCAGCCAAATGTCCAATTACTAATTGGACAAATGTAACTGACTGTTGTTGGCTGAGAGAATTTGGGACATAGTATTCTGAATCGATTGTGAGGGGTGCTTTGGGGAGTCGATAACAACACAGGTAAGTATATTTAGTCCTAGGCTGCAAGGCCATAGAACTTCACTGCTGACTGGCTGTACTCACATCTCCCTCAGCTGCCTCTCAGTCTGAGGTGAGTACTATCGAGCCAGCCTTTCTCTATTAAACCTCTTCCATTCCACTTCTTATAGGATTAGCACTGCCCTTGTATCACCTGAGCCAACCCATTCCACTCCATAGGGGTGTTGCTGTCCTCCAAGAGTGGGTTAAAACAAGGGTAAATACAACCATGATCTAATACAATCAATATCATAAGGCCTTAGTATATTATGTTACCGGTAATAGTGTTTTCAATACAGTGTGCACATTTATTGACCTGTCTCACTTTCTTTTCTAGGACCTAGATTGAAGACATTACCCCTTCCATGAGCTAGCCATGGGCCCTCCGGCACACTCATGAGTGAGCTCAGTCTGCTCTGCCTCCCTTTCGCTGACTCTGCTAGGGAACAGACAACAGGTGAGTATTACAGGTAGGTATGCTGGTAAGTATTACACACACATACAGTCTCTGGTGATGGGCAATGCATTTGCCTCAGCACAGTAGAAAGTTCCAGCAAATTTATTTTGGGGAAAAACAAACACAAGTCAACTCTGAAATGTCGAGTAGCAGTGTTGTGATGAGTTGTGTGGGTGGTCAGAATGGTGATGAAGTTTAAAAATAATGAGCATGATGACTGGGTGTGGATATAGATTTTGCGGGGGTTAGGGAGGCAGATGGTGAGAGTGATGTGAGGGATTGAGCTGGCCACCTGCCTGTGTCTTAAACTGCCTGGGGAGGATCGGTGGAGAGAAAGCTGCACTGGGAAATTCACTTCGGCAGGTGCACGGATATCAGCGTTCACTTAGAAATAAGAAATACAAACAAGAGCATTAAAGATGTTCAGACAGTACAGGAAGGATGTGTTCTGGTGGAACTAAAACCAACCTGATTTCATTCTGTTCAGCTGTAAGCAAAGCAAAGTAACTATATTTTGTTTTATGTTGATCAGGATGAACCATAATGGTTTTCATTGTACCCAACTAAAAATAGATGACCCATAGTTATAATAATGACTCCTGTTTTGTAGGCACAGCACCAGTCAATCAGAGCTTTAAATATACCATCTATGAATGCAATAGGTGTTATTATTCTGCAAACTACTTTTTAATAAATCATATGAAATATGGTGGACTATTTTTTAAGTCAGAGATTGATGTTTCATTTCATAATAAGGTAACACTTTATTCATCCAAAAAGATGGGAAATTGGAGTGCTCCAGGAGTTCACACACAAGACAATATAGAATACACCAAAGTAAGGTAAAAATAATAAAATAGAAAAATAAAATGTATAGCATAAAAGAGAAATTATACAGTGCTATACAATATAAACAAAATACATTTGCATTGGTGTGGGTGTGTGTTTACATGTGTGTTTATGTGTGTCTAAGGTGCAAAAAATATTGTATGAATGCTACACTTATATACCGGTTCGATCCCCTGAGCCAACAGTACGTGACTGAAGTGCTCTTGAGCAAGGCACCTAACCCCCAGCTGCTCCCCAGGTGCTGTGGATAGGGCTGCCCACTGCTCACTGCCCCCTAGTGTGTGTGCATTCAGTAGTGTGTATGTGGTGATTCACTGCACGGATATGTGAAATTTCCCCATTGTGGGACTAATAAGGGTCACTCAAACCTCATATCTCCAAAATGGTAGTGGTTGTTAGGAGTCTCATTTTCTTGGTATCTTTTAATCACTTTTGAACTCCAATTTTATAAACTCCTACATTTTTTACACTTTTCCTCTTTATTATGCACATGGGTTATTGTACATCTATTCTCAGAAATATCTCCTGAAAATAATAAACTTGGTCAAATTAAATAAATGAAGGTTGGACTAAAACCTTTGCACAGTACTGTATATCACTCAAAACTGGCCATATGAGACATATACTTATTTAGATTTAGGTGGACTTATTTCGGGAATTTTCCCTATTATGATTTTTCATGAAACAGGTCTGAAGAGTTTATTCCATAAGTGAACAAGGTGTGGGATCCACCAAAATAAGTGCTAGATCCAATCTTGGATCCAAAGCCGGCTTGTTTTAGCACAAATTAAGTGCTTTACCCAACACAAATTATCGTGTTCAAGATGAGCAGTGATGAGAAATCCAGCAAGACAAACTCAATGTACGTGACATGTAACTTAATGGTGAAAAAACATGCCTCTGATTGTGTGTAATCAGCTGTCAGTTGGGCTAATGAAACATATTATTAAGATTTATGAAGGATGCCAAATACCATGTGGCTGATAAACAAGCTCTGCTGGTGAGTTTTTTACGTGTAGCCTTTTCATGCATTTGTAGGGGGCTTAAGCATTAATGCAGTGATGCTAAAGCATTTAGAGATTTTAGCGTAAAAAATAGAATAAATCATCAATATATATAGTTTTTCATAAATTTGTTGAATAAATTGTTCTAATATTACATGTCAGAAATGAAAAAAGTATGTGAACCTCTCAAATTATCAGGGAAAGGGAATAATTAGTGAGGGGTCAGGAGGTTCTATCAATTGGATTACATTCAAATTTGACTTTGAGCAGCACTGCCTCTTAAAAATAACATCACTCTGAATCTCTGAATCTTCATGCATGCTGTGCCTCGGTCAAAGAAGTTTTCTGAGGGGTTCAGAAAAAGAGTTGGCAAAGCTCATCAGGCTGGAAGTGGTAACAAAACTATTTCTATGGAGTTTGGACTTCACCTATCATGTCACACCTCCTGCCAAGGACGCCTCCTCTACTGCTTCCCTTTCTCCTGCCAGCTTATTTGAATTAATGGACTGTCTGTAAGCCTAATCTGTGTATGACCTGATTTTGAGTTTTTGACTTGTCATGTGCACCTTAGTAACACTAGCTCCTGGTCAGGCTGAAGGCCTTAAAGATCCCTGAATGGTCACCTTTCATCCAGCTATATGATGATGGAAATACCCAGTTCCAAGTCATGTACCATAGGTCATCACCGTGTCTGGTAGGATAGATTGGAGATGGGCATAAACAAGTCTTTATCTTACGCCACAGTGTCCTTATCAAGAACTCATAACAAGCTTCACAAAGATACAAAAGCCAAAGAACTATATTCCTAGGTAGAAAAAACATTTTTAAGAAAATATTCTATATTAAGAAGATTCAAATTTGAATAAGGGAGATAATCAACATCCCTTCAGTACAAATGAATAAAATGAATCTCCACTGTTCCCACGAGTTGTCAACCAAAAAAAATTCTGGGAGATCACAAAGAACCCCAAGGAAAAATCTAAGGCTCTATAGGCCTCTCTTGCACTCATGACTGTTAGTGTCAGTAGTACTCTCCAAGAAGAAAACTGCGAGTCAAAAATAGAACAGTTTGGCCTAAATAAGAAATGTTATAAACTCATCCCAGCTGTGAAACATGGTGGTGGTAGTATCATGGTCTTTTTTTTGCTGACACAGGACCAGGCCAACCATTTGATGGTGCTATGAATTCTGGACTGTATCAGCAAATTCTACAGTAGAATATCCAGGCATCCGTCCATGAACTGAAGTTAAAAAGAAAGTGGGCCTTGTAGCAAGACAATCACCATAAACACACCAACGAGTCTACTGAAGAATGGTAACAAAAGATATTAGGTTCTGGAACAGCCAAAAGTCAAGACCTGTATCCAATCGGAATGTTGTAGCAGAACCTGAAGCACACAGTTCATGCAAATAGGCCCATCATCATCACTGAGTTAAAGCAAGGAAGAATGGGCCAAATTCCTTCAAGCCAATATCAGACTGATGAATTGTTACAGGAAACATTTGGTTGAAGTCATTACTGCTTAAGGTGGTCACACTACTGAAAGCAGATGTTCACATACACACTACTGAAAGCAGATGTTCACATACTTTCAATGGCATATATATATATATATATATATATATATATATATATATATATATATATGTGTAGGGTTCTCTTTGTCCATTTTCATGACTGAGCTTATTTTAGGCCGCATTTCTGCAAAGATTTAGAGAATTTAGAAGGGTTCACACATTTTCTACCACCACTGTAACATCTATATATACTGGAGCTCTTAGAAGATACTGCCAAAGCATTGTTAGAGGATTAAAAAATGAGTTTTATATCATTTTTCGTGTGCTGAATTTCAGCTGAACAGTAGAAAACATTGCATTAACTGCCAGCCTTTCAGCCAGCCTGATTTCTAATGGCATTAGTAACACTGAATCATACAAAACAGCCTGCTTCTTTATGAAACCAGCAGCTGAGCATGAACAATGACAGCGAAGTACACCTCCGTCCTACTCAACTACCGCCATCCTACTCAACACTTTTATTTGCAAACCAATCCATCAGCCCCATGCATTATTCAAAGCCTTTTTATTGCCCCTTGAAGAAAGATTGCTTCCATTTTTTCCATTTTTCGTCTTTCCTCCTCTGTTTCTCCTCCCCCCTTTACACATTTTCCAATTAAATTAAGGGCAGTGCTGCACTAAATCTGGAGTGCTGGAGCATGTACATGACAATTAGAAGCAGCGAGGTGGGCCAGTGGTGGGGTGGAGAAAGAAACGACACCGAGGGGAATAAAGAACAATTAGCTCGCCACACAACACTAAAGACACAGTTGTAATTAAGTTCGACGGCCCAGCTGACAACAGGAACTAACCTAAATTTAGAGATAGAGAGGTTCTGATCCACTGTGTGTACTTATGGTTTTACTAGGGTGCTTGACCATTGCCCCAAAAGCATGCTAGCAACCAAGTTCACACATTTGGAGTTCAGTAAATTTTTAGTATGCAACAATGCACACTTGCAGAGCATTCATGAAGTGAGAGCCAGCATGTAAACGTATTTCCGGGAATGGTCATTTTTGTGATTGCTAAAATCTTGTGGCTATTCTGAGCCTAAATACGCATCTTTATGATGCACTGATTTTATGAAAATTCAGTTTTGGTTTAGGTTTATTTTGCTGACTCCTGGATCTTTCTTCTACTGTTGCCACAGATGAGGGGTGAAATGGGTGACACAAGACTTTAGCAGATAAGCTATTGACTTTGCCCCATTGACTTGAATAGGTATGCATGTATACTGTCTTTGCTCGGCTGGCCTTTTTGTTCCCAGAATTCCATTAATCGTAACCAAGGTTAGGCAAAATACTTTGAAAAAGTAGTGATGGCTACTGAATATACTGTCCTAAATGTATCCAGTAACATGTTCCTTTACAACAGAGACAAAAAAGTAATATGTTATACATTTATAACACAATTAAATACAAGAATACATTTACAGTAAATATTGGAAAGGCACATTGAACATTTTTTTTTTTATTCACACCATCCTCGCTGTTACTGGTCACTTACAAGCATGTCCACTACTGAGGAGATTTTTCGTTTGACCATGCCTAAAAACAACTCAGAAATGCTGAGATTAATAACTGGCTCATCACCTTGATTTATCAGTCTACTCTAGTGGTATTCATGTGGACGCAGATCTGTGTGTCATTGGCATAACAATGACGGTGGATGATTTGACCAAGAAGAAAATATAGATGATGAAGAGTAGAGGGCCGAGGATTGAGCCCTGGGGGACACCATGTGTAAAAGCACTACAACTACTACAGAGTTGTGCTCACCAAGGGCAACAAAGTAAAGTTTATTAATGATATGGGATCTGAACCAGGCGAGGGCAGTGTCAGTAATGCCAATAGCTGCAAGGAGGGAGATGAGTCTGTAACATTTCACTTTCAAAACTACGGTAGTTGGTCTCCTCAGTTCCCAAATGCTTACAGAGTGTTAAAAGAAGAGGTGATGCAGCACAGTGGTAAACATACCCCCATCCCAACTCTTTTGAAACATGTTGCTGAAATCACATTCAAAACTGGCATATATTTTTTAAAAACTAGTAACGTTTCTCAGTTCCAATATTCGATATATTTTCTTTGTACTATTTTCAATTATATATAGGGTTTTAATGATTTGCACATCATTGCGTTCTATTTTTATTTACATTTTGCACAACGTCCCAACTTTTTTGGAAACAGGGTTGTACAAGTATACAGAGCACAAAAGAAATGTGGGGTGGTAGTACGCCTACTTGCCTACTGATGTGGTGGTGGTGTGTTAGTGTGTGTTGTGCTGGTCTGAGTGGATCAGACACAGCAGTGCTGCTGGAGTTTTTAAACACCTCAATGTCACTGCTGGACTGAGAAAGTCCACCAACCAAAAATATCCAGCCAACAGCGTCCTGTGGGCAGCGTCCTGTGACCACTGATGAAGGACTAGAGGATGACCAAGACAAACTGTGCAGCAGCAGATGAGCTATCGTCTCTGACTTTACATCTACAAGGTGGGCTGACAAGGTAGAAGTGTCTAATACAGTGGACAGTGAGTGGACACAGTGTTTAAAAACTCCAGCAGCACTGCTGTGTCTGATCCACTCGTACCAGCGCAACACACACTAACACACCACCAGTGTTACTGCAGTGCTGAGAATGATCCACCACCCAAATAGTACCTGCTCTGTGAGGGTCCATGGGGGGTCCTGACCACTGAAGAACAGGGTAAAAGGGGTTAACAAAGTATGCAGAGAAACAGATGGACTACAGTCTGTAACTGTAGAACTACAAAGTGCACCTATATAGTAAGTGGAGCTGATAAAATGGACAATGAGTGCAGAAACAAGGAGGTGGTCATAATGTTATGCCTGATCGGTGTATATACGCATCAAATTGCAAAAAAGGTAGTCATATTAAGACAGTTTAGCTGGGAAAGAGTGTCTCAGGGTCAGCATTCACAAATTTGCACAAATATCTGTGCATTCAAATCTTACTATTCAGTAAAATTAGAAGGTCAACAGCATACTGATTTCCACATTAAGGGTTTACATGCACAGCTGACACTGTGATGGCACTTTCATTAGCATTTAAAAGGTCCCATTTGTATCCATGGCCTTCTTGCTTTGCAGAAAACTAGGCGCAGCAATCAGGTTTTACACAACCTGTGATCATTGATTCAGAAGAGGAACCCAGCATCAGCCTGAGCACCAGACTTATCCTTATAATCAGGACCTCCTGAGGTTTCTAATAGGTCAGTAGATACATCTCCTCTGCTGGTTTGCAATGCATATAAGCGAACATGCACCATGTTGTTGCAGATACTATGGACTGCTTGACAGCATCTGTAGATTGATTTAACATGGCACACTATAAGCTACTCAGTGAGGCTTCAGGCCAGAAGAACCAGCTTCATTATGCCATACATAGGCCAGTTTAAATGGGATGGTTCCAGACTGCAAGGCAGGTGGTAAGCAGCCATACTGCCAACAGCCTGGCACCCAGGCTCCTGCCAACTGGTGCAAAAGGGGATTATTATGTTGTCAGAGCAATAAAACTCTACTTCTGTGTCCTATGTCCAATCCACTGAAATGAAAGGCATGATTACAAACACTTGTACCCAATGTCCCATTCATTGAGTGCACTTTCGAGCCCTTTTTCCACCAGTGTGCGCCAGCGACTCCAACCTGAAACAACTGCTTAGGCTCTGCTGATGTAACGTGGGATTTGGTTTGCCACTCTTTTCCATTTGCGGAGCATAATAGTGAGTGAGCAGGCATTGTCCAGTGGTTTGGCACTGTTACATAACCAATGCCTTCAAAAGCTATTTTAGCTGTGCTTTATTTTCTAATACTGCAATTTATAACAGCCTTTTGGTCCAAATGGCTTTTTTGTCTGTGATGTTCCTCACCATGGAGACAGTGACTGACGCAGGCACAGTCACTTTCTCCCTACATGGTAGTGCAAGGCCAACGTAGCGGATTGTCGCTCAGTTGCTTCGACAAAGAAACAGTGTGCAGTGCGTGAGGAAACCAATGTATAATCAGGCATGGCCAGTATTTCTACTTCTCTATTCATGTGTATCTCAGATTGTGTTATCTGCTGACCACTGGTCTTCTTATTTCATACTTTTTGGTCTATTTCACCACCGTTAGGTCTTTGACTGATTAATCATTTTTCATTCTTGAAGTATTTTGTTGTTTTCACATTTATACTTTGTGTCAAAATACATTTTCCCCAATCTTGTGCTATACCTACTGTAAAGACCAGCTGTATGTTGTAATGTGTGTTTTGCTATTTTTTTAATATTTGAGCAAGATTATTGCCTTAAAATATAAACTTTATTTTGAGCTCCCACCTGTGAACAATTTGGTCAAAAGTGGCACAAGTGGAAATGTTATAACTTATACTGGGGGGTTAATTGTAACAGATGGAGGGACTAGTTTTGATATTCGCTAAGAAGTCTGGCAAATTTATGCAAACACAATTAATTCAGTACAATTCTATGACGCCCTTATATTTGAATAAATAAAAATATGATTACCATAAAGAGGCTGGGTCAAATGCTGGCATACTCAGTTTAATTTATTTTGACCACAAAGTAGAGCAGTAAATATCTGCATGGTATTTTGAAATAATTTGAAATTGAATTATTTACAGTAGTAAATGTATATAGTATATAGTTTGTGTCTGATGAAGCTGTGAATAAAAAGTTCTAAAAATCTAATTTGAATATTTATGACAGGGAGTTAGGAAAGCTTCTGGATTTTGCAATCATGGGTAAACGAGACATTAGGTGGCCAATCAGTTGCATCAACACTTAACTACCAGTGACTTTAAGATGTAGGACCAGAAACTGGAAGCAAGGCTTCGATTTGAAAAGCCAGTGGAGCATTGTACTGTAAAAAAAAACCCAGTGACTCTTTTAAAAGCAGTGTACTGTAAAAATTGTACAATGTACTCTAAAAACAGTGTACAGTGTGCTGTTAAGAAAATTAGGCAGTCTACTGTAAAAAAGTGTACAGTGTATCCTACTGCAACAGCAGTGTACTGTAAACAAAAAGTGCACAGTGTACAGTAAAAGCAGGATATTGTAAAATGTACAATGCATTGTAAAAACAATCTACAGTAAAAAAAAACTTTATACAGTGTGCTGTAAAACAGTTAACTGTAAAAATTTTGTTGTACTGTAAAAGCAGTGTATTGTAAAAATTATATAGTGCACTGTAAAAGCAGTGTTCTGTAAAAAAGTATACAGTGCACTGTAAAAGCAGTGTACTGTAAAAGTGTAGAGTCTACTGTAAAAGCGGTGTTCTGTAAAAATTATACAGTGCATTTTAAAAGCTGTGTACTGTAAAAATGTAGGTTTACATTTTACTATAAAAACCCCAGTGCACAGCTTACAGCAAAACCATGTGGCGTCCACTGTAAAAACCACGCACTGTGCTCTACTGAAACCCATGGGCTGTAAAATTCACACTGCACTGTAAAGGAAATTACACAGGGAGTGGGTGGAGGGAAGCATAAATGAGACGAATGATCGTGATTCTTTATAGCTCATGACGTTTCAGAGAATGAAATGTCCAAACTCCTTCGCATCCACAGGCCCACCAGGGTGCCCACCCCCGAACCACTATTATGCCATGAATCTTAAACAGCACAGATTTCTTGCCGCCAATCAACTTGTTTTTCCAGGAGCGTGAAATCCAAGTTGGAGCTGAGAGAGTGACACCGGCAGCCTCCCAGCGAACCGAGCCGCACTGTTAGGGGACCATGCATCCAAATGAGGCAATTAAGTAAAAGGTCAGCATGCGTATTTTTTAACATTTCAGACCTTGGGAGCACTGGGGACGGTGGCTTTCGGTGGTTGGTTCTTGGATGAAACGCAGACACACGACAATTACTTCCCCAAAGTTTTCGAGGCCGGACTATTTGTGACATTTGGAAAAGACGGGGCTGTAATGAAGTGTCAATTTTACAATTATTTCATCGGTCATTCTGTAAAAGCTGGGCATAGAGCTCTTTCTCAGAGTAAATGACAGCAGCAATTGCTGAAAGAACATAGATGCAAATTAAAGGAATGGGTAAATCGGGGTAACTCTGGAATCAGGGTGGCTAAAGGGGCAAAGGGTGATGCGTCCAGACCGTTGAGAATTGGTTTTAGTTATAGTAGGGGAAGCATGATGTCTCTGGCAGTAGATGTTGACCGCAGCCAAAGCTGGGAGGTAATTGACAGAGCTGGTGCTCATTTACAGCCTCGGGTCATATTGTTATATTCCTGAAGTGATATTTCTTATAGGTGGGAGGTTTATAGGTTCATATCTATATTAAGATCTTTCTAATGCTTGAAGCTGTGGAGGAGGCTGAGGGTGGATGGTGCCCAAATTTGGAGTAGCAACGTTCCTCACAATGAATTGCCTGGTCAGTTTCCTTGTCATTTGCTTTGTCAAATGAGTTTTTTTGTAAAATGCATCTTGCAAGCATAACATCACAACGTTTGGTCTACCACATTATGAGGCCTATGTTTTTTGAATTATATTGAAGTATTTTATTTTCCACAGATCACTACCCACAACATTTAAACAAGCACATATACACAGATCAGGCATAACATTATGACCACCTCCTTGTCTCTACACTCATTGTCCATTTTATCAGCTCCACTTACTATATAGGTGCACTTTGTAGTTCTACAGTTACAGACTGTAGTCCATCTGTTTCTCTGCATACTTTGTTAGCCCCCTTTTACCCTGTTCTTCAGTGGTCAGGACCCCCATGGACCCTCACACAGCAGGTATTATTTGGGTGGTGGATCATTCCCAGCACTGCAGTAACACTGATGTGGTGGTGGTGTGTTAGTGTGTTTTGCGCTGGTATGATTGGATCAGACACAGCAGTGCTGCTGGAGTTTTTACACACTGTGTCCACTACTGTTACTGTTTTAGAGCTCACACTTGCCTGGTTCATACCTACCCTTCCGCTGATTGTCTACATTTCAAAATAATTCAAACTTTAATGCGTTAAATTAATTTTTGTTTTTGTTTTAATGCCTTTTTTCCATCAAACCATCCACAGCAGTGCAGGCTGAAGCCCAGCTGCTTGTGCACTGTGTGTCGCTGTGATGGAATCACTACTGTAGCTTTCTCACTCAAATACACTGACTGTATAGTTGATGTATATGAGAAACACAGTCATATGCAAAAGTTTGGGCACCCTGGTCAGGTGATGTTTTGTTGATTTTCTAATTGAAAAATAATTTAACACTTTCTATACAGAGAACAGAACATATCTCTGCACATATAGTTTATACATATACATTTGCTGAATTTAACATATTGAAACAAAACATGGCCTGTGCAAAAGTAATGGCACATTGATACTTTCTGTTGTTTCACAATATGTTAAACTCAGCAAATAAATGGAAATTCTGTACAAAAATCTACAGAAAAATTCACGTTTGTTCTCTGAGGAAGTGCTTCCACCAAAGCATATCATTGAACCAGGGGTGTTCAAACTTTTGCATAGGACTGTATCATGTAAAAAAATTTTTTTTCTTTCATTTTTCTCTGGACCATTTGACGGCAATATCATTTTGCTTTGGAGCACACAGTCAGGTGATCTGTGATGTAAGCCTATGTGGAGCTGTGCTATGGTGTGAATAAGACTGAGCTGACGGCTGACGGTGATGAAGCAGTGGCAGATATTTGTTCTTTCACCTTCGGTCAGGTCTGTACAGGCAGAACTGCAAACCATCCATCTTTCACTCTCAAAGAAACAACAAACTGGGGGGAGCAGAGAGGGAGCGAGACACTGATTTGTCCTTGTGTGTCACCGCAGAGGTCAGATTGAGAAGTGTGCGTGCGAGAGAGAGATAATCTAGACTATAGATCACTGCCAGTGCCTCTCACCGCAGTGCCGAGTGCACGCAGCAAGGCATTAGCATGCATGAGCTTTGTGCGCGTGTGAGATTGTTCTACTTAAGAGCAATCTTTCACTGTGACAAACCATTTAAGAGGAAATAGGATGCCATTTTAATTTCCATTCAACGGCCTACCCTTTATTCCATGGCTTGCCATGCATGCTGTTGTGCTGGTAGCTTCTTGCCAAAAACATTTCAGGTTTTTATGACCTTTTGTAAATATATATATATTTTTCCACTGGAAAAAATACTTAGCAGATTGTTGTTGGGAAAACGCAAGCTGGATTGTTCTTTAAAATTTGTAATAAGATTAATCAAGCCTAGTTTTCTGAACATAAAATGTGACATGGTGTTCTTCAAGGCTCTGTTTTAGGGCCCTTACTGTTCTTTCTTCATTTATAGCCCAGAGGCTATATAATCTGTAAAACACAATGCTTTCAGTTTTCTGCTGATGATACTCAGTTATACAAGTCAGCCCAGCCAGCTTCAGTGACAAACATCTTACCTTTTAAAGAGCACATTTACTAGGAAATTTTCCTGGATTTTTTGAAAATAAGAATTTGAACATTTTAACATTGTTGGCATTTCAAAACATACCAGTTCTTATGGTTCACATATAGAAACTAAGCTAAAGAAAAAGTTACTTTAAATCACAACAACTTTAAGTCACAACCATGAATGTATTTACAAGACCACCTGTTTTCAGTACATAGACTTATATAGAAGCAGCATATTTTTACAAACTCTGTTTTTAATAAATTCGTAATTGTTACTTGTTTATTATTATTATTATTATTATTATTATTAGTTGTTGTTGTTGTCTTTTTTGTTTCATTGATGTTGATTTTGCTTTTATTACTATTATTTCTATTACCTTTTTACAGTTAATGTTTTTAATCATTTTATAGTTTTTTTTTATTCTATTTTTAATTCATTAATATACACACTGTAAAAAGATGGTTCTTCAAGGGTTCTTTAATAAAGGCAATGGTTCTATTCAGAACCATGAATTCTACATATAACTGTTTGTATGCTTAAATGGTTCTTTGCATGGTGAAATGGTTCTTTCGGTTGATGGAGAATGTATTATTTATGGTTCTAGAACCTTTTTGAAAATTATTCTATATATCACCAAAAACGGTTGACATTGCTTGACATTGTAACAACAGCATAACCCTTTAAAGTGCTATACAGACCCATATTCAACACATACTCCATCAATCTGAAGAACCATTTCACCATGCAAAGAACCCTTTCAGCATGGGTGGTTCTATGTAGAATTGCCTTTGCTAAAGAACTCATGAAGAACCATCTTATAGTGAGATAAACAATTAAAAAAGAAGGTGCTCCAAGGGTTCTTTAGTAAAGAAAATAGAACGAATGATCACTCAAAGAACCTTTTGCATGATTAAAAGGGTTCTTTGCATTATGAAAGTGTTCTTCAGACTGATGGAGAATGTGCTGTAGATGGTTCTGTACAGAACCTTTTTGACAATGGTCCTATATAGCACCCCAAAGCATTCTACTAATGTTACAGAGTCAAGCTTAGTAACAATAGAAGAACCTTTTTGGTGCTATATAGATCCCTTTTCAAAAAGGTTCTATATAGAACCATCTACAGCAAATTGTCCATCTGTCTAAAGAACCCTTTCATGATGCAAAGAACCCTTTAATCATGCAAAGGGTTCTTTGAGTGTTCATGGTTCTATATAGAACCATTTTCTTCACTAAAGAACCCTTGAAGCACCATGTTCTTAAGAATATTCATTAATTTATAACTTGATCAGCCTAAATGTGAAGGGAGCTGGAATTTGTCCCACAACTGTAGCACCGGTTCTAACATCTGCTTCATTGTCAGCGGTCATGCAACGATCTCACGTAAACGTACTTTTCCTCTTCTGCTAGTGAAAGTGAAAAAACAGAGCACATGGGATTGTGTTTGGCGTAAGACACATTCGGTCAGCTAGAGTAATGACAGCTGTTCAGTTCTAAGTGTTCAGTGTGAGGCAGTGCAGATAGCATATGTTTTGCAGCTTGTGACAGTGAAGACTGGAGAAGCTGACACCTGTCAAAAGCTCGTCTGAAGAGGCTTTACCCCGGCCTTACCCGTAATGCTAATGTGTTCTTAGAATAAAAAAAGAATGAGGTACGTGGAGTTCAAGAGTTCAGTCTGTCTTAGAGTAGGAAACTGTTAAAAAAGGAAAATGTTTTTAAAAACTTCACAACCTTTTTGCCAAAGTGTGCATAAGGTGATATAGTTATTTCAGTAACTCTTTACACTAAGGGCAGTGCTTATGAGACATTACCATTATTTGTTAGTTACATTAGCCTCACACAAGACACACCAGACATTAGCCTGACACCAGACATGTCTTAGCTGATTGACTCAATTATGCAAACGCTATGACAAAGATATGTATGTTTTCCAGAGATGTTCACGATTTGCTTCATGCAAGTTCAAGTCGAGTCTCGAGCTTCTGAGGTGTGAGTCTGAGTCGAGGTATGAGACTGAGTTGAGTGTTGAGCCTCTAAGGTGCGGGACCAAGTCGAGTCTTGAGTCTCTGAGGTGCGAGACCGAGTCAAGGTGTAGGACTGAGTCGTGTGTCGAGTCTCTGGGGTGGGAGACCAAGTTGAGTGTCGAGTCTCTGAGGTGTGAGACCGAGTCGGGTCTCGAGTCTCTGAGAATTGTTCACAAGTCGCTTCATGCCAGTTCAAGTCGAGTCTTAAGCTTCTGAGGTGCGAGTCTGAATCGAGGTATGAGACTAAGTCAAGTGTCAAGTCTATGAGGTGTGAGACCAAGCGAGCCTCGAGTTTCTGAGGTACAAGTTCAAGTCAAGTCTCAAGTCTCTGAGGTGCGAGACCGTGTCGCGTCTAGAGTCTCTGAGGTGTAAATCGAGTCATGGTGTCAGACTTAGTTGAATGTTGAGTCTCTAAGGTGCGAGACCAAGTGAGTCTTGAGTTTCTGAGGTATAAGTTTGAGTTAAGTCTCAAGTCTCTGATGTGCGAGAACGAGTCGAGTGTCAAGTCTCTGAGGTGTGCGACCCAGCAGGTCTCGAGTCTCTGAGGTGCAAGACCCAGTTGAGTCTCGGGTCTCTGGAGCATGAGCTTGAATTGAGTCTCTGGGAAGTGGGGGCTTTTAATCAAGTCTTGAGTCTCTGAGGTATGAGTCCACATCGAGTCTCGAGTCTCTGGGTTGCTAGTGTGAGTCAAATCTTGAAACGTGATTTATTTGTCTAATTATTTGCATCACTTTCACATTGGTGATATGATTCTTATTTGCACAATAATAAAATAAAATGTGATTTAATTTTATATGACTGACGGATTGTTTGGTTGTTCACTTTTCATGTGACCTATAAAACTACAGTACATTAACGGATTTTCAATGTATGTAATCTTAATCTCATTACATTCAAAAACAATGCATATCTTGCCATATATGACAATGGCAGATTGTCTGATATTGCCCTATGAGCATTAAAGAGCATTAAAACAGTGATAATATGCACAAAAAAGTCTACAGTCTTATTGAGTGATCAGACAATGTTTAAAATGTGCTTGAGTGAGGTACAAATTTAAGGTTTTTTTTATTTAAGGTCATGCTAAATTGTCCAGATATCTATGGTTGCCATGGAATCCCCTTTTGGGGAACTCCTTGTCATCACAGTCGCCTGTGTCTTGTCAGTTAGTTACTTCATTGGTTAGTTAATCTATGTATATACAAAATATTTACAGTAGATTTCAAGCTCATATAATGAGTATATCTAAGTACTTTCAAGGCAAAGTTCAGCCTACTTGCCCATGTCTGAATACAAAAGGTACAATTACCGAAAATGAACAAAGAAAAAAACATTCTTAAAAATAGAACTAGTAATAATTTCTCTACCTTTAATGCCCTAATCCCTGTCCTAGTACATTATATATCGCACTGCAGTAGAACAATTGAAATTCCAGCAGGACAAAGAATTAAAGTAAGGAAAATATCCGTGAAGGGGGAAAAAAGAAATCAGGAGGTATGACAAGTATGAGCTTTGACATCACATGATTACAGGAAATGAGAAAGTATAGATTGCTTTATGTCTGCCTCTGCTTCCCACTATCCTTTTCTTGATTGCTGGAAGCATCAAAAATGTCAAATACTTTCTCCTCAACATACCATTAGAACAGCTGCCAGGAGAAGGAAGCCTTCATTTCTGCCAAACGAGGGACAAAAATCAATTACCACTGGTAAATGATGAAGATGTTGGCATCAAGCAATCCGTTTAGTGTGGAAGTTGCGGTAACTGTGGGCTGCGACAGGCTGTCAAATCTGGTTTAAAGACTTGCTTGATTAGTGACATCATATAAATAAGGATTAAACACATCCCAGTGCTGCTCACTAAACACAGAGACACTCCTCAGCCTGCATGAGACAAAGATAGCAATAAGGACCACACCCTCGACTTCAAGCATTATTTATTTAGCCTGGTTTTGAATTAAATATGAACCTGACCCAGCAGTCAACAAATCGCAGAGTTGTGTGTGCATTAACCACGGCACAAGAGTCCCTTTTAACGTTCCTTTTGAGGGGATTTGTCTTAACAGGCTAGCTTAACTAACCTTGATGTCATGCTAACTGATAGCATCCACTTTTCTTTGGTCTTAGCCATGCTAGCACTGTTGGAATTATGAAACCTTGCATGATTGTCAAGGTCTTGCCCAGTTTTGAAGGCATTACCTATGGCACAAAATTCCTTTTCGCTTTCTTTGAGGAGATTTGTCTAAACTGAGCATGCTCAAGCAACTATGATGTCATGCTAACTCATATTGTTCACTTTTCTTCAAGATATCACGTAGTTGCGAATGAAAAGATTCCTAAAAAGATTCCCTTTTAGCATTCGCTTTAAAGTAATGTCTTAACAAGCTAGTTTAAGCAATCATGATGTCATGCTAACTGATGACATCCACTGTGTGGTCTTAGCCATGCTAGCACTGTTTGAGTTATTACCCTGACACTGCATGAACGTCAAAATATTGTATAGTTATGAATGCATTAACCTTTTAGTGCTTCCTTTCAGGGCGGTACGGTGGCGCGGTGGCCTCACAGCGAGAATGGCCTGGGTTCGATTCCCGGCCGGGTGACCAGGGTCATTTCTGTGTGGAGTTTGCATGTTCTCCCCGTGTCTGCGTGGGTTTCCTCCGGGTACTCCGGTTTCCTCCCACAGTCCAAAAACATGCACTCAGGCCAATTGGACTTGCTAAATTGCCCCTAGGTGTGAAAGTGTATGTCTGTCTGTCTGCCCTGCGATGGACTGGCGACCTGTCCAGGGTGTATCCTGCCTTCTGCCCAATGACAGCTGGGATAGGCTCCAGCACACCACCGTGACCCAGAAGGATAAGCGGTTTAGATGATGCGCGTGTGCTTCCTTTCAACAGGTTCGTTTAAACAGGCTATTTTAAGTAACCATGACGTTATGCCAACTGGTAGCACTTAGGTTTTCTTCAGTCTTAGCCATGCTAGCACTGTTTGAGTGATTACCCTGGCCCTGCATGATTGTCAAAATATTGCACATGTGAACGCTCTAACTACGGCTTAAGATTCCCTTTTAGCAGATTCAGGCTAGTCTAAACAACCATGATATGCTAACTGGAAACAACTCACTTTCCTTCAGTCTTAGCCAGGCTAGCACTGTTTAATTATAAACCTAACCCTGCACGATTGCTAAGATATTGTTTTGAAGGCATTATCTGTGGCACAAGTTTCCTTTTCGCTTTCTTTGAGGAGATTTGTCTTAACAGAACTTGCTCAAGCAACTATGATGCCATGCTGACTCATAATGCCCACTTTTCCTCAGTCTTAGCCATGATAGCAGGCTCTGAACTATGAACCTGTTTTCACATGCTTGTCAACACATTGCACATTCCCTTTTAGTGTTTTCTTTGAGGAGATTTTGTCTTAACAGGCTATCTTGCTGTTATGCTAACTATACCATGCTAGCACTGTTTGAATTAAATATCAACCCTTACTCTGCACGATCATAAACATATTGCACACGTGTATACATTAACAGTGGCACAAGATTCCCTCTTAGTGCTCCCTTTCAGCAGATTTTGTCTTAACAGGCTAGTTTAAGCAACCGTGATATTATGCTAACTGGTACCATTCACTTTTCTTCAAACATAGGCATGCTAGCATTGCATGGTTGAGCTAACTCTTGTGCTAATAGCCTGTAGGCAGGAGATGTTTCAATAGGAATCCAAGCACACCTCTCTGTCTGAGTTTTGGTGGGCTAGACATATCTGCAGCTAAATTATTTAGCGCAGAGGTAATGGGCTGGTCACGGTGCGTCCCAGCAGAGCTCCTGTTAAGACTGAAAACAGCCATAAGGCAAGTGATCTGGCCTATTTCACTCAAACGTCAAGGTTCTGAATTAGTATAATACTGCAAAGAGGCAAAGCAGGCTACGTGTGATGAGCTAGCCTTTTGAATAAAGTCCAGTACTGCATTATGCAGATTACGTGAGCTAAGCTAAGCATTGAAATTAGCATGATCTCAGCCATCTAAACAGTATTTGGAATAAATGATGGTCATAAATACGTTCACGCATGATTCATGGTATGTTTACGCAGCATGCACTTCAGCAGTTAATTAAAGCCGATGTAATGCCATCCTGAGTGAGGCATTGTTATATAATATCGCACAAAAGCACCACGGGGAAGTGTTATAGTCCTGTGGGCATCGGTGGGGATGATGGGACTGAAAGGCATTGAACTTGGGCTGAACCCAGGGTGAATCTGAGGTCAGAGCCGGCAGACGCGCACATACACTTTCTCTAGAGGAACCCTCTGCGGCAGGTCCGCCTTTCCAAAACAGACTTGGGGCTTTTGTTGTGAAAGGCCCTGTGATTTATTTAACACTGATAGAAAAGTAATGCAGTCTGTTCGAGGAGCGCAAATTGCAACTGACTTGCCTTGCCAAGCCTGGTAAATGTTAAATCTTTAGGATGTGCGACAGACCAAAATGAAACAATCCATAAATTATAACTGTCTCCATCCATCCAGTTGTGCGTATTCAGTTATCGCTCCGACATAAATTATTGCACTTTTGCACTCTAGGCCTAACCCCACTCTGCATACAAATGCCGACTTTGAGAGGCTCCGTATCAATTATGCATTCACAGATGCAGGTCTGCTCACACAAAGAGATCGCTGAAAGATATATGGCCTCAATGCCCGACAAGGCTTTTCTGAAGCCAATGCCAATGATAACTCTGAGCAACAAAGTATGCGAGATGTCAACGTATCAAGACATTTCCTCATTTTTTATTAAGACGTTTCTTCATGCAGTAGGCAGGTTCGCAATTAAAATATCTCTGGTTTCTGAATGCGCAGAAAATGCCTATGAAATGCTCTGATGCTTATGAAAATCTTATTCCTCATTCACTCTTATAACCCCAAGGTGCTGGCTTTTTGCTTCCTCCAGCCTTTTAATCAACTGAAACAAATAAAAGCAAATGCCAAAGCTCTCCCTCGATTCATGGATTTTCTGTGGCCAGTATCTATCACCATGGAAACCTCTGCATGACTGCATGCTGCTGTCAGTCACGTACCATTGCAGTTTTACTGAATGCCTGAATACTACATTGGATTAAGTATCTCATAGTTCAACACATTGGTGACCGTGACTATTAGATCTAGGCCTTTAGTTTGGGCCCTAAATTTCAACTCAGTCAAAAAACAAGAAAACAAACTCACCTCTACGTTAACGCTAATTTCTGCCAATAATATGTGCAGGTTCTGTTAAGCTAACAGTGGTGCACATTGTCATTTTTTGGCTGTTCCTCAGTAAACACAGACATCTGAAGTTTGTAAAAGACATTTCATTCATTTTATTTGCTTGTAACAGACATTAACATATATTTTAATGTTGCACTTTTACTGTGTTGCACTTTTACAGTGACTTCACTAAAGAGCTCTGGCATAGAGCTGCCACCATTTTCCAAGCAACTAAACTGGAACCTGGTTAGACTACAACTGATATTCCAATTCTGTGATGTATCTAGAGTGACATTTTTCTCATGAAATTGGTCCCTCCCATTGTAAAATCCCCTCCCAATACATGATTGATTGGCTGCTGTTACTTCCTAATTATGTTGGTAGATAATCTAACATGTAACATGAGGACAGCTAGTAGGCTAGTCAGCCATTAGCTTCACTGTAGTTTCTGTGACATGATGCTTTCTAGGAACTCCTACTGTGGAGCTTATGATCATCACACTCACCTATGTCTTGTCATTACTAGTCTGATTTTGTACACATACACATGTTTCAAGCTTGTAAGTACTCTAAAAGCATAGTCCAACCATCTCTGAATACAATTACTACAATACTAAAAATGAACAAAAATTTACTAGAATCACACTAATTACTATTTTACTTTGATCACCAGAAAATGTATTTACTTTGCACCAGAAATCTACACCTTGTGCTGTAATTGGTTGGACTTAGCCAAAACCTGCTGTGGTATTCTGTCAGCTGTTGCAGTAACTAGACAATTGACTGCAAGGTCAACAAGGTTTGCTGTGCTTAAAGATTCATATTTCTCTCTGGTTGTGGTACTTTTCCAACAACTTAGCTGCAATGAAGTGTGCAAGTTAGTTGGCAGCTTGATGATAGGGATGTATTGGAGACATATTGCTTTGTAGGCAGCCACCCTAAAATGAAATTTCTCAACGCCACTGCTTTACAGAGACTACAATCGAAGCAGTTTAATTGTAGATCTCTTTAGGGAACTTCTTTTTTCTTTCACTGGCACAGTAAAGCATGGCAGAAATGTAGAAACTTGGCCACCTCAGCATGGCAGCAGCAATACTTTGGCTTGAAACATGAGTCTAACCGAAATCAAACTCCTCTAACTCAATTTGGGCAAGTCAAAGATACAGAGATTTATAGTTGGTTTCAAATAGTAGAGCATCTGCCCATGCTTTATGGACAAGGTGGTGTATGTTGTTGGACAGCCCAGTAACCTCTGGACACCTGCGTTGGCTAGCATTGCAGTGAGTGATGGTTGGAGAGGGAGGATCCTACCTACCCAGACAGAGCGAGACCAATTATGCTCTATTGGACCCCCAGCCACGGATGGCTATGGCTTCTCCATGTATCGAACACCGAGGTATCAAACATCTCCCAGCAATCCGATATCTTCTATTATAAGTGAGTTTCAAGTCAACCAGATTTCTCTTCTTTTCTAAGAACAGGAAAATTCAGTCATTGTCTGTGGCAATCAATACAGACAAGAGGCAGTAGGTAGAGATTCCTTTTTGGAATATTCTTTTAATACATTTTTAAAAAGGTTAGGTCTGATCATTATGTTTCTTTTCAATTTGATGCTTGCTCACCCCTTCAGTATGAAGCAGAGGCACCATGGGGAAATGAATAAGGGCTGAATTGAGACTGCATATCTGAACTACTAATGCTGTTCAGTGTCAGCTGCCATCACTTACCTTTGAGAACCTGGGCCTTTGTCTGGGTATCTCTGTCTTTTATCATGAGTCTAGTCTGCACTGACTGTCAGTGCATTAACCTTGTGCCTTAAAGCTTATATTCTTGGACAGTTTGTGTCACAGTGCCTATGGGAAACCTTGGTAACACGTTCATTTCAGGTTCCCTACTTAATCCCCACCAGAAGGTCCTATAGACCTTCTATAGACTGAGATTATCAATGCAGGACATGATCCACAATGACATAGGAAGGGATATTAGAGTAGGGTTGCAGTGCATAAACACCTCATTACAAAGATGAATGTTTGAGAGCTCACTGGTTCTAAAACCATCAGCACTATCACTCTTAAAAAGATGGTTCTTCAATGGGTTCTTCAGTAAAGACAATGGTTCTATACAGAACAATGAACACAAAAAAATGTTTGCATGCTTAAAGGGTTCTTTGCATGGTGAAATGGTTCTGTAGAATGTGTTGTATATGGTTCTATATAGCAACAAGTGTTCTGCTATTGTTACGATGTCAAGCTTCTAACAATAGCAGAACTATTTTAGTGCCATATGGGACCATCTACAATACGTTCTCCATCAATCTGAAGAACCATTTCATGATGCTAAGAAACCTTTATGCATCCAAATGGCTCTTTGAGTGTTCATGGCTGCGGTACCATAGAACCATTGTCTTTACTAAAGAACACTTGAAGAACCATTCTTTTTAAGAGTGTTTAAAGAGATGTGGAAAAGAGTGATGTGGTCAAATGTGTCTCCGAGACTCCTCTTCCATATTCTCCACAAGTTGGTGAGTGCATGTACATCATACACCAAGGAAGATGAAGGCCTGAATGTCTGACTTGTACACTGAGGGGGTCTGGTGTCTGTATTATGCTGTGGGGGGCATTTTGCATGGATTGTGTTCACTTGTCCCCTCAGAGAGAAGGGCCAAAGTTATTCGACCTGACCACCTTCATCCTATGATGAAACATTTCTACAACATTCCTGACAAGTGATCAAAATGATGCCCCCATGAAGGGTCACTGAAGGGTTTGATGAGTATAAAAATGATGCTAATCATATGCTAAGGCCCTTGCAATCACCTTATCCCAACACAGTTGAACACCTATGGGGGATTTTGGACCACTTTGCTCTCCACCACCAACATCAAACATCAACTGAGGGAATATCTTTTGGAAGAATGATGTTTC
This sequence comes from Colossoma macropomum, assembly GCF_904425465.1. NCBI lineage: Eukaryota > Metazoa > Chordata > Actinopteri > Characiformes > Serrasalmidae > Colossoma > Colossoma macropomum. Next base: position 35,985,684 of record NW_023494805.1, read on the forward strand.
ATCCCACCACTACATTTCCAGAGGCTGGTAGAATCTATGTAAAACAGATTCAAGCTGTTCAGGTGGATCTTTGTGGCTCAACACCTCACAAAGGCTTGAATAATCTACAACCTGCATTTGTTAGAAGCTCCAAACTTGGTCCCTCCTTGATGGAGACTGTAGCCCAGTTTGTGCTAGCCATCTTCTGGCCTTTCAAAAATGCAAAGCCACTCATATGTGGTCATTTTTTTGTGTGCTGGACCACTCTCAACCTATCAGTGACACTGAGATGTGTAAAAAGCCCAGGAAAGCTATGTCACTGTCACTGCTGTGTGGAGAATATTGAGACCTAAAGGGTTGCTAATGTCTTTTTTTTTTTCTTGCATTTTATTCTTGCACTCTTCCATTTCTTTCCTTCATCACTCAGTTACAATCACAATACCATCTTAGCCTGCAAATAAACATTGCTTGTCATTGAAAAAGGGATCGAGTTCAAGTTCACTTCCCTTAACATACTGTTTGCAGTGTTATTCAAGCTTTTACCACTGCAGTATCGTATCTCTCACCAGCATCCAACCAAGAGCTTTTAAGGTGAAACAATCCTCTTGCTCCATTACAGGTCACCTTTGTGGTCAAGACTGGATATTCATAAAGTAAAAAGCCAAAGCCTTGCTGGAAAAGTGCTGTTTGGGAAACGAATCGTCCCCCTCCTTCGTTCAAATGTTAGAAGAGCAGCAGTGAAAACACGCCAGTAGCACGACTTCAATAAGCACTCTAGATTTATCCTCATCAGTATGTGAGAATGAGAAGCTTCCTGTCAGACTATTTCATAACACCACTTCACACACCATGAGACCCCAGAGGGTCTAAAGTAACCATAGCTGTCCAGGAATACTCTTTAACCATCTCTGGTGTAGATGGGAGACAGAGAGGGGGGCTGGGAATGAGGAATTAGCAATTAGCGACTGTCAGAAGTGCTCCAGTTGAGGCTCTCTCTGCCAGCGAAACACCCCGTTCTTCTGCGTAATCACAGAGAAACTCCACACTGATTGGCACACTGCAAGCTAACTAAGGGGAAGATCTAATGAGAAGCAAAGGCACTGAGGTGAGAGTGTGTTTGTATTGTGGCCTCCGCCATTGGCTGTACTGCCATAGGGTGCTTAGGGGGTGTGGCAGTTGTGTTTGTTGGAGTATTTGTGTTCAATGAGGGTGGGCTTTGTGGTGAACTAGTGTTTAGAAGTGTCTATATCCTCCTCAAATGTCCTGTCCTCCCGTGTTACCCCGTCCCTGCGTTTCGTATTGGGGTAGCACTAGGAATGTTTTCTGCATCTTCTTCTATGCTAATGCTACAGTATTATTGCAGCAGGGCTGGGCAAAAAGAAGACGAGATTGGTTTAAATACAGCGTCATATTCCATCTCCTGGAGGTTTTAATTCATTTTAACTGGCTTTTTAAGATGTAATATTCATTACATTTAAGATGAATATTCACAGTGGTGGTGAGAGGAACCAGATGTCTGAAGACTTCGATGAATCCAAAAGTTACTTCACAGCGTCACTACATGAGAAGGCTGTGAATACGGTGCCAGATTCCTGAGTCATTGTTGTACAATACTTTTGAGACAAGCTTTTGGCCTTAAATGTATTTTTTAAAGGGGAGGAACTTTCAGTAAGACGTTACTTGAAGGGTGTCTACATAACACATTCATAAGATCTTACATAAACCACTTCATAACATGTTCATGAATGTTTAAATCAGCATTCATGAGGCAAACATGTTTTACATATTTTTAAAATGGACTACTGTGTCATTTTACTGAGAGATATTTTTTCAAAATAAAAGTCCTTTTTTAAAACTACATTATTTTCAGTGAAACACTTCATTTCTGGACAGCCAAAATGAACATGACCTTGCTTTACCCCTTTGATAATTAGGTGCTTTGACACTTGCCTAGACTTAAAACTTCTTTTTAATTATTTGTTTTTTCTTAAGCATTTGTATTCTGCACTTTTTTATTCTTTTCCTTTTTACTCTGTGTGTTCTTTAAAATTTGATTATGCCAGTGGGTTGATTCAACGGTCTATACTTTGTTGAGGAAAATGTTGTTTATCCTAAGTTTAACTCTCTTGGGGTTAAATGCTAGCATTGTTAGCGATGTTCCTCCTCGCTTAGGGTATTGGAGAAGGCACAAGTTTAATTGTGCGTTGGTTATCCCATTTAATTCACCCTTTTTGTGGATAAATGTTGCACTGTTATCCCAAAGATTGATACCTCAAAAGTGATGGAAGTTTACCAGACTGAAATGTATGTTATGTGGATCTTTAAACTGCAATGTAAAGTAATCTACTTACTGGCTATTCAGCATCTACAGAGAATTAGTGAGTGTTATGGCCTTGTAAAATTCCCTCATGCAATGAGTCCCACCACCATACTAAGATTCAGTCAAGTGACTGTTCATAGCATATTGATGAGTAATTTACTGTCCATATTGTAAAGTGACATGCAAAGCAACAAATGCTAAAGAAAAAACAAATAATTATATATGAAAATAACATACTTTTTCAAAATAAAAAACTAGGACTTTTATTTTGAAAAAAAGGTATCTCAGTACAATGACATAGTAGTCCATATTAATGTCATGTGAAACATGCATACTTGATTTAAACATTTATGTAGGATGTTATAAATGTGTTATGTAGACACACTTGAAGTAAAGTATTACCAAACTTTCAGGGTGTTGTAAGGCAAAATAATACCCAAAGCAAAGGAATTTTTCCAGATTTACCACTAATTTACCATGATCAACATTACATATAAAAGCTCTGAAGATTCACTACTGGAATTGGATGGTAAATAAAATGGCTACATTTTTTTTGCCACACATTGTGACCCCTGGAGCATCATTTATCAAAGTATGCATAGAATGTATTGTAAATCTGTTCAGGAGATCCACCAGTATGCACTAGAATGACTATATATGGTATACAACTTCCATTTTAAAAGTGTCTTGTAACATAATATACTGCTTTTGGACATGAAGTACATGAAAAGTTTGAATGAAACTGTTGCTTGAAAAAACATGCTGTTACATGTAAAGTGCAATTTTCTATTATAACAAGTCTATTGGAAAATCAACAAAACATCATTTAACCAGGGGCGACCAAACATTTGCATATGACTGTATACACACATCCTTAAGGAAAAAAAATAATAATTGTTATAATTGTACACATATCACTGTTGTTGGAAGAAAACCTCGTATCTCCAACATCGTAACTTTACAGGAGAAGGAAAAAACCCTACTTTACTTTCAATGTAAGTCAATGGAACCAGACTTTTTTCCAAGTCATTTTGGGCCATTTCCTTTGGTCAATTCATCATGAAATTTACACACAATGTAAAGGGAAACAGGTTTTTTAAAATTATGTCAAAAACGGAAAAACGTCCAAAATGGACATATGAGGTTTTCTTCCGACAACAGCGATATACATATTGTAGGTGTAGAAATGTGTGATTGTGCAGTTTAGACACAAAACTGTAGACTCATGGGTGATAAATAAGACACTTGCTTTCTATCACCACCACTGGAAATATTCTGAGCAGGTACATTTTTAGGCAGTGCACCACTTAAAATGACCCCACTCTGAATGTTCTTGCCAGAATATGGTTACAAAAAATGCATAAATACAAATACAACATTCTAAACTAAATACCACTAATGTGCATGTCTGTAAATGGCATTGTCCATTTACCAAAACAAGCCATGCTTCAAAAGCTCTCATTAGAGCAACCTGAACTGACAAAACACTCAATGCCTGCCTTAGGTTTGTTCATGAGTGGCACAAAATTGCCAGCCCGTCTTTAAAGCATTAGATGTAATGTGGCAGAGTGGTGAACATGGGGAAAATCAATAGCACAAGATAGAGGAACGCTACGTTCCTTTTTGTGCCGGAACCAACTATCTCAATTTTCCCTGGCTTTGGTTCTGCAGAAATGCCATTCATCATAAGTGTAATCAAATGGCTGTTTACATGCAAAGATTTTTGCCAATCCGATTGAATACATTCCGATTACAGATTCAGACTGAGGTGTTTATATGTTCACTCTATTCAACAATCTGATGGAAAATCTTCGTTTACCTGTGCGCTACAAGTAATCCGATCGAAAATGACGCACATGCGTGGAGTACCACTTAGCGTAGACATTACCATGACTGCGAACATCACATGAGTCCAGTCAGAGTGAGATGAGTTTTCAGCTGGCACGCTTGTGTTTTAATTGCTTTATAAACATGTCAGACTCAGGAAAATGTCCTTCACATGTTCTTATTAAAGAAGGCCGAGAGGAAGACGTCGTGTTCTGAGACAGCTGGACGTCTGTCCCACTGCCGTCTTTTAAAGATCAGAGCATAAACTTCGTCTCCTCTGCAGACCAGTTTCTGCTCCGCCATGTTGAACGTTATAAACTTTCGCTATGACATGACGCACATGCAGAACGGACTTAAAATTTCTGATAGGGAATGTAATCAGATACAGGCATTTACATGGATATTATTCTTCTATTTAACGGATTATTTACAGGATTATCCACCTCGTTCAATTGGATAGGAATTGTATTCCTAATGGCCTCAATCGGACTAGGCTATTCCGACTGAAGTGTATACATGGACATATTCTATTCTGATTGAGCTATTAGTCAGATTATTAATGGATTATTAGGCTGCATGTAAATGTGGCTATTGATTTGGTGACTATTTTTCAGACAGCTTAGCACAAATGCAGTGAAACCAGCCAGAATGGTGAACAGCCTGATTTAAAAGGGGGTAGCTTGCCCATTAGTCTTCTTCGCACCATAACCAAGCTTTACAACCGTGCCCTCTCAGTGTACGGCAGGTTTAACAACCACTCTACCGCTCCTTATACAACTCCGACCTTCATTCCCCGATATGCGGCCTCTTTTCCCCTACAGCACAAAGGGAAGGCAGGTGAGGAAGTGTGGGCCAGCATTTCAATCTCTTCTGTAGCAGCGCAGAGGCAGCAGCGCTAGCTCCATTAGGATTCAGTAGGGGACTCTGCTAGCAAGCCTGGGGTGGGGGAGAACCTTCTCGTCTTGCTATTCAGGCGCCCATCGAGCTATCAATTCAGGCCTTTCAGCGGAGGGCCGAGGCGTGTCAGCAGGGAGGGCGATGTAGTTCGCGCCTATCGCCTGCCGCCACTTCGCTAGGCCACCGGTTAACATGGCTAAAAGCATTAGCTTTAATAGATTCGGCTGATAAAGGCGGCGCAACGGTGACTGAGTCCCTTCCGTAATGGAAATCTTCCGCTAGCTGGAGCAGAGCGGGCACCGCTTAAAGAGGGAGCCATGTCACAGCAGGTGGAGAGAGCTAGAGGTAAAAGAGGAGGAGATTAGCAGGAGGAGGGAGGGAAACACTTGAGGGAGAGCTGGCATAGCAAAGTGTAGCGTTTAGTCAAAGATGACGTGCCTCAAAAACATCGTTCCATCATTCATGAAACACAAAGACGAGGTGTTATGCAAAGAAACCAAAGACAGGGAGGGCAACACAGGCCCGGGAGACTCTGACAGAGCAAGGTGGTTCTGCAAACACGAAACACAAAAACTGCACACTAATTAAGTCATTTCTTCTTGGAGAGGGTTCTGTCTCAAGCTGTAAAGCTCTGAAGTGGCAGGATTGTGTAGAGCAAGGGGAGGAAAGCATTCAGTGCTAAGCTAATCATCTTAGCACTAAGTAATCATCTTAACCTTCACTTAGTGAGCAGTAGTGGTGGACAGTAATGAAGTAAATGTAATTCATTACTGTACATAGGTAGTTTTTTCGTGTATCTGTACTTTACTGAAGTTTTTCCATTTTGGGCAACTTTTTACTTTCACTCCACTACATTTCAAAGTCATATATCTTACTTTTTACTCCACTACATTATGCGAAATCTGTCGTTCCTTTTGGCTTATGTGTGCATAAAAATGTAACATGTCAAAGCGAAAGAAGGGCGAAGCAAGAACACCATTACCAACAAAATCAGGGCACAGCAGGCACTTTGTTTTGAGCTTGTTTTCATCTGTTGGTCATACCGACCCAGTGTAAGCACACGGTTCAACGTCAGTGCAGCAGTATAAAACTCTGGGAGTGTCTATTCAACATAAATGATGAACTAACCTAACTTTGTCTAAACAGACCACAATATAGAAATATGTACACATATGCAGTTGTGACTGACGTGTCTTTTTCTGAATTTATACAAACACTTTCATTTTATAGTCAATTTGTTTTGGCTGGTTTATGTTTATGAACAGAGACCTGCAGATGCAGTTTAGTAAAGGAAACTCATTTGTGAATCTGAGTTTAAAGTTTTTATTAAACTTAAACTTGTAATTAAGTTACAAATAAATCTTAAACTGAAACTTTGCTTGTTTGTAAAAAGTTATTTCAGAGCCACTCAGTTCTACCTGATGGAAACTGTTTGCCTTCAGTGTTTTGTGCTTATGATAATTTTAATAGACATCAGCGTCACTAATTAATGACCTTCTATTAAAAGACTGGTTTACCGGGAGTGACACTGGAGTATTTTCACCTAAAATTAGTTAATGAACAGAGTCTTGTTACAGAAATGATAATAGGACATCAGAGCCATAATTAATCTTTTAGTACTTTTACTTTCAATACTTAAGTACATTTGAAGGTAAATACTTTTGTACTTTTACTCAAGTGGAGGTCTAAAGGGAGGAACTTCTACTTTTAGTGGAGTAATATTTTACCTTGGGTAGCTCTACTTTAACTCAAGTACATGGTTTGTGTACTTCGTCCACGATTGGTGAGCAGTACAGTACTCTTCAGGGATTTGAGTCACCCAAAAATGCTACCATCATCAATAATGAATGAAAGTCACTGGAGACCAGTTAGCATGGTGTGCCTGAGGAATCCTAACCGACCCGTGTAAGCTTTCATTCATTATTAGCTACTTTATTCTAAAGTCAGAGAAGACGCTTCATTTATTCCAGTTACAAGTGATTCATTTGTCAGGAGAAATGTGGACACAGTGAAAAAACAGGACTATCCAAATCTGGACTTTGGAAGACGTCAAGAAAATAGGACCCCCCACCGTGCAAGACCAGGTAGACCACCAATACTGTCCCCATCTTTGTGACATACTAGAAAATCAAGCTCCACTTGCTTCAGATCTGAAAAGCTCCACAGGTGTTTCTGTCCATCCTTCCACTGTGAGAAGACAACTCAACACTATGGGTCTGAAAGTACTGAGCCAAGTGTATGCATGCCATACTAACGCATGGGAACAAGATCCTAATGTGTCACCACAACTTTGTAAGGCATGGGAATGAGATAATTAAGTCGTCGGAATGAGATCATCCCTTATTAATATGTGATCAAGGCTTAGTAATTTCATTCCCATGCCTTACTAAGTCGTAGCCACACATTAGGATCTCGTTGCCATGACTTAATCATCTCGTTCCCACATTTTATTACATCGTGGCCGTGCATTATTTTTAATTTATATGGGAGGTCACCAGCAGGGCTCCGTATGAAAGTATGATGCATGGCCATGCATGAACGGGATCCTAATGCGTGGCCACAATTTAGTAAGGTATGGGAATGAGATAATTAAGTCATGGGAATGAGATCAGGCCTTATTAAGCTATGGTGAAGTATCAATGATCTCATTCCCACGCCTTACTAAGTTGTGGCCAAGCATTAGGATGTTGTTACCACAACTTAATCATCTCGTTCCCACATCTTACTAAGTCATGTCCATGCATTATTTTTTTTATACGGGATGTCACCAGCAGGGCTCCATATGAAAGTATGATGCGTGGCCACAACTTAGTAAGGTGTGGGAACAAGATAATTAAGTTGTGGGAAAGAGTTCTTGTCTTATTAAGCTGTGGTCAAAGCTTAATGATCTCATTCCCACACCTTAGTAAGTCATTGCCACTTTTTAGGATCTCGCTCCCATGCCTAAATCGTGGCCACAACTTAATCAACTTGTTCCTACATCTTACTAAATCGTGGCCACACATTATTTTCATTTATACGGGCTCCATATATAATGCACGGCCTTGCCAAATCCTAGTAAGGCATGCATGGCCATGCCGTATTAACGCATGGGAACTAGATCCTAATGCATGGCCACAAATTAGTAAGGTGTGAGAAGGAGATAATTGACTCATGGGAATGAGATTATGCCTTATTAAACTGTGGCCAAGTATTACTGATGTCATTGCCACGTATTAAGATCTTGTTCCCATGCCTTACTAAGTCGTAAGGTGTGGGAATGAGATAATTAAGTTGTGGGAATGAGATCATGCCCTCATTAAGCTGTGGTCAAGGCTTACTGATCTCAAGGCTTAATGACGCCTTACTTAGTTGTGGCCACGCATTAGGATTTCATTACCATGCTTTACTAAGTTGTGGCCATGACTTAATCATCTTGTTCCCACACCTTACTAAGTCGTGGCCACACATTATTTTTATTTATACGGGATTTCACCAGCAGGGCTCCATTTGAAAGTATGTGTAGCTTATCAAGAAAAATTAACTGGCCACCTCAGAGTCCAGACCTGAATGTGTTTGGGATCACTTGGATCGTGAGAAGCTTAAAGTGCAACCTGCTTCTAAGACTGAACTTTGGAAGAAGTTGTAGCGTTTGATTTCATGTTTAGTTGTTGGGGCTTCAGTTTAATTTCTGGTCAAATATATGGTGTTTATTTTTTATGGCTTTTCTGATGCTATGAAATGAATGGCTTGTACAAAAAGGCCTTTTTTGGCTAGAAATTAAATAAACGAAGGGTGGTTCCTGACTTTTTCACTGTACTGTACTGTAACTTCTTTGACTTACACATGGATTATCTTCAAGTACAGAGACAAATTATCCATCATTTGAAGTTCCTGATTAGCCAGAACAGGCTAGCTCTGCAGCGTAGAGGAAATTTGCTCATACATCGGCATGCATTGCAAGCTTTTTCATCACAATGATTGCAATGTCAAAACACATAAAACACCGGAGATGGCTTCGACTCAAAGCAGGCACTTGAAATAAAACCAATTAAATTGAAACTAGAGGCCAGGCGGCACTATATAGTTTTAGAGCCATACATCAACCTAAACGCATTAACAGAAGCAGTCGGCCTTGTGCACTGTTTGGCCATTAGTCTTGGACACATATTACATCCCACTCTCCGGCTGAGCACGGCCACTCCGGGTAATGTATGGCCAAATGGAGGATGATTTAAACGCGTCCGTTGCCTTTGATGGCCCGACGGCATGCCACCAATCATCTCAGATTTCCCAGACCGCAGTTCTCCCATTGGGCTTAAGCCATTGTCCTGCTTCAGATCAAGTTTGAACAGAGCTATATCAATAAAGGTAATGCGTCTAGACAACTTTAAAAAGGAATTCCGAGCACTAAGGTTTTAATGGGAGAAGCCAGATAACTAGAAACGGTCCAGTATGTTCATTGAACTTTGACACTTATGTATATGGCATCTTAGTCTGAGGATAGTAAACGACTGGTAACACTTTCTATGTATAACATGTTTATAAAAATCTACAAACACATTCATAACATGATATAATGCATATATCCATGGGTATAAATATTTAGCAACATGCATTACACTTTATAGCCATGCTTGTTGTGCATTTTAAATTGTTAACATAATGCGTAATTAGTGTTTTTAACATATTATGTTGTGCCAAAGAAATTCCCAGCTTTTAGAGTGCATTGTGACTAACAAACCTACATATAAACGCACACAGAATTTATGTACTTGTCTTTATGGGTATAGATTATAGGGGTAACATTTTACTGTAGGGTGCTGTTCATAAGGCTACATGACAGCTTCATGAGCTTGTCATGACAACTGACATAGCCCTACATAACTGTTTATAAACGCTTATTCCAATTGGCATCATCTGTCATAAAGGCTACTTTAGTTAACTTTGATCAAAATTGGCAAATGTAACCTTTATAGCAAATGACGCCTATTGGAATTTATAAACAGTTATGTATGGCTATGTCAGTTGTGATGACAAGCTTATGTAGGTGTCATGCAGCCTTATGAACGGCATTCTACAGTAAAGTGTTACCATTATAGGTCATACCTATAAATCATAGGAATATAAAATTATACTCCCATTATAAGAGCTTGCAAGTTGTATTTGTCAGCAAGTAAAGTCAGGCATGTTTTATACTCCTTCAATATAATAAGTGAGGCATAGAGTTGAAGTATTTACTGAAGGATTTACTGAAACACTGCAACATACAAAGTAAAGAATGTCTTACAAGCTTTAAGTGTCAGTGGTGCCATTGGTGGTATGTAACCTAATGTGAGGAAATCAATATACACCACCGTTAGCTTGGTGCTAACTTAACACTGCATATCCCATAGAATACTAGCAGAATTTAGCATTACTGTAGTGATGACAATCAGACAAAAAAGGCTACTTACAAAGTGAAAGTTTCTGGTTAACATTAGAACATCTCTACTAAGTTGCCCCTCATTCTCCATGCCTTCGCTCCACTTTAACCTCATGCTCGGTGTGATGTCAGAAGGGGGTTTCAGGAGAGGGACCTGATAGGTACTTGGTTTGCTGTGATGTGAAGTAATGTTCAAAGTGAGTGTGGTTGATAAAGAAAACATATTATATTAATAACTCTAGGCTGGACAACTTGGTCGTGGCTAGCAGCAAAATATTCAGGACTTGAAGGCACTTGAAGCTCTGAAGGCCCAGGCCTAACAACGCCCATGGTGAGAAATAAAATATTGGAAATGCCATGGTATAAATAAACTTGTATGTCTCACTTTACTCAGAACAAATACCTCTTACAAGCTCTTATAATGGGGTTATAATATCATATGTCTACCGATAACAATCAATACCAATACTGATGCTCAAGACGTTATCTTACGAGTTTTGAGATCAGATTTTGGCCTACAAATGATGTTTTTATAGTCGTTCAGGGAGGAGAGGTACATGCAGGGTGCTGTAAAGCAAGTTAGTCCCCAAATAAAACCTAACTTTTCAGGCTTAGCACAATTGTACCATCAACCATGTTACATATAAACACTCAGAAGACAGATAGGTTCATTGGTCAGTTTGGATGGTAAATAAAATGGTTATAGTTTTGTGGTAAACACGGCGACCCCTGGTTCCATTCAACACCACTGTAAAGAAATCCAAGTCAATAAGTTTCTCTACAGTGAACCATTTTACATCAAACTACGCACAAATTTTGAAAAATTGGTGGAATTCCCGCTTGAAAGTCTGTGGACGTTTGGCTCCTATCACCAGCACTGTGAACAGCTCTGACTATGTTTCCCTAGAGTGGCACATGTTACATCAAACTGCTCCAAATGATGTTGTTTACAACAGTTTTTTATGCAAAAATAAGAAACATTCACAGATTTTTTCTTTAAAATTCCATATTTCTTTAAAAATTCCATATTTAAGTCTGAGGGATACAGAGCTGGAAAGGAACCCAGATCTGGCTCGTATCTCTGGGCCCATACTTCACCATTCTGTGCTGGTATCAGAGGGGAAGGCAAATACATCTCAGTTTGGGCATGTAATAGCTTCATCATGGCCGGCTACAGCGGGATCTGCCGACATTCCAGCAACAGGATATGAGTGACGGGCGCTGTCAGTTTTGAAGCTGAGGAGGAGCTGCCGCGTTAACTTGAAGCCGCTTTCTATTACTGTCAATATTTCCTCATCCACGGCGGCCTGATAGGATCTGTGACACCCATGCCAAATGCGGCCTATCATGGAGATCTGGATTGCACTAGCGTCGGCAGTACCTGCACTTAGCCTCGGCGTGCTCGGATTTCCATCCCTCATCTTTTATTCAATCCGCTCCTCCGCTGGAAAAGGCGCAGGGTCCGGGCGAGAAGGCGAAGGCAGGGAAATATAATTTATCTCTTACGCAATGTGATGAATCTTCACTGGGTCAGTAAACTATTTATGAGTTGCACAGCTAAAGTCTTTCATGCATTTCGGCCCCCCTTCTCCTCCTCCTCCTCCTCCTCTTCCCCCCTCCCCCCCACCCCATCCCTCGTTCCCAAATCTAATTCGGCTGCCGAAAAGTTATTAGGATTTTTTCCCCTCCCTGTACAGACATACATATTTTATGAAGCGAGCAAAGTCATTTAGTGACGCAGGTTGCGCTATTGTGGAAAACGAGCTTTCTGACAGCGAAGGGGTGATTGGGCGGCTGAGTTAGCCACAGGTGGGCATTTTTTACTGTCCGAAGAACTCCAACACCGTCTCATGAGTCTGGAAACTGGGACAAAGGTCACCATAAGGTCATGACTTCGGCCTGGTGTCAATACGTAGATGGTTGCACTGGATTATTCTTTTTTTTCTCCCAATGCACTTAATACAGCTCAAACTGCCTAACATGCAGACGGTAGACCTGTTGATCATTTCAGTGAAATGTATGCTGTCTATGTTTATATGACTATTCATGTGAGTGGTGCTCATGCTACGGCTGATCATCAGCAAAACCAGCATATGTTGTGCTTTGGATGCTGGTATGCTAAGCTAAATGAGCTCCAGACCAGCATAAACCAGTTTAAACCACCCTAACCCAGTGTGGAATATGTGGAGTGAAATCTTCTCACAGTTTGAATTCCAGCTGCCACAGCTGATGATGTCATAATGTCCCTTAAAGCTCTGCCTGTCAGCCTTTTTATGGATTTATAACCTCTTCATCTTCTTTCTTTCTTTCATTCATTCTTTCTTTCTTCTTTCTTTTCTCTCTTATATACTTTCTTTCTATTCTTCACAGTTCTCATGTGTCCTTTTATGGTTTCCATAAACTTTCTTTCTTTCTTACTTTCTTTCTTTCTTCCTCCTCATTTCTTTCTTTCTTTCTTTTTTCTTTCTTTATTCTTCCTCATTTCTTTCTTTCTTTATTTCTTTCTTTCTTTCTTTCTTTCTTTCTTTCTTTCTTTCTTCATGGCTCTTCTCTCTTTTTATTGCTTTATAGCCTTTCTTTCTTTACTGTATTCTTTCTTTCTTTCTTTCTTTCTTTCTTTCTTTCACACTTCTGCACTGTCTTTTTATAGCTTTCTTTCTTTTTTCTTTCTTTTCTTGACATTTCTCCTGTCTTTTTATAGCTTTATAACCTTCTCTCCGTTCTTTCTTTCTTTCTTTCTTTCTTTTTTACAACTGTCCTCTTTTTATAGCTTTATAACATTTCTTCCTTTCTTTCATTTTTCCTTCTTTCTTTCTTTCGTTTTTCTCTAATAATGTATATATTAGTTGCGTTAATAATTTTTTTTAATGAATTAAGCTTATTGCACAGTGAATAAACCATTTAGAAGTGTCTAGCTTCCCTTACAGAAAAGTCACGTATATTTCACACATCACGTTTACTAGTGATTACATGTCCTTCACATGTGATAACACACTTTTAATTTTTTAACAAGTGTGTAAAAACCTTGCATGCTTTTTTGTAAAGATTCAGCTTTATTGAACAAAGAATCCCCCCAATATGTGTCCCTTAAAATAAACTAATACCACAGATGAAGCAAAGCATTTGCAGATTTTAGTCCCACATAACTTTATTTTCATGACAGTAATTCTAAACAATAATTCTAAAATATCTTCAATCAACACATATAATGTGAATTCTGAAATCAGATTTTAGGACTGTCACTATCCAATTCATTAAAAGGTATTTGTAATCATTTCATGTAATAACCATCTCTGAGGGAGCTTTTACAGACATTAAACTCTTCAGACGTCTGGTTTCCATCACTGCTGTGAACAATTCTGACTCTGAGTTTCTCTCTAACGAAGCATTTCACATCAAACCAGTCTGAATGGCTTTGTTGACTCATTGATTTAATGAAAATGAAAAATGCGAGGAATTCTTCTTTATGTCATTCGCAAATCTGTTGTAACTGGAGCTACCAAGGCTCTCCATAGCAGCGGATAGTTAATGAAAAAGAGTCCATTTTGTCCAGAGGCACCATGTTAAACACCTTAAATGAAACTTTGTGTGATTTAGAGGTTCACGATTTTCAAACACGCCTCTTGTTTCCATCTACTTCCCAACAAAAGCCGATCACAGAGCGCCTCAGTTATCAGCCCTGTTGTCCTGATAAGATAATGCGAGACAATATCCCTCAGAAGAGGAAGATAAGGAAATAATAAAGCGCTCATCAAAAGTGATGCGATAGCCCCAAAGTCACGGTGACACTTCCAGCGAGGCTGCAGCGTGTCATGTCGGTCACTGTCCTCCCCTCCATCACTCGCCGCAGCTGCGGGCTGCAGATTGGGCCGCTCTAATGACATTTCTGTAATCAGCAGCGAGGCCGGCCATAAATCAGCCATCAGATCAGGCCTGCGCAACATCCAGCACCCATCAATCACTGTCAACCGGGCCCAGATGCTAAAGATCCGTCATGCTGTCGCCGCCTCATTACGCTTGCTAATTTACAGACGCTCCTCTGCAGGAGATTACTTTGTTTATCTTTTTTTTCCATATCTTTTTGGCTTCTTGTTCTCTGCTGATGCTTGTTGGGTATCGATTGGTCTTCATCTCTCACACAGAATTGAAAAGTGTCATATATCAAAAGCTCAGCGTTCCCTCATTGATGTAAACTTCATAAATAATTGAATGCAAGGTATATAGATATTGAGTTTTCTTGATTCACAAAGATATGAAGATGTATAACCATGGCAACCATGGAAAAATGTGGCCAGATTCTTTCTTTTGCCAAGCTAACGAGCAGTTGAATCCATTATATCAGCATTTAATATGACAAAACAATGAGACATCTCAGTGATAGCCACCTATTCATCCATCATCCATGCATGGATGGTCAAGCGACGCAGGATAGAGCCAGGTAACCATCTCAATTTCAGGTATTTACACTGGCTTTCCAAGGTTTGGAGTCTTCATAAAAGGTTTTAATACAAATTAGAATGTTTTCTTGTGGAATTTAGGGTAACTTAACACATTAAAGAGAAAAGTCCCACCTTGGGAAGAATACCACACCACACATTTGATACATACACCAATCAGCTGTAGCATTAAGGCCACCTCCTTGTTTCTACACTCATTGTCCATTTTATCAGCTCCACTGACCATATTGGAGCACTTTGTAGTTCTACAGTTACAGACTGTAGTCCATCTGTTTCTCTGCATACTTTGTTAGCCCCCTTTTACCCTGTTCTTCAGTGGTCAGGACCCACATGGACCCTCACAGAGCAGGTACTATTTGGGTGGTGGATCATTCTCAGCAGTGACACCGACGTGGTGGTGGTGTGTTAGTGTGTTGTGCTGGTCTGAGTGGCTGAAGAGAAGAAAGCTTTAAAGAAGCTCAAACAAGAAAGTTTAATTGCTGCTTATCTGGAGACAGTTTTGGTGGTCTCCCAGGTCTGGCACGGTTGTTAGGAGTCCCATTTATCTGTATATCTTTTATCTTTTTTATATTTTTGAACTTCAGTTTTTTGGAAACTCCTTTTTTCACTTATTTACTTTTAAATTTCCCCTCCCTTGCAAGTATTATTATATATTTAATCTCCTCAGACATAAATCCTGAAAAATGAATAGCGTGTACTTAAGGTTTAGACAACATTCATGTTTCTTGAAGGAAGACATTCCATGCCTGGAAAGCTGCAGCACGGCTTTATCTTTTTAGCAAACAAGACCTTAGTAACTTTTACTTAATGGGCTTTTGAATAGAATTTAAAGAAATGAAGGGTCATAGTTTTCATTTTTTATTGAGTGTCTTATTTGGCTAGTTTGCCATTTTTATCATGGAAAGCAGCACACAGGCCATGTTGAGGTCAGTCAAAGCCAGGTTTAGCTGAAGTTAGGGTGAAGTGAACTTTACCTGAGAGCAACCACGGCAGCAGTTTCCCTCCCTACAGCCTCGTAGTACTCGGATAAGCGCCACTATACTTACATATTTGAGATGATTCATCAAACTTGTCATGTCTCCATGGTAAACCAGCCTTTTATGCCCAAACGATGTTTGGCTCATTAGGGAAATCCCAATGCCAGCACTGTGCAGCACTATTGGGTTCCATTATCTATGGATTAAAACTGAAACATACTAATTATTTATCTGTTCATCTGTAATTTGCTGTAGTGTTGTGAGATTGTGTTCAATATAGCAACATCAGATTACAATTGACGATAGTATTGTAGAGGGATTCTTGGTAAAATCAGACTTTTACAGCCTATAAATTGCTTCTTGTTAAAATAATAAAATAGCTAAAGCTTACTGTGTTATTTAGTCTAGGTTACTGTCTGTTTACTATTGTTATATGGAATTTTAACCACTTATGATGGAACCACAATATCAGTCAGTTAAGCCAACATTCATGTTTCTTGAGGGAAGACATTCCATGCCTGGAAGGCTGCAGCACGGCTTTATCTTTTTAGCAGACAAGACCTTAATAACTTAACAACTTAATGAGTTGAGTAGTCTTATTTGGCTAGTTTGCCATTTTTATCATGGAAAGCAACACTGAGGGCATCATACAGCCTGAGTTGAGGTCAGTCATAACCAGGTTTAACACCGTCGTGCAGCTCTTCACAGCCTAGTTCCTTAGGGCAACAACGACGGCAGCAGTTTCCCCTCGTAATACTCGAATAAGTGCTGCTATACTTACATATTTGAGATGATTCATCAAACTTGTCATGTCGCCATGGTATACCAGCCTCTTATTGCACAAATACATTGCTTATGTTAATTTTAAAGTTAATATAAAGCAGTAATTCAAAGTGAATGAAAAATGACAAAGCTCATAAACATTAAATTGAGGAAGGAATACTAAGGTAACGAATACTCGAGTATTCAGATTACTCAAGCCAGCCATAATGATTTCAAACTTTTGAACAGTAGTGTAAGTTGACAGCTGAAGAAGGATTGTACAGACTGTCAGAGAAGGTCTTGTTTCTGCTGTTGTCCAGCTTTCACATTTCTTTCAGCAGACCGAGTGGGAGATGGAGGGTGAGAGAAAAGAAATTGCGCTCAGCGAGTGAGAAAGCCCATCTCCAGAGCTCAGATGAGCTCCTCTGAAAGGACTTCGCACTTCTAACGGCTAACTTCACACCTTCACCCTCCACAGCCAGCAACACATCTAATCTCAGGACTCTATAGAACAAACTGCAAGAGCTCCTGGCTCCCCGGCAAATGGGGCGGACTTTGAGGAGAGGGCTTGTGCTGTAAATGAAGCCAGCGACGGATCATCAGAGAGCCGGGCATTGATCCAGACCTGCCAAACTCTAACTATCAGCAGCTCTGAGTGACTCCCTCAGGCACTTCACTCACAGTCATAGAGGGTGGAACAAAATAGAAACCAGACAAGGCTGTGAGAGGAGCTCTCCCTAAAGCATCACCCCTTATGTGTGTGTGTTTGGATTTTCATCAGACGTGGACATTAAACTGGCCTATAATGATGTTGGCCTTTGAAATACTGACATCGCAGAAGGCTGGAGTTTCTAAATGAACTCTTACGATGTTCTTTACTGTGTGCTGTGAGCATCCTGACCAATCACAGGTCCAGATTAGTGTTTCTGTGAGAGATAATGAATCAAACGTAAACTGTTTCGATCAAAGTAATGCAGGCCATGTCACATTATTGATTCATCAATGTGGTTTCAACATCTTACAAGGCATAACAATATGTAGATAAGCCAAAAAATGATGGCCTTGTTCAGACTGACAGCCCAAATCCAGTTTTTGGCATTTCCAGATTGTATCCGGATTCATTTTGATAGTCTGGACAGCGAAAAACCACATGAAATCCGATTTTTGCGAATCGAATCCAAACCACAAGTGTGATTCCAATCAGATTTTTACAATTCTCAGCTAAACTTACTGTGTTATTTAGCCTACAAGTTACTCTCTGTTTACTATTGTTATTAGGCTATATGAAATTTTAACCACTTATGATGGAACCACAATATAAGTCAGTTAAACCAATGTTCATGTTTTACAAGGGAAGACATTCCATGCCTGGAAGGCTGCAGCACGGCTTTATCTTTTTAGCAAGCAAGACCCCAGGAAAAGCGGCTCCCTCACGGTGCTGTACAACATTCTGAAGCCAGACAATGTATCGGGACAGACATAGGACATGGACATGGGTCTAAAAAGGGTCTTTAAAAGAGTCTAAAAAACAACCAGTTTTTACAGACAAGATCTGTTTCACACAGCAGCATTTTTTGTTAAACATGCAAAATTTGGGCTCAGTTTGATCTAATGCTGGATGTACAGTCTCATAATGGTTGCCAGGCTACATCACCATGGAAACTGCACATCTAACCTGCTCCAGGGCCAGTCTTGGCCCAAACATGTTATGTTATGCTATGAACTGTATAGATCCTACAAGAGAAGTTTGTTATTTTGCTGGCTAACTATGCCCAGTCACCACCAGAGCCAGCAGAGCAGCGTCTCCTAGGGTCGTGGGGGCTTACCTGGCTTGCACAAGGGCGCAACCAGATAAACTAAGCCAGTCCTGGGGTTTGAACACACCACCTTCTGATTGCTGGCCACTAGGCTACCAGGGCCTAACCAGGGTTGAGCTTCTCAGCAATCAGGGACTAATGAAGGTGGACCTCTCTGATCTTTTTGGGTCACTTTTTTGTGACATTTGCGGTGCCAATGGTGTGAAAAATATTGCTTTTTAATATTGCAAGAAAACAAATCTATTGATTGATATCAGGAATATGAAGCAATTACTGTTCCAGGAAGCTTTTACAAGACGGCAGTTCACAGCTTGAGTATCTAAATTAAGAAATTTCACATTTTCAAATAGTCATGGCTCAAATACTTTAATGAGGACACATTCCACAAATTAATTTTTAACGAGGCACACAAAATGATTAGGATGATATAATTATCGTGTCATAATGATCTTTTTTGAGCTGTGAAATGTTTATTTAAAAAAAAAAAATGTAGGCATGAGCTGCACTATTTAAATAGTACTTTAACAATTAGCAACAAGGCAGTTAAGTAAGTCCAAACTTTTGACAGGTACTGTTGTTACATCACTAGCATTTTCAGCAGTGCATTGGCTCACATTGAGGCTTACACTGAAGGCTGCATCACCTTAGTAGCATAGCATAACACAACAGAATTCCGAGAACCGGAATACTACATACTATAAAAGTGGTTCTTCATTCTTTAGAAAATGTGTAAATATGCCACCCATGCATTCCCATGTTTATAACAGCTTGCGGTAGTAGTCGTGAGTCACGATTGGTTGTGTTTACTGAATGAGAGTGAATAGAAGTTGTGTTCCACTGCATTCTTGAATGTGGTTAGCTCTCTTCTTCACTCCAACTTCAAGGCCTATCCTTGTGAAAATCAGCGCTGTTTGTTCAGTCACAAACACTGTGACCTGGGCAGGTTAACCACTTCAGCTTACTCAAGGCCAAAGCTTCATTCTGTTTTCAAGGTTTTCAGGAAATATGTGCCTTATATGTGGGAGTAGTTTAATAGACTTAGTAAAAGCATAACTGTGGCAGAAGTTTTATCCAAATAAGCAACATTCTGACGGATCCGGTCGCGTAACCAGCTGCATGGCTTGGAAAATGAAATTTGCTTCTCGTTCTATTTTGTCACGACGAAAACTTAAAATGTTACATGTTGTACCCCGTGAAGCTAACGACAGTCCTAATTAAGATTTCTCGTTCCGACCGTTTTCCCAAGGATGGTTCGTTCTCCAACCCACCTGGGTTGCTAAGCCGAAGCCAAATCAATGAAGACCGAATGCAGTGCTCTCAGCGAATCAATCATGGGAGCGCACCTGTTTGAGCAAAGACAAGCGGACGTGGCCACAATTACGCTACGTGTTTAAACAGGCCTGAGAAAGACGAGTGCTGAATACCAAGTAGCCCCTCAATGTCATCCCAAAATGGGCTTTCTTGTTCATTGGTGTAGGTAATGAGTTTAAGGTGGAGCCTTTAATTGTTTTGTTGGAGAAGATTCTGGTGAGAGGTGCTTTAAGGAGGGGTTGTAGGAGCGGGGGGTTGCGGGATATCGATCACCAAAGCCGGTGATGCTCAAGCTCTTCCATTTGCATTATCCACTAATCAACTCTCAACGCTCGGCCTGCTGAAGGTGAGAGGGTAGACATGATGAAAAGGGACAGAGACAGGGGTGCAAATTTGGTCTGACAAGTAGGGGGGACCAATGTCAGGAGGCTAAAGCCTACATACGGGAATTCAAATGTAAAACTAGGTGAAAAAAGTGCATCTTCAGGAAGAGTTACTGTACTGTGCAAAAGAGACTATTCATTAATTTAGCCCCTTAATAAGCCATGGGCCCACCAGCAGGCCCAAACATTTATTACATACTTCTATAACCTAAGAATAGCACCATTAGTTTGCATTGAAGTCCCTGTAGTTACTGAATAATAAGCCTTAGACTGGGATGTTAAGGGTTTAATTTCCAGTTAAATGGCCTTTATGTACAAGTTATTCGTTTTTATGGAGATAGTTCTGAGGATATTGGATATAAAATAACCCATTTGCTTGAGGAAGGAAAATAAGTGAATAAAACAGTGTTCAAAACTGAATTTTGAAAAATGATAGAGATACAGAGAAAATGGGACTCCCAACAACCACCTGCAAGACCTAGTAGACCATGAAAACTGTCCTCATCAAATAAACAGTATTTGAATCTATGGTTTCCAGGAGATAGGCCCTCCATTCTTGCTTCAGATCTGAAAAAGTCAACAGGTGTTTCTGTCCATCCTTCCAGTGGAACAGGACAAAAGGACAAGAGAAAAAAGAAGAACCTTTGCGAATCAAACAAAGAAGCTGCTGATGTTCCCAGATCAATGAACTGACCATTGTGTTTGGGATTACTTGGCAGAAAATGCAACCAACTTCTAAGACTGAACTTTGGAGAAAAACTGAAAGCGAGTCTCCTGAAAAGAGTGAAAGCCTTTAATAAGAACACACTAAATACTGAACAGTTAATGA
This sequence comes from Colossoma macropomum, assembly GCF_904425465.1. Lineage (NCBI taxonomy): Eukaryota > Metazoa > Chordata > Actinopteri > Characiformes > Serrasalmidae > Colossoma > Colossoma macropomum. The sequence continues at coordinate 36,006,647 of NW_023494805.1, forward strand.
AGATATTATATTTAGTTGTTGAGGCTTCTATGTAAATTCCTGTTGAATGCATTTGTTCTACTTTTTCCTGATGTGGAAAAATGAACAACTTGTACTTAATTACCATATTTAATGGCTTTATTACAGTTAGCCCCCTAGTCCCCTGCACAGCGGGCCTCTCTGTCCATCCTTGTCCCCATCCTTATCACCCCCATTCCTGCCCCTGTCAATGTCCTGTCTCTCTTTGGTCCCACCTTTGTTCCATCCCCGCTTTCTGTCATTTGTCCTAACTGGTCCAGTCTGTTCTCTCTCATCCTATGTCTCCAGTCCCTTTTCTGTTCTGGCTCCCACTGTGAGTTTGAGGTTCATGCTCAGGGAGCTGCGCAAAGGTGTGGGAAGGGGGGTCAGTCACAGTTTCCCTGGCCAGGGTCTTGTCTTGGTCGTACCTTTGCTGATCTCCCTTGTCGTGCCTCTCTCACTAGTGTTTAGTCTGTAACCCCTCCTAATTATTACCTCTTACCTCAACCCTAATGTCAACAAGAGCCTCTCACTTGACATAGGAGTTATGGCAACTTGACAAAGAATTGATGAAAGCAGTCCTTACAACACCTGCTGCTTATTGGAATAAGCCTTTATTAATGTTTACGTAGGTTTATGTCAGCTTGAAAGGCTTATGTAATTGTCAAGTACTCTTGTGAACCTGATCTACAGTAAAGTGTTGCCGAAAATTGTTTAAATGTGATTGTTTTGCCAAATTATCACTTCAAATGAGCAGGGAGGGAGCAAAAGAGCAAGAAAATGAACAGCAAGGCAAAGTGAGGCCTTGAGGCAGCGCGTATCTATTCCTCCCTCCTTCCTCATCCTTCACTTCCTCTCTCCTCCCTCCGGAATATTTGTTTGTTTGCATCTCGGAGCTGATAAACGGAGAGAGCGAGTGGGAGGCAGGACGGCAGCGGGGCGACGCAGCACGTGCCAGAGGTAATGAATTCTTCAGCGATGCAGCGACGCAAGGCGACACAGCTTGCAGATCAATTTTTAATGAGGAGCCTCGCTCTCTCAGACAAACAATATTTTAACCCTCTTAGGTCCCCCATGGTGTATATGCCTTCATATGACTCATAGATTTTGTTTAATTATTTCACACTCATAACTCATTGAAACAAGCGGATTCAGAACTTTCTGTCGATACGCCTTTTGTGTTTGTAAGATGTTATGATTTGACTTTGACGAAAATGTATCGTTGGGGGTTGTATGTAGTGAAAAAAGCAACCAGTCAATACAGAATGCAAGTTCAATCTATTACACAACTGTGCCATGAATTATGTAACTACATGTACACAATTATTGCCATCAATAAAATGAAAATAATAATGGCGACTCTGAACTTCTAAGGGTTAATCAGCCCCATACCCAAGTCCACAACTTGCCCACCCCACCCTTTCCACCTTACTGGTCAGATTCAGTCAGGAAAGCTACCACTGACCTTATGACCACAATAAATGCCATGTTTTGGAGTACACCACCAGCTCACATATGGCTCTATCCTACTAGAGACCAATATAGCGTTCTATAATCCCATTTAGTGAAGGTCAGAATGAAGTCTGATATGCACACAGGACAGCCAGCAGATACGAACAATAGATGACAACAGACAAACACTTCTTAATAAGACATAGTTCTGAGCTCTGAGGACGTACCATCATTTTGTAGTTCACCGTAGGTCTAAGCGGGTTTTCCATATGGGAAAAATGAATGGCATTTTCAAAAATTGTTCTTATTGCACCTTTTGGTGTACAAAAAAGTTTCAAAGCTGAAAATGCTGAATGTAGAAGTGTGTTTACTGTAGAGGATGTGTACTTATTTTTCACAAAACATGTCATTTGATCAGGGGTGCCCACATTTTTTGCATACAACTATGTTAATGTCTGTTACAAGCTTCAAATATCTGTTTAACCTAGAACATCCAAGAATTATTAATGTGCACCACCGTTAGCTGAACACTAATATAGTATTAGAAATCCCATTGGAGAACTGGCAGAAATTTGTTTTTGACCAAAATGTTTATGCCCCAAACTGAAGGCCTAGCTCCAGGGTCCGAATTCAAAAGGGGTCTGTCGGGGTCCCAGACCACCCACAAAGTAAAGGGACGCCCCCAATAAGAGACACAAAATTGACCTTGGGTCCTTTATTTTTATTTCATTGAATAAAAGTTGTTTTTTCTTACATATGCATGGGGTCCCATTGATATTAGCAATATTTGTGGAGGCCTATTGGAAAATGAATAGAAAATTCCTATCACTTTGTGCTTGTATAATGCTCATATAATACCCTCACTGCTTTTAAAGACTATGAGAAAAGATGACAGTGAGCAAATACAACACGATGTAGTAAAATGAACTCGATGGCTAAACAAACCGAGCTTGGCAAAGGATTTTTCAGCTGCTCTCCAGCCGGAGTCCTCTGTCTCATTAATTTATGTAAATCCATTTGCTGCAGCTGGGATTCTTTCTCATGCTCAAGGTTACATAAGTGCATTCTGATCCATATTCAACTAGAAATGATTCTCGTCCAACACGCTATGATAGCTGCTCAATAGTGCTTGCAGTAGCTCACTTGTTACAGTGCTGAGCAAGCCCAACAAAGGGAAACTCAGTAGCATTGACACAGGAGGTGTACTTCACACAAAAATGATAATGTAGCTGACAGCAAAGCAAAGCAAGTCAGGACATAGTGCTAACTGGCTTCCACTGACTATTCGTTCTTAGCAATGTTAGCATTTTTATATAGAGTATTTACTTAAAGTAGTTGCACCATCTGCTTAATTGGATACTATTTTGTACTTATACTTGCTGGCCACTTTATGAGCTACACCTACTTTATAGGTCCACTGTACACACTATATGGGCAAAACCATCACACCTAGCTTGGTGGACATCACTTTCCAAAACCATTTGCATTAATAAGGAGCTGCCCCACCTTTGCAGCTCTAACAGCCCTCTGCTCTTCTAGGAAGACTTTCCGCAAGCTTCTGTGCCCATTCAGTCAAAAGAGCATTTGTGAGGTCAGGCAGGCCACTGCAGTTCCTCCACACCAAACTCATCAAACCTTTATGGGCCTCACTTTATGCACTGGGACACAGTCGTGATGGAACAGGAAAGGGCATTCCTCAAACTGTTGCCACAAAGTTGGAAGCATAGAAGTGTCTAAAATGTCTTTGTATGCTGTTGCATTAATATTACACTTCACTGGAAATGAAGGGCCCAAAACCTGTGAAATATCCCCAGCCCATTATCCCACCTCCACCAAACTTTACTTTTGATACAATTCATTTCGGTGTGATTCATCACTTCCGAGAACATGTTCACACTGTTTCAGAGTCCAGTGATGGTGAGCTTTACACCACTCCAGTCGACGCTTGGCATTGTGCATAGTGATCTTAGTCTTGTGTGCAGCTGCTCAGCCTTAGAAACCCATTTCATGAAGCTTTTGGTGCACAATTCTTGTGTTGCTTCCGGAGGGAGTTTGGACCTCTGTAGTAAGTGATGCAACAGAGGCAATTTATATAGGCTAAGTGCTTAAGCACTGTTGGGCCCAGTCTGTGAGTTTGCATGGTCTAACATATTGGAATATATTGGAATACCACGTCAGTGTTACTGCAGTGCTGAGAATGATCTACCACCCAAACAGTGCCTGCTCTGTGAGGGTCCATGGGGGTCCTGACCACTGAAGAACAGGGTAACAGGGGGCTAACAAAGTATGCAGAGAAACAGATGGACTACAGTCTGTAACTGTAGAACTACAAAGTGCACCTATATAGTAAGTGGAGCTGATAAAATGGACAATGAGTGTAGAAACATGGAGGTGGTCATAATGTTATGCCTGATCGGTGTATTTTTTTTTACCATGCAGCGTGAAAATTCTCAAAAACCTGCTCAAATCCAGATTTCCTAATTTGTGCTTGACACTGACTACAGGATGACAACACAACTTTCTATTATTTGAGTGGAGGACCATTCTCAGCCAAGCAATGATACTGCCAGAACAATAAAAGATCCAAAATATCTAGCCAAGGGCAGCTCCGTGGTCAGACACCAACAAAATGGAGCTACAAGGTAGGTATTTCTAATAAAGTGGCCAGTGACAGTAATTATACTGCATGGTGGAGGATGAAACAGCAAAGAGAGGATTATTTTACTCCCCCAACTACCATCTGTTTGGTGAGTCTCAAAGAAATGGACACCATCCCCTGGGCTTTTTTGGCTGGCATCATTGTGATAGGTGGGAAGTGACTCAGTCGTCCAGCACAACCCTGTAAAGTCCATCACAGTCACATGACTGGACATTGAATTAAACAGCCATCAATCAGCTCTGGGTATACGCCGTCAATAAAAGACATGTTTTTAATTAAGTGGAGATACTGTATAAACCCTTTTACAGCTCTCCATGAGAGGAGGGGCCGCATTCCATGTCCAATATCTGGCCAGGGATCAAATAAACAATGCAAGGGAAGAATAAAGAAGTAAGCAAATTAGCTTAGCTTGTGAAATAATTGCCTGACATTGATTTTACTTATCTGTTGCACCATAAACAATACCCGAAAGTGCTCGGGCTTTGTTGTCACCGTCCATTAAGTGAATAATTTGGTTCCGTTGTTTGCTCAGGCTGAGCTAAATATATAAAAAAAGTGACTCGGACGATGCATCACTCTAGTCTCGCTTTCTCCCTCTTTTTCTCTCAGTCAGGCTGGGACTTGAGAAATTCCTCCCACCGATAAAAGAGACGAATAGATCCTCTCTCAATTTGTAAACACAACAATTCTTCCGCTTGTAATTTGCGTAATGCAAGGACACCGGACCGCACTCTCGTAAATGTTATGATGGCGGGACGTGAGATGGATCATTGCGGATTTGCGAAATTACTGGGTCCCTGATAAAAAATCCAGCAAAATGAATCAAATAACAAAACCGCAAGATGGATGGCTTAAAGTAATTGCTCTGCAAAAAAAAAGAATATAGTCAATCACCCATGACATGTTTGGTATCTGAAGTTTTCTTCTATAGGTTTGCACAGGAGCCATCAGGCCAATGTAGAATAGAAGTTTATACCCCACTAAGTAGCATCAGGCAGACTGCATGGCTAAACTGTCACACTGTTTCTTCAGACTGCAGTTGTAAAATAATCTCAAATAGATTTGCTTATGTTTTCTGACACCGTATGACACATTGACTCTTTCAGCAGTGGTAAAGCTGCCGCCACTCTTTTCCATTTCTAACTGCCCACCGGTCAGATTACTGCTCATTTTCACAGTCAGTGATGTATCTAGAACCTCCAGAAGGCCAAGACTGAGACATTTTTCTCACAAAATTGGTCCCGCCTGTTGTAAATCTTACACGTGATTGGTTGATTACTCACTTTATAATTATGCTGATGGTTAATCTAACGCCAGGCCTTCTCTTCAGCTCCTGAAGTCCTAACCAACAAGAGAGCTCACTTAGCTATATCTACCTACATACTACGGAGAAAAACAATTTCTGATTGGCCCATTTTTTTCACTGGGTGTTTCAACAGTTTAACCCGTTTGTTTCTGTCCAAGCATGATTTGATTGAATAAAATGAAATCAAATTACAGACATGTATTGTTTACTTCCCAAAAAATCAATAGGTCATCTCTGAATGCCTAAAAGGCCCTGAGGGCTCCCCTTTGAATTTCAGTAATACTTTCATGAAGTACAAACCTTCCAAAATACATTCTTTAGAAACAAACCTTGCTGTTTCATTCAGATAGATGAGACTTCTTGAGGGCATGGGTTGCAAAGGTTCAAATCCGTTCATTTCTCTCCATCTGCCCCTGTTGTCATCCCTGAGTTTCCCTCACCTCTGGTTGCAGCTGTGGAGGCACTTCTAGTGGCTTCCTCTCCTCATGCCATGTTGAGGATAACCTGCATTATTAAGCAAGCAATAACACTCCAAAAACGACTTGTGAAGGATAGAAAAGAGGCATGGCATGAATAAGGCATGAGAGCTTTGGTAATACACTTGAAGCAGTGAAACCATGCAAGGAACCGTGTTCGGACCATTAGAGGATACATGAAGCACTGAGGGAACATTCTGAGACCACATATGACAACCCTAGAGAACATCAAAGTCACCCATATACCTAATCTCAGCTTTTCATATAAGTTATTTTGTGAAGGTTCCTATGAGTTTGCAATAGGAAGACCACTGGAAGGGCTCCCGAGTGGCACAACCATCTATGCGTTGGCCCTATCATCAGATTGGAGTTCGGTTCCTGGTAATGCTGCAGCCATCCATGGCTGGGAGTCCAAGAGAGCTCAATTAGCCTTGCTTTCTCTAGGTGGGTACGATGGCACCCCCCTTTCCCCCATCACTGAGCACAATGCTAGTCGGTGCAGATGTCTGACGTAACACATCTGGTGGTCGACGCTTTCCTCTGAGCACGTTCAGCTGCCCAAAGCGGCAGTTTGAAAAGATGCAGTGGCGCTTCACAGGTGTCGAAGGAAGCCTGTGCCAGCCTTCGCTCTACTAGCGCTGGTGGTACCATGTGATTGGGGGAGCCCTAACTAGTACATGGATTTGGATATGACTAAATTGGTGAGAAAATTGGGGAATTTTTTTTAAAAAGAACATTGTAGATGGATTTTTACAATTTCATTAAAGATTGAGATCCATTTGTTAGCATTAGGTTTATTGTATATGAATATTTAATGTGCACTCTGGCCAAAAGGAAGAATGTAACCTTTGCTTCATCTGTTGAAAACATGCCTCCTCACCCACTGTGGTGCCACTGTAGTCTCTAGGGTGCTATTTTCTAGTTTAAAAACTAAGAGAACCCCCTTCTGATAATGTATCTTGAAGGTGGAAGGAACTTTTGAAAAATTACAAAAAAACTACTGGGGTAATTTGGCTGATGCAGAAGAAAGACATTTGCAATAATGCTAGGAAGCTGGTATTTATTAGCTTCTAAATCAGGGGCTATGCTAACAGTCAAGACCTTCATCCCTTTGGGAGGGGGAGGTTCATGAATTCTGTCAAACTAAAGAGGTTGAGGGATGTAATGCTGTGCTGCAGTTTATAATATTATTACATATTAACTAATAGTTTTAGATCAGACCTCCCCTTTTGTTTTTGAAGGTCCTTTTTATAGATTAACTTGCAGGAACATCCTTATCCCAGCGTCAAATAACGTGTAAGGTGGTGATTGGTTGTGGTTCCCTGCATAGGCGATCATCCATTGGTTCCAATGATTGAGAGATCATATCAACTGGAGCTTCAACACTATTACTGGGTGAGATGACCATCAATCTTCAGCTTTGGAGCAAGTCAAGTGTACAAGTCATCAGATTGTGCTTCTAGAAACAGAAAGAACCATGAATACCACACTGATTGCTATGAGTAATCCAACAAAACTGTAGAGATTTTCAGACTGGAGCTCTATGGAGACCATGGGTCAGACTGTGGAGGTCCAGAATGGCTGGGAAAAGGGGGTCAAGTTTCGCTTACAGGTTCCTGAGAAGAAGGTGAGTCCTTCTGGCTGCGGTCCCCACGGTCCCCGTCAATCCAGGTCAATGGCATTTCTGTGTGCTGAGGAAGTGAAAGTGCGAGCACCTACTCCGACCTGCCAGGGCTTGAAATTCTCCAAGTGTCAGATTCGTCACAGCTTGTCATAAGAATTAGCTTCAAACCGAAAAAAACAGGAAAATTAATTTAAACAGACATCGAGTCACACAGCCTCGCAAATGAAGGATTCATTATGCAAATTTTTTCATTTGTAAGTGAACCGCAAGCGAACCCAGGTTCAGGGAGCTTATACATCAGTGATTATTCACCTCAGGCATTCCCTTTACCGCAGATGAAATATTTGCAGAATTACGTGCTCCTTTCTTGCTTGCACAGTAAATCTCACTATTAATGAATGCACATTCACATTATACATAAACTAAGACTACATTCCTACTTTGTCGATTACCCCAATTGATATTCTGTAATATATTACTTTGATTAAATACACTGACATAAACTGGCCTGTTTTGTAAGTGTATAGTATATTCACAGAGTGATGAAGACAGAGTTTGCAAATTTTTGCTGCCACAAAAGTCCTTTTAACTATTTTTATTTTTTTCACTATATGAACAATCCCAGGTGTACTTTCTGTTCATTATGAATGCACCAATAGAAAAACAGAAAAGTGAACCTTTCAATGTCTTTAAGTTACATTAGCAGAAATGTTTGTTGCGAATGAAAATGAAGAATGTGGAGTTGGACACACTTTCGTTGCTCTAACAGACTTTGGAACTTCCATTTAGCCACAAGAGCATTAGCAAAGTTGGGCATTGAAAGCCTGGTTCGCTATAAAGGTGTTGGATGGGGTTGAGATCAGGACTTTGTGCAGGCCAGCCAAATTCCTTCCCATTGGACATAACAAGCCACGTCTTTATGGACCTCACTTTGCTGAAACTGGAAAGGGTCTTCCCCAAACTGTTGCCACAAATGGTGGAAGCATACTATCTTCTAGTATATGATTGTATGCGGTAGCATTAGCATTTCCCTTTACTAGAACTATGGGGCCCAAACTATGAAAAACAGCCCCAGACCATTATCCCTCCTCGGCCAAACTTAACAGCTGACCCTACGCACTTGGGCAGGTTTGCCTTTGGTGTTATGACTATCTTAGACTTGTGTGTGGCTGCTCAGCCATGAAAAAACCAATTCATAAATCTCTTGACAATCAGGTCTTCAGGTGTCAGTTTGGAAGTCAGTAGTGAGTGTTGTAACCGAGGACAGATAACGTTTATTTGCCAAGTGCTTGCCAATACTTTCTACTGCCTACTATTTCCCGGCTGAGCTGTTATTGCTCCTAGACATTTCCGCTTCACAGTAACAGCAATTACAGTTGACTGGAGTGGGGAGATTTGACTGAATTGTTAGAAAGGTGGCACTTTGTGAAATTGTCTGAGCTCTTCAGTACAAGGCATTTTCCTCCAGGTGGTAGGCTTTATTTTCTGTTAGGTATGAATGTGGCTAAAACAGCCAAGCCCCCATTTAGAAGAGGTGTCCACATACATCTGGCCATGTAGTTTATTAGGTTTTATTATGGTAGTGATAAAAGGCACGTCACTAAAGAGGTTATATAGCATGATCAACTATGTCCGGACTTGGCGTTTTAGTCTGAATGGTAGTAGATTCTTTGGTAAGAATCCAAACATGCTACTGCACATTTAGGCTTCATAAAACCAGTACTGAGGTGTTGCTATAAGGACCCAAGCAAAACACTACAGAGATAAGTATGGGGACGGCAGCCGTGGAGCGCAGTGGCGTTTCTTTTCTCCCTGTAGGCTGGTAAACGCAGCTGTAGTCTGACATTTTATGGAGGCAGCGAGCCTTAACAAAGTGTAACATGCTGAAATTGGCCTGCATTTGTCAGAAGCATGACAGATTTTGGTCATTCCCCACCACTGTAAAGTTCACCTTCTGCTTCTGAGGTAAACAGATGTGTCTTTGTGTGTATATGTGTGCGTGTAGCTGAGATGGTCTTGAGCAAGGTAAAGAGAGAGGAATAAAGAAATTTCATTTACAACAAATTACAGCCTGTTGAACTAAATAACTTGATAATCCTGGCTAATTCAGACATCCCCTACCCCTGTCCCTTACCTGGCTAATGCTTAAAAACCTGCTTCTCCCATTCAGTTTAATTAGCGTCAGATGGCTTTAAATCAGCCTAAAAGCACTAGCAAGTCCCAGACATCCATTCAAAGAACAATCGCTTAGCTCGCTCATTAGGAAAGAAAGGTTGTGTTTTCCCTCCTCTTTCCACACATTTACCACCATTCCTCTGTGACCTCCTCGGCAAACAATTAAGGGTAATTACTATGATGCAGGGCCTTTGTCCCACACCCTCCATTACAAGCCAGAGAGCGCATGTAAACACAGTCCGACTGTACGGACACAACAAGGGTAGTCAAAAGATCCAATTTACATTGACATGAGGACACGCTGGCCTGACGTACAGTAATTAACCTCTTTCCAAATAGAGGAGGCAAGGGCAGCCGGTCAGAAGAGGGCAACACTGACAGGCCACGCAAGCAATGCGCCGTAATGAGGCCTCTGCTGCATACCGCTGGCTGCTGGTGTTCGCGCTAGCTAATTAATATGACACAGCTACCCTCCATCGCCACTGCTCTTTGGTCTGAATCATGAAAAGCCCTGCTCTTTTGCTGCCGTCCCTCTGTAGTTGTTAATTGTCCCATTAGTTAATGGAACTTATGTGTGTTAGCTAATTAGCTTACAAGCGTCTATAAGTATGGCAAAGCATTTGTGCTCCGAGGTTTGGTCAGCTCAGCTCTCTTAAAGGAGCGCCTGGGCTGAAAAAGCTTGAATGAAAAAACTTCAACCGAGGCTAATGGGTTCCGTTAGTGTAATGTTATTTGCATAATGCTTATAAGTGGCTATAAGTAGAGGGAAGGAAAGTGGTCATGTCACCCCCTGCTGTTTGCATTCAAAAGGTAGGTTAACCCCTTTAAATCTCAGGCTTATTACATACTAAGGCTTATTATTCAGTACCTACAGGGACTTCAGTGCAAACTAGTTGAGTTATTCTTAGGTTATAGAAGTGTGTAATAAAACAGGCCCTGACCATTGAAGGGGTCAAGAAAGACAACATACTCAGTTATACTTTATAGTGTATCAATGATCAAACTGGCAGAAATGCAGTGTTTTCCCAACACTGATTTCAAAGTCAATTGTACTTTGATATCTATAGTTATATTGCTCAGCAAAATGTTCTTCCCCTGGCATAATGCTAGCTGATCTCATAAGCATAACACTAACTAGAACTTAGCTTTTATGCCAGTGTTGTCATGTTGTGTGATGGGGGGGTCTTCCCTACGTTCCCCGAGCCTTTTATTTCTGATGTTTCCGATAGTTCCAGGCTTCTATGTTTCTCAGGTTCCCCCAGTGTTCCCTCTTTGTAATGTTGGAAACAACCTTATATTCCCTTATATGACTCCATTTTCCCATATTGCCGCAATGATATTTTCTTAACATGATAATCAAATAAGAGTAACATTCATGCCTCTGGTATAATTTCGGAAGTGTATTTTCCGATGTGATATGTTTAGTAGATACAATCAGCTGCTTCCAAACAGATTCCATTATTAAAACACACTCTGACTGAACATTTCAGTGAACTAGAATGAGAATCTGTTCAGTGATCAGGCAGCATTTAATAGTTTTAGTCATTTAGTCGTAGCAAGGTTGGCATTTGTGTTAACAACGGAGTCTTTGAGCACATCCTGAACAACATCCTCAACAACATCCACACTCCATTTCAGCACTTTTTACTTGACCTCGTTAACTTGGTCTCATCATTTTCCCTTTGGGGAAATCACTTATAGCATTTCAAGTTTGTTACTATATCCTGCTAACTTGTTAGTTAGTAAGCTTAGGGCTACACAACTAACAACAGTAAAAGAAGGATAGTGTGCCACACTTAAACCAGACAAAGCAATTATTCAAACAGTTTATGTATTCAACACTCTGACTTCTCAAAGAATTAGAGTCTGCTTAGCTGGGTAATTAGCACACTGAGAAAAAGAGCATTTCTATTGGAAAAATCTGTCCCTGTTTGATCCCTGAATGACCTTTACTGACCCCATGATATGAACCCTAAGCTTGAAAACTCTTTAATAGGATTCCGTAATGTATCATTGTGAAATATGATGTATGAAATAAAGAGCTATTCACAGTATGTGGAAACATAGGACCCGCAAACATAGAACACTGGCAATATAGGACCGTGGTAACATAGAACCTTGGAAACGTATGACTCTGGGAACATAGACCCTTGGAAACACTGGAACCTAGGAACATAGAATTTTGGGGACATAGAATTCTGGGACCGTAGAATCTTGTGACCATAGAACAATGGGAACATAAGACCCTGGGAATATAAAATGTTGGAGACATAGAACTCTGAACCAAATCAAGAACTGTACATAGTATGCTGGCAACATTAGGACTCTGCAAATATAGAACCCTGGGAACATAGAACCTTAGAAACACTGGACCCTAGGAACATAGGACAATAGAACCTTGGGAAGATAGAACTCTGGGAACATAGGACCTTGGGAACATAGAACCCTGGTGACATAGAACCCTAGGAACATAGGACTATGGGAGCATAGAATATAAAATGTTTTAGACATAGAATTCTGAATCAAATAAAGAGCTGTACATAGTATGCTGGGAACATAGGACCCTGGTAACATAGAATCTTGAAAACATATAACCCTGGGAACATAGGACCTCGGGAACATAGAACCCTAGAAACAGACTGCTGGGAACATAGAGTCCTGGGAACAGAACTCTGGGAAGATAGAAACTTATGAACATAGAATGCTGGGAACATATGGCTCTGGGAACATAGAACCTTGGGAAAGTAAAATCCAGGGAACATAGATCCCTGGAAACATAAGACCCTGGGAACATAGGAATTTGTGAACATAAAACCCTGGGAACATAGGAATTTGTGAACATAGAACCCTGGGAAAATAGGAATTTGTGAACATAGAACCCTGGGAACATAGAATCTTATGAACAAAAAACTCTGGGAACATAGAACCCTCGTAGCTTAGAACCTTGGGAACATAGACCCTGAAAACAAAGGACCTTGGGAACATAGAACCTTGGAAGCAATTTGGACCCTGGGAACATAGGAATTTGTGAACATAAAACCCTGGGAACATAGGAATTTGTGAACATAGAACCCTGGGAACATAGAATCTTGTGAACAAAAAACCCTGGGAACATGGAACCCTCAAAACATAGGACTTTGGGAATATAGAACCATGTGAGCATATGACCCCGAGGGAACATAGTTTGATGCTGGGCACCACTCTCTCAAACTGCAGAGGTTGCAGTCTCTTATACATACATAATCTCTCCTTCTGTCTTCCTCATACGTCCCTCAAAGGCTCAACACATCTCCAGATGCTAATCTCAGTAGCCGGAGTGTCCCCTGGTGACCAGCCAGCTGCATTGCACAGAGGATTAGCACAGCCCCAGTAAGCCTCCTTCAGTTCTGTTTAGCTTAGAAGAAGAAGGGCTTGGGATAAACGCTGTAGAACGGGTGTGTTCATGTCATACTAAGTGTCATTTTCCTGTACTGATGAGCGGATCTGGAAAGGGCCAGTGGAGGAATGGCAGATGGGGAACGCACAAACAGCCCGAGCAGCAAAACGCTGCATAAATGTATGGGAAAAATGATTACAAGCAGTTGCAATGTAAGACAACCCTCTGCAAATTACAGTGTAATTGCCCAAATGTTGAGAGAGACGAAGTTAACCGTCGGAACAGCGTTTTTACTCACATATGATCAGAACAGGACGAATTACTTCATAGCTTATTTCATAGCTCCCGTATGCTCCCCTCATTACTTGCACGGTCACACATGCAGCATTAGATTTAGCGGGCTAATAAGGAATGCTATTCAGTTTCTGCATTCACCTGCTGTTTGTTCTGATATATGTGCTTGTCTTGAGCTACCCAGCAGGTTCGAAATATAATTACATGGCATATGACCTTGCAAACAATGCATAAAGCCCGGATTCCTGTCTCAGCATATTACTGCGTTAATGTGGCCCGGGCCAAAAGGAAGCAGCTTTAATATACAAGCCTTGAGTTATACAGGGCCCTGATGCAGAGATTATTACACAGTCCAGTCCTTATTTAGCTCCCATTTATAAATTTAGGGAGACTAATTCCAGTAAAAAAGGGGATGAATGAGTGCATTTAAGTGCCACACAGAGCAAGATGTTTGTACTGATATACACTATGTGGCCTAAAGTATGTGGGCACCCCTCCTAAGGCGTTTCAGCTACATCCATTGCTAACAGGTTGGTAAAATCAAGTACATAGCCAAGCAATTTCCATAGACAAACAGTGGCAGCATGACTGTGGTCCTGTGCTCAAAGCAAGGTCCATAAATAAATGGTTAGATGAGTTTGTGGATGAAGTCCAGCGGCCTGCACAGAGCCTTGACCTCAACCCCACTGAACAGCTTTGGGATGAATTAGAATGTCGACTACAAGCATCAGTGCCTCACCTGACAAATGCACTTTTGACTGAATGGGCACAAATTCCCATAGACACACTCCAAAATCTTGTGGAAAGCCTTCCCAGAAGAGTGGAGGCTGTTATAGCTGCAAAGGGAGGTCTCATGGTTTGAGAATGGGACGTCCATCATATTCATATAGAAGTGATGGCCAGGTGTCCACAAACTTTTGGCCATATACTGTCCATTAAGGAAATGTAGTGCCACTAATCATTATCTACAGGTCACAGCTTGCTTGTGGCTTGGCTGATAGCTGTTTTTGTTTGTTTGTTTGTTTAAATCATGTTTCTGATTATAATGAGTCACTTTTCCCAAATGAAATCTTTTGCCCCAAACGAACTAAACCAAGTGTAACGTCTCTGAAGCGAACCATCGATTTCCCTGTAATGAAAAATACAATTAGCGTTTCTTAATCATGATTCACAAGCGGCGACGTGTTTTTTTTGCTCTTTTTCATCACTCTGCTTTGACTGCGACATATGGAGTTGCTTAATCAAGCTAATGGTCTAATTCAGTGGCTTGATTATTTTGTGTAATTCTTTCTCCAGGTGGGATTCCTGCTTGCAGTCGGAAACTGTGGCGAAAAAAATTAGATTGATAATCATCCAACCAAAACAACAAAAGAAAAAAATATGTGGCTATATTGTCTAGTAATGGGAACCAATGAAGTGGGATGGAATTCAACAGGGAATGTTGGAAATACTGCCATTTAGAACAGCATTCCCCAGGTCTAGTCCTGGAAGCCCACCTGAGCTACTCGGTTTTGTTTTCCCTGTTCTAACAGCTCAAGTGGAACTTGACTGTCAGGTAACGCAGGTGGGGTGTTGAGGGTCTCAAGATCTGTACTGATTTCACTCAATAGCAGATTCAGCTGGGAAACACTGGTTTAGAAATTTACTGGCCTTTTTATAAGAAACACCAACCATGTACTTCCACTCACTGGCCACTTTATTAGAAACATCAACCTTGTACTTCCACTCACTGGCCACTTTATTAGAAACACTAATCTTGCACTTCCACTCACTGGCCACTTTATTAGAAACACCACCTTGTACTTCCACTCACTGGCCACTTTATTAGAAACACATACCTTGGACTTCCACTCACTGGCCACATTATTAGAAACACCTTCCTTCATACTTCCACTCACTGGCCACTTTATTAGAAACACATACCTTGTAGTTCCACTCGCTGGCCACTTTATTAGAAACATCAACCTTGTACTACCACTCACTGGCCACTTTATTAGAAACATCAACCTTGTACTACCACTCACTGGCCACTTTATTAGAAACACATACCTTGTAGTTCCACTCGCTGGCCACTTCATTAGAAACACCTACCTTGTGCTTCAACTCACTGGCCACTTTATTAGAAACACCACCTTGTACTTCCACTCGCTAACACGGACAGCTCATAGCGGCTCTGGGGATGGACTAGTGAACTGACCCTGAATTGTGCATGGCAACCGGTGGACTACAGTCTCTAACTGTAAAACAGCAAGATGGACCTACAAAATAGTGGATGGCTGATGAGTTAATTGAGGTAACTGAAGACTTGGAACATACTGCTATGTTTTATAACCCAAAATTGTTCTCATTCAACAGCTGAATGTACTAATCTAAGATGAAATGG
This sequence comes from Colossoma macropomum, assembly GCF_904425465.1. Taxonomy (NCBI): domain Eukaryota; kingdom Metazoa; phylum Chordata; class Actinopteri; order Characiformes; family Serrasalmidae; genus Colossoma; species Colossoma macropomum. The sequence continues at coordinate 36,022,389 of NW_023494805.1, forward strand.
ATTCTCTTACAGTATAGACTTGTAGGTTGTACACTATGTTTACTTTCAGGTGCATCCATTACTGCCATGTGTCCAAATTGTGCACACACAGCTTGTATAATCTCCATTGAAGGCATCGCCAATAGAATAGGACACTCTGGAGCAGCTGTGCATGAGCCTCACCATGCCCAATGCTAAGCCTCGACTAGATGGGTATAAAGCCCCCAGCACTGGGCTATGGTGCACTGGAACAGCATTCTCTGGAGTGATGGAGCTCCATCCAATACATTTGCAATGGGGTTGGAGTGATGTTTGTGAACCAGAACTAATCATCTAATGTCAGTTTCTGACCTCACTAATGCTCTTGTGGCCAAATCCTCATAGCAATGTGAAATGAAAATGAAATGAATTGAACCTTTTAGCCAACTGTGTCTGAACACATCGGAATTAGACCTCCGCATTTAACCCACCTGTGCAGTGAAACACCACATACACACTAGTGAACACACACACACTAGGGGGCAGTGAGCACACTTGCCCGGAGCTGTGGGCAGCCCTATCCACGGCGCCCGGGGAGCAGTTGGGGGTTTGGTGCCTTGCTCAAGGGCACTTCAGTCACATACTGTCAGCTGAGGGGATTGAACCCTCCGGTCTCAAGGCTGGTTCCCTAACCTCCAGCCCACAACTGCCCCCCTTCGACATTCCAAGCGGCATCGCTGCATGCGCAAGTGGAAAATCATGTTTCTCCACCTCACCGTAGGAGATTGGACATGAAGGGAATCATTTCTCTGCCGCGGCTAATGTCACTTCTGAGAGGCCTCTTTTCGCTAAATTAATTGAACTTCCTTTAAGTCTAGATGTGCCAACATCTAGCGTAAAGCCTTCCCAGAAGAGTGGTGCTCCCTATTAATTCCCTTGATTTCAGAAATATTAAGTAGGTGTCTACAAACTTTTGGATATATAAAGTTTATGGCTTCTTGCCCATTTTGAAGTCTCTGTCTTTGCCCTCAGCTCATGGACCACCATCAATAGACTGTGTCTTATGGATCAAGGCAATGGGGGTAGGAATTAAACCATATTATTCATTCCACCATCCCAATCTGCATTTTCAGATAAAGGATGGATACAAAATAGATTGACAGAAAGCCCACTAACCCCTTCTCCAGCCCCCCGGAACAATGTTCTTTCCATTTGGATGCATCGCTAGCATGCTGCTACTTGAATCTTACAGGAACGAGTTGCTTTTATCAGGCACCTGAGCAGTCCTGAGGGCCAGGGTGGGGTGGAGCAGGATGGAGGGATGAGAGAGAAACGCATTTGTCATGGGAGTTAGGAGCTGTTTAAAGTAAACACGCACTTAAAGGAAGTTAAATTAATTTAGCGAAAAGAGGCCTCTCAGAAGTGACATTAGCCGCGGCAGAGAAATGATTCCCTTCATGTCCAATCTCCTACGGTGAGGTGGAGAAATATGATTTTCCACTTGTGCATGCAGCGACACCGCTCGGAATGTCGAAGAGCGGTAAATAAAAGCCACTCCTGGATCTCTCTCAGGACTCGCAGGATTCAGAGATGCTTCTTTGCTTCTATGTCTCTCTGTCTCTGGAGCTGCCTCACTTTCTCTCTATGTATCTCTCTAAAAGACAAGACTAGTATGGATTACATACGGTTTCAGCTGTTGCTGAGGTTGGTTATTCCCTATTATACAGTCTTAAAAAGAAAGAAGCAAAAAAAGAGTGATGTCATAGAAGAACCACATTTGGTTCCCTGAAGAACCTTTAGATAAACAGTTATGGTAAATTTGATGTGCAAGAAGGAAGAATCTTCCATGTGGTGTGATTTCTAGAACCATTCATCTAAGGTATGAGGTATGAGGTATGATATATCATGTAAAAGCTGGACATAAGGCCCTTAAAACACTGAAAGCTGGGAATGTAGAATCTTGGAAATATAGGGTTCTGGGAACATGGATCATAGAACCCTAGAAACATAGGACCTTGGGAACATAGAGCACTGAGAACGCAAAACTCTGGGACCATAGGGCCCTAGGAACATAGCACTTTGGGAACATAGAACCCTGAGAACATGAAACCCTGGGAACATAGGACACTGAGAACATAGTGCCTCAGGAAAACAGAGCCCTGGGAACATAGCACCCTGGGAACATAGAACTTTGGGAGCATAGTAACCTGGGAAATGGAACCCAGGGAACATAAGACCTTGGCAAGATAATACCCTGGAAACATAGGACCCTGGGAACATAGAAACTTGGGAAAATAGCACTCTGGGTACACAGGACCCTGGGAACATAGAAACCTGTGGAAATAGCACACTGGCTCTGGGAAAACATAACCCTGGGAATATAGGACACTGAGAACATAGTGCCCTGGGATCATAGAACCCTAAAAAACACAGAACCCTGAGAACATAGGGCCCTGGAAACATAGTGCTGTGGGAAAATAGAGCCCTGGGAACATAGGAAACTGGGAAAATAGCACCATGGGAACATAGGGCCCTGGGAACATGGAACCCTGGGAACATAGCATCCTGGGAACAGAGAAAACTGGGAAAATAGCACCATGGGAACCTAGGGCCCTGGGAACACACAGCCCTGGGAACATAGAACCATAGAAACATAGGGAAGCTCCCCTACTATGCTAGTCCAGCAGAATGTTAAAGAGGTTTTACTGCTCAAATAACAGTATTTACCCGCTAATGGAAGCCCTGCTCCACGCATACATACCGTCTTTTACCCAGTTATGTACCAGTTAAACTACAGGTGGTAAATATACACCAGGTAGGTGGGAATATAAGGTAGGTAATCCAGTGAACAGTGATTTTACACTTTATTATTAACAGGTGATTATTGAAGTGAAATGTATTTGACAGGCTAAAGCAGCAAGGAGGTCAAAGGTGGAGAAGAAAATGTATTGAAGAAGATGGAAGTATGTTAGGCTGGCATTCTGGGTGGCATATCACTGTAGCTTGATGGCTGTCATTAGTGTAATTATTTTAACGGCTGTTATTAGCATAATTATCTCTAAGTGGATTCTATTGAGGGCAAACAAAATTAAAGCATGTAGGAAAGTTCTAAGTGGATCGTCAGTTGAATGATTAAGTCGTAAACTAGTGGAGCACATTGTTTTTGTGATCTGCTTTATAAGGTGCATCTTCATGACCAACATCATCATCATTCTCAAAGTCCAGGTCATGGTCCTCCACTCCAGGTTCCTCTCTGGGCTCCTCTCAGTGGTATAAATTATGAAATGGGAATCGTATCTTGTTTTACAAACCATTTGGAAGCAGCAGGAGGCAGTTTAATGTTCCATCACTAATGTCCCTACCCAGTCACACTCGCCAATGATATCAAATTACTGCCGTCAGCCTGATGATGATGATGATGATGTTTGCTTTGGGCGCACTCAGAGAGTGCCACTTACATCGTAATTATTGAAGCGGCACCTTCACCACCAGGAAAGGACGGATCACACTATTCACCCTCTGGGCCGTGTCCCAGGTCGGCCGTTCTGCCGGACACCATGTCCCTGTTCTTTATGGCACTGCAATTTTCTCTAAAACAACTTTTCAATATTGGAGAAAAAAAGTATGAAAGGATATAAATATAATGTAAAATAGTATAAAAGTATGGATATTGCAGATCTATATATTTATTATTATTATTTGAATGTAAATAATCCTAAAAAAACAAATCAGCAACACCAGTTAACTGTAACTCTAACATATGTTGATGTTCAATGTGTATTAGATATCCTCTTTTTGGTCAGTTTCTGACCACAGAGGATGGCCTTAGCTGGATATCTTTGTATGGTCAACCAATACAAAAACCCTTACACAAAAAAGTCACACGTATTTCACATGTGAAGTGTGTAAAAAACAAGTGTTTACAAGTAATCACACATTTTTTTCACACTTTTTACAAGTTTTCACATGATGACAATTTTTAAAACATGTTAACATGATTTTACATGCAATATCATATTTTTTTAACATGTGTGCAAAACAACATGCGTTTTATTCATATACATGTGAAAGTCATGTGACTTTTCTTTAAGGACCACACAACATCACGTTTGGCCAGTGAGTGGAGGAATAAGATAGGTGTTTCTAACAAAGTGGCCAGTGAGTGGAAGTATAAGGTAGGTGTTTCTAACAAAGTGGCCAGTGAGTGGAAGTACGAAGGAAGGTGTTTCTAATAAAGTGGTCAGTTAGTGGAAGCATGAGTAGGTGTTTCTAATAAAGTGGCCAGTGAGTGGAAGTACTAAGGAGGTGTTTCTAATAAAGTGGTCAGTTAGTGGAAGTATGAGTAGGTGTTTCTAATAAAGTGGCCAGTGAGTGGAAGTATGAGTAGGTGTTTCTAATAAAGTGGCCAGTGAGTGGAAGTACAAGGAAGGTGTTTCTAATAAAGTGGTCAGTTAGTGGAAGTTTGAGTAGGTGTTTCTAATAAAGTGGCCAGTGAGTGGAAGTATGAGTAGGTGTTTCTAATAAAGTGGCCAGTGAATAGAAGTATAAGGTGGGTGTTTCTAATAAAGTAGCCAGTAAGTCGGACTACAAGGTACGTGTTTCTAATAAAGTGGCCAGTGAGTCAAACTACAAGGTACGTGTTACTAATAAAGTGGCCACTGAGTGGAAGTGCAAGGCAAGTGTTTGTAATAAAGTGGCCAGTGAGTGGGAGTTAATATATATATTCTTAGATTAACTCTTTGCAGCCCATCTAACTGCTGGACTGTTCAAAGTGCTTCTCTTTCCAGGTATTTACGCTGCCAAAGAGGCAAACCCAGTCTACCAATGTCAAACCTCTTTCTCAGGTATTCATCCTTGCAACGTTCTCTTTGCTCCACTTTGAAGACTTTCAGGATTACGTGGTTTTCTCCTCTATAAATAAGCCTCGCCCTCCACCAGGAACCATTACAGAAGCTAAAATCCACTGAGAGAAACAGTTCTTTGAAGTGACAATAGTCTGCAAAAATCTCCTTCAAAGTCTCGCTTTCATGATAGCTGCAGCGAAACCCTTTCAAGCTCCAGCCAGAAATTCCTCATAAACGTACAAATAAAACTGAGAGTCACTTTGTAAAGTGCCACAGAGCATTTTATTCGGAGGGACTTTCTTAAAACGTTCTTGCAACATGGAAACGTCCAGCGACCGCGGCTCGTGAAAGTGACCGCCACACTCTGTTCATTTGCGTAAAAAAAACTCAGCTCGTTCAGATATGGCACCTTTTACGAGGCAGGACAATCGAGCGAAAGGAGTTTGCAGAGGAATGCTGTAAATAGCAGCCCTTTTTTACTTTTAAAACAATTTAAAGATCCGTCTCTAACTCTAGAGCTTTCCTTTTGTGGAGGAACATATTTTTAGGGTTCGGTTTATTGGAGCCTGTAAAGTGGGTCTCATTTTCATTTCCAACGTTTAAGAGTTTTTCACTCCTTTGTAAAGAAAAGGCAATTACGTTTTAAAGGTCAAGCAGCCGATAATAGAGCTTCCTCTTCATGGGTTTCCTAAATTTCCAAGAAGTGCCTTTGACGTGAAATTGGCTTCATGCTAATATAGCACCCTGAAACGGTACAGTTTACTAATACCACTGATGGAGTGAAGCTACCAGAAGATGAGGTCAATGTTTAGGCCTTAAAAGGTGGCCTTATAGTAGTTTAGGCACCTAAAATGACATTAGGGTCAATGTGTAAATCACCTTTAGGACAACAAGCCATGTCAATGATATGGTCATATAAGCACAGACCACCAGAGTGCCATCGAGGAAGATCGCTCATATTTCCAAAGTAGCAGAAAGAGTCAATGTTCTTTCATACTACCACATACAAGAAAGGGACACCTACCTGATGGTAGCCCATCTGTTGATGCATGATTTGCATTAATCATCCTCTAGCCCAATTTAAATGTGCTGTACAGGGCCTTTAGCCTTTTGGGGGCCTTAGGCAGGATTTTTTGGGGGTCTCTGTATATTTGTTCTGTATAATTATATACTAACTAGTAACAATGACTACTTAGTGGCTAATTAGTGTTTTCCTTATGATTGGATACTAATTTGGGGTTCTAATAAGTTACAATTGCAGTTCATCTTCTCAGCATTCTGGATCCAGGGGTCTGTCTCATGCAGAAACACTGATGCAGTATTTCTCGCTTACTCAGCTAACTAAAAGCTTAGTTGGATCTCACCCCGGTGGCAGCCCTTTCCTTATTTAGGGAGTTGGCAACATGCGGCTCTTTTACTGCCCTGTTGCGACTCCGCAGCAGAATTAGATTTGTAAGTAAAAATAAAATAATCCTCCTTTGCAGTAAAACAAAGCTCCGCTGGTCGTTTCAACACAGTTTAAACCTAAATGGTCTTCAACACTGGAGTTAATGTAGAACTGCTAATTCACCCTTTGACCCCGAAGATTGGTGCGCAGACTGCTGGACACCATTACAATGCAGACAAACAATCTCGTCTAGCTAGTAGCTAATGAAAAGGCAAAGACAAAGATTTAAGACGAACATCAATAATTTGGAGACAAATTGACTGATTTGAATTTATAATCAGTCCAGCTGGTTTCCTGATATGTTTAATCTGCAAACTATCAAACACTAAAAAGTCACAAAGCTGAAGTCAGCTTTGTGTTTGGATTTTCAAACAAGAAGCTGACGAATGAGACGCTGACTTCAGCCTCGTAAAACGTTGAATGTTGAGAGACATTTTATAAGAAACTGTTCTACTTTTGCAGAAAAGTTTCCTGCTGGAGATGTGAGAAAAGCAGCTATAGCTGAGCTAAAGCTTAAAGCAGAGCAAAGTAAGTCTGCAATTTCGTTTATATTTTTTAACCTATACTAGTACATCAGCACATACTGAGACATATTTACAGCCAAGATGGTAAAATGGATATAAAATGTTGTGGCTCCTAAGGTGGTTTGATTTTTGCTGATAGGACGAAATGGCTCTTCTTAGCATGAGGGTTGCCGACCCCTGAGCTAGCACAACTGCAGCTTTCTTAATATCAAAAAATTGTGTACAACTTCTACAATTGAAAAAAGAAATTTAAACACAATAAAAACATACAGAAATTGTTTTTTATGGCTACTATTAAAAGAAATTAAACCTTAATTTCAGTTTTTTAAAGTAAATAACAAAACTTTGTTTGAATATTGCATTTTAAAAAATGAAAGTCTATCCATTTTGTGAGACTGGGTCGATATTATGCTTGACGGACCCTGTCAAGGAGAGAGAAAACAGAGTTTATTAATCAGCAATGCCATAGCCTTCTGTAGAGTCCAAAACAGCATAATTAATCTGACTCTCTCTAGGTAGAGAGTCTCACCCCCCCCCATCACTCTAGCTGATGTACCAGAGCTGGAAGTTAGTCTTCTCCTCCAAGCGTGTTGATCTGTCCGATGACATTACTAGAAGATTGAAAGCAGTTGCTGGCTCAAGGAAGCGTGTGCTAGCTAGCTTTCTATTCAGTTTGGCTCCTCTGAACGCTAAAATCATGTTAGTTGCCATTCATCATGTCACTTAATATATAGTTTTTAGCAAAATAAGTCAATGTTAGTGATCTGCTTTTTCTGGCTAGCCAAGTGTGGATGCTTTGTAGCACAATGAGCATCAATCACATAATGTTTAGGCTATTAGTGAAGTAAGCTGCTAGTTTAGCTGCATGGCTGAGCTGCTACACACTAGCATCTTTATGGATAGGTCACTCTCAAAGACACGAGTCGTGACTCCCAGATTGAGATTGAAATCACCGTCTGTTTCTGACATGTAATAACATACAACTTTCACATCCTTTAATAATTTTTTATATAGTGTGGTAATGTATTTATTACATATACACTTGGAAGACCCTTGTTAGAAGACTGCCCCTTGTCATGGACTCAAATGACCCTCAAAGACCCTAGCATGTCAGTGTCACTGCTTTGTTGAGAATAGTCCACCGCCCCTATAATATCTGGCCAAGAAACTGACCAATGGTAAAGACAATGGAGGTCAGCTGACAAATTTTGCAGAAACGTTTGGGCTACACTCTGTAATTGTACACCTGTATAGTAGATCTATAAGGTACATCTTCAAAAAAAAAAAGATGGTTCTTCAAGGGTTCTTTAGTAGATGCTATGGCTCTGTTTAGAACCATGAGTTCTATACAGAACCATTCCATGCTTAAATGGTTCTTTGCATGATGAAATCGTTCTTCAGATTGATGGAGAATATGTTGTATATGGTTCTACATAGCACCAAAAGAGTTCTGCTATTGTTACAAGCTTGACTTAATAACAACAGCAGAACCTTTTTTGGTGCTATAAAGAAAGATTTTCAAAAAGATTCTATATAGAACCATACTATCCATCGAGCTGAAGAACGGTTTCACCATGCAAAGACCAATTAAACATGAGGTACTTCGATACAGCACTCCTGGTTTAAAGAGAACCATTGCCATTACTAAAGAACCCCTGAAGAACCATCTCTTTAAGTGTGTAGGTGGAACTTATGAGGTGAGCAGTAAATGGAAGTTTACTAATAAGGTGGACTTGAGTTTGTACAGATTCAATGGGATTAAAAGCATCGAGAGTAGTAGCAGTAAAACCTACCACAGGCTAATTAAGTCAAGCTGGTAGTTATGTTATCGTTGCAGGACACAAATGAGATGCTAAGTATGCAAATTAATGATGGGAAAAGAGAAAATCAGAAGAAAGGAGAACTTGGAGGGGATGCTCAATAAAAGGTAGACTCAATCAAGGCATCATTTACCTATCTCTGAGGCTAAGTGGTAGGTTTGGCGTTGAGAAGCAAAGAATGCTACAGTACGTTAGCGTGCTAACCTACTGAGAGCACGATTAGAGGCAATTAGCTGGGTATGAAAGGGCTAGAGGAGGATTTCAAAGCCCGGCTCAAAAGTTAATGACTCCTGGCACAGTGTGTAAGTGTGTGTGAGCCGAAGTGTGTGTGTATGTGCAACGTAACTCTCTACGCCACTGGGGGTGTGATGCTAATTTCAGGCCTTTGTGAGCCTGATTCATGGTGTTGAGAGATTAATGCCTCATTCGCAGTGGGGAAAAGTTCTCCATGACTGAGCTGAAGCTACACAAAGAGCACTTAAAGCAGGTAGACCTCTATATTTAAGAAAGCTGTGGGGAGAATTAATCGTATTGTACTACAAATATACCACAACTTTTACATACGCATTCATATAATGGAGTACAGTGCACCGCTCCTCTAATTATCTTATTATCGAACATGGATTACACTGGAGAGTATTACGCTGGCTAGTTATGGCGATTGAAATAACCGCATAAAAGACACCTATTAAAATAAATTATCTCCAAGAATATCCTCGCAGAACTTTAATGGAAGCTATATCATTGGGATGCCTCATTAGCACTGTGCAGCTCTTCGTGTGCATGTGCATTTATCACGCCGGATAAAGAGCGTAAGATTGATCTCGGCTGGAATTACCGAAAATTAGCCTTTTTATCCAGACTCGTGTAGTGTGCAAAAGCCAGCAGAGCTATTTACCCCACGACTGCAATAACGTCTGAAAACTTGCAAAACCAGCTTGTTTAATAAACTCCAGAATGTAAAAACCAATAACTTTTCTAATGGCCTTTGTTTTTTTTCTCTTTTTCTTTCCATTCGCACACATTGAAATTGCAGCTGCAGTCGCACTTCAACTTTTACACTCAATCAGGGGATCTCTGGCAAAGTCGGTGCTTTCCAATCACTCGTGTGGTTCTCTGATTGAAGAGCACTAGCAATCAGAATGCACCGGCTCTCCCGGCCCTCATCAGGACCGGAGGTTGGGGCTCCCCGCAGAGTCAGAATACCACACACAAGATGAGGGATGAAAGTGTGCAGTAGATTGGGAGGGATGGTGAGAGCCAGGTGTCACTCTCATGGGGGCCTCCTATCACCTCATCCTACTTCTTATATTGGATGGAAGTCTCTGTTTTTAACTGTCATTTCATTTGGATGATTTAAACTGTCGATTTTATCCAAAACACCTACGTTGTACCTTCACCCACTGGCCACTTTATTAGAAACACCTACTTTGTACTTCCGTTTACTGACCACTTTATTAGAAACACCTACCTTGTGCATCCACTTATTGGTCACTTTATCAGAAACACCTACCTTGGACTTCCACTCACTGGCGACATTATCAGAAATGCCTACCTTGCACCTTCACCCACTGGCCACTTTGTTAGAAACACCTACTTTGTAGTTCCACTCACTGGCCACTTTGTACATCCAGTCAGTGGCCACATTATCAAAAACACCTACCTTGTGCTTCCACTCACTGGCCACTTTATCAGCAGCACCTATCTTGGGCTTCTACTCACTGGACACTTTATTAGAAACTCCAACCTTGTACCTTCACCCACTGGCCACTTTATTAGGAGCACCTACTCCGTAGTTCCACTCCCTGGCCACTTTATTAGAAACATCTGCCTGGTACTTCCACTAAATTGCCACTTTATTAGAAACACACCTTATACCTTCACCTACTACTGATCACTTCATTAGAAACACATACCTTGTACTTTCACTAAATGGCTACTTTACCAGAAACATCTACCCTGTACTTCCACTCAGTGGCTACTTTATGACCCCTTCTACCTAATAATTCCGCTATATAGGTGCACAGTCAAAGACTGTAGCCCTTCTGTTGCAGCCACCCTCAGTCCCATTTATCATTTGTCGCATTCTGACCACAGAACTTCTTCAAGCATTAACAGCTGTACGGACAGCTAGGGTACATGGAAATAAATCTGCAGTGACAGCATAGCAGTAGAAACCAAAGTATCAAAGCACTAAGCAACAACCGTAAAATGACAGCAGAACAGAGTGTCTCTCTGAGGCCCTATTTAAGGCGGATGCACAAAACAAGTTTCTGCTGCAGTAATCACGTGATTTCTCAAAGCTGGTCTTGAGTTTACTTGATACATGAAGAATTTGATCTGACAAAGTCAAAATTCTGAGCTTTTTATTCAGACTATCAAACTTTTTAAACAAGTCAACACATGAATACAAAATCACGCAGTCGTGTGTTATCAATACTATAATAAGAAATTTCCAATCTGAACGGCACACATGCTCACTCAAAAAACACAATGAAAAAAAAAGCTTCATCCTTCCTCTGTACATTAATACAAAACATAGTACAAATATATAAAATGATTTTACTGTTGCCAACATGGATGTGCATGGGACATAATTCCCTTAGTGGCAGCAACTTATCGTTTTTTGTGTTGTTTTGTTTTGCCCAGTACTGGCCTCATCGGATTTATCTAGTTAATATTTACTCAAGCGATCTGATCAAAAGTGGACAAGAAGTCATATATTGGGTGATCCCCAAGACCTATTAATGCCAGGTAGGTTGCAAGACCAGAGTGACTATCTATGCTCACCTATTAACTGGTAAGTGCATATAAAATAACAGAAAATGAGGATATCTAAGTTAACTGTCATCACTTCACGCTACTGTGGTCTCTGAAATTAATATTAATACATAACATACAGTATCTTCATAAAAATGGGCTAATCCAGTGTCTATATGCCATGAGTCATTGTTCTTTTCTGTGAATTCAGTAAAGGAAAACTGTTGTTCCTACGTGAAGTATGAACTCAACTGTATCCTGGCAAATTTCTGTCTGAACCTAACTATAGCAAGACAAAATTTTGCTGAAGCCCAAAAAATTATTTTCCAATTTGACCATAGCCTGATGAAAGTCTGTCTGGACCCAACCACAGCGCAACAAATTTGGCTGAAACTGACAGTAACCCAACAAAATTCTGTCTTAAGTCAACTATAGTCCCAGCAAAATTCTATCTGAATCAGACTACATCCCTACAATTTTGTCTGAAGCTGACTGTAGCCTGTCAAAATTCTGTCCCAACAGGAATTTAGCCCAGCAAATGTGTCTGAACCCAACTTTAGCCCAATAAAATTCCATTCAAATCTGACTGTAGACCAAGAAAATTGTGTCTGAATCCAACTGCCTGTCTAAAGCCAACTGTAGCCTGATAAATTCAGTTTGACCCCAATTGTAGCCCAACAAAATTCTGTCTCAATCTGACCATAGCCTGAAAAGTCTGTCCTAACCGAACTGTAGTCAGAAAAAAATGTATCACAGCTAAACTGTTGTTCCTTAGTGTAAACAAAATTATAATTGAAATAGTCATCCCTGCTAGTGTTGATGCTTAAAGTCCCTATTAATTGGATGGTGTACCGTTCTCGAGACGGCAGTGATAATGAAATGGTAGCAGCATGATTGTGTGTGCCGATCTATCAGGTACAGCAAGGTCCATGGTTCAAAAACATCCAGCCAAGAGTGACTCTATGGTCAGAAAAAGACAATTAATGAAGTTCTAGAGGATGACTAACACAAATATGCATACACAGATGAGCTACAGGGTCTAACTGTACACCACCTAGAGCTACAAGGTAGGGGGTTCTAAAAAGATGCTAATGTTGACACCTATCAGAAGAAATGGTTCAGCATTGAAGACAGCGCAGAGCTTGCTGTTATCTGTAAGTGAGATGCTCAAAGTTATCCTTTCACTTTAAGGAAACTGACTAGTAGCACTTAAAATACAAAACAAAGATGGCAAGAATACTAAAGTGTTCACAGCTGATGAAAGATCTTTAAACACACATTTCCAAAGTTAAATATTTCTAGAGCATCATGCTTTTAGCATGGAATGCAAATACAATCATAACTTGAGCACATGATCTTTGCAAAGCATGGCACCTTTCCTCCCTTATGCTTCTCCTGCTCTGTCTGCCTTACCCACTCCTCAAGGCCCAGCTGAGCCTCTCCATTAATACTGGAGGGAAAATTGCCAAGATGTGCCATCTGCTTAAGAGTTCTGGAAATGAAACGTGAAATTTCGTTCATCAGTAACTCTCCCCACTACAGCTTCAGCAATCAAATTCCCTCTGCTTAGCTCTCCGCGCAGACAACTGGAGAGGATTAAGATGGGAAAACACATACACTGGATCTGAGGGGGGTTTTGATGAGGAATTAGATGCACCTTTTACATTATGTTTGTAAGCCCGCAAACGTCAATCAGAAGCACTGATATTTACAAAATGTGTTATGATAGTTGGAAGTCAAGCTCAGTTTGACTTCTAGGACCATTGGCTAACAGGATAGTTGTTCAATCTAACATGGCTTTGGTCTGAAGAGAAGAACATTTTTCCCAAGTTTGACCCAGCCCCAAGTTTCGAATCAGAACTCAAGTGTAGCCCAACAAACCTCTATCCCAGAGGTGTCCAAACTTATCTACAGAGGGCCGGTTTGGCTGCAGGTTCTCACTCCAACAAAGCAGGAGGTCACCTGATGAAATGTTTGAAGACTAAGACCAACTGATTAAACAAGTAGAATCAGGTGTGCTTCAGCTTGTTTGGAGTGAAATCCTGCAGCCACACCGGCCCTTTGCGGATAAAATTGGACACCCCTGCTTTATCCCCATCTCACTGTAACTGCAAACTAAAAATTTATGACCAAACCCAACAGTTGCCTGACAAAATTCTGTCACCAATCCAGCTGCAGCTTCATCAAATATTTTTCCTAGCCAAAGTTCTGTCTGCACTGGACTGTAGCCCAACAAACATCTGTCTGAAATTGACTGAAGGCTGACAGAATTTCATCCACACCCAACTGTAGCCTGAAAAAAGTCTATGCAAATCCAAATCTGGCCCGAGACAATTCTGTCTGAACATATCTGAAACCTGACAAAATTCTGTCCCAACATATTTGTAGCCAAACAAATTTGTCTGAACCTGACTGACTGTAGCCCAACAGGTTCTCCCTGAACCCAACTGTATTATGGCAAAATTCTGTCTGAACATGAATATAGCCAGAGGAAATTTTGCTGAACCCAAAGTTAGCCCAGAAAATTCTTTTCCAATATGACCATAATCTAGTGAAATCATGTATAGCATATTTGGCTGAAACTGACTATAACCCAACAAAATTCTGTCTGAAGTCAACTATAGCCTCTGAGTATCTGTCTGAATCAGACTGCATCCCAACAACTGGACCTGAACCCAACAGTAGTCCAACAAAATTCCATCCAAATCTGACTGTAGACCAACAAAATTCTGTCTGAACCCAACTGATAAATTCTATTTGACCCCAACTGTAGCCCAAAAAAATTCTGTCCCAATCTGACTGTAGCCTGAAAAAATTCTGTCCCAATCCAACTGCAGTCAGAAAAAAATTATGTCACAACTCAACTGCAGATTGACAAATCTGTCTGAACCTGCAGTCTGACAAATTCTGACAGTACCCAACTGTAGCCCACCAAAATTGTCTGAATCCAACCAGAAACCAACCACTGCCAACCAGATATCAAACAAAACTCCACATCCCTCATAAAAATGTTAAAGGTAATAAATGTAGGGATCAAGACTAAAGTAACAGTAAAGAAACAAACTATAGCAGGCCTCCATGAACAGGGATAACTGCAGGTCAAAATTCCTAAAATTTAGAGATGGAGAAACCTGAGCATGAAATTTGAACATGACCTGAGTCATGACAGATATTTGAGAAATAAAATTTGACCAAACCAGCCATGAATAGTCAGGACTTATTGCCTTTGGACAAATGCTTGCACTTCAAGCTCTAGTTTGTGAACTTTCTCACCAAGTTCAGAAACCAGCAGGGCTACTAGCGGTTTATAGCGTGGAAGATCTGTCAAAGTGCCGTAATTGATAACGACTGGACAGGGATTTGTGCAGTAGGCAAGGCAGGGTGTGCCGTCAAATCAGGTGAGAGGGAAAAAGAGAACTGTGCTGAGGAAAGCATTATCACACAGAGCCTGGACCCCAGCCCCTCTCTCCCCTCTCATCTCATTCATTAGCAGCTAGCTGATGGAAGACCACTGGTCGATCCATGGACTCCCTGTAGAGGGACCAAGGATACAAGTACTCTCTTGATGCGCAATACATCTGCTGCAGCATGCACCACACAAATCAAGGTAACTGCAAGGTGAACCTAATGACTACAGTTTGCAGTAAAAGTGAGTCTGCATCTGTAGCAATGGTTGTAGAGAAGCATCCATGCTAGAACCCACTGTCCATTTCTACCATGCAGAGGAAACAGCGATCAGTTGTAAAAGCTGAGAAATGAAAAGATTTACCTTGGTTTTAGATGGGAATGCATATAAATGTGTTTGTATGAACTGACGAGGTTTTTTGTACCTGGGAATTACTCTGACAGAACACAGAGTGCTGTGCAGAGCTAGACACAAGCCTCTAGAAGAGGTCATGGTGGATGGGAGAGTAATAGAGAACAGAATGGGCAGGGAGAGACATTAACAACACCAGAGCTAATGTTCTGAACAGAGGCTATTCAGTGCACTGCAGGGTAAGGAGAGGAAGAAAGAAAGCAAAAGAGTTAGATGACCTGGTGGTTCAGGCTACAGCTGCTGCAGGCATCTAAAGACTCTTTCGCTCAAATGATCTCAGTTGCATTTCTGTAAGATTTCATTCATCATTAGCAATGTTTCTAGGGCCCCACGAATTTAATGGGATTTTTAACTAATTTATCTGTGAGAAAGTAAGTGAAAAATGTAGTAACACAAATAATGAAAAGCCATGAAAATAAACACTGAAAGATGAATATACGAAATAAACACTGATACATTATACTGAAATACCATTTAGTAACAGCAAGAAAAGGTCAGGGTACAGTTAAGGAATTCATTTATGACTCACTCATTCACATGTATCCAGAAATTATCCACAAGTGGGCACTGTTAGCACTTAAATTTTTGTGTGCCTCACTGAAAGGGAGAAAACTGGTTTGAAGCTACACCAGCAGGATGGACGTTTTCAGCCAGTTTCCCTTTCGTTTTGGGACTGTATGGCATTCAAGACCTGAAATGTACAACTTTGTAGTAATCTCTCACAAATTGCGGTCATTTCCATGTTCATATCCGAAATCCTTTTTTATATCTTGGGATCCATGATTCTGTCTGGCAGTGAAATCATGGGGCCCTATGTTTGGAGTGAAATGTTCCCTTAAAGAAATAGTTCAAAGCCATATTATTTTCCACTTTCCCTAAATCCAGTTCAGCCAAGACATGTTTAGCGCCCAGTTTAGCTTCTGTAGTTTAGAACTGGATTTGTTAGGCTAATATTACTAACAAACACTGGAAGTCAATAGTCACCCCATTTCCATAAATACATACCCAAAAAAACTGCATCCAGGTCTTAACTCTGGTTGCACAAACAAGTCAGAGTGGTTTACAATACAGTATAAGTCACCATGAACTAAAACTTCTCTGAGCAGCTAAAAGAAAGGGCAGCCATTTAGGATGACCGGAATCATTTCTTTTCTGAGCACAATTTGTTATCATTCTGCACACGATGGCCAAAGACAGGGCTAAGCTACAGGGTGACCTAGGTAGAGAAGCTAACCTAGTGTACTGTAGGAAACCAATACAGTGTTCAATTATGAATTTGAACCATATTTTCTGCATAAATGAGCCCCAACTGAATATGTAGGAACCTGAACATATATGTTTAGCTGGACCCGCCAGTGACTCCTCCTTTTAGCACAAAGCTGAAGTTAGCTTCTTATTCGCCAGCTTCTTATTCAGATTTTCTGTTCCACCTCAAATAGTGTGGCAGTTACATAGTGGTGCCTCGGGGCCCCACAATGCAACTGCTTCACCATTTAAGGTGGAACAGAAAATTTAATAAGAAGCTGGCGAATAGGAAAACCTTAGCCTCATCCTCTTAGCGGCACATGACATTGACAGTAAGTACACACTCCTTATCTCGGATTCACTTCTTTAACGTTTACTCTCCAAAAATATCCTTGGTACAGCTGTAGATTTTAGAAAAAATGATCACCACCTACACCGAGATTTTGCACGGTAACTTTACTGAACATCTCTCTATTGCAAGTCTGTGGTTCATTGCTAAAAGCCACAGTTTGTGTGTGTCTGCATCGGTAGGAAATTGGTGGTAATGTACCAAACTACCTATAGATTCTTTCTTTTTTACATATTGGAATGCAACACTTCATTTTTGTAGGTTTATCATCATATGATATGCATATTCTAACTCTCTTAAGGTAAGTAAGCCTATGGTAGTACTGTGCAAATGCTACATAGATACGTAGTGACATTTTACAACACGGCCCTGCACTCCATCCTCCCAGAGTTTGAAGGAATCGTACTGGAAAGCAGCTTAAGCAAATGATAACGTAGTTAAAATTTTAGCTTAAATGTGTAAATCAGGTCTATTCATGCCTTTTCACTAAATAGTTTTTTTTACAAGTTTTTGCACATAATCTGAAGCAAATATATATAAGATTTTGTCATACATTTGTGGAGACAGATTTGGTGGGTACTTCCTCTGTTAGCACAGTTGGCTTGGCAGCTCCAGGTCTAAACTGAAGAAGCAAAACTTGGACACCAAACATGCCTTGGCTGATCGACTGCATTTGGATTAAGTGGAAATTCATGTAAATCTGATTTTTTGCCAAACTATTCCTTTAAGAGGCCCACATGCAACAAACCTGTGCTTGGCTGCGTTGCTACGCAGCCCAGGTTTTGGCAGTCACAGTACATCTGAATATGCAGAAGATGTAAGTGGAGAGTTAAAGGACAGTAGTGGCCCATTTGTTCCACCTGGTTGGCTCTGCTTCTACAATCTCAGGGAGATGATGGCGGACTGTGCCTCGGGCGAGGTACACCACGTTGATGGATGACCCTACATCTCCAGCTACCACGGCAGCATACGGAGCCGTCACACTGATGTATATGGAGCGCCAGGCGTGGTCAAGCAGCCATTTGGTGCGCATGGATGGGTGCTTTATCATACTGATCCAAACGCGCTGTGATGGAAATGATTGCATATGCGTTGTTTCATCTGTTTCATTAATAGGGATCATCTGCACTCTATGCATCTCAGCAAATGTAACGCACAGATGCCTCGCGCCAAAACTAGGTTTGCAGTGTGCTGAGAAGGAACTTGTGGTCATCGGTTCAGTTACTGATAGAGTATGACTGAATATGATTTGGTTTCAATGCATAAATTAGGCCAAATTTTTTGTTGAAAGTAAAACTTTGGCAAAAATACACAATTGTCTCCTTATCTTTAATGTAATCAACTAAGACATGTTTGGTTGAATTTTTGATTAAATTTTGCACGGAAGCTTCAAGACTAATGATGCTAACAAGTACATGAAGCTTTTACACCACCAGTTAACGTTATGTGGAGAAGTTCACAAGTCCCAGTGTTCTAAAATAAACAGTTTTTAAAGGAAAGTGGCTAAACAACTTAAAAAATTTGGTCTGTAGTTTGTGCAGCAGGTTTGCTAGCCAGCTAGTACAATAGCTAATTTTAAACCCTTCATTTTGTCCATCAGACTGAAGGCTTTTCTATAGTGAAACACTCATTATTTTAAGTTGTATCTAATCTGATGCTGCTAGAAAACAAAAGGTTTGATTCAGTTACCAAATTAAAAGGGAATTCCACTGATTTCACAACATTTTTGCGTAATTCATTCACTTCATTTATTCATAATGAAGACTTTCAGAGTGGTTTGATGTGAAATGGTTCATTGTAGAGAAATGTACCAAGTCAGATTTCTTTACAGTCTTGATCAGAACAAGGGGTTGTGACGTCTACAACACAACACAACACACTGACCTTCTATTTACAACCCAAACCATATTTTTTTCATATGTAATGCTGAAAATAGTAAAATAGAGGTAAATCTGGGTTCTTTTTGGGAACTATTTTGGTGCACTGCATGTGCCACTTTGCCACGAATGTACTTTAAAAATGTGTTGTGGATGTTTACATCATGGAACCTGCACTGTATAGCATAATATTACAAAAATGGACAAAAAATGGCTGCTACCAATGTTTTTGCTATGCTTTGTCAACTTTTTATAGATAACAGTATGTTATACAGTCAACATGATGATCTGATGTAGGTGTGATCTAGACACGCTAATGCTAACTGATATATTATTTGTGGGATTGATTCAGACGTTAATAAATTCATTCAAACACATGTATGACTGTTTATGTTATGCATACCAAACCTGATTTCTCAGGTCTCAAATGTCAAAGGGATTAGTTTGTCTTCTGCTTCATCCCGTATGGCTCTAACATCTCCTAGAGAAGCTTAAACTGGACTACAGGCATACGAGCTATGGCTAAAAGCCTGTCTGCAGTAGTGTATAGGAAGGATGTATGGTTCCCAAGATTGGTCGATTGGTAGAGCCCCTTGACAGCTCTTACCATGCAAAGTTTGGACCCCATAGCCTTAATCCACTCTTGGCAACAGGGCACCAAATTCCTGGGCCTGTATCTCTGGTTTCCAGGGGATAGAAAGTCAGACAAGATAGCGTTGGAAAGGATGCCATCAGTTTCAATAGCATATAAAGGCTGAAGCTGTTCCAACTTTCCCTTGCTGAGCTATGAGGCTTCAAATCAGTAGGAATTGCAGGCCAAATAGTTCACTGCTCATTTGCATACTGTTCAGTACCACTTTGAGTAATCCTAATCAGGATTTGACTACCAATAGTTTATTCCCAGGAATTCTTGCTCTACCAATCAGAGATCCAGCATCTACCAAAATTGATCTTTGTGCAGTTAATGCTATTGAGAAATGTACCCAAATTTGTTGTGTAAGCAGCTGACACCCACCTAATGCTGACAGCATTTTGCCCCTGAACACACACAAGAGACCACCACCACCATTGTGAACACGCAGCTATCACTGACTACTGCTTTACGTTTTCCAAGACGATATGTGAATCAGTCAATGCGGATCAGCTGTTATGTCACGCTTATCTCCCTGTGCGCTTCTTTGTCAGTCTCCCTTTCTCAGTTTGCTCGGTGAAGTGACCCATCCACCAGAGCCCCCATTCAATCACACTAAGCCCACACAACAATAACTGCAATATTGGATTTTCCAGAGGCATTTCCCTCAGGAGAGGAGCTTCTGCTTCAGCATTACACGAGCCAAATGCAGGTGGGATGGTAAGCCCCAACACATTGGCGGAAGTTATTGACCCAGGAAGGAGACTGTTCTCCAAGGCATGTTGGGTTCTTTGGGAAATGTACAGTATGACAAACTGACATGAGTAGAAAGAAACATCCAAGCAGAAGAGATAGTGTTTCTTTATAAGAGGTAAAACAGCACTTTCTTTCAGTCTTAACAGTAGTATTAGAAATCAGTGGTGCAATCAGTGGCCGAGTGGCGCAACCATCTAAGCGTTGACCCTATCATCAGGAGATTGTGAGTTCGATCCCTGGTGATACTACAGCCATCCATGGCCGGGAGTCCAAGAGAGCACAATTGGCCTCGCTCTGTCTGGGTGGGTAGGATGGCCTTGCCTCTCCTCCATCACTCAACGCAATGCTAGTCAGCACAGTCATCTGTTAGCTAACGTAACAGAACTGCTGGTTGGCACTTTCCTCCAAGGACGTTCGGCTGTCCAATGATGTTGTGTGAGCGGCAGTTCGAAAAGATGTGGTGGCGCTTCACAGGTCTCGGAGGAAGCCTGTGTTAGCCTTTCCCTCTTAGCGCTGGTGGTATCATGTGACTGGGGGAGTCCTAACTAGCGGGTGTAAATGGAGACGACTAAATTGGGGAGAAATTGGGGAAAAATCAGCCCAAAAAATAATAAATAAAAAGCCCACTATGGGTCTTTTAATGGTATATTAGCACGAAGCTAACACAGCACATTTTTTGTATGTTCTACAGGGAGATTCACTCGAAAGAGGCCTCAAATATGCTGTTGTAACTCCCGTTAGGATGAAGCGATCTCAAAAAAATACACTACATACGTTGACGTATGTGTAATCGATTGCATTACATGTGATGCTGGAAGTGATCTTCGTTTTCTGCCAGACACATTTCGACGTTCATGTTCCTGAACGTATTGCCAAGCATTAGAGAGGTTAAACGTTGCGACAACTCTCTGGTGCCTACCTCATCGCTCTGACGCAGGGCATCCCGGCCTGTTCGAAGCTCCATATACTGAGGAGCACATTACACATTGTTTCGTTCAGATTGCTTCATCCTAGTGAGAGTTATTACAGAATATTCAGGGCCTCTTTCGAGTGAATCTCCCTGTAGCTAAACCACAAACACTTGAAGCTTCTAAAAGATATCCCATATGTATCCTAATGGGTTTTATAGGGGCTTGAGCTACCAGGGGGCCCTTGTGAGCAATTATGAGAAAATCTAAACAGCTGTTTTGACTCATCGTGGGAACTTTACTAGCAGAACAGCTGAAAAAGAATAACTAATGTGTCATTGTCTAACAGCCGATCATAATCCTGGCACTGACTTTTCTTCAATGTCATTTTCCTACAATCAGTTCAGTTTCAGATTTTAGGTTTGCTACTTTCTTCCGTGTTTGTTATGTACATTTTAGCTGTCTGGTTTTAATTTATGTCGTCTTCATTGGTGTAAATGTGTTTGTGAGGAGCAGCTTGTTCTTTTTAGGGAAGTGTTGTATTGGTTGTTTGGGCTCTTGTTAATGTGTGCATAATCTAGCTTATGTGTGCATAAGATAGTTTTGCCTCAATTGGAAAAAAACACTGCCCTAACATCATAATGCTGCATAGATCTCTTCAAAAACTCCCTGACCACCCAAAAAAGACAGCCAGGCCTACCATATCTGCCCAAGGGCTGATAACTTCAATACAGGGGCCAAAATCAATACAATCACATCAGTCTTAAAACAGGCGTTTTGTTTATTTCACTTATTCTTTCCACTCAGCACTATAAAAATGGTCAGTAGGGGGAGCAGTGCACTCACCGCTTGACCTCAAACTCCACCTACAAGCACAGCCATTGGTTCACAAACTGCTAAATGCTGTTGTACAGAAGGATCTGCTTGAATTAGAGCGTGCTAAATGTAAATGATATGTAAATGAGGTACTGGTAACCTGGTGCTTGATTTCACGCACTGAAGTTGAGTCATCGTTTGCGCTCAAATCGCTGCTCTTACAAAAGTTTCATGAATCAAATGAGTTGTGTGATTGTCATGTCATTAAAGTCGGTCAAATCTGCTCTTTTTTTACGCAATGTTGATGAATAATGGCTTATATGGCTTATAGCCAGAAATGGTTCTGCTATTATGCAATAAACAATCCTAAAGGGGAATTCCACCAATTTTTCAAACTTTCTGCATAATTAAGTCATTAAGATTTTAACAAAGTCAGTCAGAAAGTGATAATGTGAAATGGTTACAAATACTTTTGATTGAGATTTTGCTTTATGGTAATTTTGCAGTAACATTTTGGCATAATATATCATTTTAAAATGGCAGAGAGGTACATGCATGGTGTTGTAAGACAAAATACCACAAACGTTTTTTTCAGATTTACTACTTCAGCATTACTTACATAGCTCAAAAGACATGTGTAGGTTCAGTGGTGGTTTTGGATACTAAATAAAATGGCTATATTTGCAACCCCTGGTTCACCACCACTGTAAGGATAATAGGAAGTTTCTCTACATTAATTTCTGCACAATACACTCATCTCATGGAATGAGTTATTATGAAGGCAGAGTGGAAAATATCCCAAATCTCTATGCTTGACCTTTAAAAAAACACTGTAGGAAGCACTTTAATACTCTGTAGAACTTGATGCCAAAAGCTTTCCTCTAAATGCCTCTTGTATAAGAAAGGAGTAGAGTTTGAAATCAAACCTCAAAAGTTTGCTAAGCGTAATATGATGCTCCCAAATTTCTTACAAATATTATGAATGACTGTAAAATGTTCACGTTCCCTCACTCAGTCCTCAGTATAGTCTTTTTCTGCAGTTCAAATAAGACAACAGACCTGGCAGCTTATAGGCAACCACACTGTCTTTGACACGTTATCATCATTGCTGCAAACAACTGCTCCGAACCTGTTCTTAGACTTTCATCCATCAAGTTCCCCATTATGACAACCGAGGGTGATTACATGGAGCATATCATATCCATAATTCACGCACTGCGAACAAAGCCCCACTGAATAATAGATTCTGTTTATGGATCGAAAGAGCCTGCCGAACAAAGCATTGCAGACTGATAAACACGAGGGAGAAGTCATGTGTGAAAAGAGTATTTTCCTTCTGCTGTATTGACTGCTCTCTGCCAACTGTGGTCCCACGTCTAGATCTAGAACCCACTCATGGATGGTTCTTGACAGTAAAAACCTGACTTGCACTACACTGCACTGCTGGGACGGCTGGTGATTTCTGACACAGTTGGCGATAATCTAATGGGAAAACATTGGAGTACTCATAAACGACCTCCATATTATGTCTAAATTATTTTATATTCAGTATTAATTTATAAAATGTAGATTTAAATATTATCAACTAGTCACTAAAAGGTATTCATGGATGTTTTACCAGATATTTCAAGTATTTTTATGGAGCAAAAAAAGGGTAACAAGGTAAAAAAGGGGTAACTAAATTGACCATAATTTTCTTTAACTCTAATCCTGGCTCTAATCCTAACCCTAACCTTAACCTCAACCCAAAACCTAAACCCAAACCTCACCCTGGTCCTAGCTCTAACCCTGGTCAACAGATAGTTTGTTAACAATGTGAACATCTGTAGATGATCTATAGGGGACTATAGTGGACTCTCCAAATAAAGTGATACCCAAAAAAAGTTTTCTACCACTGCTTTTGACACATGAGGCATTTAGTATAACCTGTATAAAATGTTTTATCAGTCTACAACTCTCTTCATTACCCTAGAAAAACTGTTTTCTTCTGTTTTCAGATTTTCAGTTTTCTACTAATCATTTAAAACATACAGCCACACAGAAGCAGCGCTTAGAATCATTTTATACATTAATATGCAAAAAATTGGCTTTTATTATATTGAAATTCATTGATTCCAAACTTTTGATGGTGAATATTTTCTAGCCAATCCTCTAAAATAAGGTAAAAGGTAAAATAAGGTAAAATAAAAAAAAAAGTCTTATCGAGGCAGCAATGACAATGCTAGCTTTTGAACAGTTCTCCTGCATCACTGTGCACATACAAAATAGCACTGGACTACTTTTAGTTTGTGTTATTCTATTTTTATTTATTTAAAAACTTCTCCAATGGAAATGTGTAACTGCATGCAATGTGTGCAACACTGTGCTGCTCCCAGATTGGGTATAGTTAGGCAGCAAAATGACAAATTTCCCTTGTAAGACAAATAAAGTGCATAGCATAACATTTTGTAATGTGGTTGTGCTTCGGCCTTTTCCCCGAGTAGCTGAATCTGATTTTTGAGAGCACTGAAAGAGAATTCAGAGAGAATATCTCAGTGAAGGTGTCTTCCAAGGATGCGAGTGAATTATCTGCTATTGCGATCATATATATGTTAATACGTAGAGACATATGACATGGTTTAAAAAACTCCCACGAAATCCGACCCAATGCTTAAAACTACTTTTAAATGACTCTTAAATTTATAAGAACTGTCCATGTTCTCAGACGTTAAAATGGAGAGACAACCAAAGGGAAAATAATGGAATTATGGCCCACCTGATACGAAAACGGTCACCAATTCCAACATGGTTTCTATAAATAAAAACAAGCACATAGCCATGCAATCTCCATAGAAAAAAACGACTGCAGAATGGATAATACTGAAGAGCTCAGGGACTTTAAACGTGGCACTCTCATAGCAATTGGTGTCTTTTCTGTCCTGCTAGATCTGCCCCAGACAACTGTAAGTGCTATTTTTGTGAAAAGGAAGTGTCTACAAGGAACAACAGCTCAGCCATGAAGCGATAGACCACAAAAACTAGTCTGCAAAAAAGCCTAAAATTAGTGATAAAAATGACTTTTAAATTACTTTTTTTTGTCCATAGTGGTGGTGATGGGAACCAGATGTCCACATAGTTTAATGTTTCTAAAGGCAACACCACTAAAACTTTTTTCACAATATATATATATATATATATATATATATATATATATATATATATATATATATATATATGTAAAAGCAATTCATGGCAAAGAGGTACATACAGGGTGCTTTAAGGCAAATTAGCCCACAAAGAGTTTTATCACTATTTTACTCTTATCAAAACTCAACTGTAGGTACACAGGTCATTGTACACATCCCCTGGTTCCTTTCACCACCACTGTAAAGAAAAAGAGTTGGTACATTTTTCCAGAATGCAGCATTTCACATCAAAGAACTCTGAACGAAATTTAGACAAATCAGTGGAATTTCCCTTTAAGGATGAATATTGGACCTATAAGCTGTGGGAAAGACACATCTTACATAGATATAAACTCATCTCAGTCCCTCAGGCCCTGCTGTATGATCCAGTCTCGTCTAGTGTGAAAACTAAGTTATGTGAAGGTGGCTAAGCTCTGGCTGTGAGGTCCTGCCCAGTCAGGGGCCCTGGACAGTCCAGCTGGGCCGAACCATTGCTATGGTGTGGAAAAGGTCAGAGCGTCCTGCCTTTGAAGCAGCCCACACACATTCTCGCCGGGGATGGTTTCCGATCACACGCTCCCCCGCCCCATCAGACACCTTCAAAGCCAAAAGCATCCTGCCCTTTAAAGCACCACACAGGCCGAGAGAGGGGGGTCCGCAGCAGACAGACAGGTACAAGATGAGAACAAACAGGTGCTGAGATGGGGCTCTGTCTGACACACACACGCTCACAAGAGAACATGCGTGATGAAACATGCACATGTTCTCGGATGTTAAATGGAGAGACAACCAGATGGAAAATAAAGGAGTTAGTGCCCAACTGATAGGAAACTTGTCCGGTTTAAATAGATAAAATCAAGCACATAGCTGTGCAATCTCCATAGACAAACACAGGCAGTAGAATGGGTCATACTGAAGGGCTCAGTGGCTTTATCATAGGATTCAGTCCTGCTAGATCTGCCCCAGACAACTGTAAGTACTATTTTTATGAAGCATCTACAAAGAACAACAGCTCAGCCATGAAGTGGTGGACCACGCAAACCCGCCTATCCTCTGTTGCATCAGTCACTATAGACTTCCAAACTGCCTCTGGAAGCAACATCAGCACAAGAACTGTGTATGAGGAGCTTCATGAAATGGCTCTCCAAGGCCCAGCAGCTGCACACAAGCCTAAGGTCACTATGTGCAATGCCAAGAGTAGACTGGGGTGGTGTAAATCATGCCATGACTGGACTCTGAATCTGCATCTGGTGAATGCCAGGAGAATGCTACCTACCAGAATACATTGTGCCATCTGTAAAGTTTGGTTGAGGAGGGATAATGAGGCCGGGGCTGTTTTTTAGGGTTTGAGCTCAAACTTTGACTGCAAAAAGAATTATGAATCTTGGCAAATGAAATCATCTTAAGTCTAGTCAAAATATCCAATATTTCTCATTTTGAGAATTTTTTTGTTGTAAGAACGTTGAAAGATTAATTATTTCTAGACGTTAAATAATTCTATTGACCCTCTGGGGTCGATGAATGCATCGGCACATCAAATGAAATGTTTCTCTGTGTTTCTGTTAATATCTTTGCAATAATCCTGTGCAGAAATACGGTTCAAATAGTCCCTGAATCTGTAGATCCTGCCCTTTTGATTCCACCACAACATGAGATCTTATGTGACTCACATCCAGAGTTATGAGCAAATCAAAATTTGAGACACACACAATCTGCCACTCCCCACGTGTAACTGGTGGATTCATGTGTCCGTCATCTGCCTCTCACCTGTATATGATGGATTAGTGTGTCCATCTATATTTTGTGTGAAATTGATCAATGGACACTGAGGAAATCACTAAGGAGTGACCCATTACATTAAAAATACATCATTTGTCGGTCAATCGCCTCGGGCACAGACGCAAGTGGTGTATAAAAAGTTTGCAGCCTCTGAAGTTGCTGCAGCTGTTTTGTAAGGCAGTGATGAGGAGAACATTTATCTACTGTTTTATTCATATATTTCACTACTTTTGCGAACCTAAGACTTTGGTAAACCCATTTCAAGCACCAAATCAATGTGTCCACCTGAGTAAAGCTATATTTTCACAAGTGATATTAAGAATTTCTGAAACCAGACTTCAAATTTTCAGCTTTAGCTACTTTTAATTATCTGTTCACGCAGTGCTTCAGGTCAAAAAGGCCTCATTATTGAGAGAGATGATCATGTCGTACACAAGTGCCTTTAAAGGCGAAGTTAAGAATACATGGGTCATTCTACAGAAATGTCCATTTTTGTGTCCCTAGCGTTTACAGATATATTACACTTGAAAAACATGTTAGGGTTACAATTGTTTTACATTTTTAAATAAAACAATAAGTTATTTTAACAATTACACCTTCTTGATCCATCAATTTAACAATATTGGTTTTTAAATCAATCATCTAGAATTCCAAGCACCACAGAAGAGCTCATCCTCACAGTCATATGTAAAGGGTGGGGCCATATTTTGAAGAAAAAAAACACGTTTTTCTGCAATTTTAACTACAATAATCTATACATGACTACGGAATATATGAATTAAATGACAGAAAGAAAACAAATGCCAAATAAATATTATAAAATATTTAATGAAAGTTGTTGTCCCCAGGAGTCGTGTCTCTTATTTTCAAATAAAAATCACACTGATGACATCACTTGACTTCCTTTTACCTATTTTCTGAGGATCTATGAAGAAAAGCACATGGTGAGTCCACTGTGTCTATCAGTTAGCAGAGATTTTCTCATTTAGCTCATGATTTCATATGAAGATTTTAGCTGAGGTCACTGGTGTGACCGACTTTATTCTTAGGTAATTGTGAAAAAATAGAATACAAATGGATTAAATTACATATTTTAGTGGATATTCCATGATTGACAACACGTTTGATGCTCTGTAGCAGCCATTTTGTAAAATGCATTTTTCATTAAAAATGTCTCTGGTGTTACCTTGCTTATGAGCACTGGTAACACCAGTGACACCTATGGATAGATAGAAAAGTGGACGTTTCTGTAGAATGACCCATATGCAAAAATCAAGAAAATGCCCTCAGACCCCAGAGGGTTAAGTGAAGTTATCTCACTATATTGGCAGATAATTTGGCTTATTTTAAGAAATATGCTTGAAGCATATTGATCTGCCAATCTAGTCAAGACAATATGGTACAGAGTAACAAGTACCACAAATAAGTAAAGTAACAATCCATTTATATTTGGGAGAAGTAATTAGTAACTCGTATTGGACTACTTTTTTAGTAATTATCCCAACACTAGTGCTACCTATATTAAGATCAACACTGGCATCATTACTCTGTTCTGACTCAAAAAACAAAGTTAGCTTTGAGACGGTAGCAACAAACTGCACTTTCCTCCCACTTTATGCATTTCTCTGGTGCATTTTGTTAACTTTGTTAGATTTTACCCTTCAACACCCAGCAAATCACACCAAACCTTCACTCCAAAATGTAAATTACTACATATTTGTCTTCTTATTCTTTACACAGCTGTATCATTGCGTAACAATATGAAATAGTCCTTTATAACCATGACCAGGGGTGGGGTGGCATTAAGTTCACAGAAAATACCTACTACAATTGTAAATAACAGCTATACAGTATATCTTATTTGTATTTTCTTGGGCCCCTTTGCTCAAGCTGCCTACATTTCCTTAGTGCAAAGACCGCCACTAACAGGGAACAAACTTTTAGTACATAATTTCGGTTTATCTGCTGAGTTTAACTTATTAAAAAAATAGTCGAACATAAAATGTGCCACAACATTTCCACAGGCCACTTTCTTCACCGTAATTGTGCATTAAAATATGCAGAAGTGTGTTCTTTGTAGAGGATGTGCTAACTTTTTTTCACTAAAAAAAAAAATCAACAGCCAAACTTTTGCACACAACTGGGAAACAGGAATGTAGAAGTTGGAAAAATTCTGGTGCACTACACAAAGTTTCTTAAGAAACA
Organism: Colossoma macropomum; assembly: GCF_904425465.1. Lineage (NCBI taxonomy): Eukaryota > Metazoa > Chordata > Actinopteri > Characiformes > Serrasalmidae > Colossoma > Colossoma macropomum. The sequence continues at coordinate 36,051,289 of NW_023494805.1, forward strand.
CAATCTTGAGCTGCGCAAGCAATGTGCTTCTGAAGCTGTAGGAGGTGAGCCAGTTGATATTTATGTTTCAACAGAATATTCATTCCAAGAGGATCCAAAGTCCCGAGAGAGTAAATGAGTTTCTTTGTCCCAGAGCTTCTAACTTCATTGCTGCCATGGAAAAAAAAACTAGCAGCGTTAACAGTAATGTGGTAACGTTAAGTCAATTTCTGTTAAGGTGTCTAGAGATTGGAAATGAGTCCTAGCAAAGACTGGCCACTTTTGGCTTCTCCAGGAAGGAATTTGATTGCATTACTTACAGGAGGTTCAATTAGCATCTCCTGCAGTTAAACAGCAATGGGCATAGCCTTAATAGCTGTGTTAAAAGAATGCTACACCCTTTTCCACTTTCTCCAGATGTTGTCCATCGCAGAGATATGTTGTGCTTCTTTAGCAGTGAGGCAAATAATGCAAACCAACACTAGAACTCAATAGTAACCCAAATTGTTTCTCTAACTACATCAACAAAACTTCTTTCAAGGCACATCCAGATCTTCATTATAGTCACACAGATCTGCAGATATGGTACAGGACATAGTCGGTATGACCACAACCTGATCTAGGTCTTCTGGAAGTCCTACATACACCAATCATACACTGTGTCCACTCACTGTCCACTCTATTAGATACTCCTACCTTGTCAGTCCACCTTGTAAATGTAAAGTCAGAGACAAAAGCTCATCTGCTGCTGCACAGGTTGTGTTGGTCATCCTCTAGTCCTTCATCAGTGGTCACAGGATGCTGCCCACGGGACACTGTTGGCTGGATATTTTTGGTTGGTGGACTATTCTCAGTCCAGCACAACACACACTAACACACCACCACCACGTCAGTGTTACTGCAGTGCTGAGAATGATTCGCCACCCAAACAGTACCTGCTCTGTGAGGGTCCATGGGGGGTCCTGACCACTGAAGAACAGGGTAAAAGGGGGCTAACAAAGTATGCAGAGAAACAGATGGACTACAGTCTGTAACTAGAACTACAAAGTGAACCTATATAGTAAGTGGAGCTGATAAAATGGACAATGAGCGTAGAAACAAGGAGGTGGTCATAATGTTGATGACAATCAGGGCTGTGGTCGCCTCCTCTGAGATCTCTTCAATCTCAGTAAATCTTATATTGACTAATCCAAGGACAGGTTTGGAAATCTGTGGCACGAGGCCAACGATGAGTGTTTTAATTCAACGCTGGTCACTGCTGCGCATCGCACTTTTACTGAGCAAGCAGAAATGAAATCACCAGAGACGCCTGCCTTACTTAGCGTTCAATAGACATAAAAGAGAAAGGAAACGTTAGATATGGACATAAACAATAAAGCCGACTTTATAGATTCAAAGCTGAATCAATAGACAAAGAGAGCATCGCATTTACCATGGAGGGGCAAAGGTTTTAATGCAACACGCAGGCAGGAAACATCAGTTAGAGACAAACACAGAGCCGGTAAATCAAGTATCTCTCTTTTAGCGCTAATCTACTTAATTTTCCGAGGCCGTAGCCAGCGGCGGTGAGACCAGCGGCGGTGAGACCAGCGGCGGTGAGACCAGCGGAGCGCTAGAACAATAAAACGTTAAACGTAGCCAGCGATTTATCCTTCTTGATTGGGGAGGAGCTGCCGTCACTTACGGAGCATAACTTTGATCCATCTCAGCCAAGTCAATGCCTTCTTCCATCAGGAGCTCTCTCTCTCTCTCTCTCTCTCTCTCCCTCTCTCTCTCTCTCCTTCACCCGCATGAGGCCACCGATGCACAGATCAATTGTTGTGTTTCTGTTTTTTTTTCCCCTTCAAAGTCAAAAGGAGTTATTGCTAATTCAATGGAGGGAGGGAGAGCGAGAGAAAAAGAGAGATAGAGCTCTTCGTCCTCCTCTGGGGATTCTCCCTCCACCTTGCTGCATGCTGCAATCACGGCTCAGGAATAGCAATGACTGCACTCGGCACTCTGCAGGAAAAGCACAGCCATATATCAGGACCGCGGATGGTATTTTTTCCCTTTTCCTCCGTGTGCATCTACTTTTTGTCTGTGTGTAAAGTGCTCGGTGCATTAATGATGAGCCCATAAAAAAGGAGATCACAGAAACTGAGCTATACTCAGTTGTCATTTGTGCTGTTTGGTCCTTTGTACATTAAAGTCAGTGCAGCAGGATGTAGATTGGGAATCATGAGAGGATGCTTCATGTTGTGGTGCAGTGGAGAGAACAGCTCCAGTCGAAGCACAATCACATATTTCTAAGAAGGGAATGTAAAATTATGTCTTGGACGAAAGACTACAGAAAGTGCGAAATACACTCAGCGGCCTCTTTATTAGAAACTTCTACCCTGTAGCTCCACTGGGGCGGCTGGTATAAATGGGCTAGTGGGGCTGAGCCCTCCCTCTCCTACAAAGACAAAAGGCGTCAAAATAAGGTTTCCTTTTTGGTATCCACTCATTTTACTTGCTGTAAAAACTAGAAGCTGATTGTTTTGGACTTCTGTGGACCATAACAGTTATAACAGAAGTTTATAAGAAAAATATGAATTGGCAGAGATCGAGCTGATTCACATCTAGATTCACCAAGCCAATCTGTGCATTGCAATAAATGACACAGAATGAAACAGAGAGTCTTCATTAATACTGGGCTAATCTTCTAAAGCCTGGAGTCAATACTGCTTGGGGTGATCTGATTGGCTAAAACGTTCAAAACCCAAAATGAAATTATTGTGGTAACACTGATATAGTTCAATTATATATAAGCCCATTTCCTTAGTATCTCATAATTATGACTTAATGTCTCAAAATATTAAGAAGCTTCTTTATAATTATGACTTCAGATTTCATAATGATGTCATTATGTCATTTGCATGAGATACTATGTCTAATTATGAGATACTAAGTAATAATTATGAGATATTAAGTCATAATCATGACATACTAAGTTGTAATTATAAGTTACTAAGTCATAATTATGTTATAGTAGGTTATTCTTATGAGATGCTAAGTTAACTGCAATACCAAGATACTAACATACCAAGTCATAATTGTGAGATACTAGGTCATAATTATGAAATACTAAGTCATAATTATGAGATAGAAAGTCTTAATAATGACATAGTAAGTTATTGACATGAGATACCAAGTCATAATTACGATATAGTACGTTGTTCTCATGAGATGCTAGGTTAACTATGAGATACTATGTCTTTGTATGAGTTTAGTGATTCTAATAAAGTGGCCAGTGAGTGGAAGTAAAAGGTAGGTGTTTCTAATAAAATGGCCAGCAAGTGGAAATACAGGGTGAGTGTTTCTAACAAAGTGGCCAGTGATTGGAAGTCCAAGGTAGGTGTTTCTGATAAAGTGGCCAGTTAGTGGAAGTACAAGGTGAATGTTTCTAATAAAGTGGCCAGTGAGTGGAAGTACAAAGTGAGTGTTTCTAATAAAGTGGCCAGTGAGTGGAAGTCCAAGGTAGGTGTTTCTGATAAAGTGGCCAGTGAGTGGAAGTACTAAGTGAGTGTTTCTAATAAAGTGGCCAGTGAGTGGAAGTCCAAGGTAGGTGTTTCCGATAAAGTGGCCAGTGAGTGGAAGTACAAAGTGAGTGTTTCTAATAAAGTGGCCAGTGAGTGGAAGTCCAAGGTAGGTGTTTCCGATAAAGTGGCCAGTGTGTGGAAGTACAAGGTTCTAACAAAGTGGATTGTGTGTATGTACCTATATTGTTTGTGAGATTTTTAAAGACTTTTTTGAGGCTGCCTCAGTTCAGACAGAGCAGAAGGACAATAACAAAATCTGTGCTTTTCATAGGAAACTAAATGCTTTCCAAAAAAACGGCCACCATGAGCTTCGTTTTCTGCACAGCAGACTACTTTACCACAGCGTAATATCGTTATAATGGATTCCTTCTTGACAGACGCTATGAGAGCCTTCTGCAACTAATATCATAGCATTAGCTATTCAGAATGTCAATTATATTGTGGAGAAATAAACTGTGAGTGAGTCAGACAGTATCCGCTGGCAGAATTCAGAATGCTCTAATCAAAAGCATCACATTGTTTTGCTTCTTCTCGAGAGTAGCTCTCTGTTCTCTAGTCAGCCAGAACTGACAGAAAAGTTGTTAAGTTAGTTAGAATCAACATTTCTTCCCTCACATATTTGTATTAGTATTAGTGCACCATATGCAGGCCGTTTGAGACTTTGGGAGCCTTCTTTGGTAGATTATCTGAGGATCTGGCAACCTCAGCTCTGGATCTCATTGTAAATCAGTGGACTTTATCCACAGCAGTAACAAGCTCAAATAAGCCCCGGCGTGCTCGCGGGAGACTGGCAGGAGTTAAGCAGAGGGCACATGTGTAGTGATTGCTTTGTAAACAGTGCAGGGAAAATGGAAGTCATACAAATGCAAACAAGATGGCTGACAGAGGAGGGAGTGCAGGAGGAGAGCTGCCAGGGGAGATGTTAGAGCAAACTGCTATGGCATTCCACTGCATAACAGAGCCACCAGACACAAACACACAAAGTTTTAAAAACCCCTCTTAATACATGACACGGGAGCTGTTCTTTATATCCAGTGCTGACAGTCAGATTCTGTGAAAGAGAAAGATGCTAATGCTGGTCAGTTAGCAGAGGTGGGAACAAGTCACTAAGGCTACGATCGCACAGCAGGTAAAAGTGGCCAAATCCGATTTTTTTGTTTGGCGGTTCACAATGTCTTTTAAATGTGATCTGTATGTGACATCAGTCTGAACAGATCAGCTCCTAAACTGACCCGCATGTGCAAAAGAACAGTGCTTCACGTTGCTTCACGTGGCTCATCCAGAGGTCAACAATCATGACTGCCAACGAACGCCAGTCGCTCCTGGAGGGCTCAGTTTCATCTTCTCCAGCATCACAGAAGCGATCATGAAGCTTCATTGACTGGCAGCTAAGCTCATCACCCAGAATGTGTTTCAGTTCGCCGTAAAAGGAGACAGTCAGTCCTTTGGTTTGTGTCCTTTGATTCTTTAAACTTTGCTTTCAGACTTTCAGCTGTTCTTTGAGACTGCCGGCTTGTTCTCCAACGGCCTCCTTCGGCCATTTCTTTCTAAATCTCTTCAAACACAGAGCAAGTCTCTTCTAATTTTTGTACAGAAACATCAACCAAATGTTTATGAGGTCTTAGCAGAACAAAATTATGATGAATGCCAAGTTGGATTGACGTAAAAGTCGCATGAATTCCGATCTGGCTGTTCACTGAGTCGTGTTGCCGTATATCGGAAACATACCGGATTTCAGTACCACATAGGAAAGCGTCTCAAATCGGAACTGAAAATTCAGTGCGTTTTTGCTGTTCACACTGACACACATATCGCAACTGTGTCACATATGAAGAAAAAGATCAGATTTGGACCACTTTTACCTGCTGTGTAAACATAGCCTAAGTTTCAAGTAAAAGTAAGTCTCATGTCTTGACATTGGTGTCCTGAGTCAAGTCCCGACTCAGCAGAGGCAAGTCTCAAGTCGAGTCGGAAAACAATACAGGCCAGTTTTAACCCTCCTATTATCTTTAAATTTACTAACATATTTTATCCTTGGCGTCAATTAAGACTCCAGATGTGTCTGATCCACTCATACCAGTGCAACACACACTAACACACCACTACCATGTTAGTGTCACTGCAGTGCTGAGAATGATCAACCACCCAAACAGTACCTGCTCTGTGAGGGTTCATGGGGGTCCTGACCACTGAAGAACAGGGTAAAAGGGGGCTAACAAAGTATACAGAGAAACAGATGGACTACAGTCTGTAACTGTAGAACTACAAAGTGCACCTATATAGTAAGTGGAGCTGATAAAATGGACAATGAGCGTAGAAACAAGGAGGTGGTCATAATGTTATGCCTGATCTGGGTACGTTCTTAATGTTTGTTCTTTGTTCTTGTTTTTTCTGACCCAGTGATGTATGAAGTGCCAAGAAGCACAACCTCATGTTTGGGTAGTCTTGTTTTAACAGTAGCCAACATGCATTTCCTTTGCCAGCGAAACTCATGAATCAAGCCCTTTATTATATCATCAAACTGTACTCAGTGTTCGACTTTACTGGAAGGCGTTGTAGCCCGTGGTTCAAGGCATCTGTAGTTTATATATAACCATGTGAATCCTGTTTCATAAAGTTTATTTCCTCCTGTGCCTCGCAAGCTTATGGGAGACAAATGCTTGTAATACACTTGCTTGAAATTCTCCCGGTCCCGGCTGGCTGGACGCCGAAGATTGGATTGTTCCCTTTAAACCCAGCCTCGGAGATAGTGTAAAAGACAAATAGCACATCTATAGTGGCTTATTCCATAACAAATGAACATGTTGTCCAAATGTGATTCTCGTCCGTAACCTTTTTCTTACAATTTCATTTTGAAGAGAGCACGTCTGAAAAGGCACAGGTACAAGGAGGAAGATTCTTCTAGCAATACGAAAGAATATTGCATGACTACTTTGAAAGCATCCTGAAGATACTGGCTTTTTTCTGTTGTTGACCCCGCAGTTGCAATAGCTGTGCGTCTGACAGCCATTACAATGAAGAAAATCTAATTTTTCATGCCTGTTCAGCAACTCCCAGCACAATTCATTCTGTCTCTGCCTCTCTCAACACATAATAGAGTGTATATACTGCAAATATCCCATTTTTGTACAACAAATACTGAAGGAACAAATTAATGAGCACTTACTTTACCATCACAATTCAGTTCAAATCAGTTTATTTTAGGTTGGGACCTCAAGTGAGTGCTGCAGAGGAATGCAGTGACAGGAAAAATGATCAAGAGCATGAGGAAGAAACTCTGTGAGGAACGAAGACTCAAAAAATCTCTAAGAGAATGAGGAGAAACTCCGAGAGAAACCTAGGCCCAATCCCATTTCACCCTTTGTCCCTACCACATAGCCCTTACCCCTTGGTAGGGGTAAGGTGTCCTGATTTTCGTTGAGATAGAGGGGTAGGGCGAAGTGTTAGGGCTACATGGCCCACCAAACGGAGGATTTTCAGAGGCACGAGTGTTATGAGAAAAAGCGGCTGCACAAGTGACCAAAGAAACCCACAAATGTGAGTATTTTCTCCATTAAAAACTACAATAACCATTGTATTGTCTTAGTTTAACGTCTTTCTCCTATATTATGGTCCTTTCCTTCATAAAATGCATAAAAATTGCTAACAGTATGCTGATGTCTCAGTAGCTAGCTAGCTAATTTTCCCATTCCACCTTAAATGGTGCAGCATTTACATTCTGGAGCCTCAGGCTGGCAAGAAGCTGGCGAATAGCTGACTTCAGCTTCATATCACTGAAGAATTAGGGGTGGGTGATAATAAATAATTGTCCTCTTTGAAGGCAGATGATTCCCTAAATGTAACTAAAGCCCAGCAGTAAGGTTGCTGAACTTTACCCTCCTCTGCTATCATTGCAGAGTGGTAGTGTCGCCTACAGAGCAGCACTAGTAGCTGTTAATGAAGTAATGTTCTTTTTATTTGAGGGTCCCATTTTGTAGGAAAGATTTCAACCACCACAACTTGTAACACAGTTCCAAGGGGCAAGGTGACACTTGAAAACAAGGGGTAGGGGTAAAAATAAGAAATGGGATTGGGCCCAAGTCTGAAAAACGTTATGAGATCATGGGGAGGAACCACTGAGAGGAACCAAGACTTATAGGGAAAAACTCTGCAAGAGCTTAAAGAAGAAACACTGAGAGGAACCAAGATTCAAAAACATGGGCTTCAATTATAAATTAGGTTTGGGTCAGCAGGGAGTAAGGGCTAATGCGTCTAAATTATTGTCTGTGGCAATCAACGGTGTCATACAGATGTGACCGATAGCGATCAGGCTAAAGAAAATACTAGACTCAAGTACTGTGTAAAAGTCAGAGACAACCCTTCATTAGTTTAATTTACAGTCAAGGCAGCCATTTAGAGTAATGGACCCCATTCACAATATCTTTTGGTGTCTTAACCAATAGGAGAGCTCACTTGCACTCTGTCTACATACAATTCCTGAGTAGCCAATTTTCTGCTGGGTGTTTCAAGAATTTAACCCCTTTAAATTTAGACCAAATTTAAGACTTAAGCCCAAGTCAAAGTCTGAGTCAGAAGTGTTTAAGTCAAAGTCGAGTCGCAGGGCTTTCTTGGCTTTGTTCGAGTCGAGTGTCAAGTCATGAAATTCATGATTCTAACTTGAAACTTGACTCAACAGAATCAAAAAAGACCTGTGACCCGACTTTGAATTGAACACCACTGACTCAAAATATGTTCTTGAGAAAGGTCCTAAGAAAAAGTCTACGTGAGACCCTTGGCATGTTCTTAAACCAGAGAACTGTTTGTACTTTTGTGCTCTTGAGTGTGTAGATTCCGGTCTCACCTAAGAACGAATCCCAAATGAGAAAACACGGGTGAATGTCAGAGTCTTCGTGAAAACTGCATAAGTGGGTTTTAAGAAGAAATTTCTTCCCAAGAACTGTTGGTCAACAAGGCCCAATGTTATCCATTTTTCGGGATATATTTCTGAGATTAGATGTACGCTAATCCACGTGCATAAGGAAGGGGACAGTCAAGCATTTTCAAACCTGGAGTCAGTTAATAGAATAGTGCAAGACCTGGTGGACCACTGCACAGATGGGTTAAATGCGGAGGTCTTATTCCTCTGTGTGCAAACACAGTAGGCTAATGGTTCTGTTTAAAAAAAAAAAAAACAACTGTCACCATTAGACAAACAGCTCCTAAAGCTCACATCTGTGAAAGAGAGGAGAAAATTCATCTCCATTCTTGCGTCAGATCTGAAAAAATCCACAAAACAAAAGGTTGACTTTTGCGAAGTCCATTCAGAGAGAGCACCTCTACCTCCTAAAGCCCATAGCAGGCCTGATGGGCTTCTTAACAATAATTCACCTCATTAGACCTGGCAGTGATAAGAGAGAAAAGGCTTCCATTTCTCTTGGGCTGACATAAAGCTGTGGCACAGGACAGCCTGTCCGGAACGCAGGCACCATTTCATTTAGATTAGGCGGCCTGATCCCCCTCTGGAGCCCACTGAATCAAACGTGACGGCCTGACCTTTTACTGGTCTGACAGCAAAGGTCGAGCCACGAACGCTTCCTCTAAATCTATTTCCCATTTGGAGAGAGAAAGGAGTTCCAGTATGGGTAAAGCTGTATGGTGGGTCTTTTCCCTTCTATAAGCCACATGAAATTGAAACATTTCTAGTTGAAATAGGTCTCGGTGAAACAATGTGCTCCAGACGTATTATGTCAACAAAGCAGATCCTCAGCAAATCTCCCCGATAACTCTAGTTACACGCCAGCGCCGTTCTCCTGATTGGAATTCTATAACAAGCCGTGGTTTATTTTGTTAAGTCCAGGCATGTTCTCGCTCTTCCCGTGCATTATTAATGACATATCTGTAGAATGTTCCAGAAATGCAAGCCCACGTTGTGTGCTCATTCAGGCAAGTAAGTCATGAATAGCTATTCATAATAAGTAATCGATTTGATCCCTGCAAGCTCCCAGCGCTCTGGACTTGCTGAGCAAATGGCAAAGCTTTCATGAGAATCCCCCCCGGAGCGAACTAAGTTATTATACAGAATATACCTAATGGACTTTGAGGAGACAAGGGGAGGACGAGAGGAAAACAAAACAAGCCAATTTGCATCCATGGCTGCAGTTCTGTAACCATGAGAGAGAGAGAGAGAGTGAGAGAGAGAGAGGTATATACTTTAAAGCCATACGCTGTGATTTTAAAATGATGTTTACCTGATTGCATGTAAACAGTTGCTCTTGAATTTGGCCTTGATGGCTCAAGCTCTGTGAAATAAAATACTCATATTCGTTGGCCATATTATCAGAAACACCTACCATATAGGTGCACTTTGTAGGATTTTATCAATTCATTATAGGGTTGCCACCTTTTTGACAAATAAAACCAGCTCTGCCCCAAGACACGTATGAATCAATGTCATGATAAATTGTTTATTATTTTTATTATTATTAATCTCAGTGTTACTGAGCTCTGCTAAAGCCTGAGAAGACTGATAAATCAATGTGATGATCAGTTATTAATCTCAGTGTTACTGAGCTCTGCTAAAGCCTGAGTAGACTGATAAATCAATGTGATGATCAGTTATTACTCTCAGTGTTACTGAGCTCTGCTAAAGCCTGAGTAGACTGATAAATCAATGTGATGATCAGTTATTAATCTCAGTGTTGCTGAGCTCTGCTAAAGCCTGAGTAGACTGATAAATCAATGTGATGATCAGTTATTAATCTCAGTGTTACTGAGCTCTGCTAAAGCCTGATTAGACTGATAAATGTGATGATCAGTTATTCATGGTTATATGGTTATATATAGAACCATTTTCCTAAGTAAATGAACCTTAAAGAACCATCTTTTTTAAGAGCGTACAACAAATAGGGTAAAAAAAAGTTATCTTTCTTTTTTCACTTTTTGTCTTTGTCTTTTCCCTGAAGCATCTTTAGTGCTAAGATCATCTTAACTAGTAGAGAGAGTATTCAGTGTGATTCTCGCTCTACCCCTCAATAATAAGCTTATTCCTAAGATGCTTTTGGGAAACCCAGACCAGTTGGTTCAGAAGGTCCAGACACCAAAACGTCCTTCTGAACCTGATCTCCCAGAAAAACAGGTATGTGTTTTTTCTTTGACCTTTATCTTGGTCAAGAAGGGGGCATTAGCAGCATGCGCTCATTTACAAGTACTCATGGGTGTCGAATTGCAAAGAAAGACCTGGAGCATTTTGGCGAAAGACCTTGGTCAGAGGATAAGTGGTCAGACGAATTGTCCTCCTGTACAAGAGACTGAACAAGAAGGCTTCTGGAAACACCAGACTGGATTCACAAAATCATCTTAAGAAATAAAATGTATGAAAATAAAATAACAGCACGCAGAGAAACTGTTTTACAATAATTTTGAGATCAGGGTTTTTTCAGATTTATCACTAATTTACCATTATCAGCATTGCATATATAAACTCAGAGGACATGTGTAGGCTCACTGGTGGTTTTGGATAGCAAATAAAAGGTCTACATTTGCATTATAGACACTATGACCACTGGTTCCTATCACCACTACTGTAAAGAGTCAGTAAGTTTCTCTACACTGAACCATTTCACATCAGACCACTCTGAAGGATTTTTCTGACATCTCAACAAATAAATTATATATAATGATTTTGTTGAAAATGTTGTTGCTGACCCTCTGCTAGATTGGTTACAGCTGTATAACCAGCTTTATTTATTTCATTCCTGTTAAAATGATCTACTAAACTGATTTAAAAAGCATAATAAATGAAAGAAAGGAATGAAAAAAATTGTAAATTGGACTGTGAGTGGATTAAAAATTGGCATTTTGTCTGAACTTATTTTCTTCAACTAAAACTTGGCTGATCAGTCAGCTAAACAACTGCTCCATTAATATCACAGGCTTTCAATTAAAGTACTTAGTATGTGATTCACTGTAAACTGTATATAGTATAGAAGACCAAAGAATATGTCCCTTGAATGTCTGAAACCAGTGTTTGTCAACCCTGGTCCTGGAGGTCCACTGATCTGCATATTTTAGAGCTTTTCCTGCTTTAACACACCCAATTTAACTCAATAATGGGCTGTTAATGAACCGATTAGTTGGATCAGGTGTGTTGGGAGCAGGGAAAAAAACACAGGTGTGAGGCGGTGGGCCTCCAGGACCACGGTTGAGAAACACACTCCAAATGTCTGTGTTTTAGTCAAATCTGCTTTAAGTATTAAACCAGGCTGTGTCTCAAATGGCTTCCTTCTTTCTACATAGTGCACTACATAAGCATACTACCTTGTCCAGTACGGAAAGGTGGCTATATCCCAATATTGATATGGAAATCACAGGCTAGAGGCTAGCATTGTCATTGTAGTGGTAGTTAAGTAAGAGAAAACTACTTATAAAGCAGTGGTTTCTGCATTGAACAGTGCTATATTACAATATGCTCATTATTATATGACCTAAATTAAGTTGTTCATGGACTACAGTATACAATGATAGAAGACTGAACGTTCTCGTCTTCTTTCAGCAGACCATTAGATTATCCCATTTTATGTTGTCCACCATTTTGTAAAAGCAATGAGCCGCTTGAGGCCATGCATTACAGTGATTTTATCACAAGTAAGGGGCTTTACGCATTGCATTGTGCCTAATAACTCCCCTTACCCATGATAAAATCACTGCAATGCATGGCCTTTCATGGCTTATTGCTTTTGTAGACAACTTTTTAAGACACTCTTACGAGATTTGAGAATTTTTTAAAGAGTTGCATGTAAGGTCAGTGCTAAAAATGTTATTTCATGTCTAGGGTCAAGCCAATTCATCACTTTGTATAATTTAAAACTTTACCACAACTTTCCATCAAAAAGTAATGACTTTTCCCTGCTTTCTAAAATGTCTTCTGAGTTTTGATTACCTCTCTGTACATCAGCATGCTGGGAAAAATAACGTTAGCCAATAATATATGTTCCCCACCTATCAACTACAGAAATAGGTGCCATCTGAGAAATAAGTCACTGTATGGAAGGAAAATGCTATGATTTCCGATCACATTGACTCTGAGGTCTATTAAGCTTTTTTCATCAGAGAGCTTTCGCTAATCTGTCTTCTAGTTCCTGTTATAAAGCCCCTTACCCCCTAAAGCCCCTAAAGGATGTCAAGTGGTGATGCTTTTGCTGGATTTTGAACAAATGGCATTGTGAAGACTGCTATGACAGCTAAACCTGCCTCATTCCCAACCTTTACCATTCTGAACTTTTCAATCTGTTTGCACTCCTGTGGTTGCAGTTATGAGATCTTGCTGCATTCCTCTGGATTTATAGGAAAGGAAGTGTCCGGGTCACCGTTTTGCCGTTCTAAAATCATGCAGTGCAGTTTAAGGCCATTTCTTCCCGAGGCTTGACCTCGCTGTCTGCTCTCACCACCCTTATCGCTCGCGCAGTCACTCAGGCTGACATTTAACAGCCAGGCAAGATCTCCAAAAGCACTCTCAACTGCCCTCTTTCAGCCCAGCGAGTCGTTTTTTTTCTCACTCTCACTTTCTCATTTCTAAGACCTCCAGGTGCAGAGTAGATGGACAGGAGTGATCATTTTCTCTTTGAGCTTGGCTAACTATGTGGGTCTGTATCATAAATTTGGCCATACTTGACTAAGCATCCTGTTTTTCTCTTTGTCAATTTTCCCCTTTGCATCCCTTATTCTTTGATAAACTCTTTCTCCAAAACAATGTTCGCTGAATGGTTTCCCCATTACAATCATGTGTACATACACTATAGAAACACTACATGGCCAAAAGTATGTGGACAGCCTCCTAATTAGTGGCTTCTATCTTCATAGACAAACACTGGAGATAGAATGGGTCATGCATGAGCTGCCCTAGTCAACTGTAAGTGCTATTATTGTGACGTGGAAACATACAGCAATGAAGTGGTAGACTACACAGGTTCATGCAATAGGACTACAGAGTGCTAAAGCACATGGTGTATAAAAAAAGTTTCCTTGATGCAGCATGTCATGCACTACCCCAGGCTCAGGGAGGACAGGATACACTGTTGCAGCAGCCAAGTTTTATTCACACACCAAATAAACAAAAACAAAACCAAACAACAACCAAAACTACGCTGCCCACATTTCAGTGGCTTAAGCTAGACTTTTCAGTCCTTTTCAAAGTAAGCTTTTCAGCTGTCCTCACTGTTGCTGCTGCTGCTTATCCCCTTTCTCTCTTTGTTCTGTCTCTGCTCTTTTTAAAAGGCACTCACCTGAGCCGAGAGGGAATGAGAGCTTGTTCCTCCACCTCCTCGTCACCGCCCCCCGCTCGCCGCTCGTCCACCTGGATCGAACGTGATGCTAATTAACATGGCCTCACTGCGGGACCGGAGTCTCCCCTCATTCGCGGTGTTCCTCTTCCCGACATTGTCGTCGGGCTTGTCCCTACTCGGAGCTTGGGCCCCGCCTTCTTGGTTACAACACTCACTACTCAGTTCCAAACTCACTACTCAGTTTACAACACTCTAGCATCAGCTAGAGTGTTGTAAAGCACACCATCAGTGGACTCTGGAAAAGTGGAAATGTTCTCTGGCGTGATGAATAGGTCTGGTTTGGGCTCCTCACTTCCACTGAAGGGTAACTTAACACTACACCGTACAGTGACATTCCAAAGAACTTCCAACTCTGTAGCATGTGAGGTCCATAAAGAAATGGTTTGCTGAGATGTTGTTGAAGAACTTGACTGGCCTGATGAAGCCCTGACCCCAACCCCATCCAACACCTTTTAGATGAACTGGCCTGTGAGTCAGGCCTGATCACCCAACATCAGTGCTTGATCTTTCTAATGTTGTTGTGGCTGAATGGAAGCAAATCTCGGCATCCATTTTTTGAAACATAGAGTAAAGCCTTTCCAGAGAAAAGGAGGCTGTTATAGGCCACAAAGGCCTCATTAACGTCCATGATTTTGTTCTACAAGCACATATGGAGTTGGTATTCAGCTGCAGGACTTTAGCCGCAGTTAAACTCTGTTCTCTTGTGATTGAGCACCATCTTGACCTTTGGGATGAGTTGGAGTGGCGTTTGTGATCCCAAGCTAATCATCTAACATCAGTACCTGACCTCACTTATGCTGTTGTGGCTGAATGCACAATCCTCACAGTTCCCATACCTAGTAAAGTGCACTCATCTGCTAAGAAACCATTTATTTTTGAACTCCAAGGCTGACTCTTCTCTTCACGCCTGCTAGGCATTTTGTAGCACTGGGACTAAAGAAATAAACTCTGAACATCTTTGAGTTTTCTGCTAAGGTCAAATCAGTCCAAAAGCTTAGTATTTTTCTCCTCTCGTTGTTTTTTCTTGTTTCAGAAGTAGTGGGTTGACTTTTGATGGATAGTCTTTTAGCTCTCTTTTCACGCAGACCTCCTGTATACAAAGTGTCATTCAAGCTCTCCTAAAATGGGAATGGATTGCCAAGTAGTCCTACAACTGCAGAGCGTTGGGTTTCTGAATAGTGCTGAATGAGGTTTTTACTCTTTTGCAAAATAATATCTTTTATAGACTTAACTAACCATGACCGGTCCAGTGGAGACCGGTCCAGAGTGCTGACCGGACTATCCCTAAAAAAAGCATCCAAGACAAAGAGGACACTGTCTGCCAAACTCTGTTAAAAGAATACTTCAGATAAAGCTTGTTATCCCAAGCCAGGACATGTTTGGTGTCTGAAGTTTGCTTCTGAAGCTACCTTAGCTATGCTAATGTGTGAGGCTAACATTCAGGCTTCAAGTTGGCTGCTAACTATTGTTATTAGCTATGCAATGCTCTGTTTTCTGCTGTACATCACAGAGAAACCACTTTAAAATGACTTTTACATCAACTTTACATCATCAACTTTACCTCATCAGGCAAGCATTACGATTTAGCCATGCAGGTTGCACAATGCTAATTGCTGGGGTACAACATTCAATTCCTTGTTAGCTACATTAGCTTTGTACCTGCGGTGTAAAACTAAACATGTTTTGACTCATCCATCTGGGGTAAGAGGAAAATAAACGTGACTGTCCCCAAACTATTCCTTCAATGCATATGTTCCCACCCTTGGCATCTGTTGAAATCAGGCCCCTTTTCAAAATGTGGTGCCACGAATTGACCCGCTCAACTGCTTTCTGAATATACAGAAGCCGTTCGGTCCTTTGGGAGTCCCTCCAACTGTCCTTGTTTTCACCAGGCGGGTGAATTCTGCTACGGGCTAATTAACACGAGCCATGGAGGAGGCGTGGGGCCTTTGTAGAGCCGGAGCGAAGACTATTTCAGCTTGGTAAACACTCGCTCGCGGGTCAACGGCGCCCATATGGCCCTGGACGAACCGCGGCTTGCATGCAAACCAGGCTCATCTTGGTAGGCAGCTCTGGAGAAGCGCTGAGAATGGAAGCAGAAGGGCTGCATTGATTGAGCGGTTCCTGGGAGATTCAGATAACAGTCTGCCGAATTCCCTCACTGCCACTGCAGACGTGCGGCCTGAGGTGGAGGAGAAACTCGAGTTGAAAGGAAAACAAGGGGAGAAGACACTTCGGATGCAGTGGTGGATTCGCAGTGGGCATTTCCATTGCTTTATTTGGGACTGTATCTAAATGCTGTTGTGCTAAACCAACTCTGACCTTAACCAATAGACTACACTTCTCCCTCCTGGAGACTGTAAATGAATGGTACATCGCTCACTCTGCTGCTACTTCTATGTTACAAGCAATAGAAATATTATCACACATAACATCCACTGTATGCACATAAATTTGCAGCTGGTAAATAAACAAAACAGTAGCTATCTATCCATGAGAGGATGCTCTGTAGTGTACTTAGCTAATAATCACACAGTGTTGATGCACATAAATGCTAGCGAAGTTAGCAGCTAGTTTACCCACAATATCATTCATCCACACCAAGCTCCAACCATTTATTTATGGAGCTTGCGCTATGCACAAGGCATCATCATCATCAAAAAGAAAAGGGCCTTTCCCAACCTGTTCCACCAATTTGGAAGCACACGGTTCTTTAGAGTGTCATTGTACAAGGAGATTCACGCGAAAGAGGCTCCCGAATATTCTGTAATAACTCTCGCTAGGACGAAGCAATCTGAACGAAACGACGTGCAATGTGCTCCTCAGTATATGGAGCTTCGAACAAGCTGGGATGCCGTTTAACCTCTCTAATGCTTGGCAATACGTTCAGGAACATGGAGCACCACGTCGAAATGTGTCTGGCAGAAAACAGAGATCACTTCCAGCATTGCATGTAATGCAATCGATTACACATACGTCAAGGTATGTAGCGTATTTTTTTGGTTCAGATTGCTTCATCCTAATGGGAGTTACAACAGAATATTCGGGGCCTCTTTCGAGTGAATCTCCCTGTGTGATGTAAACATAAAGATTTCTCTTCACTGAAACTAAGGGGTCCAGCCCATTATTCCTCCTCCACCAAACTTTATAGCTGGCAATATGCATTTAGGCAAGTGGAATTCTTTTGGCATCCTCCAAACCAAGAATTATCTGCTGCTTCTGAGCTGAGCTGTTGTTGCTCCTAGATGTTTCCACTTCACAATAACAGCACTTACAGTTGTCCAGGGCAGCTCTAGCAGGGCAGAAATTTGATGAACTGACTTGTTGGAACGGTGACATTTTTTGACATTGCTGAAAGACACAGAGCTCTTCAGTATGATCCTTTTTACTGCCTACGGAGGTTGAATGCCTGTATGGTTGATTGTATGTACACCTTGAAAAATATGGTTCTTCAGAGGTTATTTAGTAAGGAAAGTGGTTCTATATGAACCATGAACACCCACAGGACCCTTTGCATGATTAATGGGTTCTTGGCATTGTCAAAGTGTTCTTCAAATTGATGGAGAATGTGATTTATATGGTTCCATATGGGACCTTTTTGAAAAAGGTTGTATTGTTACAGGCTTGACATCATGACAAAAAAGATTCTATATAGAACCATGCACAGCACATTCTCTATCAATTCGAACAATCCTTTAATTATGTAAAGAACCCTTTAATCATGCAAAGGGTTCTTTCAGTGTTCATGGCTCTATGCAGAACTACTGACCTTTATAAAGAACCTTGGAAGAACCATGATTTTTAAGAGTGTACCTGTTGCTGAAATAGCCAAACCCATTAATTAAAAGGGGTGTCAACAAGCTTTTGGCCATGTATTGTATTTTATTATTGTATTACATTTCTGAAAGAACTATTCTAGAACCTAATGCAGTACTAACATGTACATACCCACAAAAACGCATGTGCAATCAAAAGGGCCGAAGTCCTTCAAGACTATTGTTCCATCTCCCACACACAGTTCTGGCCCAACGCTAATGCTTTTTTAACCGCTGCAATTTTGGCAAGTTCCACCACCCCTCAGCCTTTAGCTGCCTGGCCGCCAACAATGGATATCAGTGACTTCATTAATGCGAGAACGGCAGTGTTCTGGCTACGATTGCCCCCTCTCGTCCCTGCTAATGGGACACTGAGAGGCTTTTTAAGGTCTGAGTCAGGCGGAAGTGATTTTAGATAAGGCTTCATTAAGGTGTTGGGTATCCAGGGCTCATGTAGCCAATATGCATGCAGAAAAGACCTCGCCGATATTGAATTCTGCACGAGCAGTGGACAATTGGGCATTTTCCTGAAATAACACTTAGCCTGAACTCTGTGACTCTAATAAGAGATCTAGAGGTCTTGTGCTTGATGTAGTTAGAGGTTTGTAAAGTGCTACTACAGAAGTACTTGGAGGAATATTTCCCCCAAAATGGTGCAATCCTTTTTGCATAATGCTAACTCTTTTGTGCTATGCTTCACTTGTTGCTTTGCTGGCCAAAAGTATGTAGACACACCCTAATTATTGAGTTCAGGTGTTCCAGCCACACCCATTGCTAAAAGCCATGCGATCCCCATAGACAAACACCGGCAGTAGAATGGGTCATACTGAAGAGCTCTGTGGCTTTAAACATGGCACTGTCATAGGATTCCACCTTGGCTATAAGTCATATTCTGAAATTTCTGCACAGCTAGATCTGCCCTGGTCAACTGTAAGTGCAGTTACTGTAAAATGGAAGCATCTAAGAGCAGCAACAGCTCAACATTAAACCATGCAAACTCACAGAGTAGAGCTCTAGTAGAGTTCCAAACTGCCTCTGGAAGCAACCTCAGCACAAGAACTGTGCATCAGGAGCTTCATGAAATGGGCTTCGATGGCAGAGGAGCTTGTCACAAACCTAAGATCACTATGCTCAATGCCAAGTGTCGGCTGGGGTAGTGTAAAGCATGCAACGATTGGGCTCTGCAGCATATTGATGCTCATGGTGTGATGGTCAGGTGTTGATGATCATATACTTTTGGCCTTACAGTGTCTATTAGAATTTGTGGATGTTGTGTTCAATTAACCACACAACCAAGTGAGTAATATTAAAACAAAGGCTTGCAGATGCAACTTTCTGGACAAAGATGGTTACAAGGTGCATAGAACGTCATCTCTGCAGCGCCGACTTCAACTCCCAGTTCATATACCTGCAGTCAAACGATGGTGGCTCCTTACTCTCTCATCCACTCCTGACCAAACGGTGCAAGTCGGAGGCCTTGACGCCCCCCCAGATGAGATGCACTTATTAAACATTCATCGATGCACTCCTCACTAATGAGAGTCAACAATGAATAATGGATTGTATTCTATTTACTTAGGCCTGCCGTTTCCATAATCGCCAAATCGCACATTGAAACCAATAATTAGATTATGATTGCAGTTCAGCGTGCGACGTGTCAGCAAGCCGTTTTCGGCTGTTGCTTTTCACGCCTCCAAACTGTTGGACTGATTCCAGCCCTGCCAGACCCCACTCCCTCTCATTTGCCTTTATAAGCACTCCAGTTCTGTCTCTTGTTCTTCCGAAGTGTGACTGGGCCAAGATCGCAAGGCCATTGTTCAGTCTCCCTGAGTTGGACTCTGTTTGACTTTACCAACATTCAGATTAGATTTGAAAAATATACCCTCTGAAAAAGAGATTGCTACCTGTCTCAAAAACAGAAACTTGCTCTCCAGGGAAGGAGGGAAAAAAAGAAATGTAATTGACAGAACTGGGCTACGGCTGCACCGCCCTCACAGCCATTAGCATGCAGCATGGACGCGACACATATTTGAAAGTATGGCGGAAGTCATAGAGGACACAGAGAGACCTTCACAGAGGAAGTTGTGAGAATATTAGGTTATATCAGAAGTTAGGTTTGGATGTTACAACTTACCTGAGGTTCTTAAACACTGGACAAACATCCTCTCAACAAACAGCTTCTAGGGTGTGAGTAGTTAATAAATGGGTGTCACAAGTCAGTGGTGTTATTAGGCAGTATGAATCAAGGCAAAACAATGACCATTTAAAATTAGTCTAACCAATAAGACAGTACTTTAAGACAGTAAATAGGAGGTCTGCATGTGCTTGGTTATATATTCCACTGACTTACTTTACAAGATCTGTATTGGCTTCCAGCTTCAGCCAGTGTACAGAAATCTTTTGTCTTGCATTTACACCTCAGAATGAGACAAAAATTCTCTTCCAAGGCCATCAGCACCGCATTTGGACTGAAGGCATAAACATGGCTTATTCAAAGCGTGCAGACTGTATAACATTTCAGAAATACAATAGCTACAAATAGTGGCTCATCAAATCTGATCTCAGTTTCACTTGTTTTCCTTTTCTAAGGTCAGCGCAAAGTTAAAGTTAAGCTACTGCTATGTTGTAGCCGCTGGCCGCAGCAGTGAAATTCCAGGTTCGGCCCACGCGGGAATTTTTCATGCCAATCCAAAACTGCAGTGCTAGCACTGCTACTGCTCACAAGCCAGTGGTTTAAATCAGCGTTACCAAAATCTTTTCTAGGATGAACATTTTAGAATGATAAACAACCTCTTCATGCCCAGACAGGAGTTGAAAGAGAAAATGTATGCATGTCATAGCATACTAATTTGTCATTGACTTTCCACATTTTGCGATGTTCAGGGTGTTTCTAGAAATTCTTATTATATTTTTTGTTGATATGACCACATATCATGCTAATGTATTAAAAGGTGAATGAGGTTTACTAAAGTAGGTGCCAGATCCAATCGGATAGGTGCTGGTCCAGTTGTTTCTGGCACAAATGAACCCTTTGAGGACAATTTCTTGATTTTTGCATGTTCTTAATTTCACCTTTAAAGACACTTGCATACAACATGATACCCACATATTACACATCAAAATGTTCAGAACAATCTCAGCTCTGTCTGTAATGATGCCATTTCAACTTGGAGCACTGTGTAAAGAGATAATGGGCCCAAAAGCTGAAAAAAATGAAATTTATTTTTAGAAATTCTTAATATTGCTTGTGGAAATATAAATTTTCTCTTATGGATGAATTGTTTTGGGGCTTGAAATGGGTTTACCAAAGTCTTAGGTTCAACAAAGTAGTGGAATGTATGAATAAAATAGTAGATAAATGTGATGCTCAGCACTATCACTGAGGCGACTGAACAAAAAATGAACTGTTTTTGATGTGATGGGTCAGTCCTTAGTGATTTCCTGAGTCTTGGTCAGTTTCACGCAAATTATAGACTGACACATGAATCCAGCAGTTACACACACTGAGAGGCCGATAGTTTGTGTCTCAACTCCTCTTCATTGGCGACTCTACAGATTCAGGAACTGTTTCAACTGTATTTCTATGCTGTATTATCACAAAGATATTAATAGAAACCTAGAGAAACATCTAATTTGACATGCCGGCACGTTCGTCAGTTCCACAGGGTTAAGCCCAGCATATCAGAAAACAAAAAAAGGTATTGTGGCAACTCCAATGTAAACATTTTAAAGGGGCACTCTGACCACTATGACAAATGTAACCATCACTACATCTGTTTAAGCTTGCTTTCTCCCATCCTAAAGCAGTGCTGCAGTAGCCAAATTTACAGTTTAAAGACTTGGAATCCCCTTCTGATGATGTATCTTGAAGGTAGGAAGAACTTCTGAAAAACTACAACTGTTTTGGGTTGTTTTAAATGCAGTCATATATTTTGCTGTAGCTGTGGAACCTGTCTTCAAACCATCATTGCAATTAAATTAAAAGGTTAAGTTAGCAAGGTACCAGTTTGCCAGTTTGGCTTCTGGATGAAAGGATTAAAACTATCTCTGTCCCATATGTGCTAAAGATAAACTCACTGTTAATGATTTTGTTCAAGGTAAGAGTTGATTACACATTGATGAATGAAACCATAGCAGTAATATAAAATTGAGAATTCTGCTGCACCAATAAGGCTGAGATCTATTATGCTGAACTACAGAAATAGGACATAACGCTACAAAAACTATATTTAACCTTAGTTTTAGGCCAGAATCTGGCATGAAATTAGAAGATACCACTAAAAGTGAAAACAAGGTAGCCATGATGTCCTGACAGAAAGCAAAACATACAATCAGTGCAATTAACCCAGACTTATCCCTACACCTAACACCAGCCATTTGTTGTTTCACCAACCTTTTCCTAACAAGCTACATCCAGACCTTCCTTTGCTGCTATATCATAAGAAAGTTGAGTGCACTGCACTGCCCAAGCGTACTTAATGAAGTATAGAAGAGAGTGGACCATATGGCGTCTGAAGGGTACTCATTTACAGGGGGGAGCAGCGCTTGCTAGATTTCTGATGAAGTGCACTCAGTAAGTCTAATGAAAAGTGAGTGAAAGTGGCACTAAGCCACTTTCACCCTCTTTCCACACACTCTTCTTTCATGGATCTTGTCTGCAGTGATCAGGGGGTATTTGAACGAAGTTGCGATAGACTGCCTTGAACTTCAAACAAAGGCTTTCACATTTCAGCCGCTGTGATCTAAGAAGAAGGTTTTTTTTTTTCTTTTTAATTGTTGCTCTGAGAGCAAGACAGTGCCACCAGCACCTTCACAAATAGGCTGTGGTTTCTCTTCCATGAAGCCTTCATTATAAGAACTGCGAAACAGCCAAAAGCAGCACTTAAGACCTTAAAATTCTTCATCAAAGTGAAGACATAGCTCTCTGCTAGTTCCCAGATCTCGTAGAGAGATTTAAGTTGATGTTATTGGACAAACCTTAAGTTGTACTCCACTTTCAACTCTTTAGACTTCATTGTGGGGGACTTAAGGAGGACTTCAGGCATAACAAGACCCATCCCTGTTATTTCTCTGCAAGAGAAAACTTCAGACAAAATTCAGGGCCTTCCAAAAAGCCTGCATATTCTGTGAACAGGTATGGTGTCTTGCAACTGGGTTTAAAAAAATGGTTACAATCATCAGTTCATTGTAACATGCATGGAAAAGATTTGTATGAGTTTGTGTTGCTATCCTCTAGCCCAGTGGTCACTATCCCTGGTCCTAAAAATACATTGACTGGCCACTTTATTACGAATACCAATCTAATATTTGGTAGAGGTAATATCAGTTTGAGATGAGCTTTGGCATAAAGGGATCCACATGGTCAGCAACAAAGCTCAGATAGGCTGTGGTATTCCAACAATGCTCAATGGGTATTACGAGGCCCAATGTGTGCCAAGAAAACATTCCCCTCACCATTACAACACCCCCACTAGCCTGGACTGTTAAGACAAGGCAGGTTGGGTCCATGCATTCATGCCATTTATGCTAAATTCTGGCCCTGCAGGGAAAAAACAAAAGATTCATCAGACCTGGCAATGTTTTTCCAGTCTTCAACTGTCCAGTTTATGTAAGCTTGTCCCCACTGTAGCCTCAGATTTCTGTTCTTAGCTAACAGGGATGGAACCTGATGTGGTCTTCTGCTGTTGTAGCCCATCCGCCTCCAGTTTTGACAAAAAAGAGATGCCTTTTGATCACCACTGTTTTAAGGAGTGGTTGTTCAAGTTACTGTAGGCTTCCTGTCAGCTCGAAACAAGTCTGACCTCTCATTTGAACAGGTTTTTTGCACCATTCTGTGCAAAGTGGAGGGACTGTTGTGCCTGAAAATTCCTGTAGCTACAGTCTGTAATTGTATGCCTATAAATTGCACCTATATGGAAAGAACATGGATCATTCTACCAAGTGAATTCAAAGTCAGAGCTCACCATGTGGCCATGAGGGACAGTGATGGTAGAGATGGTAGAGGTGTGGCCAAAATAAGGCTCTGCCTAAGGACTAAAACTTTGTGTTTTGATAGTGACATGAAAATGAGGGACAGCATTTTTTAAATTAAGTTTTTTTTATTTAAATATTAAACTCATGAATATAAATCTTTTGACAACACTTCAAAATATACCAAAAAGATCTTTTAAAAAGCAATAAAAAAATGTATGTATGATTTTTACAAAATTTAGGGGTTAGGGTATGGGATAGCCACCTCTCAATAGAACCCTCTAAATTATGATTTTATTATAAAATTAGCTTATGGCTATCTCAATTAATGACTAGACCACAACACTGGGCCTCATTCACCAACCATTCTTAAGAAGAAATTTCTTCTTAAAACCCACTTACGCAGTTTTCAGGAAGATTCTAACATTAACCAATGTTTTCTAGTTTGGCATTTTGTGTTTTTAGGTAAGAACAGAATCTACACACACTCAAGAGCTCAATTCTGCGGTTTAAGAGCATGTCATAAATCTGACGTAGACTTTACTTGACGTAGTCTTATGACCTTTCTCAAGAACAATTTAAGAACTAAGGTAGGAAGATATTGGCAAATGAGGCCCAATCACTGTATATATCTAATCTGAATATTTAATTTTTTAAAATTGTCCATATAAAAATGTTTTTCACACCATTCAGTCTCTAGAAACTGTTGCACCTGTTGAAACTGTTGTAACTGTATGCTTACAAAGTGCACCTAGATGGAAAGTATATATGGTAAAATGGCCAATGACAGTACATACATAATGAATTAGCATCTCAGTGTATACAGTGGAACTCATTAAGTTGCCAGTGAATGGGAGTCTAAAAGGTATCTAAAAATGTCCTTTGTTCAACTTTAGCCTTGCATGTCCCAACCATCCTGACCTGCTGCAATGTCAGATGGCAGCAAGCATCCATATCCTAACATGAACCCTATCATCCACACCTACTGCGTCCCATTACCTGCTTCTCCAAATCACTTTCCTGCCTGGAAACGATTCTCTCTCGGGTGAGGACACGCAGGTTAACAGGTGAGCGGAGGCAAAAGCCAAATAGGGAGGGACATGAAAGAGAAAATGGGATCAGACTCGGAGCAGCGGCCGACGAGGGAGGGAGGAAACGCGTGTGTCGTAGTGGGGCATGAAGCCCACATTTCCTGCCATGCTTCAGACGCTAAATGAAACCGCACTGCTATCACGGATGGAAAATCATCTGTAATGGGCTGTTCCACAGGGTTTGTGCCGGCTGGGTTTGTACCTACCATTAAACCAGAATGTCAGGTATCTCATTCTGCTGGGTCTGGCCATGAATACATTATTTTTGTTTTTCACTCTGTGGTTGGTACTTGTTTCGGGAAGTCTTGCATTATGCTCATAACTTCTTACCTACATCATTCTCATATGTAAGATCCTGTATGTGTCCAAAACAATCAGTAGTCCAACAAATCTTTCAGAGAATTTATAGATCATCACTGGTTTATTATGCTTCCAGTGCCTCTGTTTAATCTTCTATGTAATCTACTTGTGTCCTAATTCCGCTATGAGGTGCGTCCCGGAAAAGGCTGCATTTTCCTTTTGAGTCTTGGTTCCTCTCAGTGGTTCTTCCTCATGATCTTTGAGTTTTTCCTCTTAAGTATCGGTTCTTTTCAGTATTCCTTCCTCAGGCTGTTGGAAGTTTTTTCCTCTTGAGTCTTGGTTCTTCTCAGTGGTTCTTCCCCACACTCTTACAAAGTTTTTCCTCATGAGTCTTGGTTCTTCTCAGGGGCTTTCCCCCATGCTCTTTCAGAGTTTTTGTTTCCTTTTGAATCTTGGAACCTCATGCTTTTAGAGAGTTTCCCTTTTTGAGCCTTGGTTCCTCCCACTCTTTCTTCCTCATGCTGTTTGGTAGTTTTTCTTTTTGAATCTTGGTTCCTCTCAGTGTTCCTTTCTCATGATCTTGGATAACTTCTCCTTCTGAGTTCTCAGTGGTTTTCCCACAAGCTCTTTCAGAGTTTTTTTGGAACCTTGTGGTTTTAGAGAGTTCCTCTTTTTTGACTCTGGATTCCTTCCACTGTTTCTCATGCTGTTTGGGAGTTTGACTTTTGAGTCTTCATTCTTTTCAGTGTTCCTTTCTCAAGCTCTTAGTTTTTCCTTTTGGGTCTTGGTTCTTCTCAGTGGTTTTTCTTATGAATTTTGGTTCTTCTCAGTGTTTCTTTCTCAGGCTCTTACAATTCTCATATGAGTCTTGGTTCTTCTTAGTGGTTCTTCATGCTGTTTTGGAGTTTTTCCTTTTGAGTCTTGGTTATTTTCAGTGTTCCTTTCTCAAGCTTTTAGAGAGCTTCTCCTTG
Source organism: Colossoma macropomum (assembly GCF_904425465.1). NCBI lineage: Eukaryota > Metazoa > Chordata > Actinopteri > Characiformes > Serrasalmidae > Colossoma > Colossoma macropomum. Next base: position 36,077,294 of record NW_023494805.1, read on the forward strand.
TAAGTCTTGGTTCTTCCCACTGTTTCTTCTTCATGCTGTCTGGGAGTTTTTCCTTTTGAGTATTGGTTCTTTTCAGTGTTCCTTCATGCTGCTCTTAGACAGTTTTTCCTTTTGAGTCTTGGTTCCTTTCAGTGTTTCCTCCTCATGCTCAGATTTGACTGTCTGCAACTTTGATAAATAAGGGCCACTGTGTACAAATAAAACAGAATTTAATTACATTTTGAGCTCCTCCCAAAATAATTAGAATTGACCAAATTAGTTCAACCTCTTTCACAAATAAGCTACCTTTTTGCTATAAATGGTACAAATGAAGCTAATCTACACCCATTTCCAGTAAATACTGACAGCTAACTAAGTTCTTGTTGAACTCTTGCTGTTTTGGGTCAAGGCCGGCTATTTCCCCACAACCTCCCTGCAAGTATCCACTGTGTTTGAGGCAGTTTCCGAGCTGAGGGCTCTGTCTATCTCCGGCCGCTGTCAGGGAGCACAGCTGTGGTCGGCTCCCCTGCGAGGAAACCATCACACTCTCTCTCCCTGTCTGATCAGCCTGACATCAATCTCCTGGCTATCAGAGGGCAGCCGCTCCCTCCATCAGCGAGCTTCCCACTTTAATGTGGGCCTCCCAGGACGAGAGCGGCCCCATCCTGCCGAGCCGCGAGCCAGATCTGCTCAAAGTCATCAGAACATGTTCGGAAGATGAGCTGACACACACATCAAGGTCAAGATGCAGGAAGGGTCACGAACGCTGGCAGAGTGACCATCTGGTCTGAGAAGCTAGAACTCTTAGCTATAAGTCTCGGTGAGCTGTTCGTCCTGAAACGTGAATACAACTGGATGCAATATCAGGGTAATTAATAAGTAAATATTAATGCCAATAATGAACAGCCTCCTCAGTTTCTGTCAAAATACATCCTATAAGTTTGTTATTCATTTCAAATTAGTATAGATATTAATTTTTAGGATAAATCAAGTGTAGTTCTTTTGTTGTGGAATCCAAGTTTTTTTCAGTCTTACTGATAGATTACGCAGAAAGCTTTGCCTCAGTATTTCACTATTGTCGGAAGAAAACCTTGTATCTCCAAAATGGTAACTTTACAGGAGAAGGAAAAAACCTACTTTGCTTTCAATGTAAGTCTATGGAACCAGAATTTTATCCAAGTCATTTTGAGTCATTTCTTTTAGTCTATTCATCATGAAATTTACATATCATGTAAAGGGCAACAAGTATTTTCAAATTATGTCAAAAACTGAAAAACATCAAAAATTGAGATACGAGGTTTTCTTCTAACAACAGCGAATTACATGTTCCTAGCTAGTTTTCCTTATGGCCCAAAGTTTTATTACAATTTCTATAATCTAAGAATAGCTCAACCAGTTTGCACTGTAGTTACTGAACAATAATGCCACTATTAAAGTCCTCTGCACATTTCCTCTCTCTCCACTTTGACCCTCTCTTCCACGTCTCCTCATTAATGTCCTGCTAACAGAGGAACATTTTATCGGTAGCTTTTATTTATTTTAAAAGCCAAATAATCTGTCTATTTGAGTAATTTTGTGAGTTTTTAGAGGTCTGCACCCGATTCCAATGCATCACATAAACATTTTTCACATACAACATTGGGCTCAGGTTGTACTGGATTTGAAATGGTTGAATTTTTGGGGTTTTAACTTATAAAAGTACAACCTGACTGCCTTAAAAATTTAATTTTATTGTATGTCAAATAATCAGTTAACAGAGTGAAACACATTGTTCTGTTAGCTTACTATTACAGGTTCAGTGAAATTTTAAAACAGCCAGTTTGGTCACTTTTATAAGTGAAAACGTACTGTTCGGCCAGGAGTTCAAGAGAGCTAAATTGGCCTCGCTCTCTCTGGGTGGGTAGGATGGCCCCCCCATCTCCACCCCATCAAATAGCCCAATGCTAGGCAGGGCAGGCGTCTGTTTGCTGATGTAATGAACTGGCGGTTGGTGCTTTCCTCTGAGCTCATTCTGCTGTCCAACAACATTGTGTTAGTGGCAGTTTGAAAAGATGTGGTGGCGCTTCATAGATCTCAGAGGAAGCCTGTGTTAGCCTTCACCCTTGTAGTGCTGGTGGTATCATGTGATTGGGGGAGTCCTAACTAGTGGGTGGAGTTGGACATGTCTAAATTAGGGAGGAAATTGGGGAAAAAGAAGATTATTGTTGTTTACAGTGCAGTAGATTTGATTTTTTTTTGGCACGCAGACAGTTTATCCCATCTCTCTCTCTCTGGTGCACTTTTTTTTAATTGACCAAAAAAAAATTCTACCCTCTCATCATTCCCAACACCTGCTTTTGTGTTAGTGCCTCGCTAGTTGTTCTGATTTTTGACTCTGACCTGCCTTATTTGTTGATGGTTATTTGTTGATGTTTGGTTTTCCCACATATTGCTCATCTGCTTGTCTTTTGAGTCCTTCCTCTCGAAATTCATCGTCAAACTATGTACAACAGCAAACCTTTTTTTTTTGTTTTATAAAATTTTTGCCAATTAGAAAGCAAACAAAGGTTTACTGAAAAAAACAAATGACAGACAATATCGGTAACCTGACCAATAAAAAAAAACGGACAATTCTGTTGAACAATGAGCCGTTTGGGACCCAAAAGAGTCGACTCTTATTGGTGAGCTGAGCCAATTTATCTGACTTGCTAAAAAGAGCCACACTGCCCATTACTATCACACACTCTTTCTTTCTCTCAAGACATGTAAAGATAGAGGAGTAGGTGAATGTGCCACTGAATGAAACCATGGATGATAAGAATGATGTGTAAACGAGTCTGAGTGAAACGTGCAACATGTTAACATTATAAGCTTCAGGGCTTGTTAAAAAATATTCGGACTAAAGCCCCAGAAGCTCAGGCCAGGTGCACCCCTGATTCCGACCACCTGCCTAATATGCTGTTGTTCCTCCACGTGTCGCCAAAACAACACCAACCTGTCAAGACATGGACTCTACAAGAGCTCTGAAGGTGTCCTGTGATATCTGGCACCAATACTTAATTCCAGTATGTTACTGGTCTGCCAACACATCCCACAGATTGAGATAATTGTATTGAGATCCTGGGAATTTGGAAGCCAGGACAAAACTTTGAACTCTTCATCATATTCCTCAGACCATTCCTGAACAAAGGTGTGGCAGGGTGCATTATCCTGCTGAAGGAGGCCACTGCCATTGGGGAATACCACTGCCACAAAGGGAGTACCAGGTCCACAGTGAGGCTTAAGTAGGTGGCACATGTCAAATTGATGCCTGGAGCCAGGGTTTGCCAGCAGAACATTGTCCAGAGCATCACATTCCCTCCACCGGAATATCTTCTTCCCAAAGAGCATCCTTGTGCCATCACTTCCCCAGCTAAATGGCGTACCTGTACGCAGCCATCCATGTGATGTAAAAGAAAATGGGACTCATCGAACCAGGAGACCTTCCATTGTTCCAAGGTCCAGTTCTGACACTTGCATGCCCATTGTAGGCACTTTTGGCCAGGGGACAGGGGTTAGCAAGGGCACTCTGACAGGTCGGTAGGATGCACTGAGTGTTGTCACACATTCCTCTCATAAGAGTCATTAAAGCTTTAATGTGACTTGTGCCACAGTAGCCCTTCTGTCAGTTTGGACCAAATGGGATAACCTTTGTTGCCCTTGCACATAGATGAGCCTTGGGTGCCCAACACCCTGTCACCAGCTTGTAGCTTGTCCCTCCTCTGACCACTCTTGGTAGACACTCACCACTGCTGACTGAGAGAACCCCACCAGCCTTGCTGTTTCAGAGATACTCCGACCCAGTTGTCTGGCCTAACACCTTGGCCCTTGTCAGAGTCCCTCAGGTCTTCACGCCTGCCAATTTCTCCCGCATCCAACACGTCAACTGCATGAACCAACTGTTCACTTACCGTCTAATTTATCCCAGACCTTGACATGTGTCAGTGTTATAAGAATCTACTTTCTGTCTGTCCATCTAATTTAACTGTTAATCTTTCCACTTTTCTATATATATATTTGTCCATCTCTTTGTCTCTGTTTGTCTTCCCGCCTGTTCAATAACTAAACTATTCATCTGCCTATCAATGATCTACCTTTCTAGAAGGTAGATTTAATTTATGTATCCGTCTGCTGTCTTTCTCTCCATCTATCCCTTCATCCATCACTCCACATTAAGTCCAAAATGAGCTTTGAAAGATGGGTGGTGGCGATAAATAAAGACCATTCGAGCACTCGAGTGCCAAGCTGCTACTTTTCCAGCAGGAGTGGCTGGACAACTTTTAAATCATCATGATGTTGGTCTGAGAGAAGCCAAAAGAAAAAGAGAGAGAGAGAGGGAGCGAGAGAGAGCGAAGTGTCCATTAGGGAAAGCAAGAATAAAAGTGTGATTAGCAAAGTGTTCCCAGCCTGGAAAGAGACGCCCACGAGCAGCAACTAATCAATGCCATAACTGATCCCCCTCACACCCTCAAGCAGCAGAGAGACTTCATCTGAGCCTGAGGTGAGGGAGAGCTTTCATTCAGACAGGCACAGAGGAGGTGACCTATCTGGAATACATTAAGTATAATTTATGTTTGACCTGAACTTGGTTTTGCTTATTATTTTCATCTTTTTTTTTATCCCTAAGCTGTGGTAACATGGTCTGTATGAACAGAACAGTCTGGTGACTATTCTGAGAATACAGCTCTGAATCTATCTATTTATCTATCCATCTGTCTATCTATCTGTTCTGTCTATATGTCTATCTATCTATCTCCATGTGTATCTATCTATATATCTACATATCTATCAATCTCCTTGTCTATCTACACGATTGTTTGTATGTCTGTCTGTCTGTCTATCATATATATCTACACATTTGTATTAAAGTCTGTCTATCTGTCTGTCTATCTACACATTTGTCTATCTATCTATACATTTGCCTCCCGTCTATCTATCTACGCATTTGTCTCCACATCTGCCTGTCCACCTGTCAGTCTGTTGCCTTGTCTACCTACATATTTGTCTCCATGTCTGTCTGTCACCTTGTCTATCTACACAATCGTCTGCATGTCTGTCTGTCTATCTGTCGCCTTGTCTATCACAGTATTTGTCTCCATGTCTGTTTGCCTGTCTATCTCGTCTATCTACACATTTGTGTCCTGTCTATCAATCTATCTATCCACACATTTGTCTCCATGTTTCTGTCTGTCCATCCATCTTTTTTAATTTATCTATGTACCTGTCTTTTTATATATCCATGTCTACCTATCTTTCCATTTATCTCCCCATCTGTCCAACTATTTACCTGCCTGTCTGTCAACTCATCTGTCGATTAATCTGTCTATTCGTCTTTCTTTTACTTTATCTATCTGTCCGTCTTTCTATCTACAGTATTCACCTGTCTGTCCAGCAATTTATCTTGTCTAAGAACTCATCTGCCTGTCTATCCTTTTATCTGCCCATCTATCTATCTATCTATCTATCTATCTATCTAGGAATTCTGTCAGCTTTGAGTTACACTCTACTTCTACTTCCAAAGACAAAATCATTCCTCCCCACTCTACCAATGTCCATTCAGTCTTGTTTTCTATCTCTTGCTTTCATGCTGTGGTTCAAACTAAACATCAGTTGCACAGAAAACCAAACCGTCCTCACTCGCTTCACTGTGGGAGTTGAGGTTGTGGTGGGGGGGCTGTGGAGTGCAGGGAGAAATCCATATTTGATTTGAGTGGTTTAAACGTTTGTGTGGCCAGCAGGCTGGGGGGAGTCATTAGGCTGCGCCTCCCTTCAGTAGGGCCACAGGGAAGAGGAGAGCGGAGCGCGCAGTGTGGAGTCCAGCGGGGTAGTGAGGGCAAAAGGAGCGTGCAAGCACAGGCTGAGGGCCGAGTTAGAAACATTGATCCAGCTGTGGGGACGAGGCCCCTGACACTGCGCTGGGACTCCAAGCCGGAGTGTGCTGGGAGGCTGCTGATTGGCAATTCCATGCAGGACACATCAGGTTAGGCCTTACAGGAATAACTCGACTATAAATGTACTCTGTATTCCTCTCGATCCAAATGTAGTCAAGTCAGCCAAGACGGGTATGACACTGAATGGTCAGTGGAGCTTCTACTCCAATTCTTCCATTTTTATGTACACAGAGTAGTGAAAACACTGGAGGGCATTACTTGGACAATGATATCTTCAAACAACACTCATCGCATCATAAAAAGCGAAGTACCTTCTGCATCATTTAAGGTGGAACAGATTTCAAATAAGACCACTTGTCATGGTAGCTAGCTTTTCAGCTAAGTTTACAAAAAAATCGATTTGGTTGTACTGTGGCAAACCGTGTTAGAGCAAAAGACAGCAGAATACCGTTACTGTGAGAAACTGCAAATACCCGGTTTCATTTATTTAGCTGCATTCATATGACAATTCCCAGAAATCAGTGCAAGCAAAAGAGACCATGCTAGCGACTAACATACTACTGAGTCTAAGTGCAAGTAGCGTCTTGCGCTGAACTACTTTGTCTCAGATGAGGTGAGGAAGCATTCTAATTAGTAAATTACATGAAAGAAAACTTGGGGTGGCACCCAGCGTGGTCAATCAGATTTCAAGAGTGGCCAGCGCCAATCCAGCAACAAGGTATAAGGGTCAGGCGTTTTAATGACTTGGTCTTCAGACTAAAATCCTTTTGCTTTGAGTGACTCTATATCTAAACAAGTGATTGACTATTCCATTTTGTAACAAAAGGATCATAACTCTACCGAAACTTTACTAAATGTTTCGGTAGTGACAATTTTAGCTAATTTTGAGCAGAACTAAAAAACGCAGCCAGTACATGACTAGCAAACACAGCTTTTTTTACACACAAAATTATAATATTTTCATTAAAAACACAAAAATTTACCTTACTGCAGAAAATATGTTTCGATAATGACAATTTTTAATGTCACACACTGATTTTCAGACTTTGTGACACATTCACTTCAAAATAACTGCTCATGTGGCCATAAGAGACAAGGCTACAGTCTCATTTCCCTATTTAAAACGCAGGGGCGTGGCCAAAACAAGGCTCTATTTAAGCAGTGATACAAAAACATGGGGCGTTTTCTGAATTTTATTTTATTTTTTTTAATTAAATCCAAGTCTTTCACATACATTTTAAATAACAACAGTGAGTTGTAGTGTAATCTTAGGGGTTAGTGTTTGGGACAGACACATCCCAATGGAAAGTACCCCATATATGGCAAATTTGTATGCATTTAGATTATTACTAACTCAATTCATTTGGTAGCATGGTGCACATCACCTACTATCTGCTATCTACAAAAATGGATAAAGTACTGACAAAAGTCAGGCTTCAAAATAATTGCTAAAACTTTTTTGTTTTAAGCTATTTGACATAGTTTGGTCCATTATTTACAGTGTCCACTTACTTGCAGTCTGCACAGTGCTAAAGCTGTAGCTGTAATCTTCTACCACTTGTTAGCTACATTAGCCTCATAGCTCTGGTGCAAAACTACATTTTTTTGCCAAACAGTGGCTTTAAATCCAGGCTGAAGGTCAAGCGCAGCATCGGCAGTCGCCTTCACTTGTATGATGCCACACACCTTTGGTTGGCGTGAATCGATGGCAGTGGCTTTTAGGGGCCATCAATCAATGATAATCTGATTTTTGTCCTTAGATGGGTTTGCGAAAGCAGACGCATCAACAGCGCCCTGTCCTGCACTTTAATTAAAGAGCGATGATGAATTCACGCCGCTGCATGAGTTAACGATGTTTACCACGCTACTGTAAACACAGAGTGGAGCCAACAAGCATTCGGTAAAGCCTTTGCCCTTCATTGAAAATGCAAAGGCACATGTCCTGTTGCATTATTTCAACATTACGCTGCATCTTTGGATTGTTAGTGTCTAGCTTCTTCGTAATTACTGTCGCTAATGGGGTACCTGGCTGTGATGGATCCGTCGCCTGAAAACAAGCTGCTCTTCCATTTAATACTTCAAAATGCCTATTAACGTACAATCCGGCTTTTAAACCGTACGGAATTAACATGCGTCGGTGAGGGGAGTTGCTGATTGGGTGTGATGGATGTCTGATGGTGAGGATGGGGAGTCATTCATTAGTCTGTCTGATTGATTCATCAGGACAGATGAGAAGTAGGGTGTGTTTCATTAATCCCTTCCAGAGTCTCGGGCCTTGTGCCTCTTTCTCGCACCTTATCCAGAAAGTCCTACGTACTTTCAGATTGACTTTCCACACATGGAAGGAAACTGAAAAGGAGTTGTTAGTCCTTGAACCACCTAGCTAATCATGTAGCAATCCCATGATCAAGGTGGTCCCCACTTACCATGTTGGTCCACCAGGTGTTATAGTTGCAGTTCTATTGTCTCAGATGAATCATGGGGTCGCCTACATTGCTTACATGGGTGTCACAGATGGAATGGATTGATAAACATTTGAGAATTACTAAGAAATTGCTTTTTTGCTAACTATTTTTTGCTGCTATTCATAAAATGCTATATAGCTTTAATTAGCAGCTACCAAATCTTGATGACTGCAAAGGTAGAAACAGTTAGCTAGCTTGTCAAACAAGATTGTGACAGGGCCAAGGGCTTATTCATTTCAAGTAGGCAAGGTATAATTGGAGTAAAACTTAGCTAGACAAGCAGCTTGTGTGCTTGACTGTTTTCCATAGCAGCATTACATATAACAGCAGGCATAAATAAAATGACACTAACATTGTGTTGGGTCGGCCCTTTTACTGCCTTGTTTCGGCTCCAGAATTAGATTTTTTTGATTAAAAATAAAATAATCCTCCTTTGCAGTAAAATAAAGCTCTGCTGGTTTTAACACTAAATGGTCACTGGAGTTTGTGTAACCTATAACTGCTAATTCACCCTTTGACCCTGAAAGTTGGCACATAGACTGCTGGTCACCATAGCAAAGCAGACAACAATTTGCCTAGCTAATAGCTAACGAAAAGGTAAAGAGAAAAGATTTCAGATGAAACATCAATAATTTGGATATGAATTCGCCATTCCACCTTAAATGGTGCCGCAGCTGCATTGTGCCGCTTCAGGTGCCATTTAAGGTGGAACGGAAAAATTCTAACAAGAAGCTGGCGAATGAGAAGCGACTTCAGCCCTGTAAAAAGTCGAACGTTCAGAGACATTTTACAAGAAACTGTTCTACTGTTGAGTTAAAGTTTCCTGCTAGAGATGCAGGAAAAGTGGCTTTAGCTGAGCTAAAGCTTAAAGCAGAGCAAAGTAAGTCCGTGTTTTCATTTATATTTTTTAGTCTATACTAGAACATTAGCACAAATTAAGTCATATTTTCAGCCAAGATGGTAAAAATTTACTTCAATAATATGGACATGAAATGTTGTGGCTCCCAAGGTAGTTTGATTTTAGTTGCAAGGACAAAATGACTCTTCTTAACATTTGGGTTGCTGACCCCTGTGCTAGCCTTTACCCTCCTGTCCTGGTAGAATCATGCGATAAGAGGGAAAAATTGTTAAAATGTTCATAAAAAAGCTAAATAGCTAACTTGGAACTTGGGTACTATAACAACGAAATGAAGTAAATAAGGCATAAAATAAAGAGCTAAATAAGCTTACAATGAGAGGCTATCATTGCAGTAGCTAAATAGCACCTTATGACATAGCCTAGATCAAATGATGTCGGGGGGGACCAGCTCAGCACAAGGGACAACCACTAACCACACTAGAAAAGCCTACTTAATCAAAACATTGCTGGACAAAGTTTTGGGCCATCGGGCAGGAGAATGATCCTTTGCTGGAAAAGCCTGATTAACCAAAACGAAAATCACAGACCATTCAAATGGTGCTAGGTCTGGCTAATTGAGCATGAGAATACACAACGATCTCTTCTTGATAATGCCTGGTTAATCAAGACCATATAAGCATTACACTGTTTGTTGCAAAACAGCACACTCACCTACTTTCAACCTTTGAATTGCAGCTTATCAAGCAGAAATGCTGATTGACCAGTAGGCCTGGTTAATCGAGTGAACAATGATTCATTAGACCGCTCTGATCGAGTGCGCACACTCATGGATTCGAGCACTGAGTGCTAGTATGGGCTAATTAAGTGTTAGGGTCATGGACTCAGCATTTGGCCTGGGGATCTGGCTAGCAAGAGGTTCCTGCTGTGCAGAGAGATCATGCTCCCCAACGACAAAACCTAGAAGTCCGACAGCTCAGGCGACAGACGGGCAATCTGTGAAAATACATCATGAAAAAAGCGGCGACACAAAACAAGAGAGAGACAAGCCCAGTACGTCTAAACGTGGACATGCCAAGGGGGTTACTGCAAGTTTAGCAGCAGTGCCAGCAAATCTGAGACTCTCACTACCTGGCAAGGTAGGGCAAAATCAGAAAACATCTCTTTTTTCCCTTCAAAGTCACTCTGCAACTCCTGGTGGAAGACATGAGAGACACAATCAAAACACACTTGCATTGGCAGCAGCCAGATCCTAGTCACCTGCTGCCACCTGGTGGCCACTGGCTATCACTGTGACAAACACCACAGCATATGCATGACCAATTGTTCAACATCCTTTGAGAGATTATTTGACTGAAGCATGTCCAAAAACGTCAGGGAGGTCATCTGTGTGATCTGGGAGGCAGTCTGGGAGGGAGTCGAAACGTATCTCGGACAGGAATACATCGTGGGGGCTTTGTCAACAATGAAAGGGAGTTATCGACAATCTCATACAAGATACTGCAGGACCCTTCTTCTTTAGACATGGAGGAAGCAAGAAAAGGGTGGCATTTTATGACCTTTTATGCTCTTGCTTCTTTAAGCGAAGATCCTCACCCTTGAAATAGACTTCTTTTCTTTTTGAGCAAGAAGGCAGTTGGCGGAAAACGGGAAGTAGTAGTAAAAAAGGAAAAGATGGGCAAGGAGAGTGGCTGTGGAGGAGGGCACCTGCAATCTGCTGTAATCGATTGGCAGCTCCTCTGCTTTCTGAAGTTGTGGGCAAAGGTAGACAGGTAGGGATGCCAATTTGGGTGAAAGACAAAAGGATATGCGTAAGGTTGGGTGAGATCAGGTGAAAATCCAAAGCACAAGAGAACTATATAAAGAATAGTGGGCCCTCCACAGCCTGTAAACCCTTGCATAGACAACTTTATCAGTTTCTTTTCTATTGTTCAGTTGAAGAAGTGAGCATTCCACCACCAGTGGACCAACAGACATTCTGAAAACGTACCAAATTACACATATGCTAATAATAGTGCTAGTCTGAGGAGCTCCACCTACAGAGGCTATGGACTTTCTGATATCTATGGAATGTAGGCTGGCTATAACTATCAGGATTTGGTGATTTGCATTCTGACTGGCTATCTGCACGTCCATGTGGACCAGTTTTAATCTCTCCGATGGAAAACATGGTTTTGCAGGTATCCACTCTGCTAACTTGGCCAGGAACACATCGGTGGGGGCTTTGTCAACAATGAAAGGGAGTTATGTGCAATTTTACGTCTACTGGAGAAAGATATTACGGTGGCCAACAAGATCCTAATCATAGTACAATTAAAAACACTTTGTCATAAATGCGCTGCGAACACAGGAAACACTGCAAATAAAGAAAACACGTGCAACTTCAGAAACGCTGCAAAGCCAGTCACAACACAATGGAAGTGAGACACGACACAATGGAAAAGTCTCTGGAAGACTTAAAGGGGATGGAATATGTAGATAAGACCACAGACACTCAGACACCCACATCCCAAGTTCACGGTTAACCTGGCTGGCTAGTTTGCTATCTGGTATGTCACAGCTGTGCTGTGATAGTTAATCTGGTGTTACTAGTCCAACTTTTACAGCTACACTCTACAGCTAATTCTCATTAAAATACAGTGATGTCAGTAAATCTGCTCAAATAAAAGTTAACATACTTTTACCGGTGAATGTTTGTGCTGCATAGACTTTAAAAGTCTGAATGGCCGAGTCCTCTCTGAGTGCCCTCCAGAAACACCTCCGTTGTGTTGTGACTGCCTTATCAGTGTTTCTGGAGTTGCATGTGTTTTTCTGTATTTGCAGCGTTTTTGAAATGTAGCATCCGTGACGTCATTTTGATGAACTTTCTTGTTTGAAAGTGTGGTGTGTTTGTGTTCACGATACAGGCAGACGGTGTAGTGAGGCAAATGCCACACAGCACAGATCAGCAGCGTCCCAGCTAGTGTGGCCGTCCGTCTGTCTCCCTCCGTCCAGATGGAAGCAGACGGAAACTCCCGGTCCAGTCCCACACTGGTTTAGAGAGATTAAAGCTGCACCAGCACTGAGGGGCTGGCGACTTTAAAAGTGAGGGACAGAGAGAGAGAATAAGAGATGGCAGATGTAGCCACTGGTCATTATTATCAGCGCTCTGTTTAATCTGTCCGCCGAGTGAGGGATGGCTGACCACTGCCATCTGGACGGAGGGAGACAGACGGACGGACACACACCAACAATCGAGCTATAGCGTCTTCCCCAGAAACAGGAGGGATGCCCACTTTCTCTCCAACAAGTCTCTCTCTCTCTCTCTCTCTCCTCCAATCTCATGCTGGTTTGTTTTGTCAGTGTGCTCTTCTTTCTTTAGAGAGAAAGAAGGGAAACAAAGGGAAACAGACAGAAGAAAAAAGAGAAAGACAGACAGCACAAACTTATTTACATGCAAATTCATCCCATCCAAAAAAGAAAAAAAAACAAAAAAAAACAGTTGAGGCAAAGGACGAGCAGCCTGCCTCTAATGTACAGAAATAAATGGCAGGAGCGTCGTCATGGTAACTATGGAGCTATGGGGAGGGAGAGAGAGAGAGAGCGAGAGAGACGTAGAGGGAGATAGAAAGAATGGATTCGGGCTAAAACTATCATCTACATGTAAATGACCCTCTTTCTGGCTCCACTGCACTGCTCTCAATTGATATTGACAAACTTTTCTCTTTTTTCCTCCTCCTCTAATTTCTCCCTAGAATAGAATCGGTTAACTCTTCACTAACTCCGAGTCGATAGCACTTCTGTGTTAATACTCCACTCATGCGGGGAAAACTAGTGTATCCGTGAGACCATCGGCCTGAAGACTCGGACTCGCCACAATCAGGACCAATTCTGCTGAGACTGGCTCTCTCCACTGCAGCATTTCAGAGGACAAAAACGAGTTAAATCAGCATTTCAATATTTCAATTCAAAAGCCCACCTTGCTTCAAATGTAGTTAATCAGTCCAGACATGCTGGGTGTTTGAAGTTTGCACCTTGCACTAGTCCAGGGCTCGGCAATATGCGGCTCTTTTACTGCCCTGTTGTGGCTCCACAGCAGAATTAGATTGTTAAAATAAAAATAAAATAATCTTCCTTTGCAGTAAAATAAAGCTCTGCTGATCGTTCAACACAGTTTAACAATAAATGGTCTTAAACGCTGGAGCTAATGTAGAACTGCTCACCCTTTAAGTCACAAAGCTTCTCATTAAAATTTTTCCATTCCACCTTAAACGGTACAGCAGTTACATTCTGGTGCCTCAGGCACCATTTAAGGTGGAACGTGAAAATTTGAACAAAAAGTTGGCGAATGAGAAGCGACTTGAGCCTCGTAAAAAATCGGACGTTGGGAGACATTTTCAAAGAAACTATTTTACTTTTGCGGAAAGGTTTCCTGCTTGAGATGTGAGAAAAGCAGCTATAGCTGAGCTAAAGCTTAAAGCAGAGCAAAGTCTGTGTTTTTTCTTTATATTTTTTTTTATCCTATACTAGTAAATTAGCACATACTGAAACATATCTACAGCCAAGATGGTAAAATGGACATAAAATATTGTGGCGCCCAAGGTGGTCAGATTTTTGCTGAAAGCACAAAATGGCTCGTTAATACTTGGGCTGCTGACCTTTGGCTAAAGCATTGTAGTATTCAAGTCCGGTCTCGGTCTCGTCTCAGTCTCAATATGCTAATAATACTGGTCCTCTGGGGGTCCTGACCATTGAAGAACAGGCTGAAAGGGGGCCAAGTATGTTAATATAAGGGGGCTACGTATGCAGAGAAACAGATGGACTACAGTCTGTAACTTCAGAACTTTAACGTGCTCCTATACGGTAAGTGGAGCTGATAAAATGGACAATGAGTGTAGATACAAGGAGGTGTACTTTGAAGAGGCCGTTCAGTGTATATCAAGTATAATCATTGACTAATATAATCATTTACAAAGAAATACAAGTAAATTTCCTCTCTTCATTTCATTTTAATATTCTGAATAAATCTTAATCTGGTTTTAGGCAAAAAGCTTTTCAAAGCCATCAGAAAAAACAAAGCAGGTATCAGGAAATGTATTCATAACCGTTATGTGTAATAACTTTCTGTGAGGGAACTTTCAGAGGCATTAAACTCTTCAGATATGTGGTTCCTATCACCACCACTGTGAACAACTGCGAGTCGATATGTTTCTTTAGAATGGAGCATTTCATATCAAACCACTCTGAATGACTCTGTTTACATCTGAATACACATCAGATGCCACTGAACTGAGCAACACCTCATTAACTGAAGTGCTAAATTTGAGGATTTAGTTGTAATACTTTATAATTGTGACATTATCATGCAAAACAAAAGCCTTTATGTAGGTCTGAAAGGGTCAAACAGCCTGATTCAATACTGCCATGCCTGCAATAGTTCAACTAGATCTCACAGGTCCAATATGAAAACGTAAAGTGCTAGTATTGAAAATCCAAAACGCTGCAGTAACTAGTGCCACTCTTATTCTTTTGAAAGATTACTGCACTAAAAGTGGTGCTGAGCTCGTTTTCTGTTACCTGACAACTTTCAGGCTTGACTATTTGTTCAGCTATGCTGCCATCTTGTGGACACACCTCCTATTTTTCAGCAAATGTACCAGAAAACCTGTGAACATAAACAAATCACCAGAAATCACAACAAGAGATGGATTTGGTACTTTATTTTTATTAAAAAATAGCCATTACCCCACAATTAATCACATTAACCCCAAAACAAAATTACCAAAGTGACTGAATCTGTCCTCGCCCTTCCCTGATTGGGCGTAAAACAGTACAGTAGATGCAGAGAAGACGAGGCGGCCTCAGGCGTGCCTCGGAGACGTGGCCGAGCGAAAGGCACGAAACGCAACCGCTGGAAAAGTTCGGTTCCGCCACGTTTGTGCTTCCTGTTGGGAACCAGCGGCTTGTTTAGCGCTCAAGTGTTCTAGTGGTCAGAGCCACGCGGTCACAACTGAAACTATTCTCAAACGTAGGGCCACAACAATGCCGCACTAAGCTCGATAAGACAACCAATACAACCAAAAATAGCGTGAGGAAATAAACTGCGGTACATCTTTTATTCACTTTCATTTAAATTCAATACGAGGTTCCTAATGGCAGAGACTCTTTTTGGTAAAATAAGGGACCAAAAGTAGAGAAAGTTCATCTTTGGGTACAGAAAACTCCATGAACAAATCAGCCTATGAAAGCAGCCCAACAGCTTTTCTATGAGCACAGAAATCCAATAAATTACACGCTCATGTTGGAGATAAGAAACAAAAAACACACAGGCGATCACCACTCAAGCAGGACCAAGATTCAATGTGATTTCGTTGCGACGTTCTCAACGACAGCATGCGACAGTCTCACTTTTAAAGAAAGGGTTTGGCAAAAAATCAAATGTACACAATGTTATGCTCACTTCAGAAGTCGAACAGCCAAACTTTTTTAGTTTTAAATTGGAGCTGCAAGGCTAATACTGCTAACAAACACTAGAAGTCAATAGTCACCCAAACATTTTTTTGTAAATACATTCCTGAAATTTCTCTCAAGCTTCATACAGGCCTTTATTAAGGTTGCACGAGCTTCTCGATGTGGTTTCGGACACAGTATGACATACTGTGAACTATAAAAAAAAATGAACTATGAAGCTGACCACTGTATGCAGCCAAGATTTTAGAAATCCAACAAGCTCTTCATCTCTGCTAACCCTTGGTCAAATGACATTTTTAAGGAAAAAATACGCAAAATATGCAACGTTTAATGCTGAATTTCCGTTGAGTTTAACATACTGAGGAAAAAAAAACAAAACGTATAATATAAAATGTGCCATAACTTTTTCACAGGCCACATTTTATATTTTGTGCATAAACTGTGCATTAAAATGTGCAGAAGTGTGCTCTCTGTAGAGGATGTGTTCATTTTTTAATTAAGAAAATCAACAAAACATTATTTGACCGGAGGGTGCCAAAACTTTTGCACACAGCTGTATGTTTAAAAACAGAAACAAAAGAAAACGTACAATCTAGAGCTTAATCTAAAATGTAATCTAGAGCCCATATATACCTGTATGGAATTCAGCACAACACCATTGTCTAAACTGGTTGAGTTCGGCTACACGGTTTAGATCCTTTTTGAGGGTCGCTATAAATCACTGCTTCATAAACCACACTGACCAGTTTGCACTACTTTAATGAAGACCTGGATGGAGTTTGAATGCATTTTAGAGACGTTTTCGGGATGAAAGATTTGAGTGACTGTTGACTTCTAGTGTTTGTCAGCCTTGCATCTCCATCTCTAAACCAAAAAAAAAAAAAAAATTTGGGCACCAAACATTTCCTACCTGATCAACTGCATTTGCGGTAAGTGGAAAATTGTGTGCATCTGATTTTTTCGCCAAACCATTCCTGTAACAAAACAGCATTAAAGCAATAATCATAGCTCTGCCTTTAGAATGCAATCATTGAGGATAAGCAGCACTGCTGTATTGGATGAGCAGAGGATGCACATTCACACAAACACATCCGCTCATTTTCACTGGCCTTTTCTCTCCTCTCACACACGCATACGCACACTTGGACACGGTTTGGAGGGACTCGGAAAGAGGAAAGGCATATCCAGTTTCAGACATGAACAGCCCAGCAGTGACTATGCCATGATTAGCATGATTAACGTGTCTACTGTACATTTACCAGACCAGCACCTTCTAACCTGCAGCACTTGCAAATGTACTATCTCGCATAATTCCACAGCAGTCCTGCAGGGGGCATTCAGCCAAGTGCTTCAGTTTACAATGGGACGGAAACATACCCCTCTCTGCCCCAGAACCCTCGTCGTCCTGCCCTACGCCCCAACCACCCAACCAGTCAAATACAAGCAATAGAGGTTGCATTATTTCCATTCAAGTTTCACAGCGCCAACGTGGACCCCGCTCCAGGAGAATAGGCTTGGTTTAAAAAAGAAAAAAAAAAAAAGACGACTCTTTAAACAGAGTCAGCCGTTCCTCTGCTGAAGGGCGTCCGCCTACAGCTCTGTGTGCTTCTCGCCATCTGAGAGAGAGAGAGAGAGAGAGAGAGAGAGAGAGAGAGAGAGAGAGAGAGAGGGAGAGTGAGTTAAGTACCTTCACTGTCATTATACTTGCACAGTACAACAAAATTCTTCTCTTCGCATGTCCCAACTTAGAAAGCCGGGGTCAGAGCACAGGGTCAGCTGTGATACGGCACCGCTGGAGCAGACAGGGTTTGGTGCTTTGCTAAAGGGCCCAATAGTGGCGACTTAGCAGACCAGGGTATTACACCCACAACCCTATGATCAATCGAACAGGGCTCTAACCACTAAGTTGCCAATGAGAAAGAGAGAGAGAGAGAGAGAGAGAGAGAGAGAGAGAGAGAGAGAGAGAGAGAGAGAGACAGAGACAGACAGACAGACAGACAATGTCAATTTTTTTCATAGGCAAAAAACCAGTGTAATCAATTTTCCCCTCACCCAAAGGTGGACGATCAGCTAAGACATGTTTAGTGTAGAAAGTCTGCTTCTTTAGTTTTAGAGCTACACTGTCGAGCTGAATGGTATGGCACGATTAATATCATGATTAACATCAGGAAGTTTTCTACGTACACGATGCGTCACAATATTTATTTTGGTACCACTTTCAAATAAAACTATCCCTTATAAATCGTTTATGAATGATTTAACATGAGTTTATTAATGGTTATTAATTAATAAATTAAATCAATAATATGCAGTTACAGCACATAAATAAAAGGGCAACAGTGAACTGCTATTTGCCTAATAGTGAACACTCACTCATTTATACTGTTAAACCTCAGGTTTTGATGTTTACTGAACTTACTTTGTCGTCTTCATCAGTCAGCTTTATCACATTCATGTTCATCAGATATAACAGCTCACTTTTGCCCTTTTTATTAATGTGTTATAACTGTTTATTAATAACTTTTAAAGTGTTTATGACCTAACTAATAACCATTAACCAGCTCATTTTAAACCATTGTTCAACACTCTATAAAGGTAGTCTTATTTTAAAGTGATATTTTATTTTATTAATGTGGCCTATTTTTTTCTGACGTGATAAGTTAGAACAGACAAAGTAGTGCCAAAACTAGAGAGCCGATTACTTGTATTCAACATTTCACACACTGTGCTGCACTAAATCCAATTAAACAAGACTAATTATGCTCTATTTAATCAAACATCCAGTCGGTAAATGTTTTTAAGTACTGACAACATCCACGATATGCTCAGAAAACCAAACTGTGACATATTTTGATGTAAATTATTACTATAATGATCATCATTTTGCCCATCATTTTGCCCAACTATACTACAAGGATTATGTAGGTACCAATTAAAAACGGCCAAAGTTTGACTTAAACTGTGTTCTGTCACTGGTCGACATCTCTGGTTTGGCTCAGCACAATGGGCTAAGACTTTGACTTCCTGTTAAGGCTACTGAGTGTTAATGAGGCCACTTATGCTTGTAAAATTCAATCTTAGCATTGCCAGCTAAATCAGCATGTAAATCTTCATTTGGCTGATAGTGTTAGTGGATAAGTCCACTTTGCTTAAGCAGGAGCACGACTGATTTCACAATAAGAGTCCTTTAAAATTCTACTGTTTAAAGAAGGTAACTTCATTTACTTGAACAATTAAAACGTCAACTTAAAATTATATTTAATAAAAATTAATAATAAATTAAACCTAAACAAAAGCAACATCAAAAAACTAACTAAATAAACTTAAACAGACGAACAGGACTGAACAAATGAACAAAATCGCCACATAAACACTGTGGTGAGTTTTTATATGCGATGCTGATGAGGGTAAAATAGCAGTACCTCTGCCTTACAATGGATGGATGAATGAATGGTTTTTAAAAAAATTAAAACATTTTAGACCAAACCCACCATAAACCATATCATAAAACAAGGTCTCGGGCATCAGGCGACATATTTGGAACCATTTCATGTAATAACTTTGTGAGTCAGCTGTTAGAGCATGTGTCTGGCTCCAGTCCTTGCAGGTCAAAATACTGCAGACTTCAGCAAGTGGCCTCATTAAACGCATCTGATTCAGCTCATCAGCTAATTAGCAAGGCCTTCTCTGCAGCACTTCGGCCGGGAAGGTGCTCAGTTTGACATGCCTGTTTTAGAAGCTGTCAGAGGTCTGGTTCGTATCACCATCATTATGAACAATTCTGACTCAACAGAACAGAGCATTTCACTCTAAATGACTGTTTACATCCCAACCATTTAATTATACAGAAATTTTGAAAAATTGGTGGAAATCCCCTTTAACAGCTCCACTGAGGTGTGGTGACGTGGTGATGCAGTTTGCATGATGCTACTCATTAACTACATTAGCCTCATAGTTCCAGTGCGAATCAGTGTCTTGGGCTGATCGACTATATTTGAGGGAAAGGGAAAAAAGTGTGTACATTTTTTTTTTACACCCCCCAAATAAACATCTGCTTTTTGCTTTAGGCAAATGACAGTAGCCCACTGATGGTCACACCTTTCTGTGTTTTCCCTTTGTTTGTCTTGTTGCTTCCCTTCTCTCTCTCCTCCAGGAACTTATTGTAGATCCTCTTGACCTCCTGGTCATAGTCGGTCCATTCCGCCACGATCCGCACAGCAGCCTGCAGCTTGGGTTCTTTCGTTTGGGGGTTATTGCACTGGAACACAAGAGGCAAAAGGGGCAACCCAGGTCAACGAAAACAACCTCTGCATACAACTGGTCATCTGAAAACTATTACTGAGTCACCTGTGTTGGAGAACTGCTCTGAGCTGGCCACGTGGTTTCCACCTGGCACATGCCAAATGAGTTTTGGTGAATTTCAGCCAGAAAGTGCAGCAATTACAGGCCATGGGTTGATACTGTTTTGACTGAGACTGCTGGTCTAAGATATTAGAATGTAAACAGCATAGTTTTTCTAACACTTTGTGGCTTTTTCTGCAGTACTACTTGCACTACAGCTTACAGCTTTATGACATCTAAACAAACATGAGTCACAAAAGGGAAACGGATATTAAAATGATTATGATTGGTCAGAAATAGATACCAACAGATATTTAAACAGAAAAAGGAAAAAAGAATCTATTTTAAAATAGCCAGAAATCAGAGGATAAACTTCATTCAGAAGTGCATGTAAACAGATATATAAACACAATAGTCTTACATAGAACTCTTGTAAAAGTCATGTTTCAACCGTTTTAACATGAAGAGGTAGGGTAATGTAATTTTAATTACTGTTTCTCAGTGATCTTAGTGCCTTTCGAACGTGAAATGTCAGTCATTTTTACAGACTGTCAGTAAAGATTCTAGCACCTTTTACCTTCCATTAAACGAGCCATAGAAATAAATCAAGGTTATATTAATCTGCGAATCAGCATATCAGTAAAAAAGGAGTTTCTTAAATGTGGAGGCACTCAAAAAAGCATTTACTCGCGTTCTCTATGGCTGAAATCAAACTGATACATACGGTCCTACCTCAAGTGTGCAACGTGGAACATTAAAACGTAGAAGTTACTGAAACAAACTGAAACTAAAACCAGGCGGTGTTGGACATGGGTAGGACAATACGGTCTCTCTACAGCCTGTTTTACAAGACAATTAAAAAAAATCAGCGTATTAATGTTTATGCCTCTCAATTCTATTCAGGCAAACAGAGCAAAGTCGGCATCTACGGACTCTGGTTCCGTAAATGTTGACTTTTTTGCCTCTGCACTGTTAGCCTACATGTGTTCGGCCATACTGGGGAAGTGGTTCTGATTGCATTTGTGTGTATTTAAAAACAGGCTAAAATCACACTGTACGCCTGACGGGAATAGGCCGAATGTTTAAAGTGACGACTTTAAACAACTTTGCGTATGACTGCCATGGCATCAGCAGCACTTCGCTGTGGGAGCAGACCCTCATTCACTGTCGGCTCGGGTCTGTTCATTAGCGTGGCAGCATACACTAGGCTTATGTCACATGGTATCAGTATGAGATGTTGGTATCAGAGCTCATTTATGAGTACAAGTAAATGAGCAGTGTATCAGCCGGATACCCGATATCAGTATCGGTACAGATGCGTCCCAACTATTAATCACTGTCACAATATAAACAGCATAATTGAGTCTTTAATGGTCCAAACTGGATTTTAAAATAATAATAATAATAATAACAGTTGGCCATTTAAAAATCATGAATCAAATAATGTGCTAAACTGGTTATTTAGCACAATGAATTGTAGAATTATTCTACAACACTGTGGTTAAATCCAGTGTGACTGCATTTACCTGCCTCACCTTATTTAACACAAAAAATACCAACCCAGATCAGTCACAATAAAATCAATCCAGAACGCCGAATCCAGTTTTGGCTGATTCAGACTGTGCATGACAGGACGTGTAGAATTCTGAAAAATGCTTGTAAATTTGCAGTCATTACCAGGTCAATAGTCTTGGCACTCTTTTTAGAGGTGTCATCACACCAGGTCTCGCACCACAGCCACTCCTGCGGCAGGGACTTGATGGGCACCTGATGGATCATGTTGTTTGGGAGATCCTAAAAGGTAGAGATGGAGAAAACACCTAATTTCAACAACGACACACCAGCACAATTCATAGTAAAAATGTAATCCATAAACATTTAACCCATTTTTGTCCATGTATAGAGTTTTGACTTTCAGTCTAGCTTCGTGATCTTGCACTGGAACGCTTCCTTACAAAAGTATGCTAACATGGCTAGCAATTAACAGAAGCTCATAGAACACGTGAGCCACTGGGGATTGTATTTGCAAAACTCAGAAAAAAGCGTCCTACAGCAATATTGTTAATATTCCATCAGAATGATGTGTATGAGCAGTCAGTGCCAGCTATGGCTTCCTAATCAAGATATCAAGAGAAAGTCAGTTTGATCGAAAGTGTTGATGCGTAACAGATCAATAAGTTATCTTTGAATCCTATTTATAGACATCTATAACTACTTTGTAAATACAGTATAAGCCTACAGGAGCTTAAAGCATACAAATTGTTAGAATTGTGTAATTATTAGGTCAGCGATATTCTGTCTATCATCAACAACACCATCAAACTTCACTGTGAACAGAAAAGTGAGTAATGGCTGACATTGCCTAGGAATCTATATGTAACGTTTTACCGTTCTCCCGACTGCATTCATTGTCTAACTAAGCGGAAGAGCTCTAGATATAAATAGTCTGATTCCAAAAGTCAATCATCAGTGTCAACACTTGAAAATGATCAATGGGAAAACTACAGAACTCATCCTTTACCTAACTGTCTATCTATGACAGACTGATGAAAACATACACAGTTTTTCCTGTTTATTTTCGCTACCCAAAGATTTCTCCTTTGCTGGCTCGGCTCTGCAGCCTGTTTATGCCCCCAGTGTTGGACAGCCAGGATGCCATTTTTTGTTGCTATTGTTACTACAACCATGAACCGCGCAGCTCACCATGGCTATATTTTATCTATTAGGACATTTTAAACGAGTGCCGTGACGTCAATCGAGCTCCATCTACAAGTCGCATTCATCGGGTCACGCACCTGATCCAGGTTGGACAAGCTGTTGGGGTCCTGGCTCAGACCCTGGTACTGTCCCCTCAGTCTGTCTCCTGCAGCGATCTTCCTGAACTTCTTCAGATCCACCACGTACAGAGCACTGGAGACAGAGACAGAGCAAGATGTGTGAGGAACTGCAGCACAGGATTAAAGAGGCGTCATTTAACACCTGAAGTATAAAGGGACCATATGAGGGAAAATTGTTTCTGACCACAAAACTAACTATTTTATGTATGATGAAAAGCAGTGCATTTACATACATATACTTATTCAGCCTGCAGCACTTTAGCCCCGGCCATTTACACTGAAGTTATAAGGAGGGTTTCAGCCTGGACTGCTTTTTAAATGAGGCACAATGCAGAGCAGCCAATCAGAGCAGAGGTAATACACATTTGTCAGTCTTAAGGGCACAAAAACAGCCTGCTTAATTCTAAAGGATAAAGAAAAGTTGGTAAATGGTCATGTAAAAATCAATTATGACTCATTTTTGGAGCATAAACCTCAAAAACGTTATAAGAGGATCTCAGGAGAAAATGCAGGATATGGACCCTCTAAAGCACAATTAGGATAACTTTGAACCTAGAATTTTTTTAGTGTGGAAGTTCTGTCAAGAGGCTGTTTATAACCCCAGCCAAGATCAGCAGCTTAAACAGTCCACTTATAATCAGAGTAGAAAAACTGAGCAAATCAGAATGAGGAGTCAGAAATGTACCTCATGCACAATAAATGCCTGGAGTTACATAAACCTAATTTCATGTGTTGTTGTGTTCTAAAATGTGTCAACTGCAACCTGCTTTCTGAGGGTTGCAACAATGAAGAGCTACAGCAGGCATAAACAGGACACCAGACTAATGCAGGCCCATCATCCTGGGGGCAATGAAAATAGTGTACAGGGTGATGTTTAAATTGTTTTGGTACTATAAACACTTCATGTCTGTAAAACAGTCATAAAATCAATGTGCCAGCCATGCCCACCCTAAATATAGTGAAGTTTAATCCAGTTTTAAATTCACTTTGAAAGTAGCATTTTTCCATCAAATTCCTAGTGCGAGTATAATGCTATTATCCATTGGCCTGTCAAAGGGAATTCCTATGCAATATTGGCATCAAGCTAACAATTATGTCTGTTCATGTTTTTAGCTCTGCCTTAAACATGGACAATTAAAGCCTTTAAGTAAGTAACTTCATTGGAGTTTTACAGTTTCACTAGGATCTCTAGAATATGGTAGTACAGGCCGGTACAGTGCCCAGGTATTTTACTCTTTCAAGCCCAGGGCACAGCGATGATTTTCCAGGGCACAGCGATGATTTTCCAGGGCACAGTGAGGATGATCTTGCTCTATTTTTATTCTAAAAGCAGCTTTAAATGTTGATAAATCAAATGTTAATTGTTAACTACTGTATACTAAAGAAATATTCTAAAATGAATATATAATAATTTTAAGGGAACACAGTCTGAGTTTACAGCGATTTGTAGTTTAACTTGGCTTAAGTTTCAGTTTCACAAAACACAACCAACACAATTGTAGTTAACTCAGTTTAGAACAACGGACAACAATTTTCTCTGTTAATCCAGGTTTAATCCAAGCTTGGTTTAATACTCGTGTGTGTGCACAAGAAAACATGACTTTTACAACGATAAAGCAGCAATGAGAAGTCATACTATTTAAATACGTAGAAAGTAAAGCATTTACAATCGTAATGAAAATAAACTGTGTTAGATATCAGGAATATAAATTATTTCTCTGATAAGCACTATGTAAAAATAATTTGTTTGCTACACTTAAAAGTGATCATTCTCAGGTGACTGTTGCCACAAATATTATAAAAGCAAAGAAAAAGGGTTCCATCTTCGTCAGAAGGTTTCCACTGATTGGTCCAAAGAGCTGTTGATGATCCAAAATCCCAAACCTAACCAGCCTCAGAACGGGTCAGGAATGCAGCACAGATTCTTAGGCCTGTCTTATGGACCACATTCAACTTAAACAAGGATCCTGAATAAGCTTCAGCTACACAAAACCTAACAAACGCAAACTCTTT
This sequence comes from Colossoma macropomum, assembly GCF_904425465.1. Classification (NCBI taxonomy): domain Eukaryota; kingdom Metazoa; phylum Chordata; class Actinopteri; order Characiformes; family Serrasalmidae; genus Colossoma; species Colossoma macropomum. The sequence continues at coordinate 36,102,144 of NW_023494805.1, forward strand.
TTATGACAGTGGGTAACATCTTTCTCTGTTAACCCATGTTCTTTTTATGATAACCCAAATCAAAGAAAAAAACCCTGTAATTCAACACTTAAGCTGCTCTGTAAATGACAGGCGTGTAGTATTAGTTGTCATCATGATGTAACCCAGCAAAAAATGATTCACCATCATGAGATACCCAGGTAAGGCTGAAGTTAGCTGGCTAAACACAAACCCTGATTCGTGAGACAGACCCCTGTTCAGCTTTGCTTCTGAGAGCTAAATGTCAGAGCAGACGCCCATTTGTCTTCTCATCTCTCTCAAGTACCTGTCTTCTTCACACACACTCAAACAATGGCAAGAGAACAGAGGTCAGGAACTAACCAGAGTCTAGAAGGTCAATCTCAAAAGGCCAGCTCCTACAATGCAATGTAACACATGAGCAGGACCCATTGTGTCGGAGTCAGACCTCTGAAACTCCGACTCCCGAGCCTCACCTGATGTGGTATTTGCGGCCGGCCAGGTGACTCGCCCAGTAGCCCGACTTCCAGAAGCGGTATCCGTCCATCTCTCTCCGGCTCTCGCAGAACGGAGTGTAGCCGTATGGCGCCCCCTCCAGGTCAAAGTCCCTCAGCTCCTTCAGGTCCGTGCGCACTATCTGGAGAGAGAAGGAACCATATATTCAAATGAGACTTAACAAATAACAAATAACAAACGCACAGTGCCTCGAGTGGATCAGGTTGTGTCTTTATGGCTGTAGCTACACGTCCAACCAAAAGCTCAGAATTACTGTTTTTAATAACAGGAAACTAATTTTGTTGAAGATGCATAAAAATGTATTATAATGCTACAACTTGAGAACTTTCATAAGTATCAAGTATTAAGCAGGAAGCTGTACAAAATGAAGAAATGTTAGATGTGTCCAGAATGATGAACAGAACTGCAGACGATTTGATGAAGTTATAATAAAAGTAGTGTCCAGAATGCGTCACATTTGAAAAGTGGTGATGAAGTTCGAGGCAGATAACTTACCACAGAATTACTGTAGATAGATAATTACAGTAAATAATTCATCATTTAATAACTTTTTGTTGTTCACTCCCCAGGTCATGTATACAAATATATTTATATACAATTATATGCAAAATACAGATGCAAAATAAAGTCATCTTGAAATCTACCAGTCTATAAAGGGCTCTGGGACTCCAGTAAACCACAGTGAGAACTATTATCCACAAATGGAGAAAATATGGAACAGTGGTGAACTTTCCCAGGAGTGGTGGACCTACCAAAACTTCACCAAGAGCGCATCAATGGCTCATTCAGGAGGTCACAAGTCCACCTCTGAATGGCTCAAAATAACAAAATTAAGGTTTTGGAGTGGCCGAGTCAAAGTCCTGACTTGAACCCCACTGAGATGCTGTGGCGAGACCTTAAATGGGCAATTCATGCGCGATAACCCTCCAATGTAGCCGGATGAAAACAAGTTTGCAAAGAAGAGTGGTCTAAAATTACTCCACAGTGATGTAAAAGCAAAAATGCAAATGTTTGATTTCAGCTGATACTGCCAAGGATGGCACAACCAGCTACTAGGTTTACGGGGGCAATTACTTTTTCACATGGGTGATATAGGTTTTGAATAAATCTTTGTCTTCCATACATGGAATGATCATTTCAAAGCTGCATTTTGTGTTTACTAGTGTGGTCGTATATTAAAATTAGTTGGATGATCTGAAACATCAATCAAAGATTTTTCATGACACTGTATATACAGTCTCTCAAGGTATTACACAGTTCTACCTGAAGGGGGCAGCAGGGTATAGGCAGTTCATTTGAACTGCATCCTCCACCTGCATCTCTGAACTCTCTGCAGGCTTCTGTTAAAATCAGAGGTGTAAAAGCTCCCCCAGTCTCCTCTGTATGTTCTATTGTATATACTTGTAGAAACAAATCATTTCCAGGCCCAACCTCAGATACAAATGTCTCGATGCCACAATGAAACGAATGAAGTATTCCTTTGAAGACAGATAGAGCCAGACTGAGATTGAAGCACTGTTGTTTGTGCTTTGATGGAAGTGGTAGCAATGTACCTGATCAGCGTCCACAAAGATGATCTTGTCGACGGCCAGCGGGAAGAGCACGTCCAAGAAGAGGATTTTGTAGCCCCAGATAATCCTCTGCTTCTCCGTCTGCTGATGCAGCCAGCGAGGCCACTTGTACTGAACCAACTCATACTGGAAACCATATTCCTTAGCCATGTACGGGATCCATTCCTGCCAGAGAGAGAGACAGAGGACATTCAAGTACCTAGAAGATTACAGATGATCACTTCTCAATCATTTGAAATTCAAATAAGCCTTCTTCATCTGTAATGCATAAAGCTCCTCCTAATTTTCCATCCACCATCCATCCCCCATTCAGCAAAACTTTTGAAAATTTAAATATCACAACTGAATAATAATGGTTGACGTCTCCTTCTCCACGTATAGGGAGATAATGATCATAAATAAATGAATATTTTACAAAAGAACAAATGTGGCCCGCGGGCAGATTTTAATTGGCCAGAGGCTTCTGTTAGAGTGTGTTGTAAGTGGCTGGTCAATACATTACAGTTCTTTCCATTCACCTGATGGGGGCTGTAGTACTGTCAATTACTTAACACTGAGGGCAGGTTAGCTTTGAGATTTTGGTGAGATGGAAATTTAAATACTTTTTCATCAAGAGCCACAGCAAATGCGTGAGCCTCGTGTGTCAAAAGACTGTAATGAATTTAATATCAATAGACATTAAACAAAGCATAGACGTTTTAATAAATATTCAGGGGAGAAACTAAAGCAACTGCAGCTACCAGAGTCTCACAGCACCAACTTCTTATCAGAGCAAATTCAGAGTTCGGTAAATATTAAACCCTTTAAGGCCGAACAACAATGTGGCTGTTTATGCTGTTTGATCTGCTCTTCTGATTTAACACGTGATTTCTGAATGTGGTTGCTGCTTTTATTTCATATATGAAGAACATAATCGAACCTGAAGATGTACAGATTTTTGTTAAGTTTGTCTCAAATTTTTGAAAAAGTAAACACTTAATCAGAATATACTAAATACATTAGTCATGTTTTATTGCTACTCAAACAATTTCATAATTTGTTATACATGCTTATCGATCCAGACTGCACCAAATAAGCCATCTAACAATAAAAGAAGCCTTGTGCATCTTTTATACAGTAAGAGGAAACACGGTAGCTCACAGAAAGCTTAGATTGTACGTGCTGATGCATTTCACACAAACCATGCATGCACCGTAACCCCTCCGGTGGAAGATTTATGTGCGTTTAAGAGGTCATTGCTAATTTCTCACAATGGATCACCAGCAAGTTCATTTCTGTTAACTGTTCTACATCGTTGTGGTTTCCATATTTAAAAAAAATAATATGTTAAACCATTTGTGAATAAAATTTTGGCCCTCAGGTATTTTGACATGATACAATCTGGCCCTCTTTGAAAAAAGTGGAAAGCCTGGAATAAAAATCCTTTTAAAACAAGTTCACAAAATGTTTTACTGAGAACTGCAGGTTAGCAAATTCACTTCTTTAAAAAAACTAAATAAATTTGAAAAAAAAAACAACATTTTTTTAGAGTGAAGCTGATTTAGATTTATCGAGAATTTCATTTTTAAAATAAAAAAAAACCTTTATTCCCCACATTTTCATGTCACTACCGAAACGCAGAGTTGTAGTCCACATTTTAGAGCAGGAAGTGAGGCTGCATCCCTGTCCCTCATAGCCACAAGGTGAGCAGTCAGATCTTATTGTATTGAAGTAAAGGTGTCCCAAATGGTGAAAATCAGTGTGGAACATTCAGAATTGTCACTACCGAAACAAATTGTCTGTGATTAAGTAAACTTTGTATTTTAAGGAAAAATATCATGATTTCATGTGTGTACAACTGTTCAAAGCTGCATTTGTCAGCTATGTACTGGCGAGGTTTTTAAGTTCTGTTCAAAATTAGCTAAAATTGTCAGCACTGAAACAGTCACTGCCCAAACACTTAGTAAAGTTTTGGCAGTGTTATGATTGTTTTGGTAGTGAAAAAAAGGAATATTTAATCATTTGTTTTGACAAAATAAACACAAATAAAAGGTATAGGGTCACTCAAAGCAAACATATTTTAGTCTGAAGTCCAAGCCAGTTAAAAGTCTTTGACTCTTAGTCTCTTACTTTGAATCAACTCGGTTAAATTTTGACTTTTTACATGAGAACATGTGAAATTAGAATATTCATTTGGCATAATTCATAAACTGATAAATATTTACAATGAAATGTTGACATGAAGGTGAAGAGCAAAAACAATAAAACACCCTGGTACACAGAATAAGCCAAGCTAAAATACAAAACCAAAAATATAAACAGATAAGCAAAAAGGGAAAACATGTAACTGAAAACAAAAAGAGGTAAACTGATGAGTGAGAAAGGGCCTCACATCCACTCCCATATACACACCTTAAAGGTTGGAGACAGGAAGTTCTTCAGAAACCAGAACTTGACCGGCGTTTTGGTATGTTTCAGTACAGACAGCATCATTATCCTGCAAAGAAAAGAAGCAGCTCAACCTTCTAGCATCGACAGCGTGTTTCTCAGAGTAACTGATCTGAGATCACTTTCTTCTAGTTCTTCTACCTGTAATAGATCAAACATGAAACCCAGAACATGATCCCAGATCAGGATATTGGGTTCGTCTGTTCAACCCAGCTAATACTGCCTGCAGTCACAGGCCATGGAAGAAATATGCGAATGACCTTAAAAACTGAGATCTACTGGTAGAGGAATAATGCCAGCGCTAATAAGATATGGCATGTCTAAAGATCACTGATAGAAAAAGGGTTCATCCTTTGGAAAAAAATTCTACATTAAAAAACAGAGAGAGATGCAATATACACAAAAGTAAAATGTCAGCCAAAGCCAAAGTCGGTTGGTCATGCAAAGCTACCGTCATTTTCTTTAATATCAAAAACGTTCAGACGGTGCCATTTCCAAATGCCACACGCAGGAAGACACTTGTCTTCCTAAATTATAAACTTCAAGAGCGATCGACACAGTAAAATCAGTGGGTCAACACAACGCAGGTGGTGATGATCTGTACCTCAGGAACCTCTCGTACAGGTGACCAGAGGCCACTGAGAAAATGTTGATGACGTCATCTTTCTCCTGCTTGGTCTCCTCCACTTTGGAACCTCCAGTGAATCCCCTGAAAAAGACAGAAGGAGAGAGGGAGAGAGAGAATGGTGAATGCCTTCACAGCGACTCTCAAAGGCTGTAAATAGTGCATAATAGGATTGGCCTGAGATGTGGGGCGTCACCAGATGCTGGGTTTCTTCACTGGTGATGCTGTGCCAGGCCTTTATTGCAGAAGTGAGACGCATGCTTGAATGCATTGTCTTAGTCATTACAGAGCATTCACTGTCCATTTGCACTGTTAAATGCTATCCAATGAGACATCTGGCTGAATTAAAGCAGATAATTTTACTCTCTACACTTCAGGATTCATCCAGCTGCTTTCATCAGCAGTCAAATCATCAATAAACACAAGAGAACCAGTTTCAATGGCAACCGTACATACCCACACTATAAAACTACCTCCACCATGCTTCACAGAGGAGGTGGAATGCTTTGGATCAAGAGCAGTTGCTTCCCTTCTCCGAACTCTTCTCTTCCCATCGTTCGGGCACAAGTTGATTGTTGACTCATCTGTCTATCAGATGTTCTAGAACTTTACAGGCTTTGTTTCTATTAGATGTTTTTTTGGTCAGTCATGGTGTTCCTGTTTTTGAGGCTTACCAATGGTTTACATCTTGGGGTAAATCCTCTGTGTTTACTCTGGTGAAGTCTCCTCTTGACTGTTGACACTGATATGCCTACCTCCTAGAGGGTGTTTTTGATCTGCCAAATGTTGTGAAGACGTTTTTCTTCACCAGGGAAAGAATTATTCTGTCATCCCCCAGCAGTTCTCACTGGTCTTTTGGACCTTTTAGTGCTGGTTTGAGCTCACCAGTGTGGTCTTTTTAAGAATGTACCAAACAGTTGACATGGCCACACATGTTTTCACAATCTCTCTTATTGGTTTGTTTGGATTTTTCAGCCTAATGATGACTCGTGTCATTGGCAGTGACATCTCTTTGGACTCCATATTGAGGATTAACAGCGACAGATTCCAAATGAAAATTCCTACTAAGTGCACATAACTAGGACAGCCAGATCTCAGGTCTTAACATTGCTACTATGGCTATGACCCCCACTAGGAGTACATGCCAGTAAACCAAACCCCTAATGAACTCTAATAAGCCATGTTTCTCTAGATATGACCTCAATCTCTTGAAACTGAACCAGGAGAGGACACATTAACAGCATGCACAATTTCATGTCAATCAGACAATCTTCTGAAGGTATGGACCAAAATGCTTAATGCATCGCTACTACCACCATTTGGCTGACTGGACTGAGCTCATGCACATGCGTAGTGGTAGAGACTGCTACCTTTTAACCAAGTTCCGTGTCTGTACAACTCATGGTTTGGACTGCATGATTTTTTTGTAAGTCAGTAAAAAAGAAGATGATGATATTCTAAATTACAGAACTGTAGAAACTACACTTGCCTTATCTGAATTGTTAAAGTAAACAAGTACTGACTTAAGATTTTCGCATATCTAAGTAAGCACACCCGTCCACAGAAGCCAGCTGCAGCAATAATGGCTTGGTTAATCTGTACCTGGTTAGAGAATGCCAGAATCCCGAGTCGTTCTCATCAGTGCCATCACTGAGCAGCTCCTCATTCATCATGTCTGGCTTTTTCTGCACCTGCATCAACACAACAACAACAGCAGTTTAAAGCCTTAGATACACTACACAACTTAAACAACTGATGTTAGGTACTGCTCACTCAACAACTTGCGATCTTTTGTGGAACCGAACACGCGCAAACATGTATTCTCTCCTTTTACTGGCAGACGCAGACAGCAAAACAAACATGCAAGTATTCTGTTGATTTTGCCTCCATTTACACTGACAAAGTAAAGAAAAAAAGATAAAGCACTTGTTGGATGAGGCTCTGAATGTGATACGTGATCAGTGACTGTAGATTTGAACTAAATTCACCTGAGCTCCTTAATTAACATAAACACACAATGTTACTAATGTAAAGCGCGGCTACATGACTGCTAACAGCGCCCCCCTGTGGAGAGGTTTTAGCCTGCAAAACATGAGTGAGTGAGTGATTGAAGCTCCTTGCTTTTAAAAAGCTACACACATAAACATATTTACTACTTTCACGCTCTTAGTTTTCAGTGTTTCCGTAATCCATTCAGCTTCAGCGGTTAATCAGTATATACTTCAATTCCAAAAAAGTCGTGAAAATGTGTGAGAACAGAAAGCAGTGATTTGTAAATCGACTTTGACATGCATATGAATGAAAACAGCACAAAGAATGTTTTAACTTATCAACTTCGTTGTTTTTTGTAAATATAAGCTCATTCTGTGACTGATGCCAGCAACACGTTCCAAAAAAATAGCAAAGGACCAATTAAAGACTAAGACCATTGTAAAATGCTCACCTTTTTGCAAACAATGCATCAGCAAATAATCCAACAGCTTAAAAACGACGTTCCTCAGCGTTGTACTTCATAAAATTTGCATAAAAATGGCATAAACTGCTCATAAATACTACAGTCTTGCTTTATAAATATGTTATTCAATGCTTATATATGTGATATGTGGTCCCAATAAAGGTAGCTTCCAAATAAATTGTCACTGATCTTTCAATGTTTTGAGATAACAGTAAACAAAACATTCCCCAAAAAAGAAACACTGTGCCAGTCTGTGTTCAAGCCTCACAGCCTCAGTGAGCTACAATACCTAACTTCGGACACCGGAGTGACATTTTCAATCCATCACTGACCTTCACTTTAATAATCTTGCTCTTGAAGTTATTCAGCACGACTATCAAGTCCTCCGCGTCTGCTGGAGAGTCCGTACCGTCGTGACTGCGAGAGAAAGAAAAATCGGAGACACAAGTCTGGAATCACTGATCATGTTAATAATTTTGTTACTTGGTTCAATAATGGTTTATAATCTAGACTGAAATATGAACCGAATGTCTAAAGGTATTTCTGAACCTGTGTTCAATATTCTAGTTATAAAGCTTTAAGACTCTTCTGCCTTTCTACACTTTTGTGTTTTACACTTTTATTTAGGTTTTTTTTTTTGGATAGATCCAAAAAGCAATATATATATATATCCTTGGATTCAGCACCTCAGCTAATATGCGTCATTCATTCAATATTTCAACACACTATCTTTGTTATAAATATTATTACCCCATAAAACCACAGTAGAACAAAAAAGAGCTTAATTTTTAAAGTTCTTTTCTGAATATAAGTTTAAAACTATGGTATTGAAAGAACAGTTTTAACCAAAAAAATTTTTACTTCTTTTTGTTTTCAAGCACCCTTTTTTCTGGCCTGTGATTTTATATGAAAGTTCTCTTCAGAGTTTCTTTTCAGAGATCAGTTTTTGTATTTTTTACACAGTCTGTATCTTCTGCATCACGATACCAAAATCTGAAGAGTTCTCACACTGTGCATGATTCCGTGTTGGAACAGCAGCTCTAGAGCCTTGTCTGTACAACACATCCTCTTCGTCATAGTTTTGGTTTTGGGTTACATTACTTGCTTTTCTCCTTCCTCTTGCTCAAAGTTGCCCAAAGGCACACCCACTACAACTTCCTGTGAACCAGAAACTCTAATTGTCCAACACCAATCAGTGCACCCGTTTCCCGGCGCTCCAGATTACTTACTTTGCCTGTGGCTCTCTAACCAGAGCCATTCTAAAGCAGAATGTGGACAATACATCATATGACATCACAAATAAAGATGGTGCATTGAGACTGACCTGTATATAAAACGATTATACAAGCATCGTGCCAACTGCATGGCAAGGGTTTGCATGCTTTCCAAAAATGTATTCTTTAGGTTTAAGTAAATGACCCACAATGACAAACTTGGCCTTGTATTTTAACAATATTTCTTTAGTTTCAAAGGGAAAAAACACATCTAACTCACACTACTGAGGAGCAGTGATGCTTTAAAGATAGCAAGGTATTTTGTCATGCCAGTTCTAAAGGGTTAATTAATATATAACATAAATGTTAAATAACAGTGCAGTTATCTATTTATAGTCAAAGTCAAAGTCAAGTCAAATTTATTTGTATAGCGCTTTTTACAACTGATGTCGTCACAAAGCAGCTTCACAGAAATCCATTTAGGACAAAGTTTTAACATGAAACGTAAATCCTCCAGGTGAGCAAGCCAGGGGCGACAGTGGCAGGGAAAAACTCCCTCAGAGCTGAGGAAGAAACCTTGGGAGGAACCAAGGCTCACAAGGGGGGACCCATCCTCCTCTGGTCAAACTACCTACAAAATTAATATACTACTAATATTAACAGTAGTAGTAGTAGTAGTTAGGAGTCCACTTCAGTGTAGAGAGGGCAGCCAGTCCAAGGCAGGTGGCAGTGACTGGGGTGTGGGCAACTGGTCTGAAGCGGGTAGCCGGAGAGCTCTACAGACAATCATCCAGCAGTGTCCGACTGGACAGGTGGGCAGTCGTTTTCTCGGAAGATAGATATTTATAGTAATTGCTTGCCAAGTTATATGCCAAGCAATGATTTCTGATCACAATGCTTGGAATATGGGGCAATCCGGATATTGATTATTATTATAATTTAATTCTAAATGCTCTACTGCTTTCTCAATATACTAAAATGTCTTGATTTTTCAGTTTCATGTCATACTGACATCAAATGACTCATGTTCAAAATTGTCTCTATATTACTGAAAACAGCAATACCAGACTTTTGCACACAACCTGCAACCACACATTTACCTGTAGATCTTGTAGATGTCATCCGATCGTCCTTTCCTCAGGCGGAGAATCCAAGCTCCTGGGTTGGCCTTCAGCTGGAAGTAGCCCTGATGAAGAAAGAAAAAAAGCAATCAGAATCAACAGCCAAATCATTATGCCACAGCTCTGTGGCAGTTCAAGTGTATGCATTCATTAGATCAGAAGGTCCCTCCATATGGACATGCTCCTCACCAGGTTGGCCATGACGATGGTGTCCACTATAACGGGTTCAGAAGCGGTGCCCAGAGTGAACTGCAGGCCGCGAGGCGGCTGACCCGTGCTCACGTCAAAGCAGTGACCCTCCAGCAGGAGATACTCCAACTCGTACTCAGCAGGCACAACACTGTCCACCTGAAGGACATCCAAGAGCACAAAGCTCAGAGTGTGAACAGCAGCGTGAAGCCTCAATGTACTTAACCCATCCATCTGTTTATTCTTTTAGTGAACAGTTCAGTTCTATAAGTACAGCAATTACTCTTGGCTTTACAGTAAGTGCTTCAGCCCCAAAATTCTAGCAGTTCTTCTATACTTTCACTGAAATGCATTCATTGTAAACAGTTTAGAAAGTCAGGTGAGATGAGAAATCGAAAGAGGTTATGTTACTCATTATTTTACAGGTAATTAAGTATTATTCATGTATTAATGAGCTGAGTCTGGGCTCAGCTTAATGTAATCATGAACTGCACTGGACAATATTTAGACAACTCAATGATCAAACCACAAAGAATGCCATACCTCCTCTAGGTAGATGTTGTCCAGGTCGTAACGTGTGTGAACAGACTCTACCATCCAGCTCTCAGGGGTGTTCAGGTTCAAGGTGAAGAGAGGAGACTGCGGCATGTCCAGGAACTTGGCCATCGGGCCTGGAGCAAAACTGTTATCGGTCATGAAGGACACTTCTGGCTCCAGCACGTACCGGTAGAAGCTAGAAAAAAGGACAGACAAAAACTCGAGTGTTACTTCCAACAACTTGGAGCATAAGGGCGAATGAACGGATGGTAGTAATTGTAGTAATTTCTAAGCACTTAACATGTAATGTAAAGGGTCTAATTCAACCACTACTAGTGTGTGTGTGTGTGTGATAAATATGTATATACGTCACTACATACATCACTAACTTCCATTGTGCTAGACTTTGATTCTTTACGCTGTGGAGATGCTGCAACATGTGCAGTGGCTAAATAAAGCGTGAGCTGCCTCTGAGTGTGCTCCCGTGGAGTCCTGGGTTGCCAGATGCTCACCTTTTCAGTGGCATGTCAGAGAGCTTGGACTGGCAGTTCATGAAGACTCGCAGGTTGACGTTGACCAGCTGCTTCAAGACCTGAAGGGCACACAGAGTGAGGCAACAGATGACACAGAGCTTTAAAGCCTTAGAGTAGAGAGAAAGTGCTGAGTGAAGATCAGGCTTCGCCTTTTATATCAGTCAGTATCACTGAATGGACTACGATTTCATCCTAGATCAGAAGTCTCACAGTGTTTATCCCGCTGTTCAAACCAGGGAAGACACTTTGATGCATATATATATAATAAATGTGTTGAGCTTCTTTTTTTATTACTTCTATTTTATTATTTGATGCTTGTTACTTTTATTATTAATGCTAGAATGGCTTTAGTTTTGGAGTTCTTTTCACTCCTTCAATGCTTTTATTTTCTACTTTCTGTTCATCTCCTTGCTGCCTTGCTGGCTCTTACATGCATTGCCTTCCTCTTGGGAAGCACTTTGAGCCTTTTGTGCCTTTTAAATGTGTGAAAGGTGCTACATAAATAATGTATTTTGATATTATTATTATTATTATTATTGCTGCTGTTGCTATTATTAATCTGAAGGTGAGTGTTATAAAATACACCTAATAAGAAATCGACATTTTATGTAGCATTAAAACTCTGTTTTCTTACATAATTCTTACAAAAGTAACACTAAAATCCAACATTATTTAAAAAAAAAAATCAAAAGAATGTAGGCTGTCCCCAAACCTTTGTGTACAGAATTATTTATATTTCATTCAAATGTGCACACACTAGGTATGGACAACAAGCTATAAATTTCCATTATTGTTATTAGGTCAAGATAAGCAGACTATTTTTTGGCTATATATTCAAAACACTTATGATTTCAGAACAATACTAGTAAAATGCAGCTTCATAGCTTCCAAATTGTGCAGTTCATTTCATGTTCAAGTTCATTACAAAGAGATTTAGAAGAGGCTCTCCAGTGTGGTAGTTTGGCCCTGTTCAAATCCCTATGATGCCAGAAGGTCATGAGAGGCTAAGTGGGTGCAGTGCTAAGCTGTATGGAAATAAATACTGTCGGGAAAATAAATAATAAAATCATCGTACTTTTAGCTCCTAGTACAATTTTTAATTGTGGCATTACTGCTGTTTTTAGATTATACTAACTTATCAATGCCTTCATACATTATCCTACAGTGGCTCCCACACTGGGTGCATGTATCCCCAGGGGTACGCCCAATGGGGGTACATCAAAACATATTACATGTTACATCTTCATTTCTGGAATGTACTCTGCATGAGTGATGAGTGAACTTGATATGATTAACATCCAGCATTTCACTCCAGAACCTTCTCAGTTCAGCAGAATCTAATGAAAGTAGAATTAACTGATTAATGTATAGTATGCAAAAAAAAATGCATGTAAAATAATGTAATAAAGTTTTATTTTAAGTGATTTTGGTGCATTTCTATTGGCCCACCATGTAAACGAGCTGCCACGTTCAAATAGCACAGAAAAATAAAAAAAATCAACACAAATGGATATACATGTCTTTTTTGGCATTAATGATATGCATTATGGCAAATATGCCCATAAGTGTGGCCTAAGGAGTGAGAGAGGGTACACAGGAGGAGCCTTAATATCTGAGGGGGTACAAGACTGTAAAAAGTTTGGGAACCATTGCTGTACTATACTATATATTTAATATAGTGCAGCACTATATATTTTAATATCCTATATTTTTCAGACTTCTCAATACAAGCCAAGTCATTAGGGACATGTAAGACTGCCAAATAAGTCACAGTGCTGTTGCTCTTACCAAGAGTAGAGGGGCCAGTTTCTGTGCATCTCTGGTCACGGGGTCCACCACGGCCACCACGTCAAAATACACCTCCTCCTCCTTGGGCCGGATCTTCACGGCGCTGTGGAGATGAGAAACAAATTACTGACAGAATGGACCACCTGGAGATGATGAAACCACTTCCAATAGTCAATGCTTCAATTCATTTGTTCCCACAATATGAGAGAAAGAATGAATTACCTGTATCTGTCCGCCACGAAGCCGTACTCAATCCGCGCCTCGCCTTTGGGCTGCGAGGACAGCAGCGCGTCCACCTTCATGACCAAATCACTGGCTCTGAAAAAGCCACACAAGCAAAGACGTAAATGTTATAAGACATATTGCAGTTGCACTTCTACAGAAACAGCACTTTAGCAATTTCAGCACGCAGAACTGGAGCTATTTCTCTATCACTGTAAAAGATTAAAAGAAGCACAAGCCTTAAAGTCTTGATGCACTGCAATGAGATCGCATTCAGAGCACAGATCAGACCATTTAACGCTTATTACTGATTTGTTTAATCAGAGTACTGATAAAGTGTGCACTGATAAATGTGTTTTCTTGTTTAACAAGGTAGTTTGTGGCATAAACTAAAGAAAAATATTAGTTTTGGTAGCTCACGTTGCTCCTTCCACGTTAAAAGAACGCAACAATGGCATTCAGAAATTACGTCATTAACAAAAAAGAATCAATAAAACTGAAGAAACGGCCATTTTTAAACTGGTCTTAAAGGATTAACATTCCAGAAATATGAAATCACTGTTAAAATCTGAAAATCATAGAAACAGTTTGTAGCATTTGGCTCAAATAATGCACAAAAAAAGTTTTATAAGCTTTTATAAGTTGTTCTGCTACTGCATCTCCACAACAAGGGGCTGGGCTTTTTCCACTTACGTCTTTACCAGAAAGCCCACTGGCTCTTTTTATTTATAATCAGTGAACTGTCAATTGTGTAAGGGGACAACCAGTATACCTAATGTCTCGACTTGTGACCCCTGGTGTAACGTATTAATTGTTACCCAATATATTTTTTCAAACAGCAGTGAAAAAAATTGTGACCGAAATTTTTATTTTTTTTTTCAGGTTTCGGATGGTTGAAATGATTTAATTTAATAATTATATTTTTCTGCTGTTTTTGCTATGTTATAGATGCAGAAACGATAAATAAAGTGAAACTTTATTCAGAAACGCACTTACATTTTTATCTTATCTACAAAAATTGTCAAATTAATGTCATACTAGCTACTTTTGCCTTAGCTACATCAGCTCCAGTGCAAAATAAGAAAAGCAAACTTCACATACCGAAGTTATGAATAAGAACAAAACTGTGTGAATCCGAGTTTTGCCTAAAGATTGAATGACTTAAACTCAAACGGTTTTAAACCGTCTGCAACTTTGATAAAATAAGAACCAGAGAGTACGTCTGAGGAGGCGGAGCCATCAGGAATGAAGCCATAGCTGCCATACCTGTCCTCCTCCACACCAAGCTGCTGCACTTTGTTTTTGATTCTTTCTCCAGAGGTCTTCAGAATAATGCTCTCGAGAAGCAGGAAATCGTCCTGGTTAAAGACCTCCCCATCCTCCAGTGGACCAATGATCTGCAAGGGTAAAAGATAGAAGAGTAAAAACTATGATGAGTATGCAAAGTCATGCATGTCAGTAACCCTGAGGGCCTCCTTAAATCGATTAAGTTAAACCCACCCGTCCATTACTGATGACAGCCCTCTGGCCTTTGCGCAGCTTGAGGACGTCCCGGCAATAAGCAGCGTGAGCCAAAAGGAAGTCCACTTTAGGCGACTCGTACGCACTCTTAAACAAAGGTACATCCATGCCCTGTGGAAGAGCACAAGAGAAGCACTTTACAACCAGAATATTACTCATTCTGCAGCTCATGATGCAAGATCTGCAGATATTACTAATAAGAATATCATATAAAATATGTTCACATATGCAGCATAACCTCATGAAAAGGGTTGTGCATTACTTTTGCTACTAGGGCTGTGTACAGGAATTCAGGATTTTTATGATACCATTTTTTCTGAATTAATTCAATGATACAGTCCCAACAACAGGTCATTCAATACCACATTTCAAACTGAAATGTATAGCTTAGATTAGTGCTATTAGTGCTTAAATTAGTGCTATTTGTAGCTGTACAAAACATTTTAATGATACCCAGTCCTAATTTAGACCCACCCTACCTCACATACGTTAAAAGGAAACAAATATTCAGACTTTTCTGATTATTTTATATACCTCCAGTATGTAAATGAGGTCATACATTAAAATCTAAATTCTCAGAAACAGAGCTACAAATTTTAAGGGAAGAACTGCTGAGAAATAATAGGAAATTGTTTGGTAAACATGCTGTTAACTTTTAATAAAGAAACAAAGCTCCTTATCCGAAAGAGTATCTACAAAGAACTATTAAATCTTAAAATTATCTGTAGAAATTATATTTTAGCGTGTACGCTTTTTAATTAAGTAATTAAATAATAATAATAATACTATCATTTCAAGCCTTTTCCAATTCATTATACAGTAATAATTATTACTATTATGAAGTCTAACATTTAGCATTTTTTTATAATACTACTAGTACTACTACTTTTACTACTCCTACTATTCCTACTACTACTACTACTACTACTACTAATAGTAATAATAATAATAATAATAATAATAATAATTTCAAGCCTTTTCCAATTCATTATACAATAATAATTTTTGCTATTATGAAGTTTAACATTTAGTATTTTTTCTAATAATAATACTAATAATAATATTGTAAGTAATGATTATACTACTAATAATAAAACTTCAACATTTAGTATTTTTTCTTACCATTCAAAATTAAACTGAAATTCTTTTAATTACTGCGGCAAACTGTTCAGCTTTTATCTCATTACACGACACAATCCCTATTTTTCTATTTTTCTCCTCGTGTTCTATTATAACAGAAGTTAGAAGGTCTATCATAATGTTCAGTCCAAACAGACTAAATAGTGTCTTTTGTGTGTGTATTTGTGATTTGTTGCTTGTGTGAACAAACATGTTTGGAAACACTGTCAAATACAATTTAATCCACATCAGCTTCTTACTGGAAAAATTTACATCAGGCTAAATCACGTGTACATTTTTTGTGGGACTATGTTGTGTAATGAATCACTACAATCATATGTAAATTAAGTAACTGTGTGAACACACATCACGTAAGCATTAAAACACGCCCGTAATCCTTGTTTAAGAATGAGCAAACGTGTTACTGCCGTATTATTCGCTCTGAATACTTGTTTCCTTTTTATATTTATTCAGGCGTGTTCAAACTTTCAACTGGTACAGCTGTTTTCTTTACCCCAACAGCGAACTCAGCGATGTTGGTCCCATCGTAAAGCGCCTGGGCCGTCTCCTCCTTGGCCAACTTGGTGATGAAGTTCTTGGCGTTGTTGGCCGTTTGCGTCTGCATGGCTGCCCAGATGGCCCGGGCAATCAGGGTGGTTGCACTGGAGGGGCTCTCAGTCGGGTTACTGATCATCCCCAAGCGCACATTATTACTGGTTTTCTGAACAAGAGAGACACATATGAATAATTAACATGTTGAATTACAAAACGAACGATTGACTTTAGATAATTAAGCACAGGCATTTTCTAAGTAACAAAGCCATAACGCACTTCCATATCCAACTCAACAACCGGTCCAATCCTGCACTCTCTAAGTATGAGACTTACCAAAAACACTCTAATGCTACTAACAAAGTGCAAAACCCAACTGGGACAGTTATCATATCGCTGCTGTCGTTTTTCAGTTTTTGACATGATTTGAAAATGCCAGTTGCCCTTTCTGTTGTATGTAAATTTTATGATAAACGGACCAAAACAAATGGCTCAAAATCACTTGGGAAAAAAAAAGGCTGGTTCCATTGACTTACATTAAAAGTAAAGTATGTTTTTTCCTTCGCCTGTAAAGCTACCATTTTGGAGATATGAGGTTTTGTCACGACAACAGCGATATTCATATGTACATAATGGTAACTGGTCCAGTTGGTTGACACTTAACACTAGGCTTGTCTTTCTGGTGAAACTGCTTCTTTAACAGTAGCAGCAGCCTTTTTGTAGCTTTAATTTTGTCTGTACTTTAATCTACTTTGATAGCATTTCACACAGTATCAGAAACCACATGAGCCTATATGAGATACCTTCATATGCTTTGTAACAAGCGTGAGATGATTTAGGCATGCAAGTATAAGCTTACATTACTTGTTACCGGCATTTGCCTCATATCACCAGCACAAAACAAGAAGCAAACTTCCTAATCCCATCTGCTATTTGGCATAAGAGAAAAAGAGTGCAACAAATCAATTTTGAACCAAGACATTTCTTTAACGGGGTCTGAAAGACTGTTGCAGTAATAGTTACCATGTGTCTGATGGCATCATACAGCAGTTGTCGGCCCGAGGGGTGGTCAAAGTCTCCTACAACCCAGAACGTCACAGGACGAATCACGCCATCATCTGTAAATCAGAGAGCCGCAGAGTGTGTATATGAGGGCCGTTACCTGGCAGAGACAACATGGAGGCCTTCTCCATGCAAACCAGCAGTCAAAATCAAGAGACACCATTAGTTATGTTGGGCATTGCAGGCCAAAAGCCTTCAGCAATGGTAGTTCACATAGAAAAACACCCAGGCTTGGGTGGCCAAAAATGGTATGATATCTTTTTACATACCATACAGTATTGATAATTATTACATGCATTTCCTAATTACAGAATATAAAATAAGTAAGCAGGGCTTAGGGCTGGACGATATGATAATATTTATTACTATCATGAAAAATTACATCACAGTTTGCTTTTTTAAAGTATCATGGATATCGTCAGTACTTAAAATCACAAAGATTTTAAACAACGTATGTCTTGAACTTAGCTCTGCGTCATCTCTGCTGACTAGGTAAGCAGAAATCCAGCCAGACATATCTGTTTCCTCATCTGACATTACATTTAGGGATGTGTAAATGAGTAACTCTTTGTTACAAATCAAAAACCGGAATATTTGGATTACAAAACGAACTACATAACATGAACTAATGAACATTTCTGAAATGAAATGTAAATATTACTGTTAAGGGTTGCACTGAGTATTCCAGTATTTCGTTCAGTATATACGCTTTTTACTGGGTTTTTACATTTAAAACTGCATTACTAGACACACAAAAAGAGAATAACGGCCTAAGAAAAGCTGGACAGCTAACACTCCTAAAGCACTGTCCAAATCGGTGCACTAGCAGTCACGCTGTCATCAATTGTTCAAGTGTAGAGAACGACGGTAGGGCTAGCCAGCCTTTCGGAAGAGGCTGCTGGTTTTTGCTGTTATCAGTGAATGGCTAGACTTCTCCCACCCCACAGAGCAAGTAAAAGTGTATCTCACAAAGTGCTGCAGTAGAAACTGTTCAAAGTTCAAGCCTTTTTGCTGATACCTGATTCTCATAAATACCATTATCAGTTTAAAACCTGGCCCTGAAAGAACCTCCGTCAACTAAGACAACAACTGAGAAGAGACCGTTTGTGTGGTGAGAGAGAAACAGAAAAGAGGAGGGGGGAATATCGAGACGCTGCCGCTCATCCATCTAACACTGACATTCTGACTGATGACAAATGTGTTGCTGTGTTCAAATCCATACATGAAGCCAACAAAGCCCTTCACACACATATACACATGCACAAAAGACAAAACTGAAAACTGGAAATTGCAGTTCAGTTCAGCCTGAGACCAAAAAAGAAAAAAAATAAATAAATACAACTGCAGCAGGAGCAGACGCATGCTAATGTAGATGATGCAAGACATTAAGCTTTCCCTCCAACACAAGATGTTCAAGATGCTGGGATGAGATTTATGACAATTAGCATTATTAAGATGAAACAAATCTGGCGCAGTCCAACCAAATTTCACAGTGCAAACAAAGACAATTACCAGAGGCGTCACCGGACTGCATTCCTACAGCAGCCACCAATGTGAACAAACAGAAAAACAGGGAAAGAGAGAAAATGTAGGAACACAGACAGTCGGGAGGAAAGAAACATGCAAAAGTGCAAAAGAGTGAAAAAACATTAGGATATGTATCTGCATCCTGATCTGGAATCAGTGCACTATGGGCATCATTTGACTTATTTGGCCTTAAAAGGTAAAAAAATTGAGGTTAGATATACAGTATACAGTACTGTGCAAAGGTCAAAGAGCACTCTTCATTCACTTTTCAGTCAAAACGGCCATTAAGTACAGGTTATTATGCTGTACAAATTAGCATAAGGCATTTGCATATTTTTCAGTATTTAGCGCATTCACTTTTTGCCTTTCTTACAGTGTCCATTCTTTTCAGGAGACTTGCTTTAGTTTTCCAAAGAAATCATACATACATACATACATACAGCGTTTGTGCTGTGGAGCGGAGCAGCAAGAAAGTTATACAGACATTTCTGTTTCCAGATGGATAAATGGTCACGTCAGGACTCTGCTCAATAAAATTATAATTTATAAAAGTACACAGTATGTTTGTTTATCCTCGAAAGCATTCTGACGTGATTAGGCAAAAGTTTGAGGCCTGGTAGACCAACCGGGAAACACAAAACGTTTAACTAACATTTTGTCATGAATTACATAAAATGGAAAAAAGACAGCGATTTTAAGTTAACATACAGTTTTCTGTTTAATTTTCACTCAGTTTCGTGGCTTATTTCAGTGTATTTTGCTGTGTGACGCGCACGGCGTGCAGAGGAAAAAAAATCGGCGCTGGGATCTATTCTCTAAACACAGCGGTGCTTCAGTGCGCCGTCTGGGACTCTCTGCCACTTCACACACGCAGCCTGTGCGAAAGCGCTGACCAGTTAACATGGGCGCCGAAATGAAAAGCATGACAGACGCAGCATGTGTGAATCTGGCCTCAGACGTTGGTTTTGCATTAT
Organism: Colossoma macropomum; assembly: GCF_904425465.1. NCBI lineage: Eukaryota > Metazoa > Chordata > Actinopteri > Characiformes > Serrasalmidae > Colossoma > Colossoma macropomum. The sequence continues at coordinate 36,122,094 of NW_023494805.1, forward strand.
TCTCTTCTCACGATCCAAACACATTCAATCTGGACTCTGGGGTGGTCAGTCCATTGCTCTGAGAATAGAAACACCAACAGCTTCTTTGTTGTATTTCTTCTTTTCTTGTGCTTTTTCTTATATAAACAGCTTTTTGACATCTACACATCTTTCCAGACCCACAGCGCTGAGTTCTCACAGACGTTTTCTCCTATCTCTCAAAACTTTAAGCATTGTTTATCTGATGGTGACAGCTTCAGTGGTCTACCAGGACCTGCATGATTGTTAGGAGTCCCATTTTCTTGTTTTTTTTTTCGCTTACTTTCCTTTAACTCGCCCTTTCCTTACTTTTTCTTATATCGAATCTCCTCAGAAATAGCTCCTGAAAAATGAATAACTTGTATTTAATGGCTGTTTTGCCTGGAAATTAAATGAATGAAGGTGTGGACTTTTGCACAGTACTATACACCAACAATACCTACCTTGTAACTCCTCCTGACTGGACTGTAACCAACCCGTGCACAGTTTGTGTTGGCCATCCTCTAGCCCTTAATCAATGGACAGTTTGGCTGGGTATTTTTGAGTAACCCAGCAGCATTCATACCAGCACCACACACACCACCATGTCAGTGTCAGAGCTGAAAATGGTCCACCACCCAAATAATATCTGGTCAATAGTAAGCCTGACCAGTGATGAATGGGCTGAAGGATGGCTGACAAGCTGTGCATGAACAGATGGGCTACAGTGTGTCCAGTACAGCAGACCTACAAAAGTAGGTGGAGCTCGTAAAGTGGCGAGTGAGTGGAAGCACATCTCCTGACCAATCGGAAGCTTTTTGAACAGCAGCAGCTTCAGACTTTAAGAGAGCAGGAAAATGAGGGAGGCTGAAAATATGCTGAAGCTCCTATACTGGCTACAGCTCAGTGGTGACAGGCTATTTCCTGATATTAGCCGATAATGACCAGTCTCGCACATGTCACTCCTTACGTGAGCCAAATGTAATTAGGTGCCTTTCCCACTTCACAGGTTAATGACAGCTATCGCCTTACCTTTCTTCGTCATGTAGTTCATGCTGTTAGCCACAGCTGTGTTCTTCTCTTTGGTGTCCAGGAAGAGAAAGCGGGAGTATTCATCAATGAAATGGTTGTCTAGAGGGAGAAACATAACAGAAATAAAGTGATTACATAGTTAAAACAGCTTACAGAAGTAGTACACGTCCTTTTTTTAACACGCTTCAAATCAAACTGATGCAGTTTTGTATTCAGAACATCGACTGTTTGAGTTCATGTTCCTACTTCAGCCTCCCAGAGCGTGCAAACACGCACTCGCAAACTTGATCAAAATTCATCTCCTTGAGGAAACAAAATGGGTTATGAATATCATTGCCAGCGCCTCATTTTCTCCCACTCTTTGTACATAAATGGATTTTCAAGAACAAACAAGACATTTAGCATGGAATTAAGAATGAGGCGGCACTCCCCAGCGCCAGCCAAGCACCAGGCGACGGCTCAGACTAGCAGGGCAATGCTTTTCACGAACAGAAAATAGATGGTTGGAAGTGAGATAAGCAGCCTGGTCTCATTTGAATTGTTAAATTGTGAACTGAAAAGTGAACTGACTGGTGCTGGACAGGTCCAGGTAGGTCCTGGTTGTGGTCAGGATCCTGGAGTTGATCCGTGGCACCACATTGGGCTGATTCATGATGAAGTCCAACACGTCGTGGTCGGTTGCCAGCTCTCCCTGAGAAAGTAGTTAGAACACCAGGTCATCAGCTACAGTCTTGACAATTAGTGGGGACCTCCATTACATACATGTAGAAGAAACACAGGAGTAACTGTGTCCTCTGTTATATCTGCAAAATCACCACTGAGCTAAAGCTCTTTCCTGACTATGTTGTCTTTGAACAGTAGAACGCATTACATCATAGCAGGCCTGGGTAATAAAAAGTTAACGCTAATTGTAGAATCAAACATTTTGAGGCATTTTGTTTCCATTGCCTGATTCAGTATCAGCAGTAAAGACTTGCACTTTCAATTCCTGCTACTTCAGTGGCACCTTTTTCTATCAACACCTTAGCAACCACCTGGGATGGCATATCAATAGCCTAGCAACACCTTAGCAACCACCTGGGATACTGTAGCAACAGCCTATCAACACCTTAGTAACCACCTGGGATGGCATATCAACAGCCTAGCAACACCTTGGCGACCACCTGGGATGGCATATCAACAGCCTAGCAACACCTTAGCGACCACCTGGGATGGCATATCAACAGCCTAGCGACACCTTAGCAACCACCTGGGATTGCATATCAACAGCCTAGTGACACCTTAGCAACCACCTGGGATAGCATATTAACAGCCTAGCAACACCTTGCCGACCACCTGGGATGGCATATCAACAGCCTAGCAAAACCTTAGCAACCACCTGGGGTAGCGTATCAACAGCCTAGTGACACCTTAGCAACCACCTGGGATAGCATATTAACAGCCTAGCGACGCTTTAGCAACCACCTGGGATGGCATATCAACAGCCTAGCAACACCTGAGCAACCACCTAGGATGGCATATCAACAGCCTAGCAACACCTTAGCAACCACCTGGGATACTGTAGCAACAGCCTAGGAAAACCTTAGCAACCACCTGAGACGGCATATCAATAGCCTAGCAACACCTTAGCAACCACCTGTGATACTGTAGCAACAGCCTAGCGACACCTTAGCAACCACCTGGGATACCGCAGCAACATCCTATCAAAACCTTAGCAACCACCTAGGATGGCATATCAACTGCCTGGCAATGCCTTAGCAACCATGTGGGATACTGTAGCAACAGCCTAGGAAAACCTTAGCAACCACCTGGGATACTGTAGCAACAGCCTAGCAACACCTTAGCAGCCACCTGGGATACCACAGCACCAGCCTAGTAATCATCAAGCAATGCCCTAACAACAAGCTGTAATACCATAGCAACGCATTGCTTTTGAAGCATTGTTAGCTGGCTCTGTCCGCCAACTTAAAAGTACGTTTACAAACTTCCCTTTCAGATTTGATTTATTCTTCCTTATTTGATGCTTCATTAAGTAATTTTGTAAATTACAACAGAATATTTAAATTTTTTTTAGGATTCAAAATCTTATTCAGACTTGAAGTTGTGCACTAAGAGCTGGCAGTGATAACGATCTATAATGATATGGAAAAACAGGAGAAGTAGAAGCTGCTCTTACCAAGTAAACAGCGCGCTGGAAGAAGCTGGTGGTCTCCAGGATCTTGTGCATGACAGTGGTCTCTAGTTCATCGGGGTCAAGCTGCTCGCGCTGCAGAGGCATGCCGTTATACATCACCACAGGCAGCGGCCCCACTCCAGTCTGCTCGTAGTACGCCTTCCCTTCCTGCACCAATACAGACAACACGAAAGTCTATCACATCTCACTAATAATTGTAATAATACAAAAAATGACAATAAGATAAAAGTCGTGGGCTGGAGGTTAGGGAACCAGGCTTGTGATTGAAAGGTCACTGGTTCGTTCCCCCGAGCTGACAGAACATGACTAAAGTGCCCTTGAGCAAGGCACCTAACCCCCAACTGCGCCCCGGGAGCTGCGGATACGGCTGCCAACCACTCTGGGCAAGTGTGCTCACTGCCCCCTAGTGTGTGTGCATTCACTAGTGTGTATGTGGGTGTTTCACTGCACAGATGGGTTAAATGCGGAGGTGAATTTCCCTGTTGTGGGATTAATAAAAGGTAATTTAACAAAATAACTTCATCATTAAAGTGAGACATATCTTCAACATCCCTTACATTCGAGGTAATATTCGATACAATATCTGAAAATGAAAATAGTCAACAGTTGCAGCTCAGTTACAAAACACTCCAGGGCAGCTGATCACCAGGACCAACTCTGTTATACTCAAAAGCCTGTCGGGCTCCTGATGCCATGAAGATATACTTTCAGAAGGCTAACTTCTTATAGTGAAGCATGATTCAGACAGAGAAGTGGTGTCATTAAAGAAAAAAAACATGACAACAACTAAAAAGAAGTCTTTGCGTACCTTGCGGTTGCTGTCGTAGGCCGAGTCCGCTCCCAGGATACTGCTGACCTCCACGTAGGGATAGCGCTTCTCCAAAACCCCCACTACATGCTCCACCTTCAGCTTTCCTCCACTGGGCACTCGGTTCAGCATCTGATTAAAACAAACACGCTCACGTTTTAAGCTGTCAATTATATTTTACATGACATTTTCATGCCTTTTAGTGTTGCTGCCGAACTTCTGACCTGCAATATTTCTAAATGTGTAGTTTATTTCATGATCATCAAAATATCTTCATTTTTTCGTGCTGTCTTGTTGGCTAAATGTATTTTATTTCTATTAAACTTTTTGACAAGGCTTTCTGAAGGTGTCTTTCAACATAACTATACAGCAAACATTTATAAAATTACACTTATAAAAGTGTTGCACAAATAATATTCATTAAAGTTGTCAGTTCCAAACGAAGCCCAAACAGTTCAATGTTTGGTTAAAAGACTGACATTGACGACCACTTCATAGCAAACTTGCCTGTGTACAGTAACGGCAATCGACTTACTGATAGGATGGCGTCGAAGGCCATCTGGTTGTCCACCTCGTCGGCGATGTAGTTGAAAGCTCGCAGCATCGCCACTCCAGCGTCCTGCATGCCGTCAATGTCATCCGCATCATTCACCACAAACACCAGCCCAATCCTGCAGGGGATAGTAAAACAAATGTAGACATGTAGTTAATGAGTAATACATCAACACGTTCTACTGCTGGGATTAGTGCAATCAGCTCATCATAACCTTGTTCAACACAGCAAAACAAGCCAATGAAACGCACTGGACAGTTAAAGGAGAACTCAACTATTATGCTAACAATGCCCACGATGAATAAAAGCATGATCTCCTTTCCATAAGGCAAACAATCACAAATTCACACAATCTTCCACTTAGCCCAATGTGTTCAATCAGTCATGACATGCTTGGGGTCCAAATGTTGCTTCTTTTTCATAAATACATCCCTAAAACGTTACTTTTGACATTTAGGTCAAAAGTAACGGCCACTTTAGACAACAGATGTTGTGTGAATTTCGTCTCCCATCATGCAGGCATTTTGAAGCCACAGACGACATTCATTAAACTGTTAATCTTACTGTTTAAATATATATGTTCATGTTATATGTTTAAAAACAGAAACAGCAGACATCATAAGTGAAATCTAGTATCTATATTTCCACGTCAACAAGAAGGGAAGAAGAAGGAAGTGAAATCTGGCACAAAAACTATTGCCTAAAGTCTGCGTCCAGCCAAGTTTGGCTAATGTTTTATAGCTCATAGTGTCCTGTACCAGCGTTTCTCAAGCCTGGTAGCGGAGGCCCACTGCCCTGCACTTTTTAGTGTCTCCCCTGCTACCAATACACCTAATACAACGAATCAGCTCATTAACAGCCCATTACTGAGTTAAAGTGGCTGCATTAAACCGGAACAGCACTAAAATGTGTAGGGCAGTGAGGTTTAGAAACACTGTCCTATACCATACAAAGTTCAGCCCAACCTTTATGAAGACCTGGATGCATTTGTCACTGGATTAGAGATGATTTGGAGATGTATTTACAGAAAAGATTTGAGTGACTGTTGACTTCCAGTATGTTAGCAACATCAGCCTCGTAGCTCCAGCACTACACTAAAGAAGCAGAATTTAAACACCAAACATGTCTTGGCTGATCGACTACATCTGCGGTGAGTGGAAAACTGAACACTGGATTTTACGCAGAATGATTCTTTCAAACTAGATAACTGTAAATATGTGGTGTGCTGGTTGTTGGCAAACTGGCTTAATAATAAACCAAACATTCTTGAAACTGCTTGCTTCTATGCTTTTGGTATGTAGTGTTGCTGAATTATTAAAAGGCGTTGGTGGTATAGCGGTTAGCATAGCTGCCTTCCAAGCACTTGACCCAGGTTCGATTCCCCGGGCAATGCAGTCATCTCTTGGGGTCGTGGGCTGGAGGTTAGGGAACCAGCCTTGTGACCGGAAGGTCGCCGGTTCGATCCCCTGAGCTGATAGGACATGACTGAAGTGCCCTTGCGCAAGGCACCTAACCCCTAACTGCTCCCTGGGCGCTGTGGATCGGGCTGCCCGCTGCTCTGGGCAAGCGTGCTCAATGCCCCCTCGTGTGTGTGTTCACTAGCGTGCATGTTTCACTGCACAGATGGGTTAAATGCGGAGGGGAATTTCTCTATTGTAGGATTAATAAAACTTATTATTTTGGTAACACTTTATTTGGAGTGATCCTTTGTAGATGATTAATAAACTCTTAACAGATTATCAGTAACACATCAACAACATATCATTGAAGTAGCAGTAGTGAAACATCTGAATACACTGAATACTTTGAAGATGTTCTGTTGATACATTACTTATATTAAGTAGATGTATTGTTAATATGTTACTTATGTTACAAAATCTAACCTTACCTAAAACCTAATCCCCACCCTGGCCCTAATCCTAACCTTAACCTCAACCCAAAACCTAATCCTAACCCTTTTGATATGTTACTGAGAGTCTGTTGAGTGTTTGTTTCATCTAAAAGGACCACTCCAAATAAAGTGTCACCATTACTTCAAGTTAAAAGTCCATTAAATAAGAGCCTGTGGTCAGGTGCTGTTTATGAAGCCAGAAAGCCCTTGTATGTTGAGGACCAGTTCTCAAAGTGAAATGATGACTTACCTGAGAGGGATGTTGTTGCTGTAGAACATTTCTGCCACGCTCAGCAGCTCTGCTGTGTTCTCATGAGTGGGGTCCAAGACGAGTACCTACAAAACGAACCCCAAAATACTGGAATTTCAGACAACAACAACAACAACAACAACAACAACAACAACAACATCCAATAATTAACCTCACTGTGGCCAATACTGACACTAGGAACTGATCATGTTTTCTCAATTATGCAGTTACTCCTTTAGTCTTGCATCCAGGACGGTGTTTCCCAAAAGCATTACTGAGCAACCAACATGGTAACTGTGGAGAGAGAGTGTTCAAAATGATAGTCTCTCTATCATTTAACTAAGGTAGTTGTTCACCAACACTTTCAGGAAACTCACCCCAGATTAAGACTCCGGACGAAGCGCAGTTAGTAATCCTCCAGGTGCACTGCTGACAATGAAAGCATCCACTTGACACTGGTGGCTTTCCGAAGCAAGAGCAGGCAGAGTTTGACTGACATTTTTAAAAGCATGGGAGCCGGTAACATACTTACCCAGCATAGCCTATAATTATTAACTAATGTCACCTAACTTAACTTTAGTTAATTAACTAAAAAGAACTGAAAGTGGATATCAAAATTAAGATAATAAATTCATAATATTTGGCTTCTTAGCGTTTTTTTCTTTTAATTTCTACCCCAAGCCAAGCACAAATGCTCAGCAGGCTAAATCGTTTCGCTCACAGTGTTAGCCTTCCTGTTAGTTTGCAGGTCAATCTGATCCGTTTCAAAGTTTTAAAATACAGGAGAAATATTTTTAATAATTTTTGGAGCATGTAAGCTTTTCTGCTGGTCTTACGGCTCATTTAGTGTGATTTGAATTGAAAGGGTGAGTTTGACGCAGAACAGATGCTTGTATTACTCAATGCCCCATGACAGAAAATATCAAAAATGCTGAAAAAGTCTAAAGAGGAATAAATAAAACCAATGTCTACTTTGACAATGTACAGAAAAAAAGTTATTTTTAATGAAAAACAAGTGAACTATTACAAGTAAACCCCAATCTATAATGGGTGAAAAATTCAAAAACACTATTAAATTGATATTAATTGAGCCAAAGATACTGTTTAATTCGTAGATATGAACTACTTATGGATAGTTGAACATGCATCGGGTCAATTTGACCCAGGAACATTGCTGCTGTTCCTTACAGTTGAACATAACAGGAAGGTTAACACGATCACGAGTGACCTGCAACTGTCTCGGAAAGTGGATTATATATGTTTTTCAATATACATTAAACAAAATAGTTAACTTGGCCTATAATGTAAGCCCAGTTCACAATGAAGCTATACTAAGGCTTCATAGTTATGGTCATCATTACAACATCAACAAATATTCAGCGGCAGTGTTCTCCACAGGATGTAATAACATGTTTTCCGATTGGTTATCGCTGCACTGTGTCACTGCTCGTTTGCATCATTTGGACTGAGCACAGCTGAACTTCTTCACATCAAAATGAATGACTTCCTGCTGTTGGGCCAATTACGTCGTCAGTGTGCACACAGGATAAGAGTGCATAATATATCAGCAGCACATGTATTATTCATCAATAAACAGACAAAACTGTTATTATCAACAGCCCAGTATTGAAACTGCCAGCCCAAAGATGCTAACAATACAATATCAGGCCTGTAATCCTAATATAGGACTGGTAATAAATACATTTACCTATTTATCGATAAATATCACTTCTCCTGCCGATATACTGTGCAGTCCTACTTACTACGCTTCATCTGAAGTCTAAATCTGGATGTGAGACTAAAGCGTGACAGGAAACTTTGTGAATTATTACCATAGCAGTGGGCGACAGAGGAAGACATTAGCGGAAAAGGCAAATCTAATCAGATGACGAAATCCCTTCTGGCTCAACTGCTCAAGAGTCAGAGAATTAGCTGCTTCAATCTTCTCTGATGACTCATCGCTCACAGATATATTGGGACAGATAGCCAATTTGTCACTCTCGCGCAGCCAACTGTTTGTCTTTAGCACTTCTACACACGTTCTTTTTCAGAGGCACTCGACATCATCCCGCCAACAGCTCGACTGATGCAGAGTGGAAGCAATGAAGCACTCATTTCTCACATGTCAGTAAAGACAATGTAATTTTCGAAACGGCCCCCACCGCGGTGTGAATTTGCGCAGAGGATTCAGAAAATTGACGCAGTGCTCACCAGGTTGTGGAAGTTCTTGCGGATCTGTCTGATGACCCCTGGGAAGGTGGGCCGCAACAGTTCCTGCACATTGGAGGGCCAGGAGACGTACCTGCCATCGGTCTCCAGATTGTTTATCCACTGGAGAAAGAAAGAACATGATATGGTGTAAATATGTATGGATCTGCGTTTACATACATACATACAGTTCTGTATAAAAGTCTGTGGCACATCATATAAACCATTTATATGCACAGTAAGAGTGTTCCTGTTTGTAAACACATATATATATCATCATAACGTATATATATTATATACAAATGCAAATAAACATAAATATAAGGATAACACTTAATAATAATAATAACAGTAGTTGTAAAATGTATCCATCAGCCATTATATATATATATATATATATATATATATATATATATATATATATGTAATACATAATTGACTAATTCTCAACTAATATAGCGTTTACAGTTATTCATCGTTAATTAATATATTAACAGTACAGTATGTGGAGTTTGTTACCCTCCTTTTCCCAGGTGGTTGCTATTCTTGTTCTTGGTATGAGTAGCTCTCAGATTTCGGTTTGTCTTTGGCTCATCTTATTCTTCATATTTTGTTTGGGGTGTTTGTTTTTGGCCAAATAAAAAAAAAAAAATCTTTAAAGGTGCTCTGGTCTATGGTCACAAATGGAGGCGTCAAGGCAGGATGGACAAGCGTGTTTACTGACATTGTTTATGGACTAATATTGTCTTCTCTAGTGCATATGAGTGTTTGTTAAGGTTATTATGGGCTAATATCGCCTATTCTAGAGTAAAATGTTGGTAATTTATGTTTAAATGTTTGTATTTATATAAACTGAACTGCTTTCACTTTAGATTCCCGGCTGTAAAAGTGTTGCAGATAGTTTACATATAACATACATAATTTGTAAAACAAGAAAATCACCATTGTTTGTTAATATTTACCAAATGATCTGGCCCAACATTATTAGCATTATTTTAATTGGAGGTAACAAAAGACAGTTTGCATACTTACGTAGATGGAGGGGCTGCGGATGTCTACGGCGTAGTCCGAGTCGGCCGGCTGCACGTTGAGTTTGAGGATGTCGTGAATGAAGGGCGAGTCGATAAGCAGGCTGCGCAAGCCCTCCATAACACGCGCCTCGTTCCTCAGCACGTCAAACACACTACAACACAACGCCCAATTAGAGAGAAACACTCACACTTCTGCAGCATGCTTATGAATCTAGTGTATTACTATGTCTTTTTGCATATGGAACAGTTCATGAATTGCCACGTCACGCAGGTGTTTGCTATGGTATTAAAACATGGCATAATAAGTCTTTCACTCAGTCATCTTCTCTACTTCTCACTGTATTCGTGGAATTTGTAAGTGCAATTAAGTTTGTAAGTTTGGTGGGTGAAATTGTTTTTGTATTTGAAGTAACATGTTTTAATAGCTTACAGTAGGTGTGATATATTTGTAGCATACTTGTTAGTCTTTTACAATAAAAACAATGCTAATGATCAAAATTTTTCAGTATCTATATTGTTATGTTCCTTAATCCGATATGGGTAACAATTACTGCATCTCCAAATAGTAACTTTACAGAAGAACGAAAATGCATCCTTAACTTACAATAGAAGTTAATGGGACTTGCTTGTTTTTCATGCACAGTCAGATATTTTTGTATATGACACCAAAATATGTCTGGATATGTATGTTACTATTTAAATGGGTATGTACATATAAACGCTTCCCACCTGAAGATGTCCTGCACATCCAGGTCAATGTGGAGTCCGTTAATGAAGAGAGCCGAGTCTCCCGGCTGCAGGCCCAATGACCCCTTAAAATACTACAGCAAAGAAAACAGTATATGGATTAACGTATAAAATCACAACAGTCCAATAGCAAATCACTCTCTGCCTGGTTATGGCAAAACACAGCAATGCCGTGAAATGCAAAGTACTCTAACAGTGGTTGAAATTCCTTCTCAGGTATGAGAGTTGTGTCATAGTCATTAGCAGTACGCCACAAAATAGTGCAGATAATGCGATTTGCAAACAGGGCAAACCATGCTAACGTTATCCTGTTTAGTTGCACGCCTGAATCAGGGATGTTCCTGAAACTGAACTGTTTTTACTATTCTGTACATTAAAAATATTTTAGGTTCATTTTTAAAACATGACGACAGAACAATAAGCTACTGTTAACCTTATGTATTTAGATATTTTCAGTTTACTTAAATATCTAAAATTGTTTTATTTCATAAAATATATGCACTGACTGGCCACTTCACTCAATAAACCTCGTTTCTACAGTCTTCATCCGTTTCATCAGCACCACTGACCATGTAGGAGCACATTGTAGTTCTACAATTACAGACTGTAGTCCATCTGTTCCTCTACATACTTTGTTACCCTGTTCTTCCGTGGTCAGGACCCCCACAGGACCACCACAGAGCAGGTAGTATTTGGGTGGTGGATCATTCTCGCGCTGCAGTAACACTGACGTGGTGGTGGTGTGTTAGTGTGTGTTGTGCTGTTGTGGTACGAGTGGATCAGACACAGCAGTGCTGCTGGAGTTTTTAAACACTGTGTCCACTCACTGTCCACTCTATTAGACACTCCTACCTTGTTTAGGGTGTCAACAGAGACAGTAGCTCATCTGCTGCACAGTTTGTGTTGGTGGTCCTTTAGTGATTCATCAATGGTCACACTAAAACTACAAAGTGCACCTATATAGTAAGTGGAGCTGATAAAGTGGACAGTGGAGTGTAGATACAAGAAGGTGTACTTAATGAAGTGGCTGATCAGAGTACACTGTGATATTTACTGAAGCTGCCACAAATTTTTATTATAATATGGTATAAACTTTTTGCCCATTACTAATTGTTGGGATCTACGTCTTCATTACTTGTTAGCTACATTAGCCTGGTAGTTCCAGAGCAAACCTACAGAAGCAAACTTCAGACGCAAACTTCAGACTCCACCTTGGTTGATCGACTATATTTGGAGGAAGGGGGAAATTGTGTATATAACACTAAAAAGCCCAATTTATTTTCCTAAATCCCCAAAGTTACATTCACTTCATATGTAATGTGGAAGCAAAAACAAACCACATCCATAAAAAGATGGCGTCTTTAGGGGGCTAAGGCTGTGCTCGCATACATATTCATGTTTACCCCTCCCACTCATGCTCGCTAGCCTGTAAACACGTGTGCTTCCTTTGAGAGATGTCTGTTTGTCATGTCTCAGTGTGTGCAATTACACTGAGGGATGGGAAACAGATGCACCAAAGGTTTCATTAAAGCAACCAAGAAATGACTCTGGATCAATAAGACTTTAACGAGGAGCACAATGACGGAGGCCTCGGACGAATCAGGAAAAGCGTAATTGCTTAATTTATTCTCTTCTCCCTTCTGGATCAAGGACAAACACGAAGTACATCCAAGCATTCGAAAATAAAACCGGAATGGAAGGGCTGCTGGTGAAGAAGCGCAAAAGAGTCATCACTCATTTCATTAGCACGCACAACCGAAGCCGCTGTTTGAAGACGCGGGTCCCCTTTCACTGCAGACGCTGCTTACAATTTGCAGGAAGATGAAAAGGGGAAAAAAAAACTTGAGTCTTAACGGTTTCTCTCTGTGTGAGTTATGTGGCGTAAACAAAGGTTTGACTGAGGCCCTTTTTCACGGCTATTATCGTAGCCTTGCAGCACAGCGCAGCAGCACCGCTGGGACTCATAAGGGCTTAGTCATTGCTAATATGGCACTCAGTTAGAACTCCAGCTCTGGAGAACAGACTAGCAGAATGGCTTAAAAGCATAGAAAACGATGGCGGAGAGGTGAAAAAAAAACAAAAAAACACTCTACCTTCTGGTTCTCTTCGATCTCCTTACGGATCTCCGAGTTCACCACCGTTTTGGTTATGGACCTGAAAAGCAAAATTTAATTAGATACAATGAATAACATTAATGTTGGTTCTTTTATTATCTTCCATTTCCACATAAACTCTAGGTGAATTATGCAACTAATAAATGGAAGCTTTTCCCATTTAACGTGTATCGGCCAATATTTGCAGCAAACTGACAGACACTACTAAATACAAATTTCATCATTCAGTACTTCACAAGGACTGCTTTACTGTGGATAACATGTAAAGTATTCTTTGAAAGCATTCTTTTAAACCTCTCTAGCTCCCAATACACCAGTGCAATCTTTGTTCACAACTGCTGCTGGGTACTATTTTCCAAAGCGTTAATTAAATCAACCTTTTAACAATTATGCCACAAGCACCAGACATAAATCAGGCTGCGTGTCATTTTGTTCTAAAACTTCTCAAATACTGGAGTAAAGTAAATACAACATAAGGCTCTAATTAATACATGAAAAGTTCAAGCACTCATTTTCTGATTTTAGAGCAGATAAATATGCACTTGAAATGTACGCAGCACTAAGCACGGTATTTTTAAAACATATAAAGCGCTACACATTTTATGAAGACTCTTTCCATGTTTCTGGAGCCTATAAACCATAAGTTAGGTCCAGTGACACCATACTGATCATTTAGCACCAATACCAAACAGATCTCTTTTGAAAAATGTCGCTCCTGGTGATTGTGGGAAGTGTGCGTACCTGGCTTTGGTGGGAAAGTTCTGACTCAAATCCCTCATAACGTTGAGGGCATCTACAGAGGGGGCTGCCAGGATACGGGCTGCTGTCTGGAAGCTCAGATCTAAAGAGAGAAACAGAATTAGGGCTTAATCATTTTTATATCAAAATCACAACCTGAAAGAGTGAAACTGTCCACGGGATCTAAATTTAGCTCAATAGATTGTCCAAACAAGTAGAATAGATTATTCTGAGCAAAAAATGAGCAAATACTGCATTTTTAAATTGCAATAGCAGCAATGTTAACTATAGCCTAGATTTCCAACAGCTTTGTCTCACGTTTTAATTGAGGAAAATTAACCAAATAACCTGGAGCTTCTGAATTGTCTGTAGTTACACCACTGAAAAGCAATCATGTGCTGTGTACATAACACAACCTAGCAGAGGTGGGAACAAGTCACGAGCTGCATGTAACAAGTAAGTCTCGAGTCTTGACATTCAAGTCCCAAGTCAAGACAGTAGAGTCCTGATTCAAGTCCTGAGTCATTAGAGGCACGTCTCAAGTTGAGTCCCAAGTCAATACAGGCCACTCTGAGGTCAAGTCCCAAGTCCTAATCTTCAAGTTCTGAACAAGTCATTATGCATTCTTCTGCTAATTTAAGGTCACTTCAACACTAGATGCCAAAAACAATGGTAACCGTAATATAGTTGGCTTCTTATGCAAATTCGGTTTCAGGTGGAACAGCAAATCTGAACATCAAACTGGTGAATACAAAGTCAACTTCAGCCTTGTGGTGAATGTTGCGCTTGTTTTAAACTGCAGATGCTGTTAAAATCAGTCAAACAGTGAGAGCTTTGTTTCTTTTGTTTTACCACGGAGAGGAAAACGGTCAGTTCACTTGGTGAGTTTCTCCTAGTAAGTTTCTGGTAAGTATGAGTGGAGTGTAAGCGCTGAGCTGGGCTTATTAGTGCTACTGATGCTTCACTTGTTTCTAGCTTATAAAGGCAAACCTGAACTCTAAAGCTTCACTTGTCTTCCAAAATAAAATAAACCAAGCATAAACACAGTAAAAGACATTTGATGACATTGCTGTACATCAAATTTACGTCAGGAGACGAATCCATTCACATGAAAAGTAACTGTGTAGAGTCTTTCTGAGTCATGAGGCTCAAGTCCAAGTCGAAGTCCGAGTCACTGGTGTTTAAGTCAAATTTGAGTCACAAGTCCTTTTTGATTTTGTCGAGTCTCAAGTCATCAAATTCATGATCCAAACCTCTACAGCGAAGGATCAAAGAACTTGGGGAAAACATCTAATTGCGATTTTTCTGGCAAATACTGTGATTTAAATTAGATTATTTTCTATAAATTAAGGCCTTGTCCTTTCATAATGCCCAGCACATCCATTTTTTTGCTTGTCAGTTCTTAAACTCCAAGTTATTAGACTAACTTTACCCACCATATTGAAAAAAGGCAGAGTATAATTGCAGCTCTTGGATTTAAAACTGCACTCTTTCTAATTGCAATTCCCATATAAAAACAAGTAATTGTTCAGTCCTTATACAACCTCACCAACTTGGCAGCCCAGTGCTACAGCTTCAAGTAAGTGCCTGAAAACTAGCATGTTCTGGTCTTCCTTGTGAAAAAAAGGACTTTAATTTATAGAAAATAATCACAATTTAAATTACAGGCACGATATTCATCAAACAAATTACAGTTTTCCCCAAATTGTTCACGTCTACAAAGAGTCAGCCAGTGTAATCCGAACTGCACGTAGCATCTCTGATTAGGAACAGCTTTGGCTTTGATATCTATTACATCCATTTAGCGGCCACTTTATTAGAAACCCCAACCTAGAAGCTCCACTTTGCTGGTGTACAGTTAGAGACTATGGCCCATCTGTTCATGCACAAGCTCTTCATCAGCAGTCAGTTTTTGCAGACCATAGTTAGTTCCATCTAAAAAGGGACACCCTCAGCCCTACATTAGCGTATGCCGAAATTTGTTTTTGTGCCGTTTTACTTCCCTGTGGTTAACTGATCATCCATTCACTTACCCGTACAGTCGGAACTACACAAAACAAGTAAAAGTACAAGCTAGAAGTTCTAAGTCTAAACAAAGAAATTTAATGGAGAATCCTCCCTGACAGTAAAATTTCATTTAAGACTAAGCATCAGGTTTTCCAGCTGTGTGGTATTTAACAACGACTGAGACAATATGTACGCATATTTCCAACAGTCAGAAGGTGTGGATGAAGTCTCCAATGATTTCCTCCAAACAGAGCTCTAATGAGCTTCAGGTGATGTGATCTGTACACAGTAGGCCAACAGAGACATAGCTAATAAAAGGCAAGGGAATAGAGTTGAGGTGTAGGCACAGTTAACATGGACAGAGGAATCAGCTCATGTGTCCCTTGGTACAGCATTAATGTTACAGCATTGTTTGAATATCCTAAAGGTATCCTAGTAAAGAAAGGAACTCGCCACATAGTGTGCAAGACTTTAGCAGAACATACTTTCCTAGCTTGCCGAAATTCAAAGTTCTTCTTTAGATTTATTCATTCAAACCATTTAGCAAATGATTTTAGTGTGAATCTAGTTGGGCAAACTCGGAACAAACAACACGCCGTTCCGCAAGCCGTGCAAACCACACCATACGAACCCAAACCACTGCGTAGTTTTTGTTTAAAGAAGTATGCGGCCAGGTGAGGTCATGGTCATCCCACAGGTACTGGATGGAGCTCCATGCCTCCAGAGAATGCAGTTCCACTGCTTCACAGCCTAATGCTGGGGGCTTTATGCCCCTCTGTTCTACGTTTAACATTAGACACGGTGTCCTTAGGCTCATGTGCGGCTTTCTGTGTATGTGCAACTGAATGATTGTGCAAGCAATGTATTCTTCTTAAAGTACACTGGTTCTTCAAGAGTGCTTTACTAAGGAAAATGGTACTGTACAGAACCATGAGTCCTCAAAGAACCCTTTGCATCATGAAATGGTTCTTCAGACTGATCGTTGAATGTGCTGTAGATGGCTCTATAGACTTCTTGGAAAGGGTTCGATATAGCACCCAAATGGGTTCTGCTATTGTCACAATGTCAAGCCTGTAACAACTGAGGAACACTTTTTGGTGCTTTATGAAACCCTTTCCAAAAGGGTTCTACACAGAACCATCTACAGCACATTCTCCATCAATCTGAAGAACCATTGCATGATGCAAAGAACTCTTTAATCACGCGAGTTATTTGAGTGTTCATAATTCTATATAGTACCGTTTTTCTTACTAAAGCACCCTTGAAGAACCATCTTTTGTGTGACCTGAATACTTCAGTGAGGGAGGCTGTCTGGATACTTTTGGACATACAGTTCATACATGCAGATTGATGGAGAATCGCTGTTGTCAGAAGAAAACTCTCCAAAATGATAACTTTACAGGAGAAGGAAAAAACCTACCGTACTTTTAATGTAAGTCAATGGAACCAGACATTTCTTCCAAGTCATTTTGGGTCATTTCTTTTAGTCCGTTCATCACGAAATTTACAGACAACGTAAAGGGCAACAATTTTCATATTATGTCAGAAAAATGAAAAAACATCAATAATGGAGATACAAGGCTTTCTTCCAACAACAGCGATATTTTCCTGTCTGTTTGTCAGATACGCATCCAAGCATACTCACCCTGCATCTGCCAGACTTTGAGCGGGGCCATCTCATTGGTGCTTTCGACTAGATGCTTCCGCAGCTCCTTCAGCTGTTCCTTCAGCTCAGGGTAGATAGTTCTGGGATAGAAAGCAAGCAGACATTTCAGCTAATTCACTTACATACAATAATCCATCTGTAACACCATCACTTCTGAACTGCACAAACTCACTTGAGCTTCCCAAACAGGAAACCCTGGACTTCATCCACTGGGTCGTTCTCACCAATCACGGTAGCGTTGACATCAGCACCTACAGGTTATAGGGAGACTCTGAACTGACACTGTTTTTGAGAGCCAAAAATCATACTGAGCTCATTTGGTCGTGTTATCGAACCTTGAACTTGTGTGTCATCTTTGGCCTTGTACTCCTGGTTTTTGATGGCCAGCTCAACCCCATAGCCGGACAGGAACACTTTACTGTTACTAGGATGCTGATGGAAACAGAGATGATGAAAGGCTTCTAGCATACAGACACAACCAAAATCAACATCTCTCAGCTACCACTGAAAAATAGTCAAAACCACTCCCAGAAGGGCTAAATTCTAGTCAAGCAAAGCAGTTATAGGTCCCTTTAAGCTGCTCTGAGAGCAGTACTGGTGTGATGGTTCACACTATAGGCTGTGTCACCCAAGGGCATCTACAAGTTCCACTGAATGTATATCAAATCACACACATTTAATATTTGCAGATAAATGCTGTTCAACTGAATCAATGATTTCATTCAAATTGGTACATTACATTGGTATGATTTCATGTGATTCAGAGAAATCATGTTTATGTCTTTGGGACTAGAGTAAATGTTCTATTCTTACTGGAAGGTAATGTCGCAGGACGTAGTTAACCAGCCCTTTGTTTGCTTTGGAGAGCATAAGCTGATGGAAGCTGGCAAACTCTTTGGTGCCCATCTCAGCATACAGAATAACAACAGGAGCCCCTGTATTGGCTGAAGGAAACTTGTGATCGCCTTTGAACAGGAACGGTTTTGGCCTGTAAGAACAGGGGAGAAAGGATAAGTAACAATTAGACGACTGTGAGAAATTTTTACGTAGTGGGGCACACTGTAGATAATGTAGATAACTGGTGTGGTCAGCAGCAATGGGGTGATTTGTATGCAGCTGTGGTTAGAAAATGAGCTAACATAGAAGTTATCAAGCTATCTAAGACACCATCATTTAATGAATCAACCTTTATTTAAACTTGGAGCACAATGAGGGTGACCATCATTTACAATATAACCGAGCTATACATAAAGAAGGGACTGATACAAATTAGACTGTATCAAATTAACTGTAAAAGCATATCAAATGTTAAAAAACATATAATAAATAATAATGGCATAATTGGAGGTAAAAAAACAAACCAAGTCTGAATAAACCAATGAAGCTGCAACATAATAAATAACGATCCAAATGGGGAAAAATAATGAAAATGCTGATAATAAAACAAATAAAAGAAATGGAAAATGTAAAACAATGCCTAGGCAGTAAAAGTAAAAGTTGATAAAATAAATAATAAGAATTTTTAAATAATAAAAAAAAGGACATCACACTCAAAATCCAGTATGTTACTGGCATACTTAATTTAAATACTTATATGCAAAATACGTTTTTTTTTTTCCCCCAGACAGAAACACACAGCTTTCCCGTGTTTTTACGGCGATGCTGTGTCACTTACATTACTTTACACTACTTTCCTAGTAATGTATCAGCTTCTGTTCAGACCTGAGCCCTTCAACAATTTTGGTTCCTAAGCCTTCCCATTTAATCACTGTTAAATTCCCACAGAAAAGGGTATGTGTGCAGTTGACTATAGCAAAGAACTTTGTGTACTTACGGAAATTTAAAACCGTAACGTAACACTTATGCTGGTGAACAGGCTTTTGCATTTACCGTTCTGACGCTGTGTCAATCAGGGTCTTCAGACTCTCTGGGTCACATGATTTTTCCCCATGAACGCTGAAGAAAGCCTGGCACCAAGGCGGAGGAGGCTCATTGGATGCAATCTATGTAGCATGAGAAACAACAAAGTTAAATGCAGTGTAATTACATAGCAGGAGAAGGTTTCCTCCAACTGCGGTTTGCTATTCAATGGTCTTCTTTGGCAGATCATGACAACTACTGACATGTTACAACTCATAAGTTCCAAGCCAGCAAGGACTAAAGGCATATGTAGACCTTAACACAGTAAACACCAGCACACAGTGTGTCTTAGAGAGCATTTCAACCAGAAATTAGAGCACTGCTAATAACTAATAAAAAAAATAGTAAAATATTGTTAGCATTTGGTTAACTTAAACATGCCAAGTGGGCTCTACTAACTTTTACTGCTAGATACATTACTGTTCTGGGCTCTGACCTGCTGGAAAGAGTGGACGGTGGACGAGTAGGAGCGCAGCGACAGGGCAAATTTGAGCATCCTTAGCTGCAGAGGACTCAGGAGCTGGCCTGCTCTCTTCAGGATCAGCTCATAGTAGGACAAGTCAGTGTCTGAAGGAAACAAAACATCAAGCAAGCTTTTTTTCTGCTGGTTTTGCACTCTCAATCTTCACGAAAGATGTATATTGTGATCTACTAGCGTGGCTGTAGTCTAGACAGAGAAACTGAAAGCAGGAATATGACGCTGTGGTGGTAGGGCATTACCATCATGCTCGTTTGTGATGTCCTGGTTAGCCTCCACAAAGTCCCAGAATTTATCTTGGCTCTCCTCAGCGAGGAATTCACTGGTAAACAAAGAATTAATCATCAGGACTTATGCATGACGGCAAAATGACTTCTTCTGACAATCTTAGCTTTCAAAGATCAACATTTATGACTAATATTGCTCCAATAACCTTCACATGTATTATAGTACTAATCTTGCCTGTGACAGAAGAAAATTCCCTGGCTCTCTTGCTATAATTAGTCAAATATTCCAGAACAACCTTAATGAGGAGACAGCAACATTATGTGTTTACACTTTATCCAAATGCAGGGCTCATAAGGCTGCATAACATCTATGTAATCTTACCATCAAGTACATCAAATAAGTGTACGCCAAGCTCTACCTTATGTCAACAACATTGTATACAATCAACTTGACATTAGAATTGACTAAAGCACTCTTTATGACAGCTGACAAAAGAATCAGACTTCATACTTGCTTTTGTAGGTTTAGGCTGGCTGCCTTATGAAGGGCTTATGAAGGTTTCATGTAGCCTTATACACCAATCAGCCATGACATTATGATTAAAATCACCTCCTTGTTTCTACACTCATTGTCCATTTTATCAGCTCCACTTACCAGATAGGTGCACTTTGTAGTTCTACAATTACAGACTGTAGTCCATCTGTTTCTCTGTATACTTTGTTACCCTGTTCTTCAATGGTCAGGACCCCCACAGGACCACCACAGAGCAGGTACTATTTGGGTGGTAATACTGTAATACTGATGTGGTGGTGTGTTAGTGTGTTTTGCACTGGTCAGAGTGGATCAGACACAGCAGTGCTGCTGGAGTTTTTAAACATCTCAGTGTTGCTGCTGGACTGAGAATAGTCCACCAACCAAAAACATCCAGCCAACAGCGTCCTGTGACCACTGATGAAGGACTAGAGGATGACCAACACAAACTGTGCACCAGATCCTCACTGACTTTACATCTACAAGATGGACCAACAAGGTAGGAGTGTCTAATAGAGTGGACAATGAGTGACCCACCACCCAAATAATACCTGCTAACAAAGTATGCAGAGAAACAGATGGACTACAGTCTGTAACTGCACAACTAAAGTGCACATATATAGTAAGTGGAGCTGATAAAATGGACAATGAGTGTAGATACAAGGAGGTGATCGGTGTAAACATGGCCTTTAAATAGTGTTAAAACCATCACACTAACAAATAGAGACAGCATATTGGTATCAAAGGGTATCGGGCTGATACACGCACAACATGTTGTATCATATAGGAGGGGAAAATAATGAATCTGATCCAATCCAGTGAAGCGAAGTGCTTCCATTAAAAACAGCTCATTTTAAAGCTTAGCAGTTTTAAAGAAGAGGTAGTGGATCAATATCGGTATTGTAAAAGATAAACTAGTATCGTGCCTCTACTCTACTACTGCCTACCTGGCTTCCAGCAGGAGAGGTGTGGAGGGCCATTTGGTGGTCAGCGTTGTGGTCACAGCTTTTGAGCTCCCGTCAGCAGAGGCCACAAAGTGCAGGACCACCAGAGATGCGCACAGCATCCACATCTTAACGCCTACAGCAGAGAAAACACGTTTAGCACAACATACGTGGAATCAAATGAATGATTAAGAAGTTTCAAAACAGTGATGATGTTCACAGATAGTTTTTTAAAAAAAAAATACAGACCCAGTTCGGTTTAAATGACTTTAACAGTAAACACTACTAAAGATTTTTGGTTTTCTGCATATAAACTTCAGTCTGGAGAAGATTCTGAACGCACAATATAACTGATCTGATCTGATACTGTATATAAGATTAAGCTCGTCAAACACCGTCAACAACTCCTCGACATCGCTGGCACTTTCGCTTTCGCCGGCACCACTTCGGCTGAGAGCTGCAGCCAATCAGAAGCCTCAGCGTGGCCGTCCGCGCAGCCGGTATCCAATGAGCTGTGAGCTCGAGCGGCACATCCGGCTCAGCCGGAGTTAGCTTAGCAGCTTCGGTTCATTCAAATAGAGCCGGACAGAAGTCGAAGATTTCGACCTTAATGTCGGGTTTAAGAATCGAAAATGTGTTCAGAAAAGTGAAAAAGACACATATACGACATCTTTAACGTCTTCGTGGCGGTGCTTTTCTAAAGGCAGGTGAAAAAGTGGAGTCCGGCTACGGCCCGGCTAACGTTCACTAGCTAAAACACAGCAAAACGCTGTTTACTGTTTACTTGTTTACTGGTGAGTAAACACTCACCCCTCATCACCGATTTGACTGTTAAATTCATTTCTTCCAGACATTTCTCTGCTTTCTTCTGGGATAGAGAGAAAGAAGAAAGGAGGAGGCTGCAGACAGTAAGTTCTGGACGAGGCTGAAGTCGGCTTCCTAGTCGAATTCGCCCGTTCCACCTTAAATGGAGCAGCAGTTACGTTCTGGCGCCTCAGGTTGAGGCGCCAGAACGTAACTGCTGCTCCATTTAAGGTGGAACGGGACAATTCGATCATGAAGCGGGCGAATAGGAAGCTGACCTAAGCTAACGCTCCCTAGCCGCTCATTACTGCTTCAAAACAGGACAAACCTGCGACAGGTTTCAGTCAAATTGAGTGAAATAGGCAAAATACCCCACTCAAACACATGACTAACAACCAGCAACCTTATTTTTCCTACCTCCACCACCACCGGCTTCACAGCTCACTCCGTGAAGAGCCATGTTTGGTCCTTCACAGCGACAATCCCTGACAGACCGCTGTGCCGGTCAGAAAAATCCAACTACACATGGCAAACAACGTCTATATGGCTGTAGAGGTGATTAATGTAAAGGGAAAATGGTAAAATATGCTTTATTCGGTCAATTCCTGAGAAGGCAGAGGGTCAACTTAGTCATAGCATTTATAAAGGCAGTTGACCGGGCTGCTCAATGGGAACGTCCATGTTGGCTCAATGTAAAGAATAAGAGCGACAGTAGCAGTTTTACTGATGTGTTTTGGTGAATTAAAAAAAATATAGTAGATTCAGAAATGAATGCAGGCAGATTAGGGTGTACAATTCTGAGGGAAAAAAACAAAACATATGAAAAAAATAATGTTTTGAATGTTCAGATCAAATCTGGAGTTTATGAATTTTCACCTACTGAATCAGTCAGGATAAAAAAACAAATAAATATATATACAAAAACTTTTTTAATGTTATGAATTATGAAATACACACAAATTAAGCATTAATTATAATTCATATTGAAAATACTGTAAGTATATAGAATAAAACAATTACAAAATTACAAAATATAAACAAATTTTCCATTTTGTTGCCATATGGGAACAGCAGTCTGCCGTGCATCAGCTTTCATCATCCAAGCATAAATGCAGAACAGCAAAGTATGTGTAAAAGTTTTATTGTTATTATTATTATGTTATTGTTGTTGATAATACCGTCAACTTGGAATGTAGATTGAAGTTCCATTGTTGCATACTGTTGCCATATGGCAACAAATGAGCCCTTGCCATGAAAAACTATTTACATGACATTTTTTGTAAAAATCATGTAAGGTAAGATAATCCTTTATTAGTCCCACCACAGGGGATTTTACAGTGCTGCAGCAGCAAAGGGACAGCAAGGCACTCAAGAAAGAGTAACAAGAAGAGAATTAACAAACAACATATTAACCATGGTAATTTCTTAACAAGGGTACAGTTTGTTACTTATTACCGTATATAGAATATATATAAAAATAAAAAATAACTAAAGATAAAAAACTCTATCCTTCACAAAAATGAACAATATAAACATTATAAATAATAAAAAGCAAAATAATCTGTACACTATAAGGATATGTATAATTATTGCACGTGAGGTTTGTTTATATTTCACATGGGTATGGTGATGAATTCATTGTTAATGTTCTGTAGGTGTGTGAGGCCTAATGGGGGGTGTTCTACTGGAAGCAGTACAGTCTAAAAGCAGCAGGAAGGAAGGATCTGCAATAGCGCTCCTTCACGGAGCTGCCTAGTATACCATAAGCATGGTGTGGCATTGTCTGCTGCCATGTATTTAAAATAAAGGCTTCATTAAAACATAAAGTATATATTAATGTAAAAGGTTATCATAACTGACAATCCAAAAAAGGGTAGAATAGTTGTACATAGTTGTAAATACTTGTTTTTTATTGGAAGGGCTCAATTATATCTTAGTGTTTTGTATAAAACCCCTTCAAGCTAAAGTGGTTTTATTATTGATGAAGTCATTTTAACCTCCTGCAGTTTCTGTTTACATTCTTCACAAGTTGCTGTGTATGAATATTGTATGCACATTTGGAGTTGGCTTCAGAGGCCGCCCTCAACACGCAATGTGAGTGAGAAAACTGTAGTACGGACTGCAACAGGAAGGCATGCCATGCTACTTGGAAAGCCTTCAGTTTCCCCAAAGGAAAATAAAAAAATTACTTGTGTTCAGGCAAAGAAAGTCACTGTTGCCATATGGCAACACCATACAGTACCATAGAGTCTCAGTTGGCAAAATACTCACTACTACTTCCGTCACTTGATAAATTCAAACCGCATGTCTTTTTCTGGACTCAAACCAAGACTGGGATACTAGGAAACGTCCTAAAACAGAGGGAGGAATCACTGCAGAGCAACCAGGACTCAAAAGTGGATCCCATCCTCCTTTATTACCCACTATTCATCAGCTACTGATGACTCATGTAGCCTAAACTAAGCAGATTAAAACACTGGGAATCCTAAAAGTAAACCATGACTCAGAAGACAAGCACAGTGGTTGTATTTCAGATTGTAACCACAAGGTGTACTATGTGTGCTGCAGTTGTAGCACAGAGATGAGCTGAGTGTGGTGATTCTTCTTCGTGGCTGCAGTACCCTGGACAGCATCCTATAAATGCTCAGCCTGTACTGTGATTTCCCACAGGCTTTGTAATACCATAATGCAGCTGAACGTGCAAAAAGGACAGAGCTGAGACTGGAGAACAGAACATGCTGACTTTAAGAGTGAACTTGGCAGAAATGCAGGACATTTTAAGGTGTCATTTTTAATGGTGCTACAGGCAACCGTTTACTCTCCCATTTTTAAATATATATTCTTGTACACACGTTCAGTGCTGTGAAAAAAGGCTCAAGCATCTTTGCAGGTTGTTTAATACTATTTATCCTGGCAGTGAGCAAGTTTATTCCTGTAGAAACACACATTAGAATAGATGCAAGTAAGAATGAAAAACTTTGCTTATTCATATGCTTCTGATCATCATCCTGCCACAAGATGAAGCACCATCCATAGAATTTCAAGGCATTTGGTTGGTTGAAAGCTTATGTAACTTGAGAATTCATCGTTTTGCCATTGGCACTCATCAAAGATCAGTCAGCCAGTTTTACCGGCAGCCACATGCCATCATGTTTCACTGATGAGGTGGAAGACTTTGGATCGAGAGCCGTTCCTTTTCTTCTTCACGCTTTTCTTGTTCAATCACTCTGAACTGAGACCCACAAAAAGATCTTACATAGGGTGCTTTGATGAAATAAGCTGGAATTAGATGGATAATACTGAGAATCGATGGCTTTTGTATCCGAGTCAGTGGTGTTCACGTTCTAAGTTTGGACAAATATAGTAATGTATGTTAATTTATGGACATAAAACTATGGAGGTTTACTAAATGCAAAGTAGTATAAATATAGTTGAATACAATGAATACAAATATGCATAGAATTTGATGTAACAATTATTTTTCTATTATTAATATCTTGGTGAGAAGAATACATTTAAAAACACAAGTTCTGTTTCTGACTTCCAGCCATTGCATGTATGAATTTGTTAAATGAAAAAAATCAGCAGTTGTCTCAATTTAATGAAGGATTGATTAGATAAACTAGGTTGGAGGTTAACTGTGGATACTGGACTCCCTTAGGGAGAGACTTGGGAATGTTTAACACAAACACATCAAATCCTAAAATCTGTATGTATGTATGTATGTATGTATGTATGTATTTATATATGTATTTACTTTTAATTTATATTCTGATGCTAGTGTTTTTTTCTCAATAAATAAATACTCACTGACCAGATATGTGCCTTTAAGAAAGATACAAAATACAGTATTAAGGCATACACTATATGGACAAAAGTATTGGGACACACCTCTTAATCATTAAATTCAGATGTTTTCTTCAGTCTCATTGCCACAGGTGGCTCGTCTTGCAGTCTGCCTTTACAAACATTTGTGAAAGAATGGGTCGTTCTAAAGAGCTCACTGAATCTGAGCGTGGTACTGTAATAGGATGCCACCGTTGCAACAAGTGAATTTGTGAAGTTTCTTCCCTCCTAGATATTCCCCGATCAACTGTCAGTGGTATCGGTGAAAAGTGGAAGCATTAAGGAACCACAGCAACTCGGCCACAAAGTGTCAGACCACGTAAAGTTACAGAGCGGGTTGGTGAGTGCTGAGGAGCATAGTGCCTAAAAGTCGCCAATGCTCTGCTGACTCCAAACATCCTCTGACATTAACATCAGCACAAAAACTGTGTGCTGGGAGTTTCACGGCAGTTTCCAAGGCCGAGTATCTGCATGCAAGCCTTACATCACCAAGCACAATGCCAAATGTCGTGTGGAGTGCTGTAAAGCGCTGCCACTGGACTCTGGAGCATCGGAAATGTATTGCATGAAGTGACAAATCACACCTCTCTATCTGGCAGTCTGATGGATGAGTCTGGGTTTGGTGAATGCCAGGAAAACACTGACTGCATTGTGTCAACTGTAAAGTTTGGTGGAGGAGGGATAATGCTATTGGGTTGTTCTTCAGGGGTTGGCCTAGGCCTCTTAATTCCAGTGAAGGGAAATCTTAATGCTTCAGCAGACCAAGACATTTTGGACAATTACATGCTTCCAGTTTTGTGGGAACAGTTCGGAGAAGAACCTTTTCTGTTCCAGCATGACTGAGCCCCAGTGCACAAAGCAAGGTCCATAAAGGCCTGGCTGGGTGAGTTTGGTGTGGAAGAACTTGACTGGCCCTCACAGAGCCCTGACCTTAACCCCATCAAACACCTTTGGGATGAACTAGAATGGACATTACGAGCCAGGCCCTCTCGTCCAACATCAGTGTCTAACCTCACAAATGCTCTTCTGGATGAATGGGCAAAAATTCCCACAGACGGACTCCAAAATCTTGTAGAAAGCTTCCCAGAAGATTGGAAGCTGTTATAGCTGCAAAGGGGGACCAACTCCATATTAATGCCTATGGATTTAGAATGGGATATTATAAAAGCTCCTGTATGTGTAATGTGTAGGTCCCAATTCTTTTGTCCATATAGTGTAGTGCTAGAGTAGTGTTCACAAAGGTTTAAGGCTTATTTTCTCCTTGACTGAGATTGATGTTATTATTGGAACCTGTTGGAGACCCTCTTACAGCTTTGGGGTCATGGCTCTAATATGTATTCATTACAATATGTAACACAGATACATCATCTGTCAACCTCCCTTGCTTATCCTTGTCCATGCCTACGATGCACCCACTTTCACTTCCTTCCTTCACTTGCTTGCTTTGTGTTACTTTATCACTGTCTTTAATCTTTTCCTCAACAGGATTCAAGTCAGGTGACCTGACTGTTCAAGAACATTCCCGTTTTGGGCTCTGAAATACTTCATTATTGCTTATGAGTATGTTTCTGATCATTGACTTACTGTGAGATGAAGCACCATCCACTGTTTTTAGAGGTATTTGGTTGAGTATGAGCTGTGAGCTTCTGAAGCTCCAGAATTCATCCTGCTTCTGCCATTGGCAGTCATATCACCAGTGAAGACCAGTTAGTCAGTTCTACTGGTAGCCATATTAGCCCATGCCACCATGTTTTACAGATTAGGCAGGAGATTTTATCAAGAGCTGTTCCTCTTCTTCTTAACACTTTTCTCATTCGATCCCTCTGAAGTGAGACCCACTGCTTTATAAGATCCTCCTTGGCTAATGCTTAGAATAGATGGCTTTTGTGTCTGAGTGGTCCTCACATTTTCTTCTTGACCAGCTTTTGAGTCTGAAGTTCAGTCTTACTAAATCCTCTTAACACTGTACTTCTAGTTTTACCCCATTTAACCCAATTCATATTCATCTTAAACAAGACATACACCAATCAGGCATAACATTATCACCACCTCCTTGTTTCTACGCTTATTGTAGTTCTGCAATTACAGACTGGAGTCCATAGCACTGCTGTGTTAGTGTGTGTTGTGCTAGTACGAGTGGATCAGACACAGCAGTGCTGCTGGAGTTTTTAAACACCTCAGTGTCACTGCTGGACTGAGAATAGTCCACCAACCAAAAATATCCAGCCAACAACGTCCTGTGTGCAGCATCCTGTGACCACTGATGAAGGACTAGAGGATGACTAAGACAAACTGTGCAGCAGCAGATGAGCTATTGTCTCTGACTTTACATCTACAAGGTGGACTGACAAGGTAGGAGTGTCTAATAGAGTGGACAGTGAGTGGACACAGTGTTTAAAAACTCCAGCAGCACTGCTGTGTCTGATCCACTCATACCAGCGCAACACACCACCACCACATCAGTGCTACTGCAGTGCTGAGAATGATCCACCACCCAAATAGTACCTGCTCTGTGAGGGTCCATGGGGGTCCTGACCATTGAAGAACAGGGTAAAAGGGGGCTAACAGATGGACTACAGTCTGTAACTGTAGAACTACAAAGTGCACCTATATAGTAAGTGGAGCTGATAAAATGGACAATGAGCGTAGAAACAAGGAGGTGGTCATAATGTTATGCCTGATTGGTGTACATAGACTTGTATTTATAACTTTACCACACTACATATAACACCCACCACAATGAACTGCACTTTGGGCATATACTTCACACCAAACGCTGTTGGGAACATTGCCTCAAATGATTGAAGAATTGGATTTATTTCAATCGGACACAAACGAGAAAAGAGAAAACCGTCGCCACCGATTCTGCACAGTGTGGATATTTTAAAAACGCTGTTAGTTGTGATTTATCTGACGATCTCATCACCACCAGAGATTTTATCTTTTCTATATGGCTTTTTCTATTTCCAGCAATGCCATCCACACTTGACATACAGTCTGGCCTTCACGTCTGAAGGGGCTGATACACCTTCAGAGAGGTCAGAGGTCAGGCAATGGACTCAATTATTTCTCCTTTATAGGTTTTTCCATGACAGACGTCTGTTCACCCAAGTGCATCAACTGTAGCATGAGCTATAAATCTGCGTTTATTAAATCAGGGTTCAGGCCCCACATAAATCTTCAGTTCAGGATCATTTTAAGAGACTGAATTCGTATCTTTGAAACTGGGACTGTTTGTCACTGAACATGTAAAGAAAGACTCGGCAGGAGGGCTTGGCAGGCAGAAACCAGAGGCCTCTCTGAATGTAGTGGGTTTAGTTCCCATCAAACAGAAGGCTGAAAATCTTTTTGGGAGCACTTTACTTGGCAAATAGACAATAAGTAGGTAATGTTATGGTACCAGCTTGTTATAACCTATAAATTACATGCTAATTTTCTAGTTGTTACTAAATAATAAGTTAGTAATTGTAACAGTAACAAGTCAGTATTACCATGGTAAAATAAAGTCGTACTAACCTAATAATCACATGCTAATTATCTATTTGTCTAGTAAATAATTAGTTGAGTGAAAAATAAACATGTTCTATAAAGATTTTTCACCTTTTATCTGTGTTTTATAACAACGTAACACAAAAGGAGCATGTGGTGTTCATACCAGCCCTGATTCTGTATAATCTCTGTTTCTGAGGCAAAAGTACAGGACTACACCTGTAGGCAAAAGTAAATAATAATGCAGTGATTTAGCTGTAATTTCAGGGGTTACCCTCGTTATTCTGAAGAACTGATGTTATCACCTGATATGAGATGCAGTAATAACAAAACAATAGACATAAGTTTGCATTTCACAGTGCCTGTACATCACAATGTGGCTGAACATTTAAACACAACAGGTAAGAAACAAAGTAGAATGAAGTGAAAAAGTATTTTACAGCTCTAATATCACATCATCTCAGCAGGACTGCTTCACTGCTTTTGGTAATAACCCTAATATTATACAACCCTATAACGATTTAAAAGCATTGGCATGATGTGCTGATTAAGCAGGTGTTATGCTGTATAGTGTTACTCACTTCTACTGTAATAGTTACTAATTAATTATTTCCTTTCAACTGAAAAATGAACACTTTATTCATGAGTATTTAGATTATTTATTAGCAACTATATAATTAGCATGTCATTCTTAGGTTAGTACAACTTGTTACCATTTTATTACTGATTTGTTACCACTACATTTACTAACTTAATTATGTACCAACAAATGAAAACTTAGCATATAATTTTTAGGTTGGTACAACTTGTTACGATTACTTCACTCTTTTATTAACAACTTGTTAATGCTGCAATCACTAACTTATAATTTAGTAAGACTTAGATTATTAGCATGTATGTAAGTTAGTGCAACTTGTAACCATGATATTACCATATAATTACCCTCTTATTACCGATCTGTAATGTAAAGTGCTACCACATTTTCATAGACGAAAATAGTAATGCTCCTAAAAATGAATCAGAGTCGTGAGGGACTGATTAGTATGTTTCCATTTGCTAACTTTCATTTATTATTGCCAATGCTGCTCTTTTTTATAGTTTTCCATAACCCCCAAAATAGTTGATCAGCCAAGGCATGTTTGGTGTCTAAAGTTGGTTGTTTAGCTTTTCACTGAAGCTAAGAGGCTAAAGTAGCTAATAAGTATTGCAAGCTTATATCCATCTGTTAGCACTTTGCAAACTGTGCTGAAAGAGAGAGAGAGAGAGAGAGAGAGAGGGAAAGAGAGAGAGAGAAAGAGAAAGGGAGAGAGAAAGAGGGAGAGAGAGAGAGAGAGAAAGTGAGAGCGAGAGAGAGAAAGAGTGAGAGAGAAAAAGGGAGGGAGAGAGAGAAAGGGAGGGAGAGAGAGAAAGAGAGTGAGAGAGAGAAAGAGAGAGAGTGAGAGAGATAGAGAATGAGAGAGAAAGAGAGTGAGAGAGAAAGAGAGAAAAAGAGTGAGAGAGAGAGCAAGCATATTGCCTATTTTCTTTGCACTGGTTGTCTGGTTCTTATAGAATTGATTGTAGCCCCCTGCTGTCCATTTTTAAGTAAATATATTGTGAAACAAATATATTATGGGCTGCATTTTTATGTGAAAGGTGTTATATAAAGCCCAACAGAACATGATTTGAGTCAAGTGTTTGATGATTTATGCATTCAACGTTTGTTATGCTAACGGGCGGCTATCAGCTTTCAATAATAGCTACATTAGCCTTGTAGATCCAGTGTAAAACCAAGAACCAAACTTAAGGCCTCAAACATGTCTTGGCTAACCGACTACATTTGGAGTAGAGAAAATAAATAGTGTGATTTTTGGCTTATCCATTCCTGTAATGGCTTGTTTTATCCAATCATGCTCAAAAGAACATGGCAGTGTCCAAGCGAGAGCAAAACACCACCTGCTAGAGTCTGCAGTTCTGCCCTCATTGTCCAGGCTGGTAGATATTTCATCGCCACTAGCAGGCCCGAAGTCAAAGTGCATGTGCCGTTTATGATACGGGGCATGACTGGGCACTCAGGATCTATCCAGTTATTACCACTCCCAACTCCGACTGACAAGGGCATGCCTGATATTTATCCCCACCAGCGCAGGGCCAATCGCCGGCCAGAGCACCGCACTGCCTGGCCGTGGTGGGGAGGCCAAAATTACATGCTCCAGGATTGAATTGAAACGGTAGATCAAGTGTGACAGGCCAGTGTGTGGTGAGGGGAAGGAGAACAGGCTGCTTTATGGGGTCAAGGTTCTTCTGTTATAGATCAGCCCCTAGGACATGGAGGAGGGGAAGGTGGAGGGCAAACTCCTTCTCCTCCACAACAGCTTGGACTCTTAAAGGGATACTCCGGAGTTTTTTCAATCTAAACTCTTTCTGCTGCATCTATATCTTAGCGTTGATTACCATGGACAATGTTTTGATGCTTCCCTGTACTTAACTCTAAACTCAACTGTAATACAAGCCATTGGGAAGTTGCTGAATTCTGTGAATTAATGCTCAAAATACACCAATCAGGCATAACATTATGACCACCTCCTTGTTTCTACGCTCATTGTCCACTTTATCAGCTCCACTTACTATGTAGGGGCACTTTGTAGTTCTACAGTTACAGACTGTAGTCCATCTGTTTCTCTGCATACTTTGTTAGCCCCCTTTTACCCTGTTCTTCAGTGGTCAGGACCCTAATGGACCCTCATAGAGCAGGTACTATTTGGGTGGTGGATCATTCTCAGCACTGCAGTAACACTGACGTGGTGGTGGTGTGTTAGTGTGTGTTGTGCTGGTCTGAGTGGATCAGACACAGCAGTGCTGCTGGAGTTTTTAAACACCACAGTGTCACTGCTGGACTGAGAATAGTCCACCAACCAAAAATATCCAGCCAACAGCATCCTGTGGGCAGCGTCCTGTGACCACTAATGAAGGACTAGAGGATGACCAACACAAACTGTGCAGCAGCAGATGAGCTATCGTCTCTGACTTTACATCTACAAGGTGGACTGACAAGGTAGGAGTGTCTAATAGAGTGGACAGTGAGTGGACACAGTGTTTAAAAACTCCAGCAGCACTGCTGTGTCTGATCTACTCGTACCAGCGCAACACACAAACACACCACCACCACGTCACTGTCACTACAGTGCTAAGAATGATCCACCACCCAAATAGTACCTGCTCTGTGAGGGTCCATGGGGGTCCTGACCACTGAAGAACAGGGTAAAAGGGGGCTAACAAAGTATGCAGAGAAACAGATGGACTACAGTCTGTAACTGTAGAACTACAAAGTGCTCCTATATAGTAAGTGGAGCTGATAAAATGGACAATGAGCGTAGAAATGAGGAGGTGGTCAGAATGTTATCAGTGTATGTTACCATATAATGTTGAAAACTAATAAAATTAGAAGGCAACAAAGTGAAAGGTGACCATTTATTTCCTATGGAAGCAGGCGACTCAAGGCTGGGAATTAGCAAATAACAGAGACAAATCAAGTTGGCATCTTTATGTAAACATTATGCAAATTAAGCATTCCACAGTAAATCCATATCCATATTTACAAATTCCTCGGACCATTTGTAGACACTGAGGTCTCTAGTTTCTCCTCTATGAACTTTTAATTCTTACTGGTACTGTATTTTGGTACTATTAACAGTAGGCTGTGTTTACATTCTAAGCCTTATTGCTCAATTCTGAATTTTTGATTTTTGAGACCTGATATTTCTGCCTTTATGTTTCAGATTCATGTTGTATGTGCACTTTGAAACAACCCAGATGTGCACAAACAAACCAATGATGTCATGTGAATGAACCATATGCATCATAAACAACAACAAAGGCATAAAAGCCGGATGCTTTTACAGAGTTTACTGGTTCTTACCAGGAAGGCGCTTCTTCCACATTAACACTGAATAATGGCATGTACAAAATAAATGGAAATAAAATACATGAATTCCGAACGCTTGTAGTTCTGCGATATTCCTGGGCCGTCTGGCATGCGCAGCATGTTTAAGATCTAACCACAGATTTTCGATGATGTTCGAGTCAGAGGACTATGCAAGCCATTCTAGTTGATGATGGATTTTGAGGTGTGTTTTGGATCATTGTCCTGTCAGAGATGCCAGCCTCTTTTCAGCTTCAGTTTCTTGACTGTGTCACAAATGCTTACACTATTTGCTGACATTTAGTGGGATCTATTCATCCGTCCACCTGTGCAATGTTTCCTGTGCCACTGACTGCCACCAAACCCCAAAGCATAATAGATCTGCGCCCATGCTTAAAAGTTGGCAAGGTGTTCTTTTCATCAAATTCTGCTCCTTTTTTCTCCAAACACAACTTTGGTGATGGTGATGACTTTTCCATTCAAATTGATTGTAAGTGAGGGAACAAAGCATCAGTGATCATGAGAAATGTCTGCATCAATTAACATCCTTCAGTCTGAGGTACTTTAGAAATGAATAGCTAGCGATAACCATTTCCGTTAGCATGAGATTTCGCACTGAGAGGAAAATACAAGATATGATTCTTCGTCTTTATCCCATGACGACACTGTTATGATAAGGTTTTGTCTGCTAGTTAATGCTTAGGTAGCCACATTGAAACAGAAGCTCATTGTAATACCCTGCCTTCGGTTCAATACACACTCTAGAGATATATAACGCTTCTTGTTCACTCTGGAGCTACTTCATCTTCTCTATTCTGCACTATATTGTATTTGGCGTATGAGAAATCCTATTATATCCGCAGCAGAACAATAGCTATAAGCCGGAGCGGGTCTAGGTGTGGCTCTCGTCCAACAGCTATGGGCCTGGCCATTCATTTGGAGAGAAGTTAGAACTATCACCCCTTCCATTTAAGACAATAACGGCTGCTGATACCGCCTTTCACTTGGACAGGACAAAGGAAGTGCAGCCAGCGGTCCAGCAGCCAGGAGCCGTTTTGTAATTACCTCGGAGAGCGCGTTCATCTGAGTCAGCCCCTTCTGTGGCTTTGGGCTCGGCTCCAGGTTCTGCTAGCTGGTGCAGTGTGTGTGAGGTACTTTGTCTCTTCTCTCCTCGGAGAAACCCGCCTGCTGTGGCTCCTGGTTCCTGTAAGTGGGACAAACGACTGGCTGTGCTGTGTATGTTCTACAGGTGATGCTAACTCTGATCTGGGTGGTTCTGAATAAGGTCGCATTCACCTGGACATCCCGGTGGGGCAGGATAAAGCATGAGCACAACTGGTCAGTTGGTCAACTGGTCAGACGGAGCAGTTGATTAAACAAGCGGAATCAGGTGTGCTTCTGCTCGATGGGAACGAAAACCTGTGCTTTGTGGTTAATACTGCATTTGTAGCTGAAGCTCGTAACTTGGAATTTCCCACCTCCCACCTGCGAATTCCTAAAAAGTCCTAGAAAGTCGAGATGTTCCAGGCTTATTACATTCCAAGACTTAGTATTCAGTAAAGCTGGGGTTACACTACACGACTTTTACCCTGATTTTAGCCCCGATTCTCAGCCAGGCCAAGTCTGTGCTGGTCGGCTCTAGTCTGCAGATTTTTGGGTCAGTCGGAGACGACAGTTGGAGAGAGTCGAGTCGTGTGTGAGGGGCGCAGACTCAGATCTTTGGCCTCCTGATTGCATTTCAGACCAGTCGGAGTTTATCAAACATGTTTGATTTTTTCGACCCGACTCTGAGCGTGATTTAGTGAACAGATTCCTGCAACAACCAATGAAAACCGAGAGTGCAAAAGAAAAAAATGCAGCAAGTAAATAAACAAAAACGGTGAAAAGTCACTCACGAGTGGAGCGAAGCGTTTTAATGAGCACAATTGAGTTTATATGCATTTAAAGCTCTAAAATCACCAAACAGATCACATTTTTAATCCATGAGCCTCACTTAAACATGTTTACCTGCTGCTTCTTTACTGTGTCAGCGCAAACGGCAATGTTCATTTTTTCCCAATATGTTTTCCCAATAACTCAGCAACTAAATTGAAATTGCGCACTGAAGTTAGCAGAAAAATGGCATGTTTAAGGCAAGAGTGGAGAGAACGTGTTGACTCATTTTCACTTATAAAATCAACAAAACATGTCATTTGACCAGGGGCGCCTAAACTTTACAATACAACTGTATTTAAACGAAATGAAGCTGGTTAAACATCTTGAAAAACAAGATGGTAACATTTGTTTCCAATGTAAAACCATTTTAGATGCTTAAGTGAACTTATTTTTGTAGGTTAATACTTACTTTGTAGGCTTATTAATTTAGGATGTCTGTTCACTTTTCAATAAGAACCATTTTTAACAACCGAAGTAAACTTTTTTGTAAATCTACCCAGAAGAAAAAAAAACAGCTGCCCTAATTGGAGAATTCTCCATATCTATTCTCGTTGTGAATGAGTGTTGAAACTAGAATGCTAGTTTGGAAATTTGAACAAAACCCAATTATATAGAACATTGCTGCCTGTGCTGCCAAGACAAGATGAAATAATGAGACAAAACAGCAACGCAGCCCCCACAGCTCCATGCTTTTTGTTAGCTTTTCTGTTTATTCTTCTCTTTTTATGGGATCCTGCTGCCACCACAGCTCTCGCACAATTATTTGCTCATTATTCGGCTCCCTGCACTGCTTAGACTTTATGACAGATCTGTGAACACTGACGTAGTCTGTGTGGGCTTTATTCCTTTTCTACTCACTTTTCCACTCGATGTATTCTGCATTGCAAACTGATACACACCCTGCATGGGCACTTCAAACTGAATTTTTCCTTTTTTCCATTTTTGCAAAATGTCAGTAGATTTTATTCAGTGACATGTAAACAAAGTCACTGAGTGATTTGATGTGAGATGCTTCACTGTAGAGAAACTTACTGACTCCGATTTCTTTACAGTGGTGGTGATGGGAACCAGGGGTCATGATGTCTACAACACAAATATAGCCACAAATATATTTTATTTACTATTTACTATCAAAACAACCAGTAAACCTATGTTTTTATATGTAATGCTGATGGTAAAATGGTGGTAAATCAGAAAAACTTCTCTGAAAAGTTTCTTTGGGGTCCACAGCATGTAGCCGTCCACCATGAATGGGTTTAAAAAAAAAACCACATTTTAGGCCAAAACCTGGTTTCAAAACTAAAACAATGTCTCAGACGAGGTATAATCAAGAAACATATTCATTTTGTGTTACAGTTTTCCATAATGTAGCATTTAGACGCATTAATCTCTTCTGATGTCTGGTTCCTATCACCACCACTGTGTTTCACATCAAACCACTCTGAATGACTTTGTTTACATCTTATCGATTTCATTATGCAGACATTTTCAAAAATAAGTATAATTGACCTGTAATACCCCACAATATTTTCAAGTGTGCAGCCACCTCTAGAGGGCGCACTTTACCCAGTGCAGCTGTGCTGTATTTTGACTTCCATGATCTTCTTAAAGGGGAATAACAGATTTTCCAAAGTATTTACATAATTAAATTGTTAAGATGTAAAAACAAGTTACTCAGAGTGGCTGGATGTGAAATTACCAAAGAAACTTACCAAGGTGGTGATGGGAAGCAGACGTCTGAAGAGTTTATGACATTAAATGCTCCCTCAGAAAGTTATTACATGAAATTGTTATGAATATTGTAACTTATACGTATCTCCTAAATGCTAACTTTACAGGAGATGGCAAAGATAACTAATATAAAGAGACTTTAGAGCATTTCTATTGGTCCATTCATCATAAGATGTTTTTACACAACAGACATTTTTTTTTCTTTGCACAGTGACGATATGCTGACATGCGAGACATTGTGTTTAGTGGTAGTTCTGAGATTAACTTCTGGTTTAAAATGCATTTTTAAAAATCAGCTCATGGTGGAGAGGCACATGCAGGGTGTTGTAAGGTAAAATAGTCCCGAAGAAAACTTAAATTGTTCAGATTTACCACTATTGTACTATTATAAACATTAAATTTAAAACCCTGGAGGTTTTGTTTAGTAAATAAAATGGCTATATTTGTGTTGTAGACATTGTGATGCCTGGTTCTCATCACCACCACTGTAAAGAAATGAGTCTCTACAATGAACCACTTCACAACAAGCCACTTTGTTTACATCTCAACCACTGAATAACACAGAAATGTTGAAAAATTGGTGGAATCCCCCTTCAAATTTTGTAAAGAGTCGGTCCCAAATGAAACCGATGCGTCACATGAAAGCTGTAAGAAACAGTGACAAAATGCTTTATATATAAAAATGAAATCTTTTATTGGTGGCTTTGATGATCCAGTTTTGCAATGCTAAAGGATAAAAACGAAACAGGCAGAGTGGAGGAGCTGGAATGTGATGGGACACAACCTGGGAACAGAAAGTTCAGGGACTGTCTGGTGCCATTAAACTGTCTCAGGTTTGGAACTGATGAGCCACACAAGGGCTTTTGATGACTGGTTCAAAAATACTATTGCAACCATCCAGATGGGCAGACTTAAAAGCAACAGTTTAGCGAAAAATCCAACGGTCAGAGTTTCCACTTTACCTCAGTTGCAGTTTGCTTCTTCAGTTTTGCACGGGAGCTACGAAGCTAATGTAGCTAAAAAGTAGCACTGTGCAAACTGCATCATTAAACATGCACCTCAAACTGCCTCGAGTTGTTGAGTCGCCTCAAACAGACTTGCTTATATGGTTTATATTGTATGACACTGCTAAGTAGGGCTGACCCTTCTGTATGTGTTCGTTATGATTGTATTTGTTTCCTTACTTGATATTTGGTAGTTTGTTAATGCTAACAGAATTCTAGAACAATCTCGTGTCTCACGATTCCTGGCAATTTTCAGAGTTAGAGTCTTATCACTGTTTAAAACAAAACATTTTACCATACGACCAAGAGAAAAATGGGACTTACTTAATGATGAATATGATAATAAACTATAACGAACTGTCAAACCCAGCTAACGTTAAAGCCTCAACATAGATCCGCCTCCCCATGATTTCACAAGTCACCCCTTTTCTTTGAAAGACTGAAGCAAGATAAGCGTGAAATGCATTAAAATGGCAAGCAACGTTTAAACAAATAGGCCAAATTGCCAAATGCACATTGATTTGTCTGGCTTTAGTTTTGAACCTTGAACAAGGTTCAAGTCAAGCGTTTAGCCACCAGGGAGCTTAGGCTACGTTCACATTACAAGCCTCATTGCTTAAATGCGATTTATTGCTCAAATCTGATCTCTCTGACACGACGGTTCACACTCGTTTGGGAAGTGATTCAAATCTGTCATTAATGTGATGAACCGGTGTCCTGAAATGACCCACATGAGCACATCCTACTCAGTAACGTCACGTGAATGAATCTCGTGCATCATCAGCACAAACTAACGAGCAGAACGAGCTTCACTGAGAAGATCATTAACTCTGATCAGCCCTCAGCTTCATTATTAGAGCGAGACGAAGGAGAAAAAGGTGAGATGAGCTGCTTTTCCACCATTTACAGGGTTTAACTTCTGTTCGGCGCTGCTGCCATGGTAACCCTGAATGATGGCGCAGCGCAGTGGAAAAAAAGCACATGAATTCAGATCTGAGCGTCACATTTAGGTCACATGGCCCACGACTCGGATACGTTTCTGATTTAGGACCACATATGAAAGTGGCTCAGGTCGGATTTGAAAAGATCAGACGACTTGTGTTCAAACAGCTTTGAAAACATCAGATCTGAGTCACATTTGGGCAAAAAATCGGATTTGTGCCACTTCAGCCTGGTAATGTGAACGTAGCCTTAGACACGAAGACAAATACAGTTATGGAGCTAATCAGTTTAGCTGATTCCTAAGTTATGAATGGCTTGTAAATCTATATGAATTCAGAACAAAACACAAACGTGTGTTCAAATTATTTCACACGACAGAACTGAGCACCATGTTAGCGATGGAATATGAACTCGACTATCCATTCAGTAAAACTGCTAAACTGGCCGTGAAGATTTTAAAAGATTTCCGTCTTGAACTCGCTGAACTCTAACAAAGCAAAAATCCAGTCCGACTCATCTGACGTAACATTTCAGCACATTTGTCCCACATCTTTGGGACGTCCATCGTGAAAAGGGATTTATAAACGTATAAAAGCAAATATATCAAAGTAAGTATGATAAATTATGTAAATATGATTGTTTTTACTAAGGATGAGTGTTCAGGCACTCCTAGATGCTGTAAATTGCTGTTAAGGACAGACATACTGTTATTTATATATATATAAAATTGGACAAAAGTATGTTGCATAGCTAAAAACAGTATTAGCAGTACATTTTGTGTACATTAGCCTCGTAACTCCCTGTGCAAAACTTCACACACCAAACACGTCTTGGCTGACCACATCTGTGGCAAGAGGAACACTGTGCAAATGAGATTTTTCGCCAAACTGTCGCTTCAACGTAAGGCAGAGGATTTAACAGTACAGCACTCTCAAACCACTGAGCGGCGCCAACTTGACACCTACAACACTGTGAACACCAGTTTAGCTTGGCCCATCGTTGGCTCCCAGACACTGAACGTTTCTGTACTGTTTTCAGAAAAGGATACAGCATTACATCAACAGAGCGACTTCAAAAGTAAGGACAACCTCGATAACGTGACATTTTATGACAAGCTTCCTTTGCAAGATAACGTTATTTCAGGCTTGGTTAAATATGCAGTCACTAAAACAGTAGTTCAGAGTGTCGTCCTTGGTTACGTCCCAGAGCCGAGCGCGATATGAAGAGGAGCACAAACGTCTCTTCCAGCAGCTTCAGGACAGGCTGAATGGGGAAGGTCGATTTCCAGTGGGTTCACTCGCGATATTCGCGTTTTCGAACGTCACATTCACACATTCCTGGTTTTGGGGAGACGCTCAGCCGGTCGCTGAACGACAGCGATACGTTGCGGTTTGGGCGAATAGAGATGGTTGGTATCATTTATGGATGCACTAATACGGACTATCTAGGCCGATAACAATAACCAATAATCCGATAATAGACACCTTGTTGTGGCCGCTACCACTAATCGATAATTACATAATTACTTTCTTCACATTTTTAAACGAGTTCACACTATAATCTTTATATGAAGTGCAGTAAGCGTAAAGCCGACGTCACACTGGACTGTTGCTTTGCTATTTTCTTCTCCAGCGTGGAGCAAAAGGGTCCTGATGTGGTTTTTGCAGGGAACATTCAAACAGCTAACATTAGCTAGTTAACGAGTTTGCTTTATTGCAGCTGTGAGTGACAAGCGGCATTTCCTCCTTTTAGTCATTTTTTCAGAAGACACTGCCGTTTCTATTGGCTGAGGTTCCTAAATCTGCGATAAATCTGAGTTAAAGTTCACCCATGAATTCTGTGCAAAGCAAAATTAACCGCTAAGTGATTCTCTTTTTTGCGTTCCCTCGTTCTTTCCCATTCAAGTGAATCACCTTTTTAAAATTCATCTTAAACTGTAGCTTAAAACAGACTAAAACTCTACAGATTGTTGATTCAATTTACAAAGGCATAGCATAGCTAGATCAGACATGAGGATTAGGGTCCTTTCAGATGATAAGAGTTTTGCGCTTCGCTCATCGTGAGGCTGGACGCACATTGCTGCAGGGTTTGAGTGGCAC
Source organism: Colossoma macropomum (assembly GCF_904425465.1). Taxonomy (NCBI): domain Eukaryota; kingdom Metazoa; phylum Chordata; class Actinopteri; order Characiformes; family Serrasalmidae; genus Colossoma; species Colossoma macropomum. The sequence continues at coordinate 36,163,182 of NW_023494805.1, forward strand.
TACGTCAACAGCACTGGTCTAAAAAGACTACAGTTCCCTATAGATCATCTACAGATGTTTAAACTGTTAACAAACTATCTGTTGAAACTCAGCTGATTCTAAACAGTGGTGGGGTTAAGGTTAGGATTTGGACCAGGGTGAGGGTTGGGTTTAGGTTTTGGGTTGAGGTTAAGGTTGGGTTTAGGATCTGAGCCAGGGTTAGAGTTAAAGAAAATTATGGTCAATTTAGTTGATATGTAGTTGAATGTAACTTAAGTATCTACACAGCATCTAAAGTGGACTATCCAAATAAAGTGTAACCAAAAAGGTTTTGGTGGTCATGGTGAGAAGATGGTCAGAGTTCAGAGCAAAGTGGCAAATCTGAGCGGTGCAACTGGAGATTATCGTTGCGCTCCATAAAATAAAGGTTACTGCAGGTGCGCAAAGGAAAAAATCTGAATAAAAGTGGATCATCATGACCACTGATAATAGCAAGAAGCCGAAGCGTTTGCTCGGTTTGTGTCTGGCTTTTTATAATCTATTTAATGGAATAAATATATTGTTGCTAGACTTGTCTGATTTTTCAGCAGTGTGTGGACAATACTCTTCTCACTCCAAGGCCCAATCCCATTTCACCCATTGCCCCTACCACTTAGACCTTAGCCCTCTGTTTTGCACGTTCACATCTAGGGGTAGGGTGTCTCATTTTTTGTTGAGATAGAGGGGTAGGGCGAAGTGTTAGGGCTACATGACCCTCCAAACGGAGGTTTTTCAGATGCACAATCCAAACAGAGTGTTATGAAAAAAAAAAGAAAAACCGGCAAGTTGGCTGCGCGAGTGACCAAAGAAACCCACACGTGAGAATCTTCTCTGTTAAAAATGACATTAACCATTGTATTATTTTAATTTAATGTTGTTTCAATGTATTATGGTCCTTTTCTTCATAACAAGCATAAAGAAATCGCTAATAGCATGCTAAAGTCTCGGTAACTATCTAGCTAACTTTCCCGTTCCACCTTAAATAGTCCAGCAGTTCTGACACCTGAAGCGCCAGAATGTAACTGCTGCACCATTTAAGGTGGAACGGGAAAATTCGAACAAGAACCTAATGAATAGCTGACTTCAGCTTCGTATCACCAAAGAATTAGGGGTGGGTGATAATAAATAATTGTCCTCTTTGAAGGTATATGATGTCCTAAATGTAACTAAAACCCAGCAGTGAGGAGCTGATCTTTAGCCTCCTCTGCTGTCACTGCAGATGGGCCGGGTCGCCTACAGAGCACCGCTAGTAGCCTGTTAATGAAGTAATGCTCTATTTATTTATTTATTTATTTATTTAATTTGAGGATCCCATTTCTTGGGCAAGATTTCAACCACTACCCCTTGTAACTCAGTTCCAAGGTGAAGCGACGCCGCTCTCTCCATAGGCAAACAATGGCATCATGGGCGCAGAGCAGTTTTGCCAGTTATCATCTGAAAGTGCCTTAAGGCTAGTGTAGATTTAGAGATTTAGCAGACAAGGTTTTCCATATCGACTTAGAACAGCAGGTGAATATAGCTTTAGGAGTAGACCTGACAGAATGTGGTGCGTTTTGCAGCCATTGGGTTGAGGTAAATGAACGTAAATAGAAGAAAACAGAAATGCATTTATTTAGACGCATCATTGGTCTTACGAAAAACAACAAAAGAGTTCTGACTTCTGACACATTTAGAGGGTGAGTGATGTTTCTATAGTTTGATTTTGAGCTGCTTCTCTCGTCATTTGGGAGCTACTAAGCACCGACAGCTACAAAGCTAAACAGCTAATCAGCCAATTTGGCGACTTTAGGCTTTTAATAGCTGCACACAATGAACCAAAGACAAAATGTTAATTGTGGTTATTTAATCATCAGCTAAAATTTCATGACAATGAGGTGGCTTGTTATCGGTTGTAGTTATTGGCTGTGATTCCAACGTCGGGCCAATTATAATAATGAAATTTCCCATTTATAGGCGAATAACGTATCGGCTATTGTGCACCCATTTCGTGGCTTTAGCTTCAGTCCCTGAAGACCACGGCAAGAGATCGTAAGAGACACATACACACAGACAGAGGAAACCCCTGAACAAAATCCCAACCATACAAGGTACATTCACACTCAATAGAATGTATAAACTATGTACACACATCCATACTTGTCTCACCACTTACCCTTTTGTGCACACACACACACACACACACACACACACACACACACACACAGCTGAGTAGTCAAGGGGAACTGGGAGCAGTGGTGACATTTAGAAAGGCTGTGTCTGCTTCTTCTCTCTGCTCTGGGCTTTATGAGCTCACAAATACACATACAGTACTACGTAAAAGTCCATGTAGAGACCACCCCTCGTTTAACCTCCGGTCAAAACGGCTATTAAGTAAAAGTTACTAATTTTTCAGCAGATAAGGAATATTTATACAAAAACCTCAACACCTGAATATGTTTTACCTTCATTACACCTCCAAAGTTCAGTCTCAGAAGTTGGTAGCATTTTCTGCTTCTCAAGTAATTCCATGCAGTGATGCTGAGGTCTGGACTCCGAGGTGGTCAGTCCATAGCTTCTTTGTTTAATATGCAAATGTTCTGGTTTTGCATTTTCTTTTCTTAGTAAGGGCTTTTTTGACTGTTACACATCCTTTCAGACCACAGCGCCGAGTTGTCTTCTGACAGTGGACAAAACATCTGTGGAGTGGTGCTTGATTCTCCTGTCACATAAGAGATAAAGTACTGTTTATCTCTGATGGTGAGTGTATTTGTGGTCCACCAGGTCTTGCACCGCTGTTTGGAGTCCCATTTTTTGTGCACTCTAGTTTTGTAAACTTGTATTTTTTCACTTATTTTCCTTTGACTTTTTCCTTCCTTATGCAAGAGACTTAATAGTTGTTTCGACTGGAAAGTAAATAAGTGAAGGGTGGCCTCTGACTTTTGGACAGTACTGTACATACACACCATTTGTAACTTTCCCTCAATAACCTAATACAAAGGAGCTGTCACAGAAGCAATACTATTCCCCACCATGCAGAACCAGCCCAGCAAACACAGAAGTGAAATAAGACATAGATTCCTCTTTGGATCACCACAGCTTCCCTACAGGCATAAAAGAGCAGCCTCAAGTTAACATCTGTGGCTCTAACAACTTGAGGTCACGCTAACCAGCCTTGGCCGAAAAAACCTCCTCTAACATTCAGCGAGAATAGATCAGTACACTCCCATACAGTATGCTGAAGGCTTAAATAATGGCTATGGTCCACGCACATCAGGTCATCTGATACAATAAGAAAATAAAAAGCGGAACAGGTCTTGTGAAGTCTTTTTTTCCCGTAACAATGAATAAGAGAAGCTGATAAAGTTGCATCCTGTGAACTTTAGGCAGCATCGTTGGTCTCAGTGCTATAAAAACGACCTCTTTGAGGAAGTGGGCAAACAAAAATCTCTTGAAACGAAAAAACCCTGAAAATGAAAACAGAAGAAAAACAACATCCGAACAAAGACATGGAGCATCGTCGTCTCATATTCATGGCTTAAATGGCAGCAGACATTTAGGCAAATAACCTTATTATACAATTTCACTTTTTGTTTGTTCCGTTAAGATTTGCAGTGAATATAATTCATTTAATCTTTCGTTTAAACCCGCAGAGGTCTTCCCCCTTAGTCTGAAGTGGGCTCAGTCATTCTTTCCTTTAGGCTCATGTGTTGTCTTGTCTCCCTGCTGGACTTCAGTTCGTCCCAGGAAGATAAGCACAGTCTGGCAGCTCGAGAGCCACAAGGGTGGGAACACCGGCCATCGAGGCAGCGAGCGAAGGGATACTTTTGAGTGATGAAGCAGCGTCTGTCTCTCTTGGCCTGGTCCAGTGCTGATCCAGTGTTAGGGCTGCAAGTAATGATTCTTTCTAAAGTCGATTAATCTATAGACTGTTACTCGATTAATCGGCTAATCGAATCATTATGCTTTCCTCGGTTCCTTTCTCCTGCCGCTGCCATTGTTCAAGGCTCCGTCTGTCTGTTCCCCAAATTGCAGCCCTATCCAGTGATCTGTAGCCCCTTTTTCTCCCCAATCTCCCCCCGCTACCAGCGGTTAATGATGTGGTTCATGTAGTCTTCCGTGGGCAGGCGGGAAGCTGCTTCCGACTCAGCTGTTCCCTCATCCCTGGACCAAGGCAGGTCGTTTGGGGCGAAGCCAGGGGAGCGCAGAAAGGGCAACAAGGCGGCCCGCTCCTTCAGCCTCTGCTCGCGCCTCTCCAGCTGCCTCTGGTACATGTACCTCTGCTGGAAGAGGTCCCAGGCGTAGTCGTAGAGCTGCACGTCCAGGTCGTTGAGCTCCTCGATGCGCTGGACCGTGTCATTGTCCAGGTCCACGCCGGCTGCTCGCGTGCTGTTGTACTGCACGAAGGGCTGGATGAAGCGCAGGCGGAAGGTGCGCTCGAACAGGTACTGCGTCTTGCGCTGGAACTCGGTCAGGCCGAAGAAGGCCATGTCGCGCAGGTTCTTCTTGGCTGACTCCAGCAGGATCTGAGCGCGCTTCTTCTCGGGCAGCGTGGACATGTTGTAGCAGCCCACTAGGCTCAGGTCGGCCAGCATGCGCACCTGCCGGTTGTTGGCCAGGTTATACGGGCAGTCCATGAACTGCTGTAGCGTGCAGCCCGACCAGTCTGCGCCCTCGTAGCATGACGGAAGTTCCTCGGGCGTTGGTGTGCGGCCATCACACATGTGCAGTGCGGTCTTCCACGTGGCGCCACGCTGGACGTGCCGCCACTCGCTGAGGTAGCGAGACACTGGGTCCCTCAGGAGGGTGATGTAATAGAACTTCCTGCAAGATGAGAGAGGAGAAATAAAGGGTCAGTTAGCATTCAGTGTAGGTCACCTATATGTTCTGGCCAATCCATGGCCCTCACACAAATGCATTCTCTTGGAGATACTGTTGTGAAGAGTTTTTCTCAAAATACCTGACTTTGACTTATTAATTTCAAGGATTAATTTTCTATTGTTAGGCCACTGTAACACCAGGCATTTGCAGTTTGCACTGCCTTCTGGTATAATATAGTCTCCTGACTGACCGTGGATCATGCAGTCTCTCTTTCATGTGTTTATATCTTAGTGGGGAAGAAATGTTTAAATAGTAGTACTTAGACTCTGGTACATCAGCATTTTCAGTGCGTCCAACACTGTAGCTGAACTCGACATGAAGTTTCACGTGCAAAATTTATCCGCTTCATAAGTTTTCTATCACAGAGAATTCCACTGAAATAACTGAATTGTTAGTGACTAGATAGTTTGGGCGCAATATTTTTTCCTACGTAATCAGAGGTTTTAGGAATAACAAGAACGTTAACTGTTTTGAATGTTATGCTTGCAAACTTTAAAAAATTATAAAGCCTTGAAGTGGCCAACGTCACTAACTAACTACGGCATACGCCTGTCCCCCGGGTCTCAATGACCTCCTGGGTGCCGCCTCTGGTCCTGCAGTGAGGCCACTTTAATTTGCCTCATGTCCAATCTGAGTGGAAGAGCTGCGGAGTGAGGGGCGATAACGAGGAGGCGGAGAAATGAGCTCTCCTTCCCTCTCTGCTCAGGCGCTTACGCTGACAGCCAGATCAGCATAGGGGCAGCGTGAGCGCCTGAGCAGAGAGGAACGAAAAAGAGCAGAGAGGGAACGAAAGCTCAAGAGCAGAGAGGGAACAGGGAGAGCGGGACGAGCAGCAGCAGAGGACTGAAGAGCTGAAAATGCTTAGTTTGAAAAGGACTAAAATGTCTAGCTTAGCTTTGGGTGTTTGGTTTTGTTTTTTTATGGTTGACCTTGAAATTAAAACCGGAGGCAGCGCTCTGGAGGCGGGGCTCGGGACTCCCCCACCCCCCACCCCCCGCCTTCCCACCCGGCTCTCTCGTCGATGGTCATCGGGGCCCGGGGGACAAGTGCATGCCATACTAACGTACCAAGGATTTACAGCCATTCCCTTTCATGTATGCCATGTATACCTGCGTTCCACAAGAATGATCAATATCAACTATACAACTGTCTAAATGTTGGCCCTCTCATCTAGAGACCGCAAGTTCAATCCCCAGTGATCCCACAGTCAACCGAGTTCAACAGAGCATTACTGGCCTCACTCTCTCTGGGTGGGTAGGGTGGCCTCTTTCTCTCCCCTCATACTCAGCACGATGCTATCTAGTGTTAGCTGAACAGAATTGGCACTTAGTGTTCTCCAAGCGCGTTAAACTACCCAATGGTGTTTTGTTAGTGGCAGTTTGAAAAAGATGCTATGGCTGGCCTCACAGGTCTCAGAGAAAGCGCAATTAACTAGCGGATGAAATTTGCTAAATTGGGGTGAAAACTGGATAAAAAGAAAAGGTATTTTGGTTCAACATGCTGAATGTGATTTTGTCATGGTTCTGTAAAGCTCGTCCAACTTAGCAACAGTAGCTACAAAACAATGCCTTGCTGCCAAATGTGGACAGCTATGCCTTTATTCCTCCAAAAAACTGTTTATGGATGATGAAAAATGAAAGTTAATGACTGAAGGTCAAGTTAACTATATTATCTGCAGCCGTACAATAACAGACAATTACCTGGATGTTTCCTGAGCTTTTACAACAGAACATTTTAAATAAAAAAGTCTGGAAAGTGTCAAAATACAGTTTTTAATGAACTATCAACCATACAGATACTTTTTATGGGATTTTGCAAGAGAGAAAGAGAGAGTGAGTGCGGGAAAGAGAGAGGGCGAGAGAGGGATAGAGAGAGAGGGTGAAAGAGAGAGAAAGAGCACAATCAAGTGTAAAGTGGATGTGACTGTAAGTCACTTCATTATTCTATTCCTCATAAGAGTCCATTATTATTCATTATTCACTACACAAGTGGGAGAGAAAAAGGAGGCGCGCTAATGAACGCCACAAAAACCTCCAAATTTCGCAGCTCCTGCTTCTGTCTAATCAAATCTCGCATTAGTAAATTAATCACCGGAACAGCTCCGGCGTGCTCATCTGACTGTGTAGAGCGTAATGAGGGCAGCTTGGTTCTGAAGGGATACCTCCACAAAATGTCATCATCATGGTTTACTGTCGTTTTGGATCTAAAACCTATACCATTAAAGTGATCTACTGTGATATCATATAATCTCATTTCACTATTGTAATATGTTGATATATACTGTTACTTAAATGATCATTTCATACATTTTGTGATGCTAATGATGTAACCAGGATTCATTTACACAGTTAATGCCCACCAGCTTCTGCAAAAATATATGTTATGCTATTTTTTAGACTTTAATAACATGTCCTTATTAGTGTCTACACTTTGATATGTACGATATTTATTTCATATCACATTGATATGAAAGATTTAAAGCTAGAAAAATCTAAAGCTATTTATGCTAAAATAGTTTGAAAGAGCACATACATACACACACACACACACACACACACACACACACACACACACATACATATGTGTGTGTGTATATATATATATATATATATATATATATATATATATGTCACAAAACCTCATATCTCCATGTTTGTAGTTTTATAATTTGAAAATGCCTGCTGTCCTTTACATTGAGTTAAATTAAAAGTAAAGTAGGTTTTTTCCTTCTCCTGTAAAGTTACTATGTTGGAGATAGAAGGTTTTCTTCCGACAACAGTGATATATATATATATATATATATATATATATATATATATATATTATATATATATATCGCAACAGAATGGAGCAACAGGTTTGTTGATGCCACTGTTTTCTTTCATTAAACTTGACCCACCACACTCTACTGAATCACCAATCAGCAGCAGCTGAAGCACGTTTATATTCATTTGCAGATAACCAACTCCACATAAACCGATGGTGACGTAAACAATGGACCACTGATTCGTCCTGTCCAACTAGTCGACTAGTTAACTGAAAGTGTTTTCCCACTGTGCAGCAGTGTGGTTCGGTTAGTACAGTTACAAATCTGTAATCAGTTATTTTGTCGTTGTTTCCACTGCCAAGTGACCTGTACCACACCTGAGTACCCGTGCTTAATTTGGTTAGCCATCTGGGGAATCATGCAAGCCAAGCTGGACTGTATGGGTGGACCTAGGAATTATGCAAACCACTGATTGGTCAAACACAATCGTCATGCAGTGTTACTGAATTCAGATAATAATAATAAATCACTGTATGTGACTATTTACATAAAGCCAAAAAAAATAAATAAATCGTAACTAGAAACTTTTCCACTGCTCCTGCATACCATTAATGCTAGATTCCTGTGGGAAATTGCTATTTTGATATTCACTACATTTAAGACAGAGAAAATATACAGACAACAATTCAGAAAAACGCTGATTTTATGTTTTAACAAAACAGTAAAACATTAAAGTTTCACTCATATTGGAGAGTAAGTATTTAATGTGACACTTTGCTAATCCAAAACGTTGGTTAAGGACGTAAGTGAGAGGGCAGAGGTATAGCTGCTTTTATCGTTAAACAAGCTAGACTCATGTTAGATCCAGAAACAGTTAAAATATCATCCAATTAAGAGGAAAAAACACCTGTAGAAGACGAGGACTCTCCTTCAGCATCTCGCGTTGCCAGTTAACAGTAGTTTTTAGCTCATTAGCTCCTCTAAATGAGCTCAGTTAAGTTACTAATCTGACATGAAACCCTAGTTAACTATATGTTTGCATAATAGAAATTATTTTGAAATGTGTTGCTCTGCATGATGCTATATTGTGTGAAGAAGGGAAGCCGCAGCTCTACAACAATGTCAACTTTTCATGTACTCGAATATCGTCACATCCCTATTAGGGGACTAATTTGCATATTGCAGCAATGTCTCTGTTGCAGAGGCCAATATCACCATGATCAACAAATGACACGCTGTGCAGCCGTAGTCCGTAAGAGATGAAATAAAATACTTAAAATACTACTACAACAAAAATACTTCTGATATGCATGACCGACTTAAAGTGAAGCGTTCACTGCTAGCTGCTGCTACCTAGCCGCATGCTACTGATAATCACAGATGTATGAAACACTGTTATTGTTTTTTTTCTTTAGCTCTTGTAAAAGAAGGCTAGTTGACTATTGTGCGACCATATCATGGTGCAAATGAATGCAGTAATAGCCTCTAGACTGTGTGTCCTATTAGCGGTTGGCTTCAGTGCATACATGATGGACAGACAAGCTGACAGCAGCCAGCTTATATCCAGCTCTGTTACTCTGTGACTGGATTGGCCTGAGGCAACACACACACACACACACACACACACACACAAGGACACAATACAGACACATTGTGCAAAGACTCAAGGACAGGGCAGCATCAGGGGGAGGCACGGACAGGCTTAGCAATCCCTGAGAAAACATGAGGCCCTCCTGCGAGGTGTGAGAAACTTCTTAACATGTTACCGATAGTTTTAACAAACAACGAGTGGAGGCTAATGAGTGGTACTGCTCACTCACACAAAGACAAATCAGCATAGCTGTGGGCAGTTTCATTATACACTGATATGACTGACCAAAGGTGCATATGACTGTACATGATTTTGGCAAATAACCTTGTCACTCCGCATAATGGTGATTGGGTAGTACATTCAGAGGCGGCTGGTCAATAGACCATCATCCCCAAAGTAAAAACAAATCAATAGATACATCAAATAAAATAATTTAGTACAGTAATTAATCTTGATTTACATATCATTTTGTGTAGTTATTCATGTTTCATGGCATTTATGTGATCTAAATTGGGTTTAATTTAAAACAGTACATTTTGTTATGGCTATATAGGTGGACAAAATAAGCTTCCTCTAAACGTTTTCATTACCATTTCCATAATTAAGAAAGATTATTTTCATTGTGTGACTGCAGGGTTCACCTGACGTCCAGTCAGAGCAACAATGACTGGACATGGGTGCCCAAACTTTTGCATATGACTCTAAGCTCCAGTTAATTTTTTAGTCCTCCAATCACTGCTTCACCCTATGTTATCGGTCACTCTCACACACCATTTGCATGGATATATTTTGAATCTGAAGCTGCAGATATAGTCAAAATATGTGCACGGGAGAGCCGTGAAGGTGAGACTCCATACACTGGCAGAGCAGAGGATGTTCATCTTTACACATTTGCCAAGTCAAACACAAGTAAAGGTTAACTTGTGTTAAAGAACGTCACAATGTCTGTGTCGGTGCCATCAGTGCTCTTTTAAGATAGCTTTAAACAGGCTATGTCAAAGCAAAAGTCCACATCAGCACACCAAGTCATCAAAGGGAAGATATAAATGGTCCATATACATTTTTCATGGCTAACGTAGACTTTGCTGTTTAACTTAAATCTCAGCTGAGTTTAACTTGGTTATCTTGTCTTCACTGGAGTAAAAAGGAGCCTGTTAAGCGCAGATGACTGCTTTATAGTGAAAGGTGTTGCAGTGTTGGTTGGGTTTATGTGAAGCCTGTGTTCTTGTTGGTTTGTACAGTCTTGCTATTGTACTATTGAATGATAACTGCATTGCTGTCAGTCATAGGTTATAACCTGATGTGAAGACAGTGGGACATATGTTTAAAATGTATCCTCACCCCTTTCTCACTGTTGTACGACAGATAAGCAGTCCAAACAAAGTTGTTATAGCACCAGGGCTGCTCAAGGACAGGCATGCAAAGAGCAAAATAACACAACAGACAAAACACATGCCCTAAATTCACACACACAGAAGCTGAATTTGTGGATGACAGCACTTTACAGCACTTTTTGAGTCATGATGTGAGACACACCCTTCCAGGCATCTCCCTGGAGTGTTTCACACAGTGACAGCCAGAAGTCCTAAAAAAAAACATGCGCTTCCATCACTTCTTGTTGTTAATAAAGACGTGTGTGAGCTGAGGCAGAGGAAAACAGAAGAGAGAACCGAGAGAAACACAGAAAATATAAGACAAGTACGCTGTAATTTCAGTAATGTTAGAAATAGACAATTCTAATTTAAATTAAATTCTAATCTAATAAAAGTTGCTAATTCAACTTTTTTTTTAAATGTTTGCCTGATGTAGAAATGTTTGGAGAACAGCTTTTCGAATATACTATAGACTGAGCAGATGTGGCACCTTATGTTATGGTCTCTATATAAACCGGTGCCCTGTCTGAGGATCACAACCAACATTAGAGATCTATACAAACTGTACATGTTAATTTTGAGGGAAACAGTATCGCACGTGCATCTTTGAAGACACTTTGATGACACTGATGCTGAAGGTTGAAGCCAAATACAGCCAACACAGTAGCACATTGTAACAAATAACTAACATTTTCAATTATTTTTGCAGGTATCTTAGTTAGGCCTTATCCCCATGTATCAGGATGCTTATATATATTATTTTTGTTATTTTTTCCCCTCCATTTATAAAAAAAAAGCATTTTCAAATGTTTTCAAAACTATCTGACTGGTTTCTGCAGATTTTTTTGGGCGACTAAAATGTTGGGGATCACACACTACTCCTTACTCTTAATACTCTCAACCTTTGCTGAACTGAACTCACCGAACTCAGGTTCTAGTAACAGGAGAACGTGTGAGGTAACGTGAACGTGGGGCAGCTTGCGGCTGTTTTCGCTGCTGCTTCACCTAACGCATATTTAAGAGAGGGTCCTGGATGTAAAGATGTGATTAGTCTACATAAACTCGATTGTGCCCGTACCTTAACTCAGCTCATTAAAAACCTTTGCTACACATGATTCTGATTCTTAGCCATTTTTCCTTTTTACTTGGTGTACTTTTTCTTTCACACTCTCAGTTTTCATTGGCTGTTGTAGGAGTCCATTCAGATTGATTGATTGAGTCAGGTTGAAAAAAAAAAATCAATAAAGTACGACTGGTCTGAAATGCGATTGGGAGGCAAAACTCACACACTACTCGATTTACTCTCCCAACTGTCGACTCTGACAGACCAAAAAACAGCAGGCTGGAGCCGACGAGCACAGACTCAGCCACACTGAGAATCAGGGCTAAAATCGGGGTAAAACTCATGTAGTGTAACCCCAGCTTTAGTCTGCAATCCACCAGGGTCAAATATACCCACTTCCAGCACCTCACACTCATTGCTGGTTTAAGCCACACCCACGTTCAGTTTGTTCAGTTCTTTAAAAGACGTTCTAAGAGAAGATATTGGTATTTGTAATGTGTGTATATCGCTGCTGTCGGAAGAAAAACTCGTCGTTTTTCAGTTTTTGACATAATTTGAAAATGCCTGTTGCCCTTTACATTGTGTGTACAAAAGAAACAGCCCAAAATGACTTGGAAAAAGTCTGGTTCCATTAACTTACATTAAAAGTAAAACAGGTTTTTTCCTTCTCCTGTAAAGTTACCATTTTGGAGAGGTTTTCTTTCCACAACAGCGAAATATATGCAGTTTTAAAGTAAAGTATAAACATTATCACCCCTAAATTTCCCTCAATTTGCCAAGCACACAGAAACAGCCCTTCATCAGCTGCATTTCAGACAAAGCTCTGCAACTGTAATGAAAACGGCAACAACTATGCTCAAGTTAGCAGCATGATGTCAACGTTTTCTAGAAGCTGTCCTTTGCCTGTCCACATGAAAACACTGAAAATGGAGTTCTCAACAATATCTATCTTGGAAAGCTTTTTCCAAGACCCCCAAAGTGCCATTTTCCTGTTGCCTGGAGAAAAAGGCACAACAAACAAAAAAAACATGTTCTCTAATATCTGGATATGTGTGGACAGGGCCTTGGTAAAAAGTAATAAAAAAAAAAAATACCTTAAATTTAGGTGACTGGTAGCGAGCAAACAAGCACAATACATTTTAAGGTTAACTTAAAGGTCACAGGTGGGACGGCACAGACATGAATATGCCATTACTGCTGTAATCCAGCGTTTACTGAACTCGATGTGTATAGATCGCGCATGGTGCACTTTAAAGTTCTCTAAATCACAGCCAACAGGGACACGAGATGCTGAGCTTTAATGTCTCACACACACATTTTAATACACATTAATGCACACACACACACACACACACACCACACACACATACACACACACACACAAACACATACACACACAAACACATACATATACACACACACACACACACACACACAGTGCTGAGCTTTGACTGATGACTCTCATCAAAACCCATAAGACGAACAGTTCTGATACACAGGGCTCACAGAGACACCCAGTAATGGCACATACTGTATATGTCATATAGCTTAATGGTGTAATTTGCCTTTCAGTTTTGACGTTATGATTGGATTTTCGATTATCTGTACGAATTGTCACAAACACAATAATATCCACTCTCGAGCAGGCGCTGTAGACAACACTGGACAACACATTTCCCGCAGAAGCTGTCCATTCTTTCTGTATTGGATTATAATTTTTTGGTGTAAACAAAGTCATTCAGAGTGGGAACTGTTCACAGTGGTGGTGATAGGAACCAGACGTCCACCTCGGAAGGCTCTCTTATAGAAAGTTACTACATTAAACGGTTATGAATATGGTGCCTGTTTCATGATCATTTTGAGAGAAGGTTTTGGCCTAAAAGATTTTTTTGAATCTATTCATGGTGGAGGGGTACATGATGCAGGGTGTTGTGAGGCAAAATAGTCCCAAAAGAATTTAGCTTTATCACTATTTTACCAGTCATCAACATTACATATAAACACTCAGAAGACATGTGGAGGTTCACTGGTGGTTTTGGATAGTAAATAAAATGGCTATATATATATGTATATAGGCATTGAGACTCCTGGTTCCCGTCACCCCCACTGACGTAAGTCATTAAGTTTCTCTACAATGAACCATTTCACATCAAACCACTTCGAATGACTGATTTGTATTTTGCTACTATGCTTGATAGGGGTGTAACAATGCATTGTGATATTGTGATATTGAGATGCAAAAATGTGACTATGTATTGTGGAGAGAATGGACGTTCTAATAAAGGGCTGAACTGAATTAAAACTGAATTTTTCCCACTAAGAGAGTTTGATACATAATGCTAAAGTTTCAAACATCCTGTTCATTCTGCAGTCCATACAATCACCTGGTCCCAACTGCAAATGACACGAACAAGCAACAGTAAAACCAGCACCCTCCCATTATAACCAGTTAAGCTGTCTTCACCATCTGCGAGCAGCAGAGCGGGACGCAGTGTGATGTGACATGGCATTTTGGATGGCTGCCCTGTTTTGGATGGCCGCCTATTTTTACAGTTTCTATTTTGGGCATGGCTCGTAGTTCCATCTTAAAATAGATGAGAAGAAAATCATCCAAAAATTGGAGAAAAGGAGTGATCTCTGTGGCCCTTACAATAAATATTATAAGGATGTTAACCGAAATTAAACAGTTTGGAGAGTGCTTGATATGGAACAAGAAGGATATTGATAATAGTACTGCTAATATTATGCAGCCTAACAGTCAGTAGGCTGTAGACTTCAGCATTGTGATCACAATGTTAGCTAACGTTAGATACCTAGATGACAATATTGTCTTAGCTTAGCCTACCTAGTGATTCGAGTCAGGTAGAAGTCAAAATAACTGACGGTTGGACTCTTTGGAGTCATTTTTCTACACTGATTTTGGGATAGAAAAGGGACACTGAGTGAGTCCAGTCAGATTTAGTTTATATATCTGGCCCTTTCTTTGGGCAGAAAGGTACTGAAATGGGCTGATGTTGACATTTCATGTTATACTAGTTTCAAGACACAGTGTCCTGCAATTTCCCATTCACTCCCTTTAAAACTTCGCAGAATGTTTTCCCCCATGAGGGGGTGTGGTTTTGCCCTCTGATGACGTGGTCCAGGGTTTATTTACATACATATGAAAATAGGCCCAGTATCAGAACAGCCATTTTACTTCTAAGAGACAAAGAGAGGTTGGAAAATGGTAATGAAAAAATTAAGAATGAGTTGGAGTAAATAAAATGACACTAACGTTCTGAGTAGTCCTCATGAGGAAAAACAAAACAAAATCCAAGGAAAACATATGATATATAATTATGGCATTGAAAGCTCCAAAGTTCACAAACAACCAGCACCAGTCAACAACTCACACTAGCATTTGGATGTTGTTTAAAATATTGTGACAATATCTAATCGTGAACCCATTATCAAGAATCATCGTCACACCCCACTGTGTCATTTTGGAAGATTTGTACTTGAGTATTGTTGAAACTGAATACTTGTATTCTTACTCAGTTACTCAATCTTCAAAAGAAAAAAAAACAAACTTTTACTCTTTACATTTTCATTTAGACTTTTAAAGTACCTGTTCCAAATCTCAAAGGCCACAAGAGTTCTCTTTTCCTCTTGCCTATCAGTCGTGTTTCTGCACATTTGAATTAGTTTTTATTAAAACATCTAATCACATTCATATCAGTGTAAAATGAAACTGCAAACAACTAATCGTCTTTGTGTGAAGACCAGTGCGGCTCATTAGCCACCGCACCTTTATCTGTTGAAACTATTTACATTTATACAGACGTATACAAAAGTTTTGGAAGTGAAAGTTCACACAGCCTCTACAGAGAACACACTGTTACTGTACACTTGCAGAATTTAAGGTATTGGAAAAAAATAAAGCATAAAATGGGGCCTGTGCAAAAGTAATGGCACAATTAAAATTTTATGTTCTGTTTTTCCAAGATGTTCAACTCAGCAAGTAAACAGTAATTGTGCATGAAAATGTGTTTAGAGGATGTTTAATTATGTTCACTTATTGTCATCAACAAAACATGGAATTGAATCAGGAGATGTTCAGACATTTTAAAGTATTTTTGGTGATTGTATTTAAATATCTTTAAATATTTTTACTTTCATACTTGCACTTTTAAATCGGCTGGATTTTGACACAGTACTCGCATGTTTACATAAGTGTAATAATCTTTCCACCCTCACGCTAACACAAAAGTGCTCTTTATGCATTGTATGCACTAAATTAGGGAAATTCCTGTAGTGGCCACTTGGTGGTGCTATACACACAGAAGTACCATCATCTATTCAAACACAATAAAGCTGCAGTTTTGTACATACAAGCTATATACACAGTTATATAAACACTATTACAGTATACAGGGTTCTGAAGGCAAGCACAGGTGGTCTACATTGCGTTTGTGTGATGTATGAATGAAAAGATTGGGGGCAACGGACTGAGGGTCACCGTCCTGACGGCAGTGCAAAAAGAACAAGAAGTGCTCATTACACACACACACACACACACACAGGTCTGTTCTTACGTGGTAACGATTAGGTCTAGACGATATCACTGCCACAACGTTTGTTTGTCCACTTTACACACACAGACCTTGTGCTGGGAACAGGACCACTCGCACGACAAAATAAAGTGTGTGTAGTCATTGCCAGTAACTGTGTGTGTGTGTGTGCGTTAAAGTGTGTTATGACAAGGTGGGTCTAGTGTGCCTTTTCTTATTAGACAGAGCACCACCAGCCCATAAAGAGGTAATTACATGTCCGCCCACTGACTGTCCACTCTAGATACTATTAATAATAAATGATAGTGTCCAGCCTCATTATTGTATAAATTATCGGTCTGCAATCTGCAATATTTTCACTAGTGATGCACTGAAAACTGAAAACAATATTTATTCAGCCTTTTTATTTGTCTTTTTATTTATGTTTTTGAATTAGTTATACATGTAAAAGAACCTTACAAGGTCATGAAGACATAAAATAAACTTTATAAAATTACAGCAGTGTGTGCTGTATGTGTATGAAATGCACAGAACAGTCGGCCATCCAAGGCACAGAATTCCAGATTTTAGTTTGGACTCTGACTCTGTCATTTGTGATTTTTTTCTGTTATTTCTAAAACTGCATCAGACAGCGTCGTTGTGCCAGCAGGCACTTTCTGCTTCCGTTGTTTTGCTGTATCTGTATATCGAGCGTGACGTCGTTGTGATATCAAACCTGCAATGGACAAATTCCTGGCTGCTGTAAACCCTCCGGATACTCAACAACAATAAACAGAAATTATGGTTTATCTAATGTCCTTCATAGAAACCATGAAGTAGGTCCACATGGCCAACACTTTCACTTTTGATCTGCTGCTGCTGAAACTATTTGAATGCAGTTGGGCTGACCAGTACAGGCGAGCGAAGGAAACAAATCGAAAGTGAAACTTTTGACCGTTTCCGGTTGAAAATCTCCGGAGGCTGAAATTCTGGTGCATATTTAAGTTTTGCTGATTATGGTCGGGGCCTAATACGGCCTAATATACATACACATTACCATTCAAAAGTAAAGGTTTACTGTTCTCATTCGTATAAAACCAATTTTGTGGCAGATATATGAGTAAAATGATTAAAGTATGATGTTAATATTCTGTTCACTTTAGATTATTTGTAGGAAATTAAGAAGTCTTGAGGGTAAATGGAGCTGTAGATGATTCCTTTATAACTGAGAAAGCTGAGTGGTACCAATGATGCTGTAGTAAAATTAGCATTCAGAAGCCTCATATTCAAAAAGCACTCAGCAACCAGCCATACAGTTATTTCAAGATAAGTGCTATAAATTGATAATTACAGACTGTTATTTAATAAAAATTGCTGTTTTTTTTCTCCATATGTTCTGAGAATAAGTTATAATTAATAACAATTACTAATATGATAAGTAATTCCGAACAGACTGTATCAGTGTCTTGTGCAACAGCATGTAAAACAACAGAGATGTTTTTATAGTGCTATTTTTATAGGCATACGGTATTGCATAATCATAACACTGACCTCACGTATACAATGGATTCTTTATATTTTAAGTAATTGATTCAATGCAGATGTAGTTGGTGCCACTATAGCAACCAATTCTTCAATCACTAGGAAAGAATAGGTAGTTGGTGTGTGTGTGTGTGTGTGTGTGTGTGTGTGTGTGTCCATAAATATCAGTTAGAGCCCTCGCTCTTAAATCTGGCTGAGGCTCAGGGGAAATCTGTGACTCTCCCTAAAGTGTCCATTCAAATTTATGAGCCATTTCACTGACCACTGGAAAAAAAGAAAAGAAAAAAAAAACAAAAAAAACCTACCTGTGCGCACACACACAAACACACACACACACACACACACACAAACACACACTCCAAAAGATATTGGTAATAAAGTCACCTTGTGATATTTATTTCATGATTTATGATTCTGTAATAATGAACATATTGCAATTACACTGCTACAGACTTCCATATATTATACTATATATACTATATTCCAATATATTAAACACATTAATGAACTCTTAATATGATTATTACTGTTATATCTCCACGTTTCTTATGCTACAGGCGTGTCCCAGTAACGGAGAGCTTTGTGCGTTTTCTTGCATGTTTGGTGTTTCCAGGTAACTTGAGCTGTTTTCACACATTTATTGAGTTGTAATGCTGACATTTAGCCAGTGCAACTGAAACAGGCTGGGTAACATTTTTCTTACTGTTAGAGAACAAAAACATGGCAAAAATGCGAAGAATGTCTGTTCTTTTCGCAAGAGAGCACGACAATAGCTGTTCGTCAAACAAAGCCACTTTTGAAAGTCTGTCTACTCAGTGGTCATCTTGGTAATGAACATGGACAACCTCTCTGAACAGGGAGAGACTTATAAACCCCAAACTGAAGCCATAATATTCTTTCAAAACATATTTGTTATTATTTTTTGACACAGACACATCTGACGTTTTGAAATAGCACAGATGCCATGTTGAGTGTTGAGCTTTCCTATCTATTTTGCAACCAGTGAACTGTCTTGTTCCGCTTTATAATGTCTGTTATTCAAATCATAATAAATTACACTATATGGCCAAAAGTATGTGGACATCTGACCATCACACCTATATGACATCCCATTCCAAAATCATAGGCTTTAGTTTGGAGCTGTCCTTCCTTTTGAGAGTGCAGTCTCCACTCTTTCCACAAGATTTTGGAGTGTGTCTTTGGGAATTTGTACCCATTCAGTCAAAAGAGCATTTGTGAGGTCAGGCACTGATGCTGGACCATTATTTTTTCGTACTTGGACTCGGTTTGAAAAGGCCTTAAGGCTTTGTTGCACCTCTGCAGCAAATGTAACTTGGCTTAGACATACTGCACTGTACAAATGATGCAACTTTTTAAACCATTTTAACTTGAGTTTGAGAGAAATTCAAAATTCATTGAACTTTTAATATTCAGTAAATAGAAGAATAATTTGGTTTTACATTCTGTTAACTTATAATTTAAAACTTAACTTTTCAAGTTACTTATTTTTTCAAGTTTGTTTTGCATGTTTTTTAAAAGGTACCTAAAATTTGTGATTTTAAATAATGAAAAAAATGCAATTTATCGATAATTTTGTCCCAATTTATGGGCTGTTCAACATTGCTCATCATCCCAGCCTTAGTCTTTTTTTAATAATACTCAATAGTAGTGTAAATCTTTCACTAACTCAATTCTTTTGAAAATAAACCAGTTAATAATGAACTCTGAACTTTCACCATTATTCAGTTTGATTCAGTATTCTTTTTAACAATACATTGAAGGAGGAGGTATTTGCAGAGTAGTGGAATATACACGAAAAGCAGCGCAATTTTTTTCTTTTACATTAGGAAGTAGACTGGCAAATTTATTCAGAGAATTTCATTTTTAGCTCCCGTGTGGCGCAACCATCTAAGCGTTGGCCCTATCATCAGGAGACCACGAGTTCGAACCCTGGTGATACTACAGGCCGGGAGTCCAAGAGAGCACAATTGGCCTTGCTCTCTCTGGTTGGATAGGATGCCCCCCCGTCTCCCCCATCACTCAGTGCGATGCTAGTCAGCGCATAGCTGACGTAACAGATCTGGAGGTTGGCGCTTTCCTCTGTGTGCGTTCGGCTGTCCAATGACGTTGTGTGATCGAAAAGAAGCGGTGGCGCTTCACAGGTCTCGGAGGAAACCTGTGTTAGCCTTCACCCTCCTAGGACTGTTAGTATCGTGTGACTGGGGGAGTCCTAACTAGTGGGTGGAATTGGAGACGACTACATTGGGGTGAAAAGTGGGGGCAAAAAAAAATAAAATTTTGCCAAACCATAAGCTAATTTCTGGGTTATAATTAAAAAAATACAAAAAGAAACTAGCACCCATCAACTTATAAAAAAAAACTGTGCTTTTCTCATTTCTCTATGCTTGAAGGACTTTCTAGAAGTTGATTACTTCTGAGTCAAACCTTGAATATTAGAATACAGTTATGTTTAATTTATATTATTACAACTGAATTTGAAACTACCCAAATGCTATTCCAGCGCACAGGAAGAAATACAGCTAACATCACATAACACAAAGTGAATGTGGACTGTTCCATACTAGATCTGTTAAAGGACTGAAACAGCATTTTCTGCTAATAGCCATCAGATACAGACACCTAGTATCATATCATCTAAGTGCACTGATGCATTTTCACATCCTTATTGTGTTGTATATCCAAGGCTTAAGTATTAAGTATGGCGTGAAGATGGCGTAGGCTTATCAAAGGTGGTCTAGCATTGCCTGCTCATCAAGTCCATTCATCTAAAAGGGATCCTGTCGGTCTAAATGGAAATCCTTCAGAGGCTCTTATTGGAATAAACAGCCTGAGTGTGCAAGCAAGTCTGTAATTAGATTAAGCGAGACCTGTCTGAGGAAGTGCACAGCTTGCAGTGTGTTTGGAGATAGAAGGGCGCATTAGCGTGGGGATAGCTCCGGTTAGTGGCTGGCGTCGGTCAAATGGAAGAACCCTTTTGGTGGGCGAGCGGTCTTCCTTTCAATGTCCTGTCCTTCCTCACACACATCCTCAGCTCCTTCTGGGCAGGTTGGGGGTCAAAGGTGGTTGGACAGAAGAAAAGTCCCTTTCCTTCAACAGGAAACGCAGCCTCGCTCTGATTTCATTATGTAGGAAGTGACCCAATAAAAATAAAGAACTGTTTGTCCACTCTCAGCACTCTCCACTTTAACCCTTAGAAGTCTAGAGTTAGTACTCTCGTCTAGCTGTACCGTTTAAGATACCGGATTATTGTTATTCAGATATTAATCTTAGTCTCCTGAATCTTATATTATTCAGAAACTACTACAAATCATTCCATACTGAATAATGAATACATATGTAGTTAAGAGAGTGAGGGACCCACATAAAGGGTTTAAAAGGTTAAATATTTTTGCATAGTTACATCAATTAATTACATTTACATTAGATTTACATTTTGCATCAACAGATTTGAGTCTACAAATCTGACTGTCGGACAACAAAAACATGGCAAAAATGTAAAGAATGTTTTTTCTTTTTGCAAAACAAGAGAGCACAACAATAACAAACAGAGCCACTTTCAAAAGTCTTTCCACTCAGTGGTCATCTTGGCAATGAACTTGGACAACCTCTCTGAACAGGGAGAGACTTATAAACCCCAAACTGAAGCCGTTTCAAAACATATTTGATATCATTTGACACTGACATATTTGACATTTTGAAATAGCACAGATGCCTCACTGAGTATTAAGAGCTTTCCTATCTATTTTGCAACCGGTGAACTGTCTTGTTCCCCTTTATAATGTCTGTTATTCAAATCATAATAAAACCTTATAAACCTTATATGACATTACATGCCAAAATCATGGGCATTAATGTGGAGCTGTCCTTCCTTTTGCTGCAAGAACAGCCTCCACTCTTCTGGAGAGGCTTTCCACAAGATTTTGGAGTGTGTCTGTGGGAATTTGTGTCCATTCGGTCAAAAGATCATTTGTGAGGTCAGGCACTGATGTTGGATGAAAAGGTCTGACACCAAACTTGCCAAATCATGTCTTTATGGGCCTCACTTTGTGCACAGGGGCCAGTCTTGCTGGATCAGTAAAAGGCCTTCTCAAAACTGTTTCTACAAGGTTTGAAACATAATTGTCTATAATGTGTTTGTATAGTGTAGCATTAACAGCACACTTACTGGAACTAAGGGGTCTGGAAAACAGCCTCAGCCCATTATCCCGTCTCCTGCGTATAGTGATCTAAGGCTTGTGTGCAGCTGCTTGGCCATTGAAACCCATTTCATGAAGACCTTGATGTACAGTTCGTGCTGATGTTGCTTCCAGAGGCAGTTTGGAACTCTGTAGTTGGTAATGATACAGAGGATACTCGTAGACGCTTCCATTTCACAATAATAACACTTACAGTTGACTGGGGCAGATCTAGCAGGGCAGAAATGTGATAAACTGACTTCTGCCAAGTCAATGAGTTCTCAACTCATTCTATTGCCAATTCCTGTCTATGACTATGTGCTTGATTTTATATACCTGTTTGCAATAAGTGTGGCTGAAATTAGGAGGGGTGTCCACATACTTTTGGCCACATCATCGCCATCCCCGCCAATAATTGCAACCTCTAAGGGTGAACAGGCTCAGCCAACAATGCCAGCATTGCTAATTATGCGTGAACACTAGTAAGTGTACACTACCATTATGCTAACTGGAGATCATACTAACTGGTGGCTCCCGGCTTCCATTTAGCCATGTTTGCACTTTTTCTGTTCCTACAAACAATAGCCTTTGTTTCTGTAATTCCACAAGGCCAGGTCCCAAATGCAGAAGAAAAACCTTGTTAGCATGGACATCAATAGCTGTGGTCAGCTTACTCTGCTAGTGGTTCAAAACTGTGTTTGATGAAACTGCAAGGTAGGGCAGCACTGAAGACAAAACCTGTTGGCTCTCGATCCTGAACATGGTGGTATCCGCTCTCCGGGGACAGAGCACCGGCTAATCAATTTCGACCCGATGGGAGCTCCATCTACATAACAAAAGCTAATTACCATGGCCTAATCAATCAGCACATCCTAATTAGCTCTGGGCTCCGGGCTGGGACGCACTGCCACAGCGAGACGCAAACACATGCATACGCACTTTTACACTGGGCTCAGTATAGACACATCTTTTTGCACCTGCTGTTCACATATCCAAATACGCTTGAGGTGCTAAACCCACATAGACGGTCTCACAACTTTAAAACATTTACCCGGGTGTCGTCAGTCATTCTGCACTGAACGTACAGTACTGTGCAAAAGTCAGAGACGCTCTTCCAGTCAGGGGTTTAATCCAGTCAAAATGGACAAAAAAAGGAGGATAAGTGATTTTTCATGAGTTGGTCTATCGCTTCGTGGCTGAGCTTTTGTTGCTCCTAGATGCTTCCACTGCACAATAATAGCACTTACAGTTGACCACACGACCCATTCTATGGAGACTATGCCTGGCTCTGTGTTTGATCTTATATACCTGTTAGCAATTGGGTGTAGCTAAAACATCTAAAATTAATAATTAGAAAGGGTGAACTTTGCAAGTGTGGAAAAGAATGGAAGCTGTAATAAAGGCAAAGTGTGGACACACTAAATACTTAAATACAATTTGATATATGTAGTTGCTGAGGTGCTAGAGACCCTCAGGTGATGCAGCCAGTGTGTGGTAGCCTTTAGCTTGCTGCAGTAGTCTTTATGCTTCCTTCATTGGACTACCCAGGTTAGGACCCCTAACTAAAACACAAGACACAGGCTTTCCACTGCCCTCTTGTAGAAAAGTACAGACATGTCATGGTTCTTAAATGTAAGAATATATAACATTAGAGCAAAGCTTATTTACATATCAAAAATCCTAATTTACTGTTAGATTTTTAAAACTTTCAAGACTTTTCATGCAAGTTCCAACTCATGCCTATATGATATACTCAGAAAGCACAATGTGATGTAATCTATCTAAATAGTGATAATGTAATATCGCCCTACAGTTTATGTAACGTACTGCAATCTGTTCAGAATGATCACAAGTATAGCCATATTCAAAAGTTTGGTGCCCAAGTCGAAGGATCTTTTTTTGATTTTAACTTATTTTTTGAAGTAAAAAATAAGTTAACACATCTACAGAAAACATACCTCTGCACATTTTAATGCACAGTTACTGTTCATTTGCTGAATTTGTAATATTATGGGGAAAATAAAATGCGTCCTGTGCAAAAGTTGTACATTTTATATTTTATGTCTTATTTTTTTTCAATGTTAAACTCAGCAAATAAGTAGGAATTTGCAGTAAAATGCTGCATATTACAGTTTGCTGCCTGTAGAGAAACTGTTAACTTACTTTTATTTGGAAAATCAAACTTTTGCGTACAACTATACACAACAGTACTAAGACAACATCTGCTTTATTCTCTCAATAAAATGACACGCCGCGTCTCAGGGCCCACTTTCCTGTGTTTGTTTGTGAATTTAGTTGGCCACTGGAATGTTGCTTTGGCCAGATTTATGTTTTGTTTGCCCAGGTCAGGAATATTAATCATCTGAAGTGCGTGCCTGTGTGTACGCAGGTGTTCAGTTGGAATAAAAAGAAGGAGTGGTCGCAATATGGAACAGTGCAAAACACAGAGCCCGCTGAAACTCAGAAAGGCTCAGAAAAAGAACATCAGAGGGAGGTATGTTAGGAAAGATCACATGCATATGCACACATTTCTGGGAAAAGCTTTGATGGCAAGTTGCTGGGACTAAAATACACATTAGCGTTGGATATTCTTGCATCAAACATGTTGTGGAAGAACCACTGGGGTTAAACTCAACATCCTATTTACTGACAAAACAGATAATACAGTGCTAGTTCAGAGACCTAACTGAACCTACGGTTCGATAGGCTTACGCTTAATGTTTGAAAATGCAAGTACACAAGATGGCACCAAGCTCGAGCGTTTCACTTTGCAGTTAGTTTAGTTGATTTATCCATAGGTTACCTGCAATCACTGTCCAGCGTAGTTTGCTGAAGGTGCTGAAAGTATCGCTTTAAAAGCCATTTTATAATTGAACTGTACAGCTATAATCACAGATTCTATCATAGCAACATACAGCGCATTGCAGCTGAGCTTCAGCCTGCACTACTACAGATTGTAGTAGAACAACAGAATAACAGAAGCCCATCAGTTCGAAACACCCCCTATACTTCATGTAGTGTACTGTAATTTGTCAGAATGATCACACATACAGTCGTGAGCAAAGGTTTGGCCACCCCTGGTCAAATGTTTGGTGATTTTCTAAATAAATAAGTGCATACTTTTGCACATTTTAATACAATATTACTGTTTATTTGCTGAAGTTTAACAAATAAACTGAAACTGCACAAAAGTTTGCAGAAGAATGTCATATTTAAGTTTGTTTTCTTGAACAGGACATGTTAATTTCACTTAGATTTCATATAATTTGAGCAGGGGCATTCAAACTTTTGCATGCTGACTTTATCATACGAACACCAGAAGGGCATCATAAAGTGCTTTTGTTTTTTAAGTAAACAACACATCAACTTTTTTCATAATCATCATCACTGACAACTAATCAACTAATCAACCCAAGTTATGTCATTATCAGTTTATCCACTATTTTTCTAAAAGGTTGACCATTTTTAAAAATAGTGGTAAACATTTGGTAAAACTGATAAAACTCCTCGTAAATCACTGTAAAAAAAAAAAAAAAAATTTGGATAAACTTGAAATGTTAAATAAAAAGTTTTTAAGTTAACACGCGGGCACTGCCTCACTCAGTTTTATTTTAGCAATATACATATCATCACTGTCCAAAGAAAAACATCTCAAAAACAGTAACTTTACAGAAAAAGGCAAAAACATTCTTAACTTTTAATGTAAGTTCATGTAAAAGGTTTTAATTTCAGGCGATTTTTGAGCATGTCTCTTGGTCCAATCGTTAAAAATTCCAGTTCACATGATATAAAGGGTAGCTGTCAGGTTCAAATCATGTAAAAAAAAAAAGAAAATGAATTCGACAAAAATGGAGATACATGTTTTTCTTTGAACAGCGATGATATGTTTAAACTTTCGGCATTTTGGAAATTATTAAAAAAATTCTTTCCACTCCATTTTCAATCTTCAACTTCAGCCCCATATCCTACAGTGCTTGACATCACTGTTAAATCCACAAGTGAATAGTGAATTGAAAACTCTTCACATGCCTGAAAATGATGTTAAACATCCAAGCACCTATGGGACACCCATTAAGAAAAGAATAACAAAATAAAACAATATCAAACGCATCTGTCGCACCTTTTGACAGCTTATAAGAAACCCAGCCGCCTCCGCATTTCCAAGAAAAGTCTACCGGTATTTTTCAAGCACGCAGCATCCCGCTACAGCGCTAACTATAGCCTCATCATTATCTCACACATTATAGACAGCACAATGACAGTATTATTTCACCAAACACCCCTGCGTTTCACAATAACAAGCTCGATTCAGTTTGTAAATAACTTTAACGACGGAGCTGGGTAAGGTGGTTTTTGACAGCTGCTCTATGAGGAGTCGGATGGCGGAAGCTGTGGGCCTTTTGGCCCTCTAGTGGGTGTCTTATTAAAGCCAAAGCTAAATGAGGCGGCGCAGCGCCCCGCCGATGCCTGCTGCCGTCTCTCTGGAGTAATTGGCTGGGCTGGCGGAGGACATGCCAGTGCCTCATCCGAGCGGGTAAATATCCCACTTTACTTCTGCCACACGCTCACACGCTCACACACACACACACACACACACACTTGCCCGCGTCACTCTAGCTGCGTAATGAGAGGAGATAATGAAGCGAGGAGGAGCCTCTTATGTAACCGTGAAGCCACACACACACACATGGGTGAGACCCGAGAGCCAAATAAGGGCAGCGTACAGTGACCAGGCAATGCTGATGTTTCTGAGTAAAGACAGACACGCACTGGAGTCCAAAGGTTAAGTAGGTTCCACTGAAGAGTGAGCAAATAAAACACTTAGGCCTCGTCCACATGTATGTGGATATTTATGGAAATGTAGGGTTTCTCTGTGTTTCGGCCTCCAGTCTAGAGATTTCTGAAAATGAGTGTCAATTTTCGAACACGCTGTTTTCTGTATTGCCGTGTGGATGCACAAAACACAGCTTTTTTAAAACGCTGACATCACATCATAACTTGCACATGTCTGTATCTGTGGCGTAGGCAGAAATACATTTTTGGGTAGGCCTGAGAAAAACTGGTTAAGCCAGTTTATAGACACAACTTACAAACCTGCTACTGTCCTGCAATGTCATTTCGGCAGGCTGTAGGCTTCCTACATATCCCAACACTTTCACTCTATAGCATCACCATATTCTGACAGTCTGACAAGCATGCATCTGCTGACCACAGGCATGTTTGCCTAATGAAGACGACGTATCTAGGTGAAAATCAGGCAGCTGAGATGTACAAACGTGGGGAAAAATAACAACTTCAAAACCTACACTTTATCATCCCAGGGTGAAGCACTCTGGGCAAACATGTAAAAATGTTTATGGTCCGTTCATATCTTTCCTCTGATGTACTGAATTAACGTTAAGTGTTTGCTTTGACGAAGCCAATTTCATCCTTTGTGGTAAAACTGATGACCATGTTTTTTATTCAGCTTTGGATGGGCAGAAATTGACATACTCTACAGGACAGAATCTCACTTTTACATTGGCATTTGGCAGATGCTCCTCTCCAGAGTGACTTACAATTTGATCATTTTTTTTTCATAGGTAGGCGTAGGTAGTGTTAGGAGTCTTGCCCAAGGACTTTTATTGGTGTAGTGTAGGGTGCTTGCCCAGATAGGGGATTGAACCCTAGTCTACAGCATAGAAGGCAAAAGTGTTACCTACGATACTAAACCAAACACTATACCAACTTCTAAACGTTCCCAGTTACAACTTTTAACTGCAGCCAATGCTGATAATGAACAGGCTTTAGGCAGTGGTGGACAGCAACGGTTTCTGATCGGAGGGTTCAGAAAATAAGGCAGAGCTTGGTGGGCAGCGTGATGACTTGGTTGGCCAGAATACAGTGACAGCACTCAAGTAAAACGAACAAAATTGCATTATCTCAACAAATTCAGCCTAGTAAGTATTCTTTCCCCATTTGGTTGGGTAGGCCTGCAATCACTCTACCCAAGCCTACCCATGGCTACGGCCCTGGACTGCAGCTGCTGTCATTTATTAAGTATGCAGCACTCTGTCTGAAATATGACTGATGACTGGGTTCTGTATGTGTGCTCAGCAATTCAGGGGTGATTTTGGAGTTGATACTGTTTATAATTGAATTTAGCTTTACTTTTTCATTAAACCACAGTGCAGAGGCATCAGTGAATAGCATTTGTTCATCCTCCTATAAAGTTATTATTTCAGATATTAAACTTTTGTATGCTTTTGCAGGCTGTAATGACAGGGCTTGATGCAGAATATTGCAAGTATTAGGTAATTTGATCAGTAGCGAGGCACTGAAATGAAAGCCGAAACTGAAATTCAGGACGTACCAGGCCAAAAAATGAAAACTGAAAAAGCTGACGAAATAAAAAATATTAATTTAATAAAAAGATCACAGTATGTAGGGCTACAGTATGTGGTATTAAATCTGCAGTGGAGAAGTTCTTGGGTGTTGTATCTCATCTTGATATTCGAACTAAACAGAGATTATAAGCTGCTTGTCTATTGTCCCTCGTAGAAACTTTTTTGTTAACTAAAATGACATTGAGCTTTTTCCATAATCAACACCATCAACGACTAAGCAACTCTGATGACTGGTCATTGCAGCCCTACAGCTTAAGGAGGCTCTGTCTTCTCCCTCTGACTGGTGGACTGGCTCCTCTCACTTTCCAAGATACTACGTTCCCTAAACAAACGAAGCCCAAAGCACATGCCAAACAGGCAGACCCCCTTGGCAGGGCGCTTACCACTTTTAATCGCTAACAAGAGCGGCCCCATCTAAATGCCTCTCTCAGCTGGGAAGAGAACCTATTGGCTGATCATTGTGGCCTCTGAAAAGAAATGGGGAAGTCGTCCTGTTTTGAGGCCGAAAAGGAAAAAAGGGCCACGTTGCCCTGAGGCAACGCCAAGTCCTGCTGCAAAAGGCCCCGATTTGGAATGGACCTGGAGTCAATGGGGCGGGCCGCCGTCGAGCCGGACCCACGTTAGGCGTCTCACAATGGCCGCTCCTGGGGCATGAATGAGAGCTGCCGCTCAAAGGCGTCTCTCTGTGGGAAAAAAGTCCAGACGCGTTCTGCTTGAGTGACAGGGCCCCTCACAGTGATCAGCAGCTATTCAGGCAG
Organism: Colossoma macropomum; assembly: GCF_904425465.1. Lineage (NCBI taxonomy): Eukaryota > Metazoa > Chordata > Actinopteri > Characiformes > Serrasalmidae > Colossoma > Colossoma macropomum. The sequence goes on from NW_023494805.1 coordinate 36,192,262, forward strand.
AGACACTGGGAAAAGGTGTTGTGTCACCAGAGCAGAGAGCCTGAAAAGTGCTGATGATGTTCTCACACACATACACACACAGTCTTCTTTGTCAAAATATCTTCGACCTTCATGGACCAACGCCAAAAGTGGCAAAGCCCAAGTCGCCACTGTTAAATCAGTCCTTTACACTGTGTTCAGTTCCTATATTTTACTATGCAAGGCACCCTATTCCTGCCTTAGACCTTTCTTACACCACACTAGCGTTGCCGTCAAGACCATTAGAGGCATGTCCGAGTCAAGACTAACACCACAAGTGGCCGAGACCAAGACAAGACCAAGAACAGATTAAGACATTTTCAGAATATAAAAATTATTATATTATAATCTTATAATTTTATGATTTTAAGAAGGCAAATTATCTCACTATATTGGCAGATATTTTGCTTGTTGTAAGAAATATGCTTGAAACAAGCCAAATTATCTGCCAATATAGTGAGATAATTTGACTCAAATCACCACCTGAAGGCTGCTGAATATAAACCAAACAATATACATCCATTTTTATTATTAAATGAAAACATTCCGATCTGCCCAGTTTCAAATATTCTCAACTGGCAGTGAACAGATTTTATTTAAACATGTACAGCAGGGTTATTAAATCCAAATAACCTGGGGGCCACTAGCCAGGTGGTCTTCTCGAAGGGGGGCCGGTAGAAAAATTTGGGGAGAAATTAGGGAGACAGTGTCCCATATTTCTTTCAATGTATGAATTTTAACTACACTCATTTGAGCTCATCTTTGTTGAAGCTTAGCAAGTCTTCTGCAATCACAAACCACTACTACCGAAGATGATGATAATCTATTGTTATTATTATAATTATTATCATTATTATTATTATGATTATTATTATTATTATTGTAGTAGCACATAGACATAGAGCATGTAATAAACATTTTAGCGTTCACTCAAATGATGTTGAGACCGAGACTGGACTTCAGTACTACTACACTACGTGCCATGCTCTTAGCAATAGCATCTACAACGTAGCTATGTTTTTATTTAGCAGGGATTGGCAATGCCTGTTGCCCAAATCAAAGTCACATTTTGGCCACTAAAAATTTACAGTGTCCACTTGCCTTGGAGTTTTTTGAAAAACCGTTCCCTTTTGAAAAGCACCATACCAATTGAATTTCCACACATTCACAAATATCCACCAGTAATAACAACTATTTTTTTACCCTTCCATGTGAAATTCTGAGCCTTGCTCCCATGGAAGTGGATAGAAACCTGATGGACCAACTGCTGCGAAAGAAACAAAAAGCCCTTCATCCAAAATCCTAAATCCAAAATCAATGTTGGGCTACAGCTAGAGGGTCTTTTAGGCAACAGCATTGTGGTTAAGAGGCTAAAATATCAGTATCGTAGAAATTTAGCATCCTAAAAGGCCATGAAATCACGTTTTTTACTCCATTTCATCGTGTTTATATCATCACAACCTAACAAATGTTGTTTTCCCAAAATTAAGATATTCGTGCCACTATCACGGCATTAACAGTGTTGTCTTGATAAAATAAATGTCCGTTGTGTTGTGACGATATAAGTAACTCCAGATCTTGAGAAAACGACATCTATTTTACCAGGATAATGGCATAAATATCATGAGATCTCGAGAAAACAAATAAAAAAAAAACTCGTTATCACAGAAAAACGGAGTACAAAAAACATGAATCCCTGGGCCTTTAAGGCTTTCGTGGAATACATTTGAAAAGATTTCACTATTTAAAAACAGCAGAGGAAAATCAATAGTTTTCATGTTGGACCTCCAACATGTTACATCTGCCTTTTTAGTCAAATCCTCAACAACACCTCCTTGGCAACATGCTTACGTCTCAGAGTGCAATATGCATACTTACTCACAACTGAGAGTGACCTGTTAAAACATAAGAGCAGCGTTTCATTGAAGTGTTAGTCTGGAGTTTTTACACACCTCAGTGTCACTGCTCGGTTTATAGTGCTCCACCACCCAGAACTATCCAACCAAGTGGCTCTATGGTCAGAAAGTGAAGAGCTAGAAGACGAGTTTTAGTGTCTAACTGAACACCAGTAAGATGGAGCTCCAGTATAACGGTTTCGGATAAAGTGGATGGGGTGTGTATCTCTGGACACACTGTGAGTAAGTCAGTCAGTATAATGCATTTACTTTGATTGATTGTTTTGTTGATTGATTTTTTTTTGATTGATTTACTCTAATCTAGTTGATCTAATTGGTAAATGGATCAGTATGTCTGTGAAAGCAATAGGGTAGATTGGTCTGTGGAAAGAAAGGTGATACGTGCAGCAGGACCAAACACAAACATTACATACACTCACAGGCAGTCTCTGCTGGGTGAAGTGCGTTGTCTGTAGGAGGCGGCGGCTTGTTGACTTACTTTGCCTCTGAAAGGCTAGATGTCATTTATTAAGCAGTGGAACACATGGCTTTTAACACCACCAACATTAGAAATGTGTTGTATCCGTTAAAGACTGGTGTCTCCTTCCTGCCACACACACACACACAATGGTGGACAATGTCTGGAAATAGAACCAGACATTTTTCCAAGTCATTTTGGGCTGTTTCTTTTGGCCCATTCATCTTGAAATTTGCACACAATGTAAAGGGCAATAGGCATTTTCAAATTACATCATAAAATGAAAAACGGCAAAAATGGAGATACAAGGTTTTGTTCCCACAGCACCAATATATAGGCATCCATCCATTTATATATCCATATCCATCTATATATCTATCTGTGTGTGTGTGTGTATATATATTTACACATTTTTGTCATTTTTCAGTTTTTGACAAAATGCCTATTGCCCTTTACATTGTGAGCAAATTTCAAGCTGAATGGTCCAAAGGAAACGGCCCAAAATACTTGGCAAAATGTGTGGTTCCACTGACTTACATTAAGAGCATTTTTTTTCCTTCTCCTGTAAAGTTACCATTTTGGAGTTATGAGGTTTTGGTCCGACAGCAGCGATATGTATATATATATATATATATATATATATATATAATATATATATATATAATGTATACCCCTGCAGGTTAGATGTGTTTTAATTTTTTTTCTGACAATGTACAAAAACAAACACACACACACACACACACACACACACACACACACACACACACACAAAGCAGACATATCAGAAAAATAATTTTGAGGTGTGAAACTGCTGATTGAAACGTTTCTGTCATTCGATTTTGAGAGGACACGCTCATAATTCACAAACATATAGACAGATAGCCCCTCTCTCTCTCTCTCCTCTCTCTCTCTCTATGTGTCTCTCACACACACAGTATGGTCCAGACGCTTAATAAATTTCTTATAAAGCCTAAAAGACGTTATAAGGGATAAGCTGATATTTCAGGCAACAAGCGTTTGTGCTATCCAGCATTGGCAGACACAGTGTGACCCAGTGACACACACACACACACACACACACACACCCACACACAGACTTTCTGCTGTTAGATCACTTACCTTTGAAGTGCCAACAGGAGCAGCAAACAGAACGCAGCAGTAGGCAGAAAATCCATGGAGGGCGGGAGCGAGAAAGGGAGCGAGAGAGGGAGAGAGAGGGGGAGAGAGAGAGAGAGAGACTTCAATGAGCTTTTGTAATACCAACAGAAAGGCTGGGCTGGCAGCCGGAATGATTTATCAAAGTTATTGCTTCTCTTAATGAGAAAACATGTCACACTCAAGGCTTTGTAAAAATGACAAGCAAAAACAAAACAGAGCAAGAAAAAAGGGCCTTTGTCTCGCAGGCTAAAAGAAAACAAACCGGAGGCTGAAACTTCACCGTCATAATAAACCTCCCTGCGTCTCTAGACGAAGCTAAACATCAGCCCTATTCGCTCAATATTCAGCTCAGCGCGCATTTTAATAATGCACTTGCCTTTTCATATGGAAGTATGGAAGTATTAAAAGTACTTCTGTTTGTGTAAACATTATTCTGCTGAATCCAAACGGATATGCAGCCTGCTGCCTGCTACATACTGTATAAACACTGATCTGAATGACTGCCACACTTCAGTGTTTCTCTAGCAACAGGTTCTGTCCACTTTATTAGCAACCACTACCTCGCATGTTCAGTCACTGACCACTTTGTGAGCTCCGCCTACCTTATACGTGCTCTATATAGATGTACAGTCATAGATCTGTCACGTATAGTTTGTCAGCTTCTCTTTATGAATACCATTCACCATTGTTCAGTTTCTGACCACAGGACCACAGTTGACCAGATAATGCTTGAGTGGTGGATAGTTCTCAGTGCAGCAGTGACATTGACATGGCAGCATGTATGGCTAGTACAAGTATATCCAGCTAAGAGTGGCTCTGAGGTCAGGAACTGACCACTGAAAAGGGGCATCAACAGATTCAATTACAGGTCCTCACCAAACAATACACTATTAACAATAAAAGTGCCAAAAAGAGTTCTTTAAAAGGATTCATTTCGTACATTTTTATTATACTTAATTTTTTTTTAATCTGAGGTCCACTTATAAAGTTTGTATTGTTTTACATGCCAAAAACATTTTCATTTTTAATGACCATTTTCAACCTCTCTTTATCCCTTAGAATTAAATAGGCTGTTTTTGTAAATGGGCCTTCAAGACTGATATATGTAAATGAGCTCTGTTTTGATTGGCCTAGTATTGTGCCTCATTCACCTGAAACATTTCTTATCAACTTCTGTGTGAATGGGTGGGGCTAAACTGCTATAGGCTGGATAGGTGGATATATAGATACATGTTATGGCTTTTGTGACATCACAAAAACAGTGAATTTTCAAATGGGCTCGTTTTGCAGATGAGGCACCTTTAAGGTGGAACGGGAAAATTTCGAACAAGAAGCTGGCGAATGAGAAGACCTAAGCTAAAAAAAAATTCAAACATCATTAAGCTAAAAAAAATCAAACATCGAGAGACATTTTACAAGTACTGCTCCACTTTTGTGGAAAAGTTTCCTGCCAGAGATGCGAGAAAAGCGGCTATAGCTGAGCTAAAGCTTAAAGCAGAGCAAAATAAGTCTGCGTTTTCATATATATTTTTTCACCTATACTAGTATGTCAGCACATACTGAGACATATTTACAGCCATGAAGATAAAATGGACAAAATTTTGTGGCTCCCAAGGTGGTTTGATTTTTTGTTGACATGGCAAAATGGCTCTTCTTAACATTTGGGTTGCTGACCCCTGGTATAGACTGAGGAATGAACAATATCAAAACTTGTAAATGTTTACCCACAACATCAAACTCAGTCATTTTCAAAAGAGTGAGAAAAATCAGTTTTCATGATACAGGCCCTTTAAAAGCTTCCATGCAGGTTTTTTCCTAGAACTGTGTGCCCAAGAACCAATTAGTAACCTATTAGAGGAGGTACCTCTAGCTGTGTTCCTGGAAAGCTCTTGTAGGGGCCTTCCAGTCACCCACGCTTACAAGAACAGAAATTCCTGCATGGTATCAAAATGTATTTGAAAATCGATTTGCTTCCCGAAATCTAAATATTTTAATGTTTTTGATCTGGTTGGTCCTCTGCAGTCTAAGCTCTGTCCACTTTACTTACCCATATCCTGCCACTCTCCTGAAGCTGGCTAATCAGCTTGCCTCTGACCAGGGTCGGCTCACTGGAAAAACTTCTGCTGCTTTAACTAAAGTCTTTAATCATGCTGACAACTGTATTCTGCTTTATTGTAAACTCTCTCCACTAAATCAGAGACTCTTTTGGCAGACGAGAACAGAGCAATTTTCAGCGCAAATCTACATTTTTCCAAAAATCAAAGCACATTCCAGAACATAATATACTAATTTGAGTTGCATAACAAAAAATATTCTTAGTGCCAATAGCTTTTTCCTGTTTACTCAACTTCTGTAATCAATTAATTACACTGAAAGACATTGTGTTGTCAGCACTATAATAAATATTTGGTTGAGCTAACAAAGGAATGTTTGTTGTCCTAAGAAGTACAGCTGGTAAAAACTCTGAGCCATAACAACTCTCCTTTTGTATTTACAGCACTTGGCAGATGCTTTTATCCAGAGTGATGCAAGGTTTTAATCACGTTACAGAAGCTGGCGAATGTAGTACAAGGCATCTCGTTCAAAGACTCGAACCCAAATCTGCCATGCGGTCAGCAGCAGTGTTACCCACTACCCCAAACCCTGCATGATCAGTCAGAACACCACCATTGGGTCATTTAATGTAGGATACCTAAGTTACACTCCACATGCTAAGTAGTTTAACCAGTTTAGCTCATTGTCCATTTTATCAGCTCCACTTACTATATAGGTGCACTTTGTAGTTCTACAGTTACAGACTGTAGTCCATCTGTTTCTCTGCATACTTTGTTAGCCCCCTTTTACCCTGTTCTTCAGTGGTCAGGACCCCCATGGGCCCGTCACAGAGCAGGTACTATTTGGGTGGTGGATCATTCTCAGCACTGCAGTAACACTGACATGGTGGTGGTGTGTTAGTGTGTGTTGCGCTGGTCTGAGTGGATCAGACACAGCAGTGCTGCTGGAGTTTTTAAACACAAAAAATGACAGTGGTCGTGTTCTGACTGATGATGCAGGAACTGGAGTAGTGTAGTGGGTAACACTGCTGCCAACCGCATGGCAGATTAGGGATTGACTCTTTGAACAAGATGCTTAGCGCTACATTCACCTACCTCTGTAACATGATGAAAAGTGTACGTCACTCTGAATAAAAGCATTTGCAAATATGTAAATGTTGATATGAAACTTCAGAAGCTATTATGACTCAGAGTTTTGAATAATTGTTGTTAAGACAACAAACATTCTTTTATTAGCTCAACTAAATTATATTAGTGCTGACAACAGAATGTCAGTGTAATTAATTATTTACAGAAGTTGAGTAAACAAGAAAAAGCACTTAGATTTATCTTGCGCAAGGGAGCTGTATTGTTTCCATGGGTGTCAACAATTAACGGCATTCAATTTATCTAGTATCTATTTAAGTTTATCTAGTTTAGTTTATCTAGTAAATTGATTTCACAAAGCTGAAAACGATTTACATTTGCATCAAACTGCAGTAACAAAGTTCACACCGACCAAATTTAACCCCTGCTTATTATAAGACAAGAATATAAGGATTATAAAAAATACTTAAGCAAGTACATCTGAAGTAAAAGGTCAATTCTATGGCACACACTCTTCGCAAAATATAGATCTAAGAGTATAAAAGTATACAATAGACTGTGTAAATGTAATATTATATGACAGTTAGTCAACGCAAGCTGATTGGTTGAGAAGCGTTCTAACAGTGCTGTTATTTTTGTTGCTAAGCAACGGCTTTGGCAGCTGTAGGAGACGCTCAAACCATTTGAACTTTTTTTTTTACTTCTTAGTTTGCCACAAACAGAAAATGGACAATTTTAAGATCACATTTGACCGACAGCCAATTTGGTCAGACTCTGAAGATGAGACGACACTAAATTCCCAAACTAAACTGTCATCACCACTGAGCAGCTTTTCAATCAGCAGCTGGGACAGAAGAACAGCTAAACAACCTGGAATCAGCCAGAAATGAACCCAATATCATTCGCCAGACTATATGGGCTGTAAGATGCTTTACAGACTGGCTGGAACAAAACAAGATTAATACTGATCTAACAAAAACTGACAAAACTGAGCTAAATATGATATTGTAGCAGTTTTATGGCTCAGTCTGTACTTCAAAAGGCGAGGCTTACAGCAGACTGAGCAGCGAGTGAGCGCAGTCTGTTACTCTGACGTAGCAACAAGCTGCTTGCTAAGGAACTATAATTTGATGAAGAACATTAAAACATATTAAACGCCGCGTTCACAACCCAGTTTATTTATTTCTAACTTTATTTATTTAACTGTTGTATAAAAGCAGTAGAACACTCGAAGTCGTGTGTCATCTCGCCTTCGGCTCGTGCCTGCGACCAAATCACAGCCGTGATGTTATTTCGCAATAACACACTCCCTCTCGTGTCTATTGCTTAAATGTACCAACGTGTTGCAATATGCAGACTCGCGAACGAATGAGCCAAAACTAATCTACAGGAATCCCGTGTGAATAGAGATTAGCAAAAAATGTTGTTCCATGTTTATTCTGAGCTATTTTTGACTGCAAATTCTGCAACACATCTGCAGATTTTCCTGGTGTTTGGCCTGCACTGTTCATATCACACTGGTTTCCAGAGCTTTCTTTAGTTCCACCCAGAAAAAAAAATCATTCCAAAGATCTTTCTTACATTCCGATAAATAAAACATCTGCCCCTGCTCTTTTGCTGGTCTGACAAGCTTACTAGTGGGAGATGAAACCAAGACCGAGAGTACATGTGCAGCGCCACGGAAAATGGCATCTTTATGCTCCATCAGACCGAAACAAACACTGCAAGAACTGGACGATATACTAGTATTTTGATTGTTGACATATTCTAATATTGTGAAACACCTTGTAAGTATTAAAAGATAACAGGGGATCAATTATGTAACATAGCTAAAACATTTTGACCAAAATAATGTATCTCTGTTTGATAACATGAATTACATGAATGATTCAACCAAACAAACACAGAAACTTTCACCTGGAAATTGCCAGTCAACATAAACAGTACACTGTGTAGCCCTAATGCACAAAGAAAGAGGACAGTTGACAACAAAACAACAGTGGGGGATGTAACGGTTCATCCAGTGAACTGGTTGAAAGTCTTCTAAAAGTATGTGTTTGGCCTTAACCTTTGTACAGTGTGGCATGCACCTGTCCCCTGGGCCCCGAGGATGGCCGCGAGAGCCAGCAGGACGGCAGGGCCCGAACCTTGAGTGCCGACAAAATCCTGCGAGGAAACCAGGGAGAGGATGAGATCCGCGAGAGAGTGGTGGATGGTGTGCGAGGCTCGGGCACTGCCTTCCCGCCCTCTCTCGTGGCTGTCTTCAGTGCCCATGGGTTGGGTGACCGCCACATACAGGTTTGCCACATATTTATTATCCTGTTTAGCTGAAAGGCTAAGGGACCATTTAGCTGAATGGAGTCAGGGATGTTTCAGTCACAATTTAGAAAAAAAAACAAAAAAAAAACAACATCCATCAGCCCATTCCCAAGATCCAACTACAAGCTTTTTAACTGCAGTAACTTTAATAGACACTGTTGGAGCTAGAATTACTGCAACTGTTGGCATCACACTTGCCCTTCAAAGGGTCTTCACTCATAGGTTAAGGATACGCTCATTCTGATTACAGCTTGCCATGGTTCTGTTTCTTTTTGCATCAGGTGCATCAGACGATGTTCTGGTCTCGAGGCCTGGTCCTTAGATCAAGCTGAGAATCCACAGCTTAACAGCTGCAATTGATAGTTAAAATGCAATATTTACCAAATTCCAGCGGTGTATGACAGTCCAAGTGCATGGATGAGACAACATTTAGTGCCATCTTAAAAGTGAAGAGACCTCTCAGAATAATAAGCCACTAACCTACAAAAAATGAGCTTGTTTAAGCATATAAAATGGCTTTATTTGAGGCAAATTCACATAAATACACTACACCATGATAATATACAGGAACTGTCAGAAATCTTGGTTACATCATGATATACATCTATGGCCATGCCACCCACTCCTACAACAACACATATCAGACAAAGCATCTCTGCTGTTTCTTACTTTTTCTCTTCCTCACTTGCTCTGCCCCTCCTCCTGTGTCCACATGTGAAAGTGTATAATATACTAGAGTGGACGAAGGCTTGCCTCAGCAGGGTTATTGATTGCCAGCCTCGCAGAGACTGGCCTGCTCTGCTAGCCGGAGGGCGCAGAGATGGCCTGTCTCTCCGTGTTATCATCTCAATGAACAATCCGATAAAGAAAGTACTGCATTACCCAGCACTCCTGATTACCGAGATGCTTCTAAGAGAAGGGCAGGGGGCTGTTGGGAAACGTAGTCACACAGAGAAAGCGCCCTGAACTGACTTTGTTGTTTCTTTTTGTAGTCCACTGTCTGATTGCTCAAACCATTCCAGAAAAGTAAACAAGCTTAATGTATATCTGCATATCTGAATATTTTAACACAGCCTTGGGGCTTTGCCAGACCCAGCTGTCCTAGACAGTGACTGCACATTTGCAATCCCAATCCTCAGTCCACATTTTGCTCTGGCCAAACTCTGTTTGTTCTATCTCAGGTTAGGAAACAAGCCCAGGCTGTGTTAATGTTTGTGGGAGCTTTAGTATTGCTTCAACAGAGTAAAAGTCAGCCAGCAGCCAGCACTCCAAAAGTTATACTTTGGGTCATTAACAACATGTGTTACTGAGCCTAGAGCAACCACTTGTGCACTGTGCCAGTGTTTATTTCCACAAACTAGCCATTGTAAAAGGAAGTGTGAGAATAAGTGAGCTGCAAAGTCCAGCTGTCGCAACTGTAAAGAGTTCAGAAGCTTAGCGATCGTCTACACTCAGCAACAAACCAGAAAAGCAAGTTAACATGTCAGAAACACTTCAAAGCAATGGTGCTGTTCAAACATATTAAAAGAGACTGCCACATGTCGTACTTGCATGTGAGTGGTAGCGCTACCTGACTCAGTGCCAACTTCTAAAGGAATCACACAGGCAAAGCAAAGTGATGCATTTTAGTCACAGTGGTGGGAATAGTGACAAGGTACAGAGAACAGTGGTGAGGTGTGGGGAAAAAATAATGAGCTAATTTCAATTGAGGCAACCAGTGGGGAGTTAGCAGGTAAGTCAGTGATTCAGTTACACGCGAGATTCTTGTTTACATTCACATCTTAAAAACGGCCCTTTCTAGTCATTCCAAAACATCTCAAAACTGTGCTGGAACCTTTCAAGTCCACAATCCTCCTCCCTCAACCACCAAGGTCCTGGTGTCCCCTCCTGGCTTCTGCCTCCGAGCTTATTGATGGATCTGTCAGACTCTGCTTAATCAACCGATGAAGCGCAGTGGAGGCCTGGCATCTTTCCAGGGCGCTGAGCTGCTCTCTGGAGTGCCCATAATCACACAGGCAGCAGGAAGGGTACGGGTCCACTGACAGCAATCAAAAATCGCCACCGTTCATTTTCAACTAAGGCAGCGATGAGGATTCATGGTGGATTAAGAGAAGGTAGGTGATGGAACTTGACCAGCTCCACTACTTACACCTTTTCATCTGTCGTATCTGTCCAGCTTCCTCTTGTTCTGGCTCTCTTGTTGTGCTAGTGAGCCACCAGCTGTATATCTGACATCTTGTACATGTCCAACACAGTCAGTAGTAGTCCACCAGACCTTCTGTCACAGACTTTTGATGTTACTCATTGGCTTCTCTTTCAGATCTTTCCTCTGTATGATCCCAGCACCTATATCTTCCTTGTAATCTTGCCCTACTTGATTCCTAACTGGACTATCCAGTGTGGCCCAGAGGAGAATGAGTTCTGCTTTTTAGTGTTGTGGCCTGCCTCAAAGTTTACATTTGCTGTTTTGTGTACTGGTGTGCTTATTTGTGTTTCATATTACTCAAATGTGCAAAAGCACAATATGCAAGACCACACTAAAGGCATTCTTTCCCAAATACCCCATCAAAGTGGTATTAGACTAAGTATATATGCCGCAGATCAAAATGTTGGTGATGTTCCAACCTGCTATAAATATCAAGGAGAAATGTTAACATCATGAGAATGTCAGCAACTGCCTGTCCCACAAAGATATGACACATATCAACATAACATCTTAATGAGTGCTTGCATTGCCAAGTTAGTGTGCACTTCATCAAAACCACTGGTTCCTCTTAGTGTTTCTTTGTCATGCTCTTAGGGAGTTTTTCCTGCCTCCCTCGATGACCATCATTAAGGTCTGGACCTGGAAAGCTACTGTGGGACAATGTTGTAAACAGCGCCATATGACTAATATTGAACTGAATTCTTTTTTTGAAGATCGCACTCGCTTGGAATTCATCAGACTCTTTTGCAGAGTTATTCTTCAATACGTTCTCTGTTTCTAACCATTTCTCCTTATCATTCCACAGCAGTGCTGCATGGTACACACAGCAAAGATTTCAAAGATGGCCTCTTCAAAGATGGCAAAGATGGCAGCCCTGACAAAGAAATAATGATGATGTCAACTTGTCTGGTAAAGCGATCAACAAAACCAACTTCCTCCAACTTCCAAGCCTGTGTGCCCCTTGAATCCCCGATCTTCCACAGATGGCATGATGCAGCCACCTCGCTGCCTTGAGACGTTCCCACAATCCAATATTTTCCCCCAGTCACACTGCATATCAAACGTACCTGCGAGCACCTGGCCATGGGGACAGCAGGGAGGCCAGAGCAATTTTAACAGAGGCCTTGCTGACAGATTGTGTATGTGTGTGTGTGTGTGTGTGTGTGTGTGTGTGCACTTTAATAAGAAGGCAGCTTGTTGCTGCGTGACTCATGCTAGGCAGCATGTCCGACTGATGAAGGAATGGAATGAAAATGGCTGCGAAATCCCTCTGGAGATTCACGTTATTTCTAGCCAAGGAAAAAAACAGAAGGGAGAAGGAGAGAGAGATAGAAAGAAAGAAAACCAATGCAGCTTCAGAGGACGGAATGGGAAATGACAGCGGGAACACAACGTCTTGGTTTTTTTAAATTAAAAAGAGAAACTTGTCTTAAGGAGGGCTTGTGGGAATTGCTGTTCAGAAAAAGCAGAGAAAAGCTTTGAGAGTATTCTAATAAAGTGACAAAATGAGTCTGTGAGCATAAATGTGTACAGTGGTAGGGTAGCGTGATTCAAAGCGAGTGCTGGTGGTGGCAGAGCAGCTGGTGGCTGGCAGAGAGAGTGCGCAAGAGAAGGGAAACCTGTCTCTACATCATAGGAATATCTAGGTCTGTTGCACTTTTCTTCCTCAAAATGAGGCCAACAATCCAAACTCTGGGAGGAATCGGAGCGATTACAAATTGCCTGTGCAAACTGTACCACAATTCTTATCAAGAGTAGGGGTCATTTATAGAGATCACTAAGAGCTTTCAAGTGACCCTGGGCAATTTGGTTTGTCTGATCCAGGTCAGGGTTACTTAGTAGCCAGAACAGAGCGTAATGGACACCAGATCAAACAGCTGGGAGAAAAAGAGAGAAGCAGAAGATAAAGGACAGACAGCATCCTTAAGTGAAAAGGTGATCCCCTACCAAAGAGACTCTGTACCTGCCAATAACTAAAAGGGAAAGCCTTGCCTCTTACAGTACCTGAGACTTTTTTCCTTCCAGAGCAGCCCATTTGGCAGGTGAATGAGTTTTGAAGAGGGTGGTGGGGGGCTGACTGACACGTCGCCTTCTGCTGCTGGAAGAGGCGACAGCTGCGACCTACATACCGCTTAATCCAGGCAGCACAATGCAAGCCCACTTAGCCAAAAGATCCCCTTTCACAGTGAGAAAAGGCCTTGCTTTCTGAAAGAAGGAGAGAGTGAGAGAAAGCCAAAGAGGATGCCCCTCCTCCAGGTAGAGTTACCCAGTGCTGAAAGAAACCATGGCTATGTCTCGAATCGAGTACATCCTTAGTGTACTAGCCACTTTAAGATCGAGTGGCGTGTTCACACTGGAAAATCAAATGGGATGTAGAGTGGTGCTGATGCCCAGATGTACTGGAACCAAGTGTGGAATGGAGCACACTGTTTGCACTCTAGTTCGAACTGCAGGTCGCTGTACACAGCGGATAGGGAGGAAAAGGGAGGGAGTCATCAGAAGCAGCTCCAGTTTAAAATTTTCAAGACGCATAATTCAATGACATAAGGTACCATGTGGTAATTTGTCATTTATGTTTAGTACAAAACATGTCTGATTTGAGACCCTATAAAAATCCAGGCACTGGGTGTACAGTGCAAGAACACAGCATCTGAACTGAAACACATGGAAAAAGACTTGGTGTCCCAGAGGAACCCAAAAGGCGAGTGTTCAGGAAAAGCGTGCTGAAAATGTACCACGTTTCCACAAAACTACAGCGACAAAAACACTGTCAAAAGAGAAGAAGGAGAAGCTGGTAACCTGCTCCAAAAAACTTTGTATTTTTGATGGCCAATGAAAGCGACCTGTACGACTGTTTTGTGAAGTTCAGGACACGTATTAGGAGAAGAGACAAGAGGGAAAAGAATGAAGCAGCTGTAAGAAGCTGCAGGGTCAGACTCGCATCGGAACAGCTGGGATTCTCAGTCTGTTTAAGTCTGTCATCCCTGTTCCTACATTCTTTCTGTGAATCCTCTTTGTTCCCGTTGGCATTCGTCTAAAGCAGGCTGAGGCTCTGAGGGAGGCCGTGCAGCATCACAGCAGCGGCTACTGAGCCGCTCTGATTTACTCGCACCCCACACAGTAACTTCACTGCCACATTCTTTTTAAACTTTACATGACCCGTCACTCTCTCTCTTCCCCTTTGTGTCTGGCTTTCTCTCACCCTCTCTCTTCCTTTTTTCTTTCTCTCCTTTTCTCGTTATTTTCCCGAGGTCTCTGTCCCTCCTTGCTCTCCTTGTCTCAGTCTCACTGTCTCTCCAACTATCTATCTTTCCTCTAGGTCTCTCTCTTTATTTCTGTCTCTGGGCCTCAATCTCTCTCTGCTCTCTTTCTCTGGGTCTCTCTGTCCCTCCTTGTTCTCTTTCTTCTCTCTCTCTCTCTTCTTTCTCTAGTTCTCTCTATCCCTCCTTGCTTTCTTTCTTCTCTCTCTGTCTTTCTATTCTTTTCTGTCTCCCTTCTTCCCTAGATCTCTCTAGCCCTTCTTGCTCTCTTTCTCTGAGTCTCTCCCTCTTAGCTTTCTTTTTCTGGGTCTCTATCTCACTTTTTCCCTTTAATCCTCCCCTTTCTCTGTCTCTCTCTCCCTCTCTCTCTCTGGGTCTCTCTATCCCTCCTTGCTCTCTTTCTCTAAGTCTTTCCCTCTTAGCTTTCTTTTTCTGGGCCCCTCTATCTCCCTTTTTCTCTTGAACCCTTCCTTTTCTCTCTGTCTCTGTCTCTCTCTTTACTTTCTCTGGGACTCTCTATCCCTCCTTGCTGTCTTTCTTCTCGCACTCTGCTTTTCCTCTCTTTCTCTTCTTCCCTACTCCTCTCTATCCCTCCTTGCTCTTTCTGAGTCTCACCCTCTCTGCTTTCTTTCTCTGGGTCTCTCTATCTCCCTTTTTCCCTTAGCCCTCCCCTTTCTCTCTCTTTCTCTCTCTCTCCTCTTTCTCTGGGTCTCTCTGTCCATCCTTGCTCTCTTTTTCTGAGTGTCTCCCTCTCTTCTTTCTTGGGTCTTTCTATCTCCCTTTTTCCCTTAGCCCCTCCCCTGTCTCTCTCTCTCTCTCTCTCCATCCTTTCTCTTTTTCTCTTACTTCAGGTCTCTCCATCTCCCTTTTTCCCTTTGCCCTTCCCTTTCTCTGTCTCTATCTCTCTCTCGCTCTGGTCCTGTCTTTCTCTTTATGCTTTTGTGTTCTCTCTCTCTGGCTTTTCTCTTTTCTCTCTCGGATCTCTTTCCCTCCTTGCTCTAGTTTCCTCTACTTCTTTCTATCACTCCTTGCGCCTCTCTCTCTCTCTCTCTCTCTCTCTCTCTTTCTCTCTCTCTCTCTCTCTCTCAAAGCTCCCGCTCCTGTTCCCTCTCATGTGGAGCACACATTCCTACACTGGTTTCAATCTGGGTGTGTTAGCGAGTGTGTGTGAGTGTGTGTGTGTGTGTGTGTGTGTGTGTGTGTGTGAGTTTGTGTGTGTTATGGCTGCCACTTTTGTTTAACGTTTTATCACTTGATTGTCAGACGGAAAGACGTTCTTCTCTCTCTGGTGGATTAAAAAAGAAAAGCTTTCCTGCTCCGAGACGGGTGACGCTTCCCCCTCTTCCTCTTTTCATCCCTCTATTTCGCGGTAGCTTATCTTTAAAACATCTCTCCCGATGCTGCCGCGTCATACAGTGCGCCACATTCAACAGCCGCACAAAGATGCACGGTGTTAATAATGGAGGAAAACATCACACGCACACAAAAGCGTAGGCTCTTGAGTAACTGGTGTAATTAGTGGAGATCCCCTCAGAGGCAGGTGGCCTGCCCCCCTCCAGCCGGGCGATTAGATAATTGGTCTTGAGAAACTCGTTATCGAAGCCTCTTTTCAAACGGCCACAGACTTAATAACCCAACTTCTCTGTGCTCACACCTCCTGGCTTAATTACCTTAAAACTCTCGATGAAATAAACGAAAATGCAAGTTTACAGGAACCTTCTGTTTGCTGGCCATTCAGCGTGTATAGTTTTGATGCGAGTCTGAATATTTCACATTTTTATGTAAATTTTTCGTACCGTTAGTCTGAACGGCCTTTAGTCTTAAGTCTCACCCGATGTGCCTTCACTACCCATCCAAACTGTTACCCCAGGGCCGTAGGTTAATTGTAAAGCAGGGAAAATGGAAAACAGTCGGTTTTTTCCTGTCAGGGTGCCTGAGATGGAGCTTCTTCAAACAAAATAAGTTAAGCTTATGGGTGAGGGGCAAGGAGAAAGAACACACACACACACACACACACACAGAACGGGGAGGTATTGAGTTATGTTTTCATCTTGGTGTTTGAGATTTGCAAGTAAAATGACTTCCCTGCCAAAACAGAGCCGGTCTGAATGCATTACAGAGGGACAGGAGGAGACGGTGGCGTTTCTCACACACACACAGACGAACACAGGTAGATACACACTCTCATATCGCAAACACACTCCTTTTCAGACGCTGTCAGTCTCACCAGTTCGAATCTGTGTGTGTGACAGGTGGATGATTGATCTGGAACAGGCTTGCACTGATAAAAGGATACTGCAGGATCAAGGCCCTATGGCTCCTCATCCATATGAATGCTTGTGTTGACACAGAAAAAAAGACCCTCATTTACATCCAGCTACATTCTTATAGAGACCATCCTTATGTTATGATCTATTTAAACCTGAGGCATTAATTCAGATAGTAATAAGCTGATTATATACAAAATCATCTTTTATAGGGTACTTTATATTGGGAGGTGGCTGTCTCAAACCCTAAGCTCTAAATTTCAAATTCTGTAAAAATATTTACATTTTTTGTATTTTTTCAATGTTTTTTAAAGATCTTTTTTTATTTTTATTTTAAAGTGAAGCTGAGAGATTTGGTTTTAAATAAAATGTTTATATGCTGATGTACTAGTATAGGCTAAAGAACATAATATAAACAAAAACACGCTTACTTAGCTCTGATTTTTTTTTTCAAAAGCGAAATAATTTATTGTAAAATGTCTCTCAATTGTCGATTTTTTACGAGGCTGAAGTTGCTTCTCATACGCCAGCTTCTTGTTCTAATTTTCCCCGTTCCAGCTTAAATGGCGCCTGAGGCACCAGAATGTAACTGCTGCACCATTTAAGGTGGAATGGGAAGATTCGAACAAGAAGCTGGCGAGCGAGAAGACTTTAGCTTCACGACTTTTTAGTGTTTGGCAGTTTCTTGTTGCAGATTAAACGTATCAGGAAACCAGCTCTCATTCTGTTTAAGTTATCAAGTTTAAGTTATCAAGTCATCCAAATTATCAATGTTTGTCTTAAATCGTTCTCTTTGCCTTTTCATTAGCCACTAGCTAAGCAAGACTGTTGTCTGTGTTGCTGTGACCAGCAGTCTGTGCGCTAACCCTTAGGGTTAAAGGGGGAATTAGTAGCGTTTAAGACCATTTAGTGTTAAAACTGTGTTGAACGATCAGCAGAGCTTTATTTTACCGTAAAGGAGGATTATTTTATTTTTACCTACAAATCTAATTCTGCTGTGGAGTCGCAACAGGGCAGTAAAAGAGCCGCATGCGGCTCCGGAGCAGCATGTTGCCGACCCCTGAGTTAGTCCATTGTTTTGAAGTAAATGTGTCCCAAAGTCTGAAAATTAGAGTGTAACATTAAAAATAGTCACTACTGAAACACTTATCTTCTGTAATTAAGTAAATTTTATGTTTTAATAAAAATATTGAGTTTTTGTGTGTATGACTGTTCAAAGCTGAGTTTGCTAGTCATGTACTTGTGTAACACAAGTACATGACTAGCAAACTAGATAAAATTAGATAAAATTGTCACTACCAAAACTTTACCAAATGTGAAGATTGTTTTAGTAGTAACAAACAGGAATGTTCAATCATTCATTTAAATACAAAAAAATAAAATAAAATAAAATAAATAAGGTATAGGGTCACTCAATGCAAAAGGATTTTAGTGTCCACATCAGTTAAAAATGTGTTTTCAATTCAAGACTTTGAACTAATTTAACAGAATGATCCAAATATGTATGAAAACAAAGTAAGAGATTTATTTGACCCAAATAAAACACAGCAAGCTTCTTGAAGTTGTACACAAAAGTTTGGCACCCCTAGTTTTAGGAAAGTATTTCCTCTGCAGTAAACAAACATTTTTCTGCAAATTCTAGTACATTTGCTGAATTTAACATATTGAAGAAAAAAAAACATCTAAAATTTGCAGTAACTTTGGTATGTGCTACATTTTCTGCTTTATTAAAATTTTCCAATATGTTAAATTCAGTACATAAACAGGAAGCTTAAAATGTGCAAAAGTGTGTTCTCTGTAGAGGATATGTTAACTTATTTTCACTTAGAAAAAAGTGAACATATTTATTAAATATTATCAAAACCGATTGTACCGTAATTGTAATGGATGTCTTTGAGTTGCCACCTTCCACGCATAACAATGCATGAAGGCATGTTTTCACCTCTAAAAAGAAACAGAGGAGAAATAGAGAGATTTATGTTATCTAAATAAAGCACAGCCACTAGAGGGACCTGCAAGTACCTGCAGCATATACCTCACAAAAAAAGCTGTCTTTTCCCAGTCATTTCAGCAAAGTTGGGCTCCTGATTTAGTGGTAGATGCAGATATATCTGTAAGACTATTCTTTTTACTCAGAATCGTGGGCCATAATGTGATGTTATTGTTCATAGTGAAAGGGAAGCCTTGTGAAAGAGCTTATCTGTCTTTCCTGAGAAGAGGTGGATGGAAAAGTGAGAGTGAATGATGGGTGGAATGTGGCTGAACACGTCAGATTTCATAGCCAGAACATGCTGAATTAAAGCGAGCACCCTCATCCTCATATTTTCAGCATGGTTGGGGTGGAAATGTCACCAAGATATCTCTCTCTCTCTCTCTCTCTTTCTGTCTGTCTGTCTGTCTTAATGACTCTTTCTTCCTCTGTCTGAAAGGTCGGACACAGAAATCGCACAAAGACCTTTATAAATTGAACATGATGTGAATAAATAACTCATAGATGTCATGAGAAACATGGAAAAAATGTTATATTACTAGTGCTCTACAGTTTTCTCAGTAATATGAGTCAAATTTGATGCACACTTCAGCAGTTCTGAGGTATCAGCAGTGCTAGAACACTGAACAACTGCATGTATCACACAAAAGGCAGATTTAGAGTAGGGATCTTTAATCGTCAGAGGCTGATTCCAATTCCCATTTCTGTACAGTTACATGTGGCGATGGCCAATTGTTATTAGGCCTTTTTTCTAACCCGAAGCTCACACTGTGTGGGTTAAATGAACACATAAATCATGCTAGCACATTTCCACTACTATCTATTGGCCAAAATCACAACATAAATAACCTTAAATAATAATAAAAAATAAAAAAAATCAGTTGTCTAATTATCAAAAAGAATTACAAAGTAAATTGCTACACTGAAAGTAAGAGGTAACTGACCATTTAGCACACAATTAGTCATACATAATTATTCCTTGACATTCTGGTACAGTTGTAGCAGCAGCATTCGATTACAGTGTGAGTGCATTTACCTGACTTCTGACCTCATCATGTCATAAAATTGCAACACATCAGCCAGAATAAAAATAATAAAATGGCTGATTGCTTTGTTTGGAGAAAAAATCTGCCTATTCTGATCCTTCTTTTGTATCAATTATTGAGAGCCAATAAACAGAAACGAGTTCAGTCAAGCTGATCGGGTGTCAGTCCATTACACCATTATATTACTTTATTTTTCAACATTTCCTAAAATTTTCAGGGATATGCAGCATATTGCGACACATACTGTGTAAATGTCTTCAAGCATTGTGACTAGAAGTGGGCGATATGTCGGTTCATCCAACATACCGGTTAAAGGTATGACTTTCGTCATAACTCTTATACTGGTGAGCCACAAATAAGCACAGATAACACAACATACAAACAGTGTGGACCAAGCTAACATTATCCCGTTTAGCTGAGTGCCTGAGTCAGGGACGTTTCAGGAACATTTCAAATGAAAATGAAAACTCAGCAGACCCTTGATCTCCTCCTGCTGTCTAGTCTGTTACATCTGAAATAGTCCATTTTGTTTACGAGGCAGTGGACATAGGGGGCTAGCCTTAACCTACAATGGACACCAGAACGACTGCTGTGCTTTTGTTTCCTTTTGTACCGTTAGAGAAGCCACTTCACTCTGTTGGCCACTCTGAGGCCTCAGTTGGGACCTTGTGTGTGGATCACCTGGTACGGTAGCAGATAACTGTAATATTTTCCAAATTCCAGCAGTGACTGAATCAGAGTATATGGGATGCACGTAGAAGACAAATGACTTTGACAAAGTCAATGTTGTCCTCTTATACAAAGTTCCAGTTCCTCCTTAAACTGTGCAGCAATTACATTAAGGCACCTGTACAGGTACCAGACAGCAATTCCTGCTCCATTTAAGGTGGAAGGAAAAAAAAATCAAACAAAAAGCTGGCGAATAAGAAGCCAAATTAACCCTTGTGGAATAAGCTTTTAGCATACTGACATAGTTCCATCTATATATTGTTCAGTTTTGCACAATAAAAATATTTTTGATTTACGTAGGTCGTAAAAATGGTTCTTATTAAAATGTGAAGGGAGAATAATACGCTACTGTTTATCTACAAAAACAGGTTTACTAAAGCATCAAAATTTAAGCTAATTTGTGATCAGATTGTCTTCCACTGACGTACGTGTTTGGACGATTCTCAGATGGATTTGATCTACTCATCAGAGGCTTTTTGAACTTTAGACATTGTCAGTAAAGCAAAAGAGGTGGCATATCAATTCCTAAGAAATTCTGAAATTCATGTTAAAATTTCAAAGATTTTTCACTCAAATTATGTTGATATAATTAGTCATGAAAAAATTGCTTTAAATTAGAAAAGAAAGCAAAATAGATGCATTTACACTGAAGAATAAAATTCTGGCCCACTACTAGTTGTGATGAGTTGACGTCATATTTTTGTCCACCCTTTGTGTGCAGACAGGCAGACAGAGGTACTGACTTTGCCCCCTCTCCCCCAGCATGGACACACCCAGCTGTCAGCACCCTACAGGAAGGTGCATGGCAGATACCAACACGCCAGATTCTAATTAATATCAAAATATTTACCCCTGCCTCCCAGACTGATATGCCAAGCCGCACCCCGCTCTGATGACAGTGACAGTGCCAGAAATACACAGATATCAACACTTATGCACACACAACACGCTAATTTTCACCTTATCGCTGCTGTATTTCTCTCCTGAGTCTCCTGTCCCTGCCTCGCCTCTCCCTCGCTCACTCTCTCTCCATCTCTCTTGCACTCCAGCATTGGCTCGTTTAAGCTGCTTATTCTTAGTTAATCCAAAACCCATATTTACACATGTGGGAGAGAGAACGCTAGGAAAAAAAAAACCTACGCATACAGACTTCTAGAAACCTCCACACTGACACACATCTGCGCCGCTGCCCAATTACAGTTATCTTTATTTACAAAACCTCATAAAATATCCCTACATCAGCCGTTCCGTGATGTCGTCCATGCCTTCGTGTCCTGCTTGTACTTAGGAAAGGTACACAAGAGCAATGATGAAAGATAGGATAACAAAAAGGCCGCAATGACGGTAAAGCACAATGCTGACAGGACTAGAATCACAGCTCCTCTTTCAGGGGGTCATGAGCAGGTGCAGTGTGGGAAAGTCCTCAGCTTTCGGAGAGCAGCAGAGAGATGAGAGAGATCAAAGTCAAAAGTGAGCAGAAAGCCGTAAAGACTTGAGGCACTGGAGCTGCTTTTGATACTATTAAGACTGGCATGACACACTGCTGGCACTGACAGATATCAGGTTACGCTAAGCAGCAGGAATAGTTTCCATGTTTTAAGCATTCCAGACGATGCCACAACCATTTGTGGCTGTAAGTCCACAAGAGCATAACTGGCGTCACCCTCTCTGGGTGGGCTGGACTGCACCCAACATGTGGGCGTCTGTTGGCTAGAGTAACAGAACTGACTGTTAGTGTTCTCCTCCAAGCGCGTTGAAGCTGTCCAATGACTGGCATAGCGGCAATTTCAGAAGATATGGTTGTGGGTTAAAATGTCTTAGACAGCAAACAAGCTGCCCTAAGCCCTAACAACAAGCTGGAACACCATAGCAGACTTGTAGCAACACCACAGCAAGTACATGGAATTACTACATATAAACATTTATCAAAAACATTTAAGTGTCCTACAACTTTTGAAGCATTATTAGTTGGCTTCATAAAGTCAACTCACAAACTTTCTACTTAATGAATGTTTTGTCTGCATTCTAGAGTAGTCGTGTCTTAATTGCTCATTTTGGCTTGCATTTACATTGTGAAAACTACCAATAAAAAGACAGAAAAATGGAAAGAATTCTTTTCCAGAACACCTGGGGAGCCATAACAATTGAATAAAGTATTGGAGCCACTTAGTGGTATCACTCTGAGCCAAAACCCTATCCATCATCATTATGGGTAAAGTTAGGAGTTGGCCACGTACAACGCATACATACGCAGCACGGCAAGCTGCCAGTAAGTGCCATTACATCTCAGGGCAGAGGAAACCAAGCGCTTTTCCAAGGAACTATTCCTTCCCTCCCCCTATGAAAACCTCTGTCTGCCACTGGAACATAATAAATCCTGTATCCTGCATTTATCAGATATCCTGTTCACTCCTAACTGAAAACATTACTGACATGCTGCACTGCTTGAGGTCACATACACGATTCAAGAGCAGTTTCACTGCTGTGCACGCTGCATGTCACTCGCTGAGGGATATAAACGAGCGCCGAGCGTGTGTGTGTGTGACGACATGTCCAGGCTCATGTCCCAAATCTTATTCCTCCGAAAGGAACTGTCCTTCCGTGAAGCTGGCCGCCACGGACCAGTAACCCCAAATATGAGCGATAAAGCACAGGCTAGCTGTGTTTACTGTAGTGATCAGCCCTCAACTGCCGGACCATTGCACATCAACACTAGTCTGACTTTCATCACCCAGAGGAGAGGGGAAAAAACATGGCTGGCATCACCGGGAATGTGCCGGAAACACAGAAGAGACAGGAAGAGGAGATAGGAATGTCGATCTGTCAACGTTGTCAATAGTTTCTGCATGTAATCCCGTGCCTTACCCTTCGGTCCAATGTTGTGTCAATGGATGTGTATCAATAGAGATGCACCGATATGGGAATTGTGGGCTGATGCCAATATCAAAGTCAGCTTCCATTCTTTTTGGAAGACTTGCTTTCAGCTTTTCAAAGGAATTTGCATAGACATTTTTCCACAACTCCAAAGCTCAGTCTTAAAAGTTGGTTGAACATTCAAGAAATGTTGAGGTCTGTGCCCTGGGGTGACCAGTCCATCGTTTTGCTTGTCCTCTTTTTTGTCTATTTCCTTTTGTCAGTAACAGATTCTTGCATCCTTTCAGACCCTTTAGCATTGAGTAGTCTTCTCACAGAGGAAAGATAGAGAGTGGATTGTTTCAGATGTGAAGAAAGCATGAGGCTTTTTACAAAATATTTTCTGAGCACATTTTCTGAGGACATTCGACAGCTTCTTGTTTTAATTTTCCTGTTCCACCTTAAATGGTGCAGCAGTTACGTTCTGGTGCCTGAGGCGTTATAATAACTGCTACGCCATTTAAGGTGGGACGGGAAAATTAGTGAGTTGACTTTAGCTTCATGAAGAATTGAAATGCATGACATGAGCAGGCTGCTCTGTTTCTGCTTGACAGCTGAGTAACATTAACTTATTTTTGCTACTTCACGGAACCAAAAGGTCAGTACTGTTTTGTCCAGTTTGCTAATGTTTGTGATAGCTAATCACAACTGCTGCACCATTTAATGCGGCAGAGGAAATTCTAAAAAGAAGCTAGCAAATAGGAAGTTGACTTCAGCCTCGTAGTTTTAATGCTGGTAGTATTTTTGACAAGGAACTTTAACCTATTAAAATATCCTACAAGAGGTTTTCTTTACGAACATACTTATTAATGTGCACTACGGAAGGACATTTCGATGAGGTAACACAACTCATCAGAACACCACCATTGCCCGCCTCACTCCCGGGTAGCTTGGTGACATCAAAGTGATGCGCAGTAGCATTAGCTTGCATGTAGTAATATTATTATTAAGACTCTTTAACAACCTCATAATTCAGAGGATCCAGTGATATTCGGGAGAAAAATGTACACAAAACATATCAGGTTCTGAATTTTACTTACCAAAGGGTGCGACGGCAGTGATTTTTCGAAAACTCTATTCATTCTGGCCATAGAGAGTTCAAGCTTAGACACAGAGTTCCTAATATACATTAAGAATGGTGCACAACTACAGTGATCTATTTTAAAGCTTTTCAATGATGTCAGTCACTAAAAGAATAGAAACATTAACCAGGAGGGATAAGGAAGTAAAACACAAGTTTAGTGGTTCCTGGAATGCTTGCCTTGGGACGTACACCTTTTAGTTGTAGCCCCCTTAAAATAAGCATGGTCTGAGCTGACAGGTTTATTGTTGACAATATCTTACGTGTCTTGATACAGGCCGCAGGGAAACACCTCAGCAACATGCACACAAAGTTCTCAGTGTACTGTACACATACTTATCACAGGAGATGTGATCAGAGAGCCAAGTACATTCCACTCCTCTGAGTCCCGATTTATCCCAAACCCATCTGACCTTCTTCTCTTTCTGAGCGCGTACAGTACACAGAACACTTGTGTAAAAAAGGAAGGCAGTCTGCAAGCTGTTCCCTCTTTGAGACGATTCTGAGCTCCTTCGTTCAGGGAGCATCACAGATGGAAAGCATTGCTAGCAAACTCGAGCGCTTCCTCGCCAGAAACTTCCACTGACCCTCAACTCTGTCACCAAAGACTAAAGAGGGAATAAATCAATGCGGAGTGAGCTGGGGTATAACCTGAGGGAGGGTTAGAGCAGAATAAGGCTCGAATGAGATGTTTTAAGTTAAGGACAGAACATGGACAACATTAGGTCGTCTGGTTTCTGGCCCTGGAGGCAATGCAGAGCAAAAACAGTGATGAATCTACGGTACAGATGCGGTAAACTAGGTACTTCCTATGTGTCCTCCAAGCCTGTGAATGGCACAACCGAAAGCAGTGCGTTCTCCTCCAGCCGAACATGTTCAGAGCAACTGTCACATCAATACTGAGACCTGTCAATCAAACAAGCCAGACCACGTCTGTGCACCCTAAGGCGTCGCTCCCTGCTTCGACTCAGCGGGTCTAACAAGAATGAAGCGATTTGTGTATTCAAATTATATATGTGCTTTGCATTGTAATCTGATTTTGCTGAGCAGTGCCAGTCTCAGCACTGTTACCGGCTTAAAGGGGGATTCCCCTGATTTTGCAAAATGCCTGCATTGAGATGTAAACAGTCATTCAAAGTGGTTTGATGTAAAGAGTTCATTGTAGAGAAACTTACCAGCTATTTCTTATATGCATTGTTGAGAACAGGGATGTGCATTGTGACGAATGTTGATATTCGACTATCAGCAAGAGTTAATTAATGGATATCCGGTTACCCAAAGGTACAAGCTGAAATTAACGTATGACTGGAGGCGTAATCTTTAAGGTGATGCTACCTGCGGTTTTATAGAGGCTAAAAAAATCAGTAGCACAAAAAATTGACAAACATAGGAATACGTTTCGAAAAAAAAAAAGGTTTTTAATTCAACAAAGCCAAGGGAAACCTGTATTTTCTGTGGAGGATGAGTAACAGAGGCTGCCTCCTCAGATAAGCCAAAACTACAGCTAACTGGTACAACACTA
The DNA here is from genome assembly GCF_904425465.1 of Colossoma macropomum. Taxonomy (NCBI): domain Eukaryota; kingdom Metazoa; phylum Chordata; class Actinopteri; order Characiformes; family Serrasalmidae; genus Colossoma; species Colossoma macropomum. The sequence continues at coordinate 36,218,284 of NW_023494805.1, forward strand.
GATGCTGATGAGGATTTGTCATCTTAAAGTATTTTCCTCTCAGTGGATGATGTGCCAACATGTTAAGTTTGTCAGAGAAATATATTTTCTCTCTTTCTGGACCTAGTTAACATCAGCTAGCTAGCCTAGTTAGCAATAAAACTGTGCAACATCTGTCCTCTCAGTCATGTTCTTAACAAAGCGACCTTGGCAACACAACAGAATATAAGCACACAGTTTTGTTTGAACATAAAAGTGGTGTTTCATTGAGTTGTTAGTGTCTATTTGTCTTCCTATGATGGAGTGGAACCCGAAAGTGATTTCACTATTCGAAAACACTCACACTGAATGGTTAACCGAGTACCTGAGTACACATGTCTAGTTAATAATGGTAAAATAGGGGTAAAGTTTTTCTTAGGAACGTTGCCCTAGTATGCCCTGCATGTACCTCTATGTTATAACTGTATTTTGAAAAATAAGTTTTCAGCCAAAACTTTATCACAAAACTATCATAAAACAATGCCTCGGGCATCAAGCAAGTGAGGCAATATTTAGCAGGATTAAATACTTTGGACGTCTGGTTTCTATCACCACCACTGTGAACAAATCTGACTTGGTAACTTTATCTAGAAGGGAACATTTTGCATTAATTGACCCTTAATGACTTTAATATGCAGCCACTGGTACTGAAGCATTCACCAAGGCAGAGTTTACAGTGCTGGTTTCAGCCCAGCTAACATTTTTTGTATTTTCGCTTTCTTCAGCCCTGTATGCTGCTGCTGTCTTTTGAGAGAATTCCGTTTTGTGTTTTTTTCCAGGATGCTTGTCCCTGCTCTTGCTTACTGAGCAAACCACACATCACAACCATACAGTGCAATGGGTATAATTGGGTTTCATGCGCACCTTTTCTCCTTCTCTCCCTCACACTCGCTCTCTCCTCCTGTCTCCTCCTCTTTCAGCGGCTAATGAGACAGGCAGACCAGAATAGCTTGGGAAAGTGGAGTGAGAGGAAGAGAGAGAGAGACTTAAGGAAAGGGAGAGAGAGAGAGAGAGAACCATGCAGGCCTGCGCTGAGGAGACAGGTCCTCTCTTGCTCACTCTTTAAGGAAAGAAGTATCGACACAGGCTCCCACCTCCAGCGCCTGTTCCACTCGACCGCCACGGCGTCTGCAGCGGCCGATCGATAGCCCGCCTTAGGCAGCAGACGGGCCAGGTTAACAGACACAGTCGAACAGCCGAAGGAAGGGAGAGGTGATGGAGGGCGAAAAACAAGTGGGATGTGGTATAAAAATAATGCGAGGGAAAAGGGGACGGAGGTGGGGCGGGAGAGAATACAGATGAGGAGAGGGTTGGAGAGAAAAGTAAACAAAAGTTTTTAAGAGAAACAGGAGGTCAAGGGGAAGGCTGAAGGGAGGAAGTTGAGTAAAAAGAGAAGAGTGAAGTAGCCGAGAGAGGAGGAGAAAAAGAGAAAGAAGGTGGCCAGAAAGAAAAGGACTAAATCAAAAGAGAAAATGGAGTCCCTCAGGGGACTACACTAAGCCCAGTCTTAAGCTTCAGGCTACAGGAGCTGGGGAATGTAAGGGTTTCAGATTCACAGAAAGCATAGCTGTGCCAGGCTGAAGGAGGAGGAGTAGAAGGAAAAGGAGGAAGGCTACCAGTCTTCACACCTCTTACTCGAGTGCGAGACCACCAACGAGCACCAAGTCTGTCGCACCTCAGTAACCTTTAGCGCTTACAGCTGCAGTTCTGCTGCAGACCTGGATGACAGATGAGGCGTTGATGGGAAAGTGTGATGCTTCTTTAGTGGGCAGAGAGAGAGAGAGAGAGAGAGAGAGAGAGAGAGATGTGTCTGAAACACAATCTTCACCTTGCTGCCCCTCAAGGCCGATGATCATTTTGGCTTATATCCATAAGTTTCATATGACATCATATTGACAACCCACACTAACCAGATTAGTTTTTGTCACCAGCAAAGTCACTGGGGGTAAAAGCAGCATGTTATTATTATTTGCATATATTTACATATCCGTTTATGTGCTATTAAGGATGCACTGACATGGGAACTGTGGGCCAATATTGATACCAGATATTGTTTATGGACATACATGTCAACGCCAATTTTAAACACTTATAGGTACCATTGTGAAATAAGACTTCCCTTATAAAGGGATTACGAACGGACTCCTTAAAAATCATTAATAAGCAGTGATAATTCATACTTAAAAAGGGCAGTGAACTGTTGCTTGCCAAATAGTGAGGCCACATTCAACTATACTGTTAAAACTCAGATCTTGCTGGCTAGTTGTCTTACTTTGTCTTCTCATCAGATATTCATATGCATCACATAACAGGTCGATGTCGTCTTTTTATATAAACAGTTAAACTGTTTATTAATGATTTCTCAAGTGTTTATGACCTAATTAATAACCATTAATCAACTCTTTGTAAACAACTCAGAAACCCTTGATGAAGGTAGTCTTATTGTAGGGTGGTACCCGTTTATAAGTTATAGAATTTGGGAGTACATCTACCTGCATTAGCATTACAGAGAAATCATCTGAAACACTTGTTCGAGGCTGATTTCTTAAAAAAGGCTAACTGCTGATATTGCACACCTGTAAAGAACAGCACCCAGTTTTCCTATCATGTCATCTGTATAGCATTTCATGAATAAATACTATCCCTTTGTAGTTATAACTGGACTAATCAGGCAAATCTTACATGCATCACTAGCTACTGTATTAGGCTGGTAAGAAAGTGCAAGGAGAACTACCTAGTAATATTCATCTAATCAACTTTTAGTCTAACTATAGCATTCAAATATCAAAGGAAAAAAATATTTAATACATTTTGAATAAACAAGGACAAACAAGAGCTATGCATTTGCTTAGGGCCAGAAACACAAAAACTATGGAGGGCAAAATAAATAAATGTATAGCAGAAAAGTATGTATTTATAAATAAATAAATAAATAAATAAATGTAATTCCATATTTATGTATTTATTTATTTCCTGATTAATTTCTAGATTTCTTCCTCCAGTGTGCTAATAAGACAGACTGTTTGATTACTCTTGCCTTGGATCTGAGCAGAGTTTCTATGCAGTTACGCTTGATAGCAGACGAATTAAGGCCTTTATACAATCCAAGTGTGACTAATTAATTTGAGTGTAAGTGATGGTACCTTTTTTTGGGATGGCGAATAAACGACATTATTTATTTCACTGGCACCTTACTGACCAATCACGGTTGTCTTGTTTGTTGACATGGCGCCACCCAAGCTGATGGATCAGCTGTGTACCAGCAACTGGAGCTTTTCACAAGCAGGAGCTCCAAAAGCAGCTCAAACTGGGCTACAAACATCCAGTTAAATGTGGAAGAATTCAGCTTCTGAATGAAGTGATGCTACTTTCACTTTTCCATAATGGACAGTAGCCCAGTGTCACGTTTTATCCATTTTGTGGAGAGCAAAGAATCACATCTAATTCTCACTTAAAGACATTCAGCCTGTTTGTTTTGTGCTTCGTCTCATTTCAAGCTGCATCTCCAAAATCAGCTCAAACTCAGCTCAGATCCCAGCTGCGAGTGAAAGCACTTGTTAAGTTTTAGCTCCTGAAATGAGGTGGAGAAACGATCTGCTCTCCTTTCATTTTTCCAAAGTGGAAAGCAAAGTCACAGTGTGTCTGTTTCGTGAGAAAAGGACACCTCGTTGATAGATATTCTGCCTTTTTTTGTGGCACAAGCAACACAGCGAAATTAATAAACACTGTATCGTGCTCTGTGTGTAACAACCTTAACGACCTCTGGACAGTGGACAGCTGGACAGTGACTGTGCTCTGTTTAGGGTAGAGGGATTAACTGCAGACTTAACAGAGCTGAGTGCTGAAATGAACGTGGACGCGTCAGTGCTGGAGTTGCTCACCGACTTCAACATGTGTCTGTGTCAGAGGTTTAAGACAACAGTTTATGAAACTGTGCCTTAAATACTTTATCATTATTAATCATTAATAACTGACCACTGACTGTGTGTCAGACATGGCTCAGCCAGCCCGACTCTGAGCTGGGTTCTGAGCTCCACTGAGCAGCTGCAGATGTTAAAGCTGTGCGAAGACTGATAGCACGGTCAGGACTTCTGTTGGTCATTCTTTAAATATATGTAAAATATATGGTTACGCTGAATAACTGCGATATCTGTCATTTTACAGAATGAACACAGGTGGTCTGTGATATCTCACGGAACCTGACAGTTTTTCAGCTCGCCATATTGGGATTTTCTTGGAGTTCACATTCATTCTACCAACCTTCTGTTTAGTAGAGTTTGCTCCACCTTGCAAGTCAGCCTCAACCAGTAAATTGTTAGAATTACGTTAGTGTTGCGCACCTCATTAGCACAGACTGGAGAAAGAAATACAGAAATAAATAATTCAAGACATAAATAAAATCAGTAGTAAATAAAATATGAAAATATTTCAGTATTTATGCTAATATATGTGCACTTACATATTTAATTATTTATTTTTTATTTTCTGCTACTCTATTAATATTACTCTAATTTATTTATTTATTTATTTATTAATTATTTATTTTTGGGCATGTCGCATCCTCCATATAAAACAGCTATGCCAGTATATAATAAAGCATTAAATATTCCAGTTTTCTAGGTTTTATTACGCAACCATAAATAAGCAGCAGAAGCACACTGCATCACAGTTTTTACTGCACAAACCCTAATTTTATATAATAACATACAATGTTTAAAAAGCCTTCACTTTATTAGTAGCCTAAGTTAGTGATTAGCTCCACTATGCTAACGCTAATTTCTGCTATTGGTTTAATGAGAGTTTTAATGGTTTTCTTATTTTTACCCCTGCCCCTTGTTTTCGTGTGTCACCACGCCTCTTTAACAGGCTGCCAGCACTGCTCTGTAGGCGTCTCTTCCAGTCTGCAGTGACAGCATACTACGGTTCTTTTTTTCTTATAAAGAAAAGAACCATAATACACTGAAGCGACATTAAACTAAGATAATACAATGGTTATTGTAATGTTTTAATGGAGAAAATACTCACTTTTGTGGGTTACTTTGGTCGCTCATTTTTCCTCATAACACTCTGTTTCAAGTGTGCCTCTGAAAAACCTTCGCCCAACCCCTCTATCTCAACAAAAAACCAAGACGCCCTACCCCTAGGTGTGAGTGCACAAACAAAGAGGTAGGGCTAAGTGGCAGATATAAGGTCAGTCCTGGAATTTGAACTCACTATCTTCCAGTTCACCTCTCCTACTACTAGACTACTGGCCACCACACAACAACAGAATTAAATTATACAACACAACTGTTAAAAGCATTCAGATGCTAAAATGTTCTCTCATCTTGTCTTTAAAGAACCCTCTATTAGTGTCACTCAGACACAAACCTGTCCTATTAAAAAGAGTTGGGAAAAGAAAACTTCCCTCGGTAAAAACTTTTCCCCTTCAAATTGCACTGATATTTCAGCATATTTTTCAAGTTAAGGTTTTGTTTCAAAAGAAGTTTCCTCTTATAAACGTCATTGCCAAGGGTAAAAGGGTAACATCTAATACAAAAGCTGAGTGACGAGAGCATCAGAGATTAGAGAAGCGCTCTGTGGACAAATCCATTTCCTTTAAAAGCCTCTTACTTTGCATGTGTCTGCCTTTTCTCTGCCACAACTGACTAGAAGCCAAAATAATGGTGATGAGTGGTCCTCCGTTGTGGCTGCAGAGCTTAATAATGCTGGTAATCAATACACAGCGGCGTTCAAGCTGCTGGAAAAAAGGGGGGCTTTTCTCCTAGCTGCTGACTGGCCAACTGGGGAGGTCAGTCTCCGTGTAAATCAAAGCTCATCCTGAAGCAGGGCAGCATGGCAAAATGAGCTGCCATTAAAATGTCCCGAGTTACTGCCCACAGGTCATTCAAGCACTGCAATGGTAATTAAGGTGCTTCTTTTTTCCCTCCTGAAAAGATGGCAGTTGAGTGAGTCGGCCAAGTGAGAGAGAGGGAGGCAGAAGAAACACGTCAGGAGGAGATCGACGGGGACAAAATGCAATGGACTCATCTAGCAGCAGACTAGGCGAGTCTATTCTGGCTCAGCTGCTTGGTCAAACTGGCTAATGTTAGCATGCTTTGCAGTGCATGTATTTGTGGCATAATGGTAAAAGGCTTTTGACCATTTTTGACAAAATAAATGTTTGTCTCTCGATCACCTGCCGCTGTCTGATCTGCTGCATCTGCTACTTTGTTTTCAAGGTGAACATAATGGAACGGCCGGTCTTTTGGGCTTAGCCTTAGCCCTAGCATGGACACCAGCTTCTGAGCACTTCTGTTTACTCTTGTACCATCTAAAAGAAGCCAGTTGTATCAGACCAGCTAGTATTAATGTGTGAGTCACTGTAATATTTTCCAAATTCCAGCAGTGTCTGGGATGGGAAGCACATGAGACAAATGACTTACTTAATGAATTTAAGTTGGAACAGAAAATTTGAACAAAACGCTGGTGAATAAGAAGCCAACTTCAGCCTTGTCGAAATTATGGCATGAAACAACATTTAGTTTACTATATTTGCCAGGCCTGCAGGGCTAGTGTTAGAAAGCACTACTGACATAGATGTAGTTATAGATTGTTCAGGTTTGTTTTTATTATTTTGCACAATAAAAATATTTCAGATTTATTTTGGTTGTTAAAAATGGTTTTTATGTAATAGTGAACAGACATCCTAAAATAATAAGCCACTATCTGCTGTCAGAACAAAACCTTGTATCTCCAAAATGGTAACTTTACAGGAGAAGGAAAAAACATACTTTACTTTCATATTGTATTTATATATACACACACATATATATTACATATATATATATATATATATATATACACACACACACATATATATATATATATATATATATATATATATATAGAGAGAGAGAGAGAGAGAGAGAGAGATAGATAGATAGATAGATAGATAGATAGATAGATAGAGATAATAAAATCACCAGAAATTTTCACTGTCATTCAAACTTTTGTCCACACTGCCCACTACTAGTCTCATTATTGTTTACCTAATCCCATCACGCCCATCAAGTGATACACAAAGATACCTGGCTATACAAACTTTTAAAGCATTGAAAGCTTTTATGAGTGCTTGACTTAACGACATTAGCACAAAAAAAAATGTAATTAAAAAATGCATTTCCTGATCGTTTGTTTCCAGCCCCTAAAACAATCTTATGATCTGATTCCAGAGGGATTTATCTCCAGAAGCTGTCTCTTGTAGCAATCCCGCAATGTCAGCAAGTCTCGGTGAGGGCCGATTGCTGCGCTTATTACGTCTACTCCCCTGCATTAACCTTTCATCTAAGCCAATAACGCTTGGCTATTTCACATAATTGTGCTGGTCGGTGCAAAAGCGTACCTGCCATTATGCTGAAAAACAACCCCTCCCTGTTCCGAAAGAACCCTGTGACATAAAGACACTGAATGACAGGCTGCTTATTGCACCATTAAAAAAACGGACATGACATATGAGCAGACACAGGCAGGGATGACGAGACGACTTAAAAAAAAAGGAGGGGAGGAAGTGGTTAAGCCCTCCAAAGACATTAGACCAATTGATTGCAAGTAGGGACAAGTTTTCTCCTTAAATGCTCTATAATGCCTTTTATAATTTGAGTGCATTATTCAGAAGCTGTGAAGGATCGCATCCCAGGTGTGACATCTACAGTAGGATGTCTAAGTAAGAACGACACTAGTTGGCCTCGGTGAAAGACGATAGGAAAGATGAACCCTTCCTCTCAAGTTTAGTGTGAGTGTGAGTGTCTGTGAATGGCCTCGGTGCTCCCTCAAGTGTCCTATAAATCTTCCATAGCGAACTCCACCTCTGCCTTCGACACAAAATGCTGTAATTGGTTCTTTAGAGACCGGGACAAAAAACGGACTTAATCCCCCATATGGAAGAGGGAGCAGGAGTTCCAGGACTTCTAGTTTAAGACAGTATAGAGAAGCTCCTTACCAAAGGCTTCCCCTCGAGAACCCTTCAATCAAACACTCACCTCTGAAAACAAGGTTAAGCAGTCCTTAAACCCAAATACACCCGTAAGCAAGGATTACAATACGTAAGACATAAGGCTGCAAGCAATGGCCCTTTCACATCTAAGCGATTTAAGACATCATGTTGTACATGGACCAACTTTACACTATTAGTCCAAAAGTTTGGAGGCATATGCTCATGCAGTGTATCTTCTGAAATCAAAGATATTAAGAGATATTATTCTGCCCCCTGTTGCCACAATAACAGCCTCTATGGATTGACTGCATTCAGCCAAAAGAGCATTAGTGAGGTCAGGCACTAATGTTTGATAATTATTCTGGATCACTCAGACTTATTCCAAAGGTACTGGTTGGAGCTACACTAGAGAACGCAGTTCCAATGCTCCAAAACCCAATGCTGGGAGGGGCTTTAAACCCCTCTAGCTGATGCTTGGCATTGGCAATGGTGCAGCAGCTCAAGAGTGTCCCATTCTATGGGCAATGCTTTTCTATTGAGATCATAAAGCTGCCTGTGTCAGAAGTGGGTGCACCTTAAAATGGCTAAATTAACTAATCAGAAGGGGTGTTTACCATCTTTTGTACATATAGTGTATTTCCAAGTGTTCCAAATGTTTCTTGTCGCTGAGGAACGTTGCAAAGAACCAGCACTGAGACATACCGGCTGCTGCCAGAGCAGCCTGAGATGTTAAACTTTGCCTGGAGCAAGTTCATTTGAGCATGCGAGTATTTGTTTAAACATTTAGTCATTAGTCATCACAGAGATTGGTTTCCAGACTCTTACCTGTCAGTGAGCAGGCGAGGATGTGATGAGAGGAATAGGGCACGCAGGCAGCAATATGAAAAAGAGAGAGAGAGAGAGAGAGAGAGAGAGAGAGAGAGAGAGAGAGAGAGAGAGAGAGAGAGAGAGAGAGGAAAGGGGTTAGATTAGTTAAATTCACACCGGAGAAGAACAGACCAGTGCATTGTGCATGATAAACCTGATATGGTGATTAGCCTCTAGGCTCTAGGTCTCAGGGGCCCTTTTGGACCCAGCAGGAATTTTATCCATTCATTATAAGCTTTGGCAGCTGAGTGCGGGAGCACAAAACAACCCAATGTACTGCATGGAGATGACCGTTTAATGTGTACATTATAGAAGGAAGTATGTACAGCAGAAATCCAGATTAGGCTCTAAACAGGACGGTATATATAAACCACACAAACAGGCTAACGGAAACCTACCAAAGGCTATAAACTCTGACGCTGACCTAGACTTACTTGAACCTTCGCAATTTACTTGAAGATTAGTAGGCTTTTCTAGGATGAGACGAGTTCATGCATTTAAAGAACAAACTTAAGCACAGATTTATGACCTAGGCATTGTGGGTATAGCTTGGAAACGAGCCCCTAGGCCTCAGCAGAGTCTGAATGTGAGGCCTGCCAGCCACGGAGCTGTGCCAAGTGCGGTGCTCCCAGGAATGTTCTGGGACCTGTTCTCTCATGTAATGCACTCTGGCAGAAAACCAGAACTGTCCTATGAAAGAAAAAAAAAGGAGGAAGGAAAGCGCAGGGATGGACCGTGGAGCAAGGGATGAAGAAGGAAGGGGTGAGGGGGCTGGGATTCCCTTCAGTGTTTTTGTGAACTCGAGCATGAGAGAGACTTGGCCTATGCTGTGTATTGTGTGGCCGCTGTCGTGCTAGATTCATTATGCTTCTACATACTGACACTATGCTGACATTTTAGACCCACATTATGGAAAAAAAACAGGATCTCCCACACAGTAGGACAATAACAGAACCAGTACAGTGGAAGCTATTGATCATGTGGAAACACTGGCCTTGTTGTACCATAGATTACAATATTGCCAGGTCCGATCTCGTGTACCTTCTAGACCAGGGATCAACAACCATTTCCATGAAGGGTTGGTGTGGCAGCAGGTTTTCAATGAAGCAAAAGCACACTTGATTTCACTTCTTTAATCAACTGGTCTCAGTCTTCAAACAGCTCCTTAGTTATATGAGGGGTGCTCCTGCTTGGCCACTCTGGTATCTTGTGGCTAAGATTGGTGACCCCTGTTTTAGAATCAAACATGTGAAATACTATAAAAAGAAGCACAAATGACTTGAGTTGAAATGAAATCTGGTTTTATCAGCTCTTGCTAATGAGCAGGATGAACATATCAACTCTTACAAGTGGTATTTTCTCCTAAGTGGATGTTGTGCTAACATATTATCTGTCAGAGAAATATATTTTCATAGTTTTCTGTACCTGGCTAGTAGTTAGTCTAGTTAGTGATACAGCCGTACTCTCTAAAACCATCACATTTCACTGAATTGTTAGCCTTAATATTTTATTGTGTCTTCCTGCAATGAAACATCACCAATACGGAAATAATGATTTCAGTATTCGAGTACTTGCACCGAATACTCAAATACCTATGCACATCTTCACTAGTGTAACAATTCTATCCAGTTCAGTGAGCAGTATTCTGGGAAACAATATGCTTAAAGCTCCATTCTAGTAGTGAGCAATATGACAATATTTCATCATAATGTGATAAATTACGTCAAAATACACTTGGAAATGCTTTAATAGCATTTTGTAAATGTGGCACTGCTGGTTCTTTGAGTTTTTTGTCTGTTCTAACTTATCAAACTTCATAAAAACAAAATATTCTGATGTGTATTATGTATTGTTATTTGTCATTTCACCTAACCCGACTTTTTTTGTGGATGAAAACTTTGCTTATTATGAGATTATTAAAGATTATGGTGAAATTTTCAACTGTTCTCGAAGTTGATCACTTTGAGATGCCTCTAGGGGTTTTGCAGGTTTTATAATAACAATAGTTATTAGAACTGTAAAAGCCACTTTTTCAGGTTATTACCATCTTGTTCATGCATGTAAGCTATAATAAATTAAGAAGCAAAGACAGTTAACACTGCTGCTCTAGAAACTGCAGAATATACATGAAATGTGATGCATAACATAAGGGGAGTTACAGAAGTAGCCATTAAGAAAAGAATTTGGATGTTGGCCTACTTCCGTCATAAACATGGACCCTTGGGATCTGGAGTTTAAGCATGCTGTATATACAGCAGAAGCAAGAAAGCAAGTCCAACATTCTATACTGAATGGATTTTATTACATCTATTAAATGTTTCATCTTCTCACACAGCTGAACACGTTGGTCTTGTTTCTGCTTAACAAATGTACTAAGCTGAAAAGTGTTTGAGGTGGATTTCCAGTCGTAAGCTATGCTTCAGCACAACAAAGTAGAGCTATGCAACAAAGCTACCACAAATGCCGTACAAGGCAGGACATGCCAGTATTTTCATCACTTTACTATTAGTGTGCAGCCTTTTCCAGAATACGTTATCTCAGAAGTGAGGAGCAACATGAATAATGGAGCTTGATGTGCATCACACGCCATAGTTAAACCATCGTCACCCCCAACAAAGCAGAGGTCAAGCAATGAACGGAGCATGAAGGAGAGGAATGGGGGGTAAGAGAAGGATGGATAACTGGAGGATAGATGAGAGTGCATGTGCCCAGTCTTGGTGGCCTGCGTGTGCCTTGATGTTAACGGGCGCTTAATGAGGCTAATGATGAGACAGATGGTGCTGTTAAGAGAGTGGGACCGGTGCCTCGGAACCTTCCGGCAAGGATTATGGCTGGGCTTTGATACTAAGAGCCAGGGGCATTTGATACACAAATCCACACCGACTCACTAACAGGATCCTGACCCCCAAATAAGAACTACTTCGTGTAGTTCTGTTTTATCTACTTCAACAATATATCTGCCATCATACTTCAAAATTGTTGTAATGCATTAAGATAAAATATATTTTGCAACACAGGCCAAGGCAAGCATTGTTATTCCCTAAGAGGTCATGTTTTTTTGCTGCTTTCCATGCGGGCTTTGTGTGAATCATGGCCGTGAAAGGTGTAGAGGACTGCTTTTCTGAGTCACATTGCAGCCGTAGGGTCGCTACCGCACCAAGACACGCCACCTGAAATTACCTCGCCGGTCGACTCTGAAGATTACACTTTCGACAAATCAAAAAGCTCTCAGGGAAAAGAATCAATTTGCTCTGTGAAAGCCTTCTGTGAAATGGCTCAGTTCTTTGAAAAAGCAGCTGAAATGGAAGCCCCCCCCCTTCCAGACAGACACTCAAGCAGTCACAAAGACTCATTTCTACTGTTTGCATACAAGAGCAGAGCCAAATGGAGTGGAGTCCTTCTGTAAAGTATAACGCTCGGCAGCCATAAGTGTAACTGTGTTGCCAGCAGAATTACAAGCCAGCCAAGAATGTTATGCACTTCCCTGGTACACATAAGCCCCCACATCTGACACCTGTTCCTAGCCTAACTTGTCCAAATGAGAGCCATGTTGGCAATACCACAAACCACATTATGTTAACAGATATCCCTGTTTTGCCTGTTTTCATCTACAGAAGGGGAGATGAAAAGATCCCTGAAATCATGAAGCAGCCTATTTCAGCAATGCCTCCCCCCGTGTGATTACAAACTCAAACTGCTGAAAAGTAAATAGACATCATAGGGTGACCTTACCCAGCTACATCACACAGAGGCTGTTTACACCTTGCATCAACATGAGTTTTAGCTGATCAGATCATGATCAGGTTTCACTTGACCGCAAGAAAAAACAGGTGTAAACGCACCCAGGACGCATTGTGATTAGATTACGATAGATCAACCCATATTCGGAGGTGGTCTTGACCATATTCATCAGAAGTGTAAACAGAATGTGTTTTCTATATCCGAAAACAGTGGAAATACATCTGCCGAGTGCTACCAGGTGCTGAGGATAAACAAGGAAATTCAAGATGGATACGCAAAGCTGTAGTTATCCCGAAACCTTGTGCCTTCTTGCAGTCTGGGCCAATGAAAGTGTCGCACCCTAAGAGGAGGAAAAAGGAAAGGGAAATGGAAATGATGAGTATGTGCTGATGTCCATTTTATGCAGGACAGATGCAAGGGATGCATTCTAGTGAAAAGTGTAAACTGAATCCAGCCAAGACACAATCTGGATATGAGGCCCACGTTAATATAAGGTAAAAACACCCTACCTACCAGTCTAGAAAATCTTTCCTGTGTTAATAACCACAGTCAGTTCCCTGCGATCTACATGTTCCAGTAAGACAGCGTGAACAAAAACTTTCCTCAGACACGCTGTTTGATGAACTGGAGGATGATCCTCTCCAGCAATCCGCTAAAGCCACCTTGACAGGACTTGCGCTGGGGTGTTTGTACCCGACCACAATCCCTCTCAAGCAGATGGCTAGGGAGCTGTTGGCCTGGCCAAAGCAAGTCACCTATGCGCAGTAATTACAGTCGTATAATAGGATATGGATCAGGCCCAAGATGGCGTTCTCATGTTGTTGCTGCCAGACCCAGGGGATGAAGTTATGGGGCCACATCAAAGATGGCAGAAGCTGCGACAATAAGCCAGCCAATATGAGAGAGTTTTACTACCACTCTCCAGAGGAAGAATCAGTCAGGCAGCACAGTTGGGAAGCTATGCACATCAGCACACAGCCCCTGGATACTGTCACCCATAACCCACGCTCAAATACAGCAGAGCACAAGAGACGCCGGCACCACTGAGCACGGGCTGCATTATTAAAGACGCTCTGATGAACATGTCAAGTTCAGCTGATTAGCCTCGGGATGGGTGAGAGAAGACATGGGAGGCGCACCGAAGAAAAGAACTTGAGCTAAACCCACACTAACAGCATGTCCCACAGACTTAGGGAACACTATAAATTTAATGGACTGTGGTTTCTTAAGATACTGGGGCTCGGTTCAGCAAGGCCCGGTGGATTGCAAGCAGACCAAAGGCTAAATCCAGTCTTATTATGCTCATTTTCTCTCTGCTCTCATTAACCTTTAAGGAATAATTTGACCACAGCGGCTACAGTCACACAGCTAATCAGGAGCAAAAGCTAGTGGCTACAAATTAGCCTGCTGTAAGCTGCATAATAACATTTGGAGCTATTACATTTTAGTCATTCTTATTCATGTTTGCATATCAATTGGATTTTAGTTACTTTATAGTTCAAACCAAGCAGTAACTGTGAGATGAAAAACATAAAAAAAATTAGCACAACAGTTAGTGGCTTCACTACAGGTTCTAGCTAAGAGCCCATTGCTGTGTTTTCAAACTAGGCAGTGGCCCAAATGTTTCCCCCAGGGCCAGTAAAGCGGGTGGATGTGAGGGGAGGGTGTTTCACGATACATGCCGAAGTCGTTCCTCCATGCCCAATTAATCCTGAATCGTCAAGGAGGGGCTCCTGCCAAATATGTCCCTGTTGCATGGAAGGGGGCCATTGGGCTAATGAAGGGGGCGAGAAGAGTTCTGGAAGGGGAAAAACCTGCCTCTCGAACCATGGGAAAAGCCTCTGAGAGAGGGGACTGTGGGTCAACCAGAGGCCGTCCCGCTCCTTCCCTTTCACCGGCCTCAGCTGTGCAGTAAAACCAACTTTTAGCATCAGTTAACAGGGCATTCAGCCAGCACGGCGGTGTGGTCATCGCTACGGCCAATGATCATTACATCATGATTACTGCACCAGGGATTACATCATATGGCTACAGGAGGAACACCGAACTAACATAGGCATGCTAGTGCATGACATTAGCCGAAACAAGAAATCAACATTCTACAAACATCTGGAAGGTATTCGTACTTGTGCATGGCTGAAAGATTAAGCCATTAGCTCATTCACGATCAACTATTTGGTCTTTAGATACACTCAATCTGAATAATTCTGCTTGTCTGTAGGATCTGGATGGCGTGAGGGGGGAAGGCTCCTAAATCCACACTCCCAACTGATTACACACATCACTGAGCACTAGGCTGTCTGGGCTCATTCAGTGTCTTTTTCTTACTGATTTCTTGGGGTGTTTTTTGGTGGGGTGATGGGCGTGTGAGGGCTCCCCTGGTGCAGATTAGCATATGTAATTTTGGGTTTGAGCGATCACAGCGTTGCCACCCTGTGGTGATGAGACAGAGTGGAGAAAGCTCCAGTATGACATCATGAGGAGACTACTTTGGAACTCCAAGCACACACAAATCACAGATGCTCACACACAAAGAGGACCCCTCCTGAGGTTGGCTGTGCTACAGTTATCATCAGCCAAACAGGCACAGCAGAGGAGGGAATCAAATTAGAGCAAGGGCGCACACACACACACACACACGCACACACACACACACACACACACACATCCTGCATCTCGAACCATTCCGTTCCAATCCCACAATGGGGGCATGCAGTGATAGAGGGCCAAATATTGTGCAACTGAGCAACAACATTGTGAAATATTCCTAACGCACAGAAGGCTCATTGGGAGTGTGTGAATGCGCTCCCACAGGGCCGAGGGTGAAAGGGGTCCATTGTGGTGAGCTTCAGTGACCCGTGCCCTGCACAGCCGGAGACTCCGAGAACAGAGCCGGCCTGCAGGACCTCCGCCTGGGCCCGTGACAGCCCAGTTCCGCTAGTCTCTCCATAGCTTCCTCTGTCTGGCTACAGGAGAGGCGCTACCTGCTTTGTTCAAATCCTCCAGCCTTCTGTCTGCTACAACCCACTTTCCCCACTTTGGTCTGGCTTACCACAGAATAGGCTGGACACAGAATCGCTGTTGATGGTAAAGAAGACATAATGATATAGCGCACTCAACCCTCATATATCAGGCTGAAACAAATGTCCAGGACATTGGTCTGCGGGTAAGTCAACAAACAGTTGGTTTACAGTGCCTTTTTCAACAGCTTGTCTATCGTCTACGTCATCTCTCCATTTGTTCAAGACATTTTCGTTACCCTCCACAAGCCCGTTGCCATCTCGCTGCACTTTTAATTCCCTTCTTCTGCTAAGGTCCACGGCAACCGATAGCACAATTTGATCCTGCAGGTTCAAGTAGGTTCTCCAGCAGCCTGCAGTGTGGTGCAACAGCCGGATGTGAGGGCACCTCAGGTGAAGGGACTGACCAAGAGATTGAAGAGAACAGCTTTCCACACAGTCACTCAATTAAAGCTTTTAAGAGCTTCACTTCCTGATTAAATCCTGGAGTCTTGCTGAGAGCTTCCATATACTGCAGCCTTTTCTTTTTCTACTTCTCTCTCCTGCTGTAGTTCAGAGTTACTCTGCTGTAGATCAGAGTCAGTTCAAAGAGACACTTGTGTGGGATTCGCCGTTCACAGCGTTTTCAACCGATTTCTGAGCAGAGTATGATGACAGCATTTTATCAAATGAGGAGTGAAGGGTGAAGAAGAATAGCAAATTGAGAACGGGGATAATATACGTATGATTCTATGTTGTGAAATTGTGTGCAGTGATGCTTTCAGGTGCCGGTTAAGTCAGTAGACAATGTCACTACTTCATCAAGTTGAACATGGTCAAATCAGATCATCACTTGAGCGCATGCAACTTTCATTGACAGTTTTGTTATTTATCAACTTGATCTTTGACAATATCTGTGTAAATCTGAGCATAGAAAATTCATTCCACATTTTATTCTATCCAGTTGTCATAATTTTAGCCATTTTACCATTTTTTGGCTAAATCTATATGCCTTGTATGGCATGCTTCATGTAAATAATTCAACAATTAAGTCCCTGTTAACTGCTGGATGATTTCACCGAAGCTGATTCATCACTTGCACTCAAATGCCCTACTTGTTTCCACATCATACAAATGTTTCATGAATCAGATGCTGAGTAGTCATTAAAAGTGCTGAAATCTGCATTCTTTTTATGCAACTTTAATGAATAAGGGCCAACATTTTTCAGTCTAACCATGCCTACAGTAGATTTAGCAAGAAAATGGAGCAAAAGGCCGTACTATGACCTATGCCTAGGGATCTGTCCTGATGACCACCAGAGAGAACCTCTGAAACAAAGTAAATTTACACTTATACACAATTTTAAGACAAGTTCCAGCTACTTATTTTACAACGGCTAAAGAGACATCTCAACCATATCATGCTAACATGGCTAACAATGAATGAAAACTAGTGCTGCCAGTTCACTCGATCATGAAGCCACATGGCCAAGCCTCATTCATTGTAAAAACGTTAGTGCCTTGAGTATTAGAATCCGAGTAATCAAGAACTGGCTTGACATGAGCTTAAAAGGGCAATGTCTATCTGGAGTGTGCCAGCACATATGGGCCTGCAGGCAGCGCAGTGGAGTGCAGAGTGGAGCAGTGGGGCCAGCTAATCAAGAGATTAAGGGCAGACTGATGAAAGGGCTGCAGCGCTGAGGGCTGTGGCTCAGATCACGGGGGAAACATCTAGGCAAAAAAGGCTTGGCACTAAGACAAGGACAAACAGCAAGTCATACTGAGGGTGGCTGAACTAGTTCACAACAGCAACATGCCCAATCTGTGCCCGCTGCATTACAACAACAGTAATAGTGTAAATTAAGCGGTCTGTATAGTAGTGACAGGCAACGTGTCATTTGGAGCCTTAACAATGGCAAATAGTGCTCATAACAGTAAAAGAAAATGGACGTTTTAGACCCATTCTTTTCAGAATCAAGTTTGAGATTACAATCTTGCGACAAACTTGATGCCTCCCTCCTCAGTGGGAGAGAGAGAGTAGTAGAAAAAAGCCTCCACCCCTTCACAAGACAATCACCATGATCTGAGAGAATGTGACAGACAGATTCCCTCCACTGAAACGTAAAACAGCTTAGGGGACCATTTTCTACTTTCTCTAAGCCTTGTGACCCCTACCCTCAAGCATGACAGCAAACCCCCCACCCCTGACATATGCTCAGGAACAGACGCTTCCCTGAGCTGCCCTTCCAATCCCTGATCAGATGCTGAAGAATTCCAGCATGAATGCAGCTGTCAGCTTGGCCTTCCTTCCCAGCAGATTTGGCCATCCCAGGGATCAAGAAACAGAGAGGGGGGAGGCAGATCTTCAGCAGACCTGGTAACTTGGCGAAACCCTGAGTGAAGTTCCTACTAAAACAGCTTGTGGCCTAGCGTGGCCCTCTTTAGCCTGCTTAAGGCATCTCGTAACCCCACCTTCTCAAGGGCACACAGCTGAAAGTTTTGACATTTAGGCCTAACATTGTCCCTTAACATTTGCAATGTAGGGATCTATCAAATTCAATGTGCATGTTTGGCTGTGCTTCGATTGCTCCTAATAGCAAATTCTTCTGATCTAATTATCTACCATGGATAATGCCAAAATCTGTGTATCCTCAAGTTCACTTGTCTGTCCCAGAACTCCAACTCTGAAGGGTAGATATCCCAGTTAAACCCTCCAAGATTTATTCTACAACCAGTTCTTTAGCCTGATTAGCAGCACTTCATCTCTGTGCTTTAGATAATTAGACAAACACACATGCAGTTTGATTTGATTTGTTCCACTGAGGTGTAAAATGGGTTGTTTCTGCTTCGATCAATATCCATTGTACCCAGTACTTGACGCTTGCACATGCAGTTGTCAAACAACTACATGTGAAGGTGCAAGAAGCAATTATCTCTCTACAGTAAGCTAGACTCCACTCAGGCCATGCTCTAAGACTACTCCACAAACATGACGATGAATAATAGTTGATAGCTCTCGCATTAATACTGCATAAGGACATAGTCTTCTGAACCCCCTTCCTCCTACTAACACCCTCGCTGCTGAGATGGCTCTTAACAACTCTCCTCCCTACATGAATAAGATAATGCGTGCCAAGTGCCAAGAAGGAGTTGGAGAACTTCTCAAATCCTCAAAAAAATAATCTGACATGAAACTGCGCATCTCAGAGTGTCAAGAGCATTTGTATAAACTATTATGAGTGTATTTTACATAATATGTAGGCTCGCTTGTCTGATGTTTTTAAGAGAGTTGGAATTAGGGATGCACCAAAATGGGAACTGTAGATCAATGCAGATGTCTAATATTTTTCAAGTATACTTTGGCTGATGCTGATGCCAGTACATAAACATTTATTGATATATAGAAATTGGAACACCTGGAGAGAAATATATCATTTATTTTGATATGATTACAAGTGCAATAAAATAAATGACATGCAGAGTTTAGCATAGTATCCCAGTGTTGCATAAACAATCTGCTCTAGAGAATAAATCTGTCATCAAATATTGGTGTAAAATGTCCAATGTTGGTCAATTTTTTTAGCATTCACCTACCGATACCAATATGATTCTGATATCTTGCGTGACCCTAGTTGCAGTCAACGAAAAAGTGCTTCAACCTAAAGTAACAAATAGGCTCCCAATTCTCAAATGCCTCAAAAGACACCAGTCTGTGGCACTTGGGGACCAAAAAAAACCAAAAACAAACACAAATTTATGTCTGTCATAAAACAGGGGTGGTGAAAAGGGTGCTGTGCTGGTGCTTCCTTGTGGATCCACAAGATTTACAGTTAAGTTACAGAGATTTAAAGGAATACAAGGTATAACCTTGGAAATAATAAAGCTAGTAGTAGTCACACAAGTTAAACCACACTAGTCCCCACTAGTTTTCATGCAGAAGCGTTAACACACACACACACACACACACACACACACACACACACATATATATATATATATATACACACACACTCCTCTATAGACTTTCTTTTGGAATGGTTGTAATGATAGGTCGTTTGTATCTGTACTATATGTATTGTATATTGTATTTATACAACTTTGTACTTTAATGTGCACTTTCAGGGTAGGACTTCTTGTAAATTGATGGAAATCCTCGAGAAATCACTTTAGCTCTTCCAGCCTTCCCGAGAGCTTGGTCAATCAGTGCTCAAATATCTGAGATGGAGAAATGCAGAGTGTAAGAACATATTGGCCTAAGTCCTTGACACTCACCAAGAACTTGGTGTTTTTTCTCAACGCAGCTCCTTGTAGGACTGTATTATATTCACCGTTGCACTGGGGCCACAAACAGGGCCGATATTAACATGTAAATCAACCTCCATATTCTAAAGTGGAAGGCAGCCAAGCATTTAGTGTTAAAAATCCTTCCGTATTCTCCATTCTCATGCTAAATTTGCAAAGCCGTGTAAACATCTATTTTAGTCGAGCTCGAGAGGAGCTGAGAATGGAGAAAAAGTAAGTCGCAATATTTTCGGCTTATTTATATTCATAGTGGGACAGCATGGGAGAGAGAAGTACTGGACAAAAAAAGAAGAAAGCAAAATGTGTAATTGAGAGAGAGAGAGGACAAAAAACAACAACTACATTTCAGACTTTGAATACTTTCAGGTCTTTCCCAACATTTCCTTACCCCAATGCTCGTTTTGAAAATCCTTAAAAAATATCCTTAAAATTAATATTTGCATGTTATGGTTCTTATTAAATTACTTTTAAGTATGTTTGTTACTTCCATTCAAAATATATTCAGCACATGGCAACAACGTATTAATAGTGTACAGTGCAAATGAACTGAAAACAGACATGACCAGTGTGTCTTAATGCAGGGGCTGCGTCCTTCAGAGGCTGCATTTGAAGGCCGATTGCGTCACAGCGGCGCGACTAGGCTGTCCCATTTCCAAGGCTCCTTCACATGCATCTTACAAATGAGTCCTTCTTTTCCATGGCAACAAAGCAACCAACGGGTGCATCCTTTGCCAGCCAACATATCCCGAGG